>NC_080031.1:41899562-43099562 GCF_030020395.1 Manis pentadactyla | reverse complement strand
TAAACAATTCCCAGAAAAACAAAAGCTGAGGGAATTTGTTTCCCACAAACCACCTGTACAGAACATCTTACAGGGACTTCTCTAGATGGGAGCACTCCTAGAAAGACCACAGCACAAAACATCCAACGTATGAAGAATCGAGGAGGAGGAATAAGAAGGGAGAGAAGAAAAGAATCTGCAAACAATGTATATAACAGCTCAATAAGCAAGCTAAGTTAGGCAGTAAGATACTAAAGAGGCTAAACTTGAACCTTTGGTAACCACGAATTTAAATCCTGCAATGGCCATATGTATATATCTTTCAATAGTCAACCTAAATGTTAAAGGTCTGAATGCACCAATCAAAAGACACAGAGTAATAGAATGGATAAAAAAGCAAGACCCATCTATATGCTGCTTACAAGAAACTCACCTCAAACCCAAAGACATGTACAGACTAAAAGTCATGGGATAGAAAAACATATTTCACGCAAACAGTGAGAAGAAAGCAGCGGTTGCAGAACTAATAACATACAAAATAGACTTCAAAACAAAGAAAGTAACAAGAGATAAAGAAGGACACTACATAATGATAAAGGGCTCAGTCCAACAAGAGGATATAACCATTCTAAATATATATGCGCCAAACACAGGAGCACCAGCATATGTGAAACAAATGCTAACAGAACTAAAGGGGGAAATAGATTGCAATGCATTCATTCTAGGAGACTTCAACACACCACTCACCCCAAAGGATAGATCCACCGGGCAGAAAATAACTAAGGACACGGAAGCACTGAACAACACAGTAGAGCAGATGGACTTAATAGACATCTGTCGAACTGTACATCCAAAATCAACAGGATATACATTCTTCTCAAGTGAACATGGAACATTCTCCAGAATAGACCACATACTAGGACACAAAAAGAGATGCAGAAAATTCCAAATGATCGAAATCCTACCAACCACCTTTTCAGACCACAAAGGCATAAAACTGGAAATAAACTGTACAAAGAAATCAGAGGCTCACAAACATATGGAGGCTTAACAACGCGCTCCTAAATAATCAGTGGATCAATGACCAAATCAAAATGAAGACCCAGCATTATATGGAAACAAATGACAACTGTAAGCCCCAACTTCTGTGGGACACAGCAAAAGCAGTCTTAAGAGGAAAGTATATAGCAATCCAAGAATATTTTAAAAAGGAAGAACAATCCCAAATAAATGGTCTAAAGTCACAATTATCGAAATTGGAAAAAGAAGAACAAAAGAGGCCTAAGGTCAGCAGAAGGAGGGACATAATAAAGACCAGAGAAACAATAAATAAAATTGAGAAGAATAAAACAATAGCTAAAATCAATGAAACCAAGAGCTGGTTCTTCGAGAAAATAAACAAAATAAATAAGCCTCTAGCCAGACTTATTAAGAAGAAAAGAGAGTCAACACAAATCAACAGTATCAGAAACGAGAAAGGAAAAATAACGACATACCCCACAGAAATACAAAGAATTATTAGAGAATACTATGAAAACCTATATGCTAACAAGCTGGGAAACCTAGGAGAAATGGACAACTTCCTAGAAAAATACAACCTTCTAAGACTGACCCAAAAAGAAACAGAAAATCTAAACAGACCAATTACCAGCAACGAAATTGAAGCGGTAATAAAAAATCTACCAAAGAACCAAACCCCCGGGCCAGATGGATTTACCTTGGAATTTTATCAGACATACAGGGACAACATAGTAACCATTCTCCTTAGAGTTTTCCAAAAAATAGAGAAGGAGGGCATACTGCCGAACTCATTCTATGAAGCTAACATCACCTTAATACCAAAACCAGGCCAAGACCCTACCAAAAAAGAAAACTACAGACCAATATCCCTGATGAACGTAGATGCAAAAATACTCAACAAAATATTAGCAAACTGAATTCAAAAATATATCAAAAGCATCATACACCATGACTAAGAGGGAATCATCCCAGGGATTCAAGGATGGTACAACAGTCGAAAGTAAATCAACATCATCCACCACATCAACAAAAAGAAAGACAAAATCCACATGATCATCTCCATAGATGCTGAAAAATCATTTGACAAAGTTCAACATCCATTCATGATAAAAACTCTCAGCAAAATGGGAATAGAGGGCAAGTACCTCAACATAATAAAGGCCATCTATGATAAACCCAAAGAAAAACATTATTTTGAACAGCGAGAAGCTGACAGCATTTTCTCTGAGATCGGGAACTAGACAAGGATGCCCACTCTCTCTACTGTTATTTACATAGTACTGGAGGTCCTAGCCACGGCAATCAGACAAAATAAAGAAATCAAGGAATCTGGATCAGTTAAGAAGAAGTTAAACTGTCACTATTTGCAGGTGACATGATATTGTACATAAAAAACCCTAAAGACTCCACACCAAAACTACTAGAACTGATATTGTAATACAGCAAAGTTGCAGAATACAAAATCAACACACAGAAATCAGTGGCTTTCTTATACACTAACAATGAACCAACAGAAACAGAAATCAGGAAAACAACTCCATTCACAATTGCATCAAAAAAAATACATTGGAATAAACCTAATCAAAGAATTGAAAGACTTATACTCTGAAAACTACAAGTCACTCTTAAGAGAAATTAAAGGGGACACTAACAGAAGGAAACTCATCGCATGCTCGTGGCTAGTTAGAATTAATAACGTCTAAATGGCCATCCTGCCCAAAGCAACATACAGATTTGATGCAATCCCTATGAAACTACCAGCAACATTCTTCAATGAACTGGAACAAATAATTCAAAAATTCATATGGAACCACCAAAGACCCCGAATAGCCAAAGCAATCCTGAGAAAGAAGAATAAAGTAGGGGGGATCTCACTCCCCAACTTCAAGCTCTATTATAAAGCCATAGTAATCAAGACAATTTGGTACTGGCACAAGAACAGAGCCACAGACCAATGGAACAGACTAGAGAATCCAGACATTAACCAAGACATATATGGTCAATTAATGTTTGATAAAGGAGCCATGGACATACAATGGCGAAATGACAGTCTCTTCAACAGATAGTGCTGGCAAAACTGGACAGCTCTATGTAGGAGAATGAAACTGGACCATTCTCTAACCCCATATACAAAAGTAAACTCAAAATGGATCAAAGACCTGAATGTAAGTCATGAAACCATTAAACTCTTGGAAGAAAACATAGGCAAAAACCTCTTAGACATAAACATGAGTGACCTCTTCTTGAACATATCTCCCCGTGCAAGAAAAACAACAGCAAAAATGAATAAGTGGGACTATATTAAGCTGAAAAGCTTCTCAACGGCAAAAGACACCATCAATAGAACAAAAAGGAACCCTACAGTATGGGAGAATATATTTGAAAATGACACATCCGATAAAGGCTCGATGCCCAGAATATATAAAGAGCTCACACGCCTCAACAAACAAAAAACAAATAACCCAATTAAGAAATGGGCAGGGGAACTACACAGACAGTTCTCCAAAAAATAAATACAGATGGCCAACAGACACAGGAAAAGATGCTCCACATCACTAATTATCAGAGAAATGCAAATTAAAACTACAATGAGGTATCACCTCACACCAGTAAAGACAGCTGCCATCCAAAAGACAAACAACAACAAATGTTGGCGAGGCTGTGGAGAAAGGGGAACCCTCCTACACTACTGGTGGGAATGTAAGTTAGTTAAACCATTGTGGAAGGCAGTATGGAGGTACATCAAAATGCTCAAAACAGACTTACCATTTGATGCAGTAATTGCAGTCCTAGGAATTTACCCTAAGAATGCAGTAATCAAGTATGAGAAAGAACAGTGCACCCCTATGTTTATCACAGCACTATTAACAATATCCAAGAATTGGAAGCAACCTAAATGTCCATTGACAGATGAATGGATAAAGAAGATGTGGTACATATACACAATGAAATATTACTCAGCCATAAGAAACGGGAAATTCCTACCATTTGCAGCAACTTGGATGGAGCTGGAGGGTATTATGCTCAGTGAAACAAGCCAAGCGGAGAAAGAGAAATACCAAATGATTTCACTTACTTGTGGAATATAAGAACAAAGGAAAAACTGAAGGAACAAAACAGCAGCAGAATCACAGAACTCAAGAATGGACTAACAAAGGCGGAGCCAACATGGCGGCGTGAGTAGGACAGTGGGAATCTCCTCCCAAAAACATATATACTTTTGAAAATACAACAAACACAACTAGCCCTAAAAGAGAGACCAGAAGATGCAGGACAGTGGCCAGACTGCAGCTACACCAGCGAGAGCCCAGCGAATGGTGAAAGTGGTAAGATACAAGCCCCAGCCCTGCGGGACCCGAGCGCCCCTACCCCCAGCTCCCGGCGGCAGAACAATAGGCAGAGCAGGAGGGAGACGGAGCCCAGGACTGCCGAACACCCAGCCCAGCCATCCGGGCCAGAGCGCAGACACAGTATATGACCAGGGGGCCCTGGATACTGGGAGAACAGGGAGTAAGACCTCTGAGCGGGTGCTGAAGCTGATGCCCCTGTGACAAAGAAAAGCGGGGGCTTTTTGAAAGTCTTAAAGGGACAGGGACTTAACAGCTTGACGGAAAAAACCCAGGTCACAGTACAGCAGCTGGAAATTACAGGGAAAACCGGGTGCACTAACCCCCTGGGCAACAGCTCTGAGACCCCTCATGGAGGCAAACAGTCAAGCAGCCCCCCCATCCATCACACCACCGGGCGCTGTGAAAGCAGAGAAGCAGCCTGAGAAAAATTCCGCCCACAGAAAGGGAAATTTCTCCCTCCCGGCCAGGCAAGACACAAAGACCCACTCTACACGCAATTACCCAACACAAGCCACTAGGGGTCGCAGTTGCCCCAGTAAAGAAAGGCCAGTAGTAAGTGAAAATTTTGGCCCTCCCAGCTGACAGTCAATAGCACCTGTCAACATGAAAAGGCAAAAAAATATGATCCAGACAAGACTAACCCAGACAGCTTCGGCATCTGCTACATCTTCCCCAGAGAAGGAACCTGGGGAGATAGATTTAGCCAGTCTACCTGAAAAAGAATTCAAAACAAAAGTCATAACCATGCTGATGGACTTGCAGAGAAATATGCAAGAACTAAGGAAGGAGAATTCAGAAATAAAACAAGCTCTGGAAGGACTTCAAAACAGAATGGAAGAGATGCAAGAGACCATTAATGGATTAGAAAACAGAGAACAGGAACGCAGAGAAGCTGATGCAGAGAGAGATAAAAGGATCTCCAGGAATGAAAGAATTTTAAGAGAGCTGAGTGATCAATATAAAAGAAATAATATAAGAATCATAGGCATTCCAGAAGAAGTAGAGAGAGAAAAGGGGATAGAAAATGTCTTTGAAGAAATAATTGCTGAAAATTTCCCCAAAGTAGGGGAAGAAATGGCCTCTCAGACCACAGAGGTACACAGAACTCCCATGACAAGGGATCCAAGGAGGGCAACACCAAAACACATAATAATTAAAATGGCAAAGATCAAAGACAAGGACAAAGTATTACAAGCAGCCAGAGAGAAAAAAAAGGTTACCTACAAAGGAAAACCCATCAGGCTATCATCAGACTTCTCAACAGAAACCCTACAGGCAAGAAGAGAATGGCATGATATACTTAATGCAATGAAACAGAAGGGCCTCGAACCAAGACTACTGTATCCAGCACGAATATCATTTAAATATGAAGGAGGGATTAAACAATTCCCAGACAAGCAAAAGTTGAGGGAATTTGCATCCCACAAACCACCTCTACAGGGCATCCTACAGGGACTGCTCTAGATGGGAGCACTCCTAAAAAGAGCACACAACAAAACAAGCAACATATGAAGAAGGGAGGAGGAGGAATAAGAAGGGAGAGAAATAAAGAATCATCAGATTGTGTTTATAATAGCTCAACAAGCGAGTTAAGTTAGACAGTAAGACAGTAAAGAAGCTAAATCTAAACCTTTGGTAACCACAAACTTAAAGCCTGCAATGGCAATAAATTCATACCTTTCAATAATGACCCTAAATGTAAATGGACTGAATGCACCAATCAAAAGACACAGAGTAATAGAATGGATAAAAAAGCAAGATCCATCCATATGCTGCTTACAAGAGACTCACCTCAAACCCAAAGACGCGCACAGACTTAAAGTCAAGGGATGGAAAAAGATATTTCAAGCAAACAACAGAGAGAAGAAAGCAGGTGTTGCAATTCTGGTATCAGACAAAACAGACTTCAAAATAAAGAGAGTAACAAAAGACAAAGAAGGACATTACATAATGATAAAGTGCTCAGTCCATCAAGAGGATATAACCATTATAAATATATATGCACCCAATACAGGAGCACCAACATACCTGAAACAAATATTAACAGAACTAAAGGAGGAAATAGAATGCAATGCATTCATTCTAGGAGACTTCAACACACCACTCACTCCAAAGGACAGATCCACCAGACAGAAAATAAGTAAGGACACAGAGGCACTGAACAACACACTAGAACAGATGGACCTAATAGACATCTACAGAACTCTACATCCAAAAGCAACAGGATACACGTTCTTCTCAAGTGCACATGGAACATTCTCCAGAATAGACCACATACTAGGACACAAAAAGAGCCTCAGTAAATTCCAAAAGATTGAAATCCTACCAACCAACTTTTCAGACCACAAAGGCATTAAACTAGAAATAAACTGTTCAAAGAAAGCAAAAACGCTCACAAACACATGGAGGCTAAACAACACGCTCCTAAATAATCAAAGGATCAATGACCAAATCAAAATGGAGATCCAGCAATATATGGAAACAAATGACAACAACAACACTAAGCCCCAACTTCTGTGGGACGCAGCAAAAGCAGTCTTAAGAGGAAAGTATATAGCACTCCAAGCATATTTAAAAAAGGAAGAGCAATCCCAAAATAACGGTCTAATGTCACAACTATCAAAATTGGAAAAAGAAGAACAAATGAGGCCTAATGTCAGCAGAAGGAGGGACATAATAAAGATCAGAGAAGAAATAAATAAAATTGAGAAGAATAAAACAATAGCAAAAATCAATGAAACCAAGAGCTGGTTCTTCGAGAAAATAAACAAAATAGATAAGCCTCTAGCCAGACTTATTAAGAGGAAAAGAGAGTCAACACAAATCAACAGTATCAGAAATGAGAAAGGAAAAATCACAACAGATCCCGCAGAAATACAAAGAATTATTAGAGACTACTATGAAAACCTATATGCTAACAAGCTGGGAAACCTAGGAGAAATGGACAACTTCCTAGAAAAATACAACCTTCCAAGACTGACCCAAAAAGAAACAGAAAATCTAAACAGACCAATTACCAGCAACGAAATTGAAGCGGTAATCAAAAAACTACCAAAGAACAAAACCCCCAGGCCAGATGGATTTACCTCGGAATTTTATCAGACATACAGGGAAGACATAATACCCATTCTCCTTAAAGTTTTCAAAGAAATAGAAGAGGAGGGGATACTCCCAAACTCATTCTATGAAGCTAACATCACCCTAATACCAAAACCAGGCAAAGACACCACCAAAAAAGAAAACTACAGACCAATATCCCTGATGAACGTAGACGCAAAAATACTCAACAAAATTTTAGCAAACCGAATTCAAAAATACATCAAAACCATCGTACACCATGACCAAGTGGGATTCATCCCAGGGATGCAAGGATGGCACAACATTCGAAAGTCCATCAATATCATCCACCACATCAACAAAAAGAAAGACAAAAACCACATGATCATCTCCATAGATGCTGAAAAAGCATTTGACAAAGTTCAACATCCATTCATGATAAAAACTCTCAGCAAAATGGGAATAGAGGGCAAGTACCTCAACATAATAAAGGCCATCTATGAAAAACCCACAGCCAACATTATATTGAATAGCGAGAAGCTGAAAGCATTTCCGCTGAGATCGGGAACTAGACAGGGATGCCCACTCTCCCCACTGTTATTTAACATTGTACTAGAGGTCCTAGCCACGGCAATCAGACAAAACAAAAAAATACAAGGAATCCAGATTGGCAAAGAAGAAGTCAAACTGTCACTATTTGCAGATGACATGATACTGTACATAAAAAACCCTAAAGACTCCACCCCAGAACTACTAGAACTGATATCGGAATACAGCAAAGTTGCAGGATACAAAATCAACACACATAAATCTGTGGCTTTCCTATATACCAACAATGAACCAACAGAAGGAGAAATCAGGAAAACAACTCCATTCACAATTGCATCAAAAAAAATAAAATAACTAGGAATAAACCTAACCAAAGAAGTGAAAGACTTATATTCTGAAAACTACAAGTCACTCTTAAAAGAAATTAAAGGGGACACTAACAGATGGAAACGCATCCCATGCTCATGGCTAGGAAGAATTAATATCGTCAAAATGGCCATCCTGCCCAAAGCAATATACAGATTTTATGCAATCCCTATGAAACTACCAGCAACATTCTTCAATGAACTTTAACAAATAATTCAAAAATTCATATGGAACCACCAAAGACCCCGAATAGCCTAAGCAACCCTATGAAAGAAGAATAAAGTAGGGGGGATCTCAATCCCCAACTTCAAGCTCTATTATAAAGCCATAGTAATCAAGACAATTTGTTACTGGCACAAGAACAGAGCCACAGACCAATGGAACAGACTAGAGAATCCAGACATTAACTCAGACATATATGGTCAATTAATATTTGATAAAGGAGCCATGGAAATACAATGGCGAAATGACAGTCTCTTCAACAGGTGGTGCTGGAAAAACTGGACAGCTACATGTAGGAGAATGAAACTGGAACATCGTCTAACCCCATATACAAAAGTAAACTCAAAATGGATCAAAGACCTGAATGTAAGTCATGAAACCATTAAACTCTTGGAAGAAAACATAGGCAAAAACCTCTTAGACATAAACATGAGTGACCTCTTCTTGAACATATCTCCCCGGGCAAGGAAAACAACAGCAAAAATGAACAAGTGGGACTATATTAAGCTGAAAAGCTTCTGTACAGCAAAAGACACCATCAATAGAACAAAAAAAAACCCTACAGTATGGGAGAATATCTTTGAAAATGACACATCCGATAAAGGCTTGATGTCCAGAATATATAAAGAGCTCACACGCCTCAAGAAACAAAAAACAAATATCCCAATTAAAAAATGGGCAAAGGAACTGAACAGACGGTTCTCCAAAAAAGAAATACAGATGGCCAACAGACACATGAAAAGATGCTCCACATCGCTAATTATCAGAGAAATGCAAATTAAAACTACAATGAGGTATCACCTCACACCAGTAAGGATGGCTGCCATCCAAAAGACAAACAACAACAAATGTTGGCGAGGCTGTGGAGAAAGGGGAACCCTCCTACACTGCTGGTGGGAATGTAAACTTGTTCAACCATTGTGGAAAGCAGTATGGAGGTACATCAAAATGCTCAAAACAGACTTACCATTTGACCCAGGAATTGCACTCCTAGGAATTTACCCTAAGAATGCAGCAATCAAGTATGAGAAAGATCAGTGCACCCCTATGTTTATCGCAGCACTATTTACAATAGCCAAGAATTGGAAGCAACCTAAATGTCCATCGATAGATGAATGGATAAAGAAGATGTGGTACATATACACAATGGAATACTACTCAGCCATAAGAAAAGGGCAAATCCAACCATTTGCAGCAACATGGATGGAGCTGGAGGGTATTTTGCTCAGTGAAACAAGCCAAGCAGAGAAAGAGAAATACCAAATGATTTCACTCATCTGTGGAATATAAGAACAAAGGAAAAACTGAAGGAACAAAACAGCAACAGAATCACAGAACTCAAGAATGGACTAACAGGTACCAAAGGGAAAGGGACTGGGGAGGATGGGTGTGTAGGGAGGGATAAGGGGGGGAGAAGTAGGGGGATATTAAGATTAGCATCCATAGCGGGGTGGGAGAAAGGGGAGGGCTGTACAACACAGAGAAGACAAGTAGTGATTCTACAACAGGTTGCTACGCTGATGGACAGTGACTGTAAAGGAGTATATAGGGGGGACCTGGTATAGGGGAGAGCCTAGTAAACAAAGTATTCGTCATGTAAGTGTAGATTAATGATTAAAAAAAAAATGCAGTTCCTATGTGGTGACCTCTAATGAGTTCTACACAATGATATAAAGGACATATAAAAGTGTAGGCAAAGGGTCTGTTTGTGTTTATACAGAGGATCAAAGCCTAATTTGGCTACCCCGAAAATGAACTAAGAAACGATATGAAAGAGAACTTCCAACATCAGCACTCTCGGGAAGACTCATGCCAGAAGATGATCATCAAAAAACCCAAACAAAGATCCACGCACTGCTACAGCTGTAGATGCACTCATCCCACCAGCTCCTGGACTTGCCATGGGAATGAAGGAGATATCTAAGCTGGCCTGTGCATACAGTAAAACAACAAATTTGACTGGATCTATACTGCTGGAACTCAACCAAGAATTTGGAGAAGTGCAAATTGTAGCGCTCCAAAGTCTTATAACTACAGACTATTTACTGTTAAAAGAACATATGGCATGTGAACAGTCCCCAGGAATGGGTTGTTTTAATTTGTCTGATTTTTCTCAAACTACTCAAATTCAGTTAGATAATAACCATCATATCATTGATAAGTTTTCACAAATGCCTAGTGTGCCTAACTGGTTTTCTTGGTTTCACTGGAGATGGCTGGTAATTACAGGTATGCTTTGGTTATGTAACTATACTCCTATTATGTTAATGTGTGTGCGCAATTTAAGTAGTAGCTTAAAATGTATACATGCTGAAGTTACTCTAAAAGAAGATATGTCAAAGAAATAATCAATCTTCCCATGTTTTCTCCCGCCTGCTACTTCTATAGCTTTTCTTCTTTCTTCCTAATTACAACGAATTCTTAAATAGAATTCGTGCCTCATATCAAATTTACCGAGTATCATAACTCCTCCAAGTGGTAAAGATACCTCAAGACAAATGCTGGGCATAGAAGCCACAGGGCATAAATATGCAAAGGAATAAAAAGCTAACCATTTCAAACAATAAGGCTTCTCTCTCACTTACCAACTTAACATTTCCCTGTATGTCCCCGGAAGATGACTGGTTAGCCAGAGACGGGTAAGTTTCCTCAAGGGAGGAACAACCTAAGACAGGCACAGTCGCAGGGGGGTCATCAGGTGAGAAATTGGGGATCAACAGAGGTGAGGCTTAGAACCTCACCCCCCCTGTTCTGAGAGAAATCTTCTGCATATGTGGATGTTTTATTGCCCTTGTCTAGCTTGGATTAACACATAGTCTACAGGCACACACCTGATCATCTACATTTGCTCTCTTACAACACTAAACTATGTTTTCTACCTTTATGTTGTATCTACCTACCACTTCAGCATCTTATTAAAAATAATAAAGAGAGAAATGTGGTATCCACATATAAATCAAGTATAAAAATCAAATGTGTATTCATATTTGAACTGACTGTTTATAGTTCATAATGCATGAGCAAAACCAAAAGTTTCTGTGATGACTGCCCTTGTACTGTTCACCATGTAACTTATTCACTATGTAAGAATTTGTTCTCCATGTAAGAACTTGTTCGTTATGCTTCAGAAGATTGGAGACTGACGAAAATTAGGCTTGGGGTGGATTAATGATTGTGCATTGAGCATTGACTCCCCTATACAGAATTTTATTGTTGTTAACAACCATTTGATCAATAAATATGAGAGATGCCCTAACAACAACAACCAAGAAAAAGTACACACTTCCAATTGTAAAATAAATAAGCAACCGGGATGTAATGTATAGCATAAGGAATATAGTCAAAATATTGTAACAACTTGGTATGGTGATAGCTGGTACTTAGAATTATCATGTATATAAATGTTGAATCACTGTGTTGTACACCTGAAACTAATGTAATGTAATACTGTGTGTCAACTACCCTTCAATAAAAAATAATTATCTAAAAAAAAAAAAAAAAAAAGAATGGACTAACAGGTACCAAAGGTGAAGGGACTGGGAAGGATGGGTGTGTAGGGAGGGATAAGGAGGCTGAGAAGTAGGGGGTATTAAGATTAGCATGCATGGTGGTGTAGGAGAAGAGGGAGGGCTGTACAACACAGAGAAGGCAAGTAGTGATTCTACAACATTTTGCTATGCTGATTGACAGTGACTGTAAAGGGGTTTAAAGGGGGAACTGGTATAGGGGAGAGCCTGGTAAACATAACGTTCGTCATGTAAGTGTAGATTAGTGATACCAAAAAAAAAAAAAGAAAACAGGCAGTTCCTGTGTGGTAACATCCAATGAGTTCTACAAAATTGTATAAAGGGCATATAAAAGTGTAGGCAAAAGATCTGTTTGTGTTTATACAGAGGATCAAAGCCTAATTGGGCTAACCCGAAAATGAACTAAGATTCGATATTGAAAAGAACTTCCAACATCAGCACTCTCTGGAAGACTCATACCAGATGATGATCATCAAAAAACCCCAAAAAGATCCAAACGGTGCTACAGCTTAGATGCACTCATCCCACCAGTGCCTGGATTTGCCATGGGAATGAAGAAGGAGATATCTAAGCTGGCCTGTGCAAACAGTAAACAACAAATTTGACTGGATCTATACTGTTGGAACTCAACCAAGAATTAGTAGTGCAAATTGTAGCACTCCAAAATCTTACAACTACAGACTATTTACTGCTAAAAGAACATAAGGGATGTGAACATTCCCCAGGAATGGGTTGTTTTAATTTTTCTGATTTCTCTCAGACTGTTCAAGTTCAGTTGGACAATATCGACCATATCCTAGATAGGTTTTCACAAATGCCTAAGGTGCCGAACTGGTTTTCTTGGTTTCACTTTAGGTGGTTGGCAATTACAGGTATGCTTTGGTTATGTAACTATCCTCCTATTATGTTAAAGTGTGTGCACAATTTAAGTAGTAGCTTAAAACCTATACATGCTGAAGTTACTCTACAAGAAGATATGTCAAAGAAATAATCAATCTTCCCATTTTTTCTTCCGCCTACTACTTCTATAGCTTTTCTCCTTCCTTCCTAATTCCAACCCTTAAATAGAATTCGTGCTTCATATCAACGTTACCGAGTATCATAATTCTTCCAAGTGTTAAAGATACCTCAAGACAAATGCTGGGCATAGAATCTACAGGGTATAAATATGCAAAGAAATAAAAATCAGCCATTTCAAACAATAAGGCTTCTCTCTCACTAACTAATTTTACATTTCCCTGTATGGCTCCAGAAGATGAGTGGTTATCCAGAGACGGGTAAGATTCCTCAAGGGAGGAAAAACCTAAGACAGGCACAGTTGCAGGGGGGTCATCAGGCGAGAAATTGGGGATCAACAGAGGTGAGGCTTAGAACCTCACCCCCCCTGTTCTAAGAGAAATCTGCATACGTGGATGTTTTATTGCCCTTGTCTAGCTTGGATTAACACATAGTCTACAGGCACACACCTGATCATCTACATTTTCTCTCTTATAACACTAAACTATGTTTTCTACCTTTATCTTGTATCTACATACCACTTCAGCATTTTATTTAAAAAATAATAATAAAGAGAGAAATGTGGTATTCACATATAAATCAAGTATAAAAATCAAATGAGTATTCATATTTGAACTGACTGTTTATAGTTCATAATGCATGAGCAAAACTGAAAGTTTCTGTGATGACTGCCCTTGTACTGTTCACCATGTAACTTATTCACTATGTAAGAATTTGTTCTCCATGTAAGAACTTGTTTGTTATGCCTAAGAAGATTGGAGACTGACAAAAATTACGCTTGGTGTGGATTAATGATTGTACATTGAGCATTGACTCCCCTACACAGAATTTTATTGTTGTTAACAACCATTTGATCTATAAATATGAGAGATGCCCTCAAAAACAAAAGAAAAAAAACTGTACACACTTTCAGTTGTAAAATAAATAAGTAACCGGGATGTAATGTATAGCATAAGGAATATAGTGAAAATATTGTAACAACATGGTATGGTGATAGCTGGTACCTAGAATTATCATGGATATAAATGTTAAATCACTATGTTGTACACCTGAAACTAATGTAATGTAATACTCTGTGTCAACTACCCTTCAATAAAAAATTAATGTCTACAAAAAAAATAGATGTATCAGATAGATGATAGATATTCATAGATTAGATGAATAGATTGACAGAGATGGCAGAAAGATAAGATATATATAGATGACAAATGATAGACTAGATAGAATAGATGATATAGGGAGGTTAGATTAGACAGATAGATGATAGATAGATACAGAGTTATGAACTGAATTTTTGGTCCCTCACCTCACAATCTTAGGCTATTCTAACCCCCGCCGCCACCACACACACACACAAGTTCATATTTGAACTGAGACAGGGTTGAAGACCTAACCCCCACTGTCATGGAACTGGGAGGTGGGACCTTTGGAGGTAATTGGGTTTGGAAGATATCATGAGGGTTTGGGTGGAGCTGCCATTATGCAATCAGTGCTATTAAGAGGAACAGAGGACAGAGCTTTCTCCCTAGACCCTGTGAGGACACAGCAGGGATGTGGCCATATGCAAGCCAGAAGAAGGGACCTCACCAGGAACTGAACCTGCCTTCGTCTAGGACTTCTGCTTCCAGAATGTTGAGAAATCAGTATCTATAGATGAAACCCCCACTCAATGATACTCTGGTTATCAGCTTGAGTAGACAAAGATAGATATGTAGGTAAACAGAGACGCACTTAGATGATGGATGGAGAGAACCTACGCATAGATATATGTGCTTACTTGTCTGCATAGGTATCTGTGTCCAACCACCTCTGCACTTTGAAGTCTGCTCCGTATGAGGGGAACACCAGAAGCACAACTTATGCTCGTTTCTTTTTTAAGTGTGGGCTGCAGTTTCCTATAACTGCGGTCTCCGTTAACTCTCAGCCATGTGTGTGTGTCTGTGCGTGTGTGTGTGTGTGTGTGTGTGTGTACACCACTGCCCCTATCGGTCTACAATCACAGGAGATGCAAAAGTAACAAAGGAACGCAGGATAAGGCAAACATCTTGCAAACTATGACCAGAAAGAATAAAATTTTCCACTACCCTCTGGGGATAACTTTGCAGGGTGTTTCTATGCAATTTTAGAAAGATATTGCTGGAAATGTTGCTTGGAACACTCTGAACCATCAAGTTAGTTAAGGTAATAAGCTAGTAAAGGAGAGCAGCAAAGAGCACAAACGGTGTGTCTCCTATGTATCAGGCCAAGGTGTACAGGCTTTAATTCTACTACACCACTTCATCAGACCATGGCTGACGTGGGATGACCTTATGCACCACCTTCATCTGTGAGTAAAAAGTTACTTCAGAATCACCTCCCTTAATATAAAATAAATAAGTTAGGGGACATAAATATTCCTAGAATTCCTACCACCATCACCCAACTCTTTTGCTCAGTGCTCTTTTCATACGAATGGATACATAGCTCTCAAAGCTTCTATTCCATTACAGATAGACCTCACATCTAAATGCCTAAATGAACTGAAACTCCACCTACACCTTGACAGCAGAGGGGATCAGTTTCCCCACATGCTAGCTGGCCTGCCACCTCAGCAAGACCATGGGCCTCCGGCCCACAAGAGCCTCGCGGGTCACCACAAGCAGTTCCCTTAACCAGTGATTACAAGCATGCTCTCTGGAGATGGGCCACCAAGCAGGGCCACTGGGGTGACATCGGGGCATGGGCAAAAGGACCTACTATTGGGAATACATCTGCCTTGGACCCCACAGGCAAACAAGTGTGCTCCCTGCATGGGGACTTGGATATGCCCTGCAACTCACACAGCCACCACAGCAGGAACGGCCCAGGGGCAGAGCATCCGGAGGGCACTGGCCTGCACATGTTCAAGAGACCTGCCCGCCAACCACACCATCCAAACCCAACAGACTTGTGCCACCTATGCAGGAGAAGTTCCCCCCAAGGCCACTTCTCTCAAGACCCAAACACACAGCTAACTCACATAAACAAACACAAGGAATTGAGAATGAGAAGGACACAGAGGAATCAAAGTGCACCTAGTGACAGAACATTGACATAGTGAGAAAGCAGATACATAGACAGACAGATGATTGATACATAGATTGGACTGATATACATACATATAGATGATAGTTTAATTAGATAGATATACCGATGATAGTAGATGATAGATCATAGATAAATAGACGACAGATAGATAGACAGGTAGATAGATTACATAGATAGATAAAGAGATAGGTAGGTAGGTATATAGGAAAACATCATAGTAAACAAAGCTGTCTTTCAATCAAGACAATCTACGTCCTCCCTTACAGGAGACCCACTTGAGAGCCAAGGACAGAAACAATCTACAAGACAAAGGGGCGGGGACAGGTACCCTACACAAGTGAAACTGAGAAACAAACAAACAAACGGATTCAGTTAGAGTTCCCAGAGACAGTCAGTAGATAATAGTTCTATCTAGCCAGCATGAATTATTTTTGTTTGGTTTCAGCAGTGCCCAGCCATAGATTTAGTGGTGCAGCAAAGTCCTTCTCATTTTCTCTCTCCTCAACAACTGAACTTGCTGTAAAAATATGCGTCTGTGTCTTTGAAATCAGTGTGTTTTATGATGTTCACGAATGTAATGAAGCAATAACCAGATAAAGAGGGAAGTTTGGTCACTCAAATATACACTTCACCCCACAACACACTCTTTGCTCCTGAATGAACATGTCTAGTAATTGGTGTTCCTTTTTATTTGTCAATCAGTCCTATCAGCAGTGATCATGCCGATGTCCCTCAAACATGGTTGTGGGCCAAGCACCAAGTTTAATTTCTGTGGACAACAGGCCCATAGGATCAATTCTTGTGGTCTTCAGGGAGCACTTAGTCAATGAATGTGGCTAAATACAGTCAGCCAGTGAGAAGAAGTTTAAGAGGATACAGACACAGGTTCAAGTCCCTGGACCACCATTTCATGGTTTTGTAGGTACACGCTGCTGACTCGAACTGCAAGTGTGTCGGTGAACCCAGTGCTCTCCCTACGGCCTAGTTACCTTGCAAGATTTTTGGAAGCATAATGTAGGGAAGTGCCATAGGATATGTTGTTAAGTATTCTGTACACAAGGTTCAGACGGGCATACCAAAAGATGATTGATTGATTGATAGACAGATAGATAAGTAGATAGATGGACAGACAGACGGATAGATAGATATAGGTACATATCAATTAATGTAAAGGTACTGTTGATAACCCGGAGAGCAATGGTGAAAGCACATAGCAAAACTACAGACAAAAGAGAAGACAGAAATCCAGTTTAAAAAGTTCAGTAAGCATCCGTAAGAAGAAAACAATTCCTATCATTTGCAACAACGTGGATGAAGCTAGATGGTATTATGCTCAGTGAAAAATGCCAGGAGGAGGAAGACAAGTACCAAATGATTTCACTCATGTGTGGAGTATAACAACAAAGAAAACCTGAAGGTAAAAAACTGCAGCTGACTCACAGAATCCAAGAGTGGACTAACAGTTACCAAAGGGAAAGGGACTGTGCAGGATGGGTGGAAAGGCAGGGATAAGGGTGGGGAGAAAGAAAGGCGGCATTAGGATTAGTATGTATAATGTGCGGGGTTGGGGGAGCATGGGGAGGGCTGTACAACACAGAGAAGACAAGTAGTGATTCTACAGCATCTTACTACCCACTGATGGACAGCGACTGTAACGGGGTGTGTGGGGGGACATGGTGAAGGGGTCTACAGCATCCAACAACGCTGATGGACAGCAACTGTAACAGGGTTTTTTGGGGGGACTTGGTGTACTTGGTGATCATAATGGTCTTTGCATGATTGTAGTTTAATGATAAGAAAGAAAAATTTTTAAGTGCAATAAGGACACAGCTCTCAATTCTCAGAATAAAATTAGAAGCTCTGAGTACTCCAATCAAAAGACACAGGGTTAAAAGAAGGGATGAGAACTCAAGACCACCTACGTGCCCCCTTAGAGGAGACTCACTTGAGATCCAAGGACGAAGACAAACTAGAAGTTGAGGGGATGGGTTCAGGTACACTAGACAAGTGAAACTGAAAAAAAGAAAAGAAAATAGATGTGCTGATGCAATTAAAGACGGTGGCTCACGTGTCAGGAGAGGCGGAAACCTCCTCCCAAAACCAAAACCACATACATACGTACTATATGGAAATAGACCAAGTACACCAAATTCTGGAAGAGCAACAGGGAAGAACGGTGCTTGCGGCAGGCTGTCACATCAAGGAGAAGTGTGACGTACAGCCCTGGAGATGTGCTCTGGGAGCATGAACCAACCGTACACGTGCTTTGCTCTGGAGGATCGGTTTGTTTGAAAAGCAAAGACAGGCAGAACACTTCGGGAGACTTGAGATTCCAGCCACTTGTGGGACAACACAGGGATCTACATTCGGCCTCTGTGGGACAAAAGAAATGTGGACAGTCTGAGAGACTTCTTAACAGCGAGAGAACTGCTTAAGGGGCAAGGCTTCCACAGGGCTTGCTGCACAGGAGGAAGGACAGGTGCGCCAAACTGACTGGGTGCACTATGGCCGGCCAGCGGGGGAGCTTTCAGGAGCTCCGGGCACTCCATTACCCTGGCTGGCCTCACAGCTCCGAAGCCCCTTACCGTGATGTGACTGGTACACGGCCTGCCTCCCCGCTGGCGGCAGCCTGCAAAATGGCAGCCTCCACCTATGGTAGCTTCTCCCTGCATGCTCTGTAAACTGGCCCTGGCAGTGGAGACGGGCAGTGCGGCCAGGAAGCAGGAAAGACCTCTTTCCTCCCGGCATGGGTGTTCACCGGCACCGCTCCCCTCTGACCCCTGCTGACCCCACAAGGACTGAGCATCTCCAGAGTGTAAAGCTTCTGGGAGCTAGAGGACGCCACCTACAAATATGAACCTTCAAAGGATTCTGGTAACTGGATTCAAATCAATCTTCCTGAGAAAGAGATCTCAAAATAAACATCAGTAGCATGCTCAGGGAGCTACAGAAAATAAAACGTTCCCTGTCTCTCGAGCGCAATTCTCTCTCTCTCTCTCTCTCTCTCTCTCTCTCTCTCTCTCTCTCTCTATCCCAGGAGCGCTGCTAAGGCCCTGTTCTGAGAGGGGTGCTGCGACAGCCCAGCAGGAATGGCACACCTCTAGGTTCCACCCCGGCCAGTGCCAGGACAGTCAAACAAGGGCTCTGACTGAACTGCAAATTGGGACACCACATATCTAACACCACAGTAAAGACAACAGTGTCACATCCTAGCCTTTCCATCAATGGCTAGAGACTACGTGGCTCCAATACCAGGTGACCTCACCACCCCAGGTTATTCTAAATGGCAATCATTTTTTGATATGACCCTTGAAAGCAGCACATGGAAAGATAAAACCTACCAGTGTCCACACCACCTCACCCCTCAGTTTTATCCTAGATGTTCCTGCATCACATTTCTACTCTTCGATCCAGTTTTCTTGGCTGGTTTATGTTCTGGGAAAGAAAATATTAGTCAGATAAGGAATGAAGTGGTACTGGGATCAGTATGATTCTGTTTGAGTACCATAATTAGAGCCAAAAGACATCCTTCAGTATGGGAGAATATATTCACTGATGACATATTTGATAAGGAGTTGCATCCAAAACATGTATCAAAAGCTCACGAACCTCAACACACAAAAGCAAATGAATCCAATTACAAAATAGGCAGAGGATATGAACAGACACTTCTCCACAGAAGCAATTTCAGGTGGCTGACAGGCACATGAAAAGACGATCCACATCGCTAACCATCAGAGAAATGCACAATAAATCCACAATGGACTATCACCTCACACCAGTTAGGATGGCCACCACCCAAAAGACAGACAACAACAGATGTCGGCAAGGGTGTGGAGAAAGGATAAAACTCCTACACTGCTAGCGGTAATGTCAGTCAGATCAACCATTGTGGAAAGCAGTATGGAGGTTCCCCAAATAAACAAAGAACAGAAATAACATTTGAAAAAGGAAATCCTTTCATAGGAATTTACCCTAAGATTGCAGGAGCCCAGTTTGAAAGAGACAGATGCAGCCCTATGTTGATCGCAGCACTATTTACAATACCCAAGAAATGGATGCAACCTAAGTGTCCATTAGGAGATGAATTGATAAAGTAGAGGTGATACATACACACTATGGAATATCATTCAGCCATAAGAAGAAAACAAATCCTACCACCATTTGCAACAACACGGGTGGAGCTAGAGGGTGTTATGCTCAGTGAAATAAGCCAGGTTGAGAAAAACAAGTATACAAGGATTTCACTCCTCTGTGAGGTATGTGAACAAAGGAAAAACC
This sequence comes from Manis pentadactyla, assembly GCF_030020395.1. Classification (NCBI taxonomy): domain Eukaryota; kingdom Metazoa; phylum Chordata; class Mammalia; order Pholidota; family Manidae; genus Manis; species Manis pentadactyla. The sequence continues at coordinate 43,079,128 of NC_080031.1, read as the reverse complement.
GGAAGGAACAAAACAGCAGCAGACTCACAGAACCCAAGAATGGACTAAAAGTTACCAAGGAAAGGGACCTGGGAGGATGGGTGGGAAGGGACGGATAAGGGGGTAAAGTGGGCATTACGATCCGCACACGTAATGTATTGGGTGGGTTGCCACGCGGATTGCAGTATAACACACAGAAGACAGGTAGTGATTCTATAGCATCCTAATACATTGATGGACAGCGAATGTAATTGGGAGCGGAGAGTGGACTTGATAATTGGTGGGAGGGGTGAGCAGGGGGAGTCTAATAACCATAATGTTGCTCATGTAATTGTACATTACTGGCATCAAAGAAAAAAAAAGTGATTCTGTTTGAATGCCCAGAGAGACAGTCAGTAGAAAATAGCCCTTCCCGCCACCGTGGCTTCTTTCTGTTCAGTTTTGGCAGTGCCCAGTCATAGATTCAGTGGTATAGCGAGGACCTTCTCATTTTTTCTCACCTCAACAACTGAATTGCTGTAATAATATGCTTCTGGGCTTTTGAAATCAGTGGATGTTTTGATGTTTACGAATGTGAAGAAGCAATAACCAGGTAACGAGGGAAGTTTGGATGCTCAACCGAGCACGACACTCCACAACACAGTCTTTGCTCCCAACTGCTCCCGTCTAGAACTCGGTGTTCCGTTTTACCTGTCCCTCCATCTATCAGTGGTGATGCGGATGTCCCTCAAACATGGTGGTCAGCAAAGCACCAAGTGTACTCTTATGTCTTCTACAGGCCTGTGGTACAGGTCTTCCCAGAGGAAAAGCACAAGCAGCGGGAGAAAACCCAAAGACGATGAAATAGAAGATGGTACAGTACAATGAAAACTGACACAAGGGACGTCTGAGACCCATACGTAATTCCATCAGAGGAACGAAAGCAGCCGCCACCATACCACAAAACTACACCACTATGGAGAAAACACAGGCAGAGAACAAGAAGAGTTCTGGAAATTACCCCACTGGGTCAGAGAGAGGAGTCATCACAGCAGCAGCAGCAGCAGCTGGGGCCTGTACCACATTCTCTGTACTCATCGTCGTTAAAGATAAGGTTGTGGGCTCGGCTCGCTGGGTCTCTCCCTAAGCACCCGGATGCATACTCAGCGGGAACTGAGGGGTCGTCAGTAGAATCTCACCCGCATTAATGTTCTGCATGGTCTGGAACATAACAAATGGTTGGCAGAGGAGCGAGAGAAACCAGGTAAAACTGAACGGGCAGCTGAGCTTTGAAGCCTAGTCCAGTCATTCACTGCCACCACTGCTCAACAGATCCCGTGAAGCGAAGTATGATGTGCACGAGCTGACACACCCACATTTGATAAAGGAGGATCTCACCAAGTACGGAGAAGGGAGAGGAGGGCACGCCTAAGTGAGAGTGCACGGGAAGCCTCCAAAAGGAGGTGACTAGAGAAGAGGGTCTTCAACGATCCATGTTCTTCTGCTGCGGTGAAATGTCTTCAAAACCAGAGGAAAGAGGTGGGAACCAACAGAGGAAATAATTCAGAAATGAAAATGCACGAGACAGGATCTTTTCATTGAGCAGGGAGCTTGGCTCATAGGGATGGAGATGTAGAAAAAGTGAAGGCCAGACCGTGATTTGGGGCTGGAGATTATCACATTTTATTCTGTAACAATATCAGTGCTTACAAAGTGAAGCAGTGAGCAAGCAGGGCCTAGGTCCACCAGGAAAGACCTGAGAAACTAGAAGCAGGGTTACTGACATGGGACACGAGCTTCACAGGTTATAATATGAAGGATGAACAGTCAGGAATGGGAATGGACATGCTGAGTGCTGAAGGAAGGTGAGGTTTCCCCTCAAGCTTCCAGCTTGGCTGATGGGCAAGAATGGCGACACCATCGAGACCAAGAGTCTAAAGGAGAAGCATTTTAAAACTAAAAAGTGTTTCCCAGTTTATGTGTTTCGTTATTCACGTACGAGACACAGGCCCCCAAAACTAGATCAGAGGATAAACCTGGGTGGCCAGGCCAAGTCAGAGTGCTGGATGTGGCTATGCTGTGATGCGGTGGTCCCTGACCTATGCTTTCTGTGAGAAGCAAAGAAAGATCCTTTGTGCTAGCTAGAAAGGCAAGGCATGGGTTCTGCGCACTCCTCAGAAGTAAGCCACCTGCCTGGCCATGGCCGAGAAGGCATGCCTGGCTCCAGGAGTCCCAGAGAAGCTGGTAAGGCCGGGGACAGAGTTGGCCGGGCCCCGGGCAGAAACTGGGTGTATCCGCGCCAGGCCGTGAGCAGGCCCTGGCGTCCGGGAGCGCGGGGGTGTGGGAGCAAGGCACTAGCCACCCGCCGCACTCTGAGTGTCGAGCCCATGAAGAGAATGCTCCCTGTCGGTCTGAGCTCATACAGGCAAGGGCATTGCAGCCCTCGACGGTCTGCATGGTGACCTCGTTTTTCTGAACACCTTCACGGCCCTCAGCGGGCAGTCCCGGGGGCTAGGGATTCTACTGGAGTTATCCTTGGGGTCGCACCGTTGCCTTGGCCCAGGGTCTCCTCTGGGCAGGGCCGGTGTGCTTAAGTCAGTGGGGGCGTGGTGATGTGGACCCTGGGTGTCATCACCACGGCTCAGGCAAATTTGTGATGCGTCCCCTGGCTGACATACATACCAGGCACTCCGTAGCTGGGCAGCTCATTGCCTGCTTGGCCTGAGAAGGAGTTAGTGGCAAAGGAGACCCTCTCCCTAGCTTCAGACACTTTCCTCGGATCATTTGGCACACACCACAACCCATTTTTCTGTGTGGACTCTTTCCTCCTTACTAAGGTTCATGCCCCACCCCACCTGCCGCCTCCCCAGCGCCACCTTTTTCACCCGACAGTCCTGCCCTTCTCCGGGGCGCTGCCCCCTACCCCTCCTGCCAGGGAGCACCCTGCACCTGCCCGCTGCCCTGGTCACATGCTGTTCAAACGGGATCCTGTGCCTTTAGCACCTGGCTTTTCCCACTTTTTCCAGCATACTTCCCACTTCCTTGGGGAGCAGTCCTGGGCCTCTGGACCATCCTAGGCTTCCTGTAAAAGGCTGGAGAGAGACCACCCAGACGAGCTCCTGCTCTGCAGGGCACACTGGCACCACTACCAGCCCGCCTCGAGTTGTCCTGCCTCTGGCAAAATCACCTTCTAGAGGCAGCCAACAGACAAGGCCTAGGTCAGCAGATGCGCTGACACAAGTGCTGGCTCTGACGCTCTGGACGAGCCAATGGACATGACGCTAACACCGCTGGCCATCATCTTCCGGTCTCCCCCTACCCCACACGAGGCCGTGGGCAGCATAATCGCCGGACACCTGTGTGCCTCAGAAGAACACCACGCGGGCGGTCGTCGTCTGGTCTCCCCTGGCCCCATATGAAGCCATGGGAGGCACAGCCGATGGCCTCGAACCTAACCCTAACTCGGCCTCCGACACGGTGGGCACGCCACAGCCCTTGCCAACAGCACTTACAGGTCTCCCCCGCCTCCAGACAAGGCATATATCCTATCCATTTAAAAAAATCTTTCCCACAACATGTGTGTATATTATATATTCACACTAAACCCTGCTCTTGCTAGTATGCCTCTGCTCTCTTTACTCTTGGACTCGGCGACAGAGGAAGAACACACATACGTGAGTGATAATGTTCTGAGCCACACTTAACTATGCAACGTGTTCCATGCCCCAGTGACTGGGATGTGGAAGTAGCCGCATTTTATGACTGTGCGTGCTCACTGCGAGGTCTGCGTGCTGAGCGTTTAATGGATGACAACACAGGGGGAGGCAAGTCCAGAGGAAGGAATATGGGTTGGCTTATGTGGCCCCTTCCCTCTCCTCTCCCACTGCTCTGAGCTCACTGGAGGCTAGGGAATCCCTGCTGTGACACAGGAAACCAATCTTATCATTTTGGATTTAAGCATGTTTAATTCTGTATGTGTGTGCCTTGTGTAAATTAAGACTTTGGCCGATCATCCTCACACATTTGCACTTCCCCATGAGAACAGATTTGGCATCTAGGTCCTGGAGCCTGGAGTAACGACAGAAGGACGTGCTTCTGCCTGCTGTGTTATTATTGAAAATTTTTTTCGCTTTCTTAGAATTTATCAAGTAGCTTAGTAATATCAGGAAAGGTCCTCTTTAATGACTGCCTGGCCTGACTCTAACCTAAATTGCTAACATGTCAAACCACGTTGAGTTACAACTGTGCCCACTTCTCGCTGACCCTACAGTCTTCAAGGTCTCCACCAGAATTAATACATGCAGAATTCCTAACCTGTGAAGACCACGTTCTAGTTGGAGGGGAAGAAAGAGACAATAAACATCTGTAAGTGTTCCAGTAGCTTAGCCAGTAGCAAACACTATGAAGAATAAAAAGCAGGATATGGAGGACTGATATTATAGGCAGAGAGAAGCAGGGCTTTTAAAATAAACAGTGGACAGGGTAAGCCTCACCAGGGAGGTGTGACTTGAACCATCTAGAAGGAGGTGACAGAACCAGGTATCTGAGGGAAAAGCATTCCATACAATGGGATAAATTACTGAAAAAGCCAAGAGGAAGGAAGCTTGTGGTCTTCAGGGAGCAGTCAGTCAAAAAATGTGGCTAGAATACCGTCAGCAAGGAAGACAAAGAGGACTGGGGACAGAGATATGTGTTGAAGTCCCCGCAGCACCATTTACTAGTTTTGCAGTCACACGCTGATGACTCGATGTGCAAATGTCTCGATGAAACCAGTGCAGTCTGTCTCCAGGGCGTAGTTACCTTGCAGATTTTGGAAACATAAGTAGAGAAGTGACATATAAGCCAACTTGTGAACTGTTCTGTACATAAGGATAGATGGGTAGACAAAAAATGATAGATAGACAGATTGATAGATGACAGATTAGATAGGATAGGTGATAGGTATGGATAGATTGAATAAATAGATGATAGATAGATAGATAGATAGATAGATAGATAGATAGATAGATAGATAAATAGATAGATAGATAGATAGATAGATTGATTGATAGATAGATAGATAGATAGCCAGCTATTTTAGATAGTCATGTTATTAACAGTTTGTAAGGCTACAGCCACTGAAGGGAGGAGCGAGCACGTCGGACTCGGACACTGATGATGTGCCTATGTCTCTGGCTGCTGCCCCCTCCCACATGGGACACTGATGATGTGCCGAAGTTCTTGGCTGTTGCCCCCTCCGAAACTGATAAATACGCCTTGGGAAATCCAATCCTCGTGCTGCTCTAAATCTATGCTCTGCCTCCCCTTAGCTTCTTTAAAATCTCGCTGCCTGTCTACTTAAGTGTGAATTCCCCAGCCTCCATTTTTATAGACTGGGAAATCTCGCCCGGGTATTTGCATTCAAATAAACTACCGGGCCCATTGTTGCCTCTCTTCACGTGCTTATTTTAGCAAAAATTTATCTTACACTGTTCTGTAATAAGGATAGATGGGTAGACAAAAAGATGACGACAGGTAGATGACAGAAAGATGACAGGTGATAGGTGATACATTAGAAGAAGTTACATTAGATAGATAATAGATATTCATAGATTAGACGAATAGATTAACAGAGATGACAGATAGATAAGATAAATATAGATGATGGATGATAGACTAGATAGGATACATGATATAGGTAGCTTAGATTAGACAGATAGACGATAGATAGATACAGAGTTATGAACTGAATTTTTGGGCCCTCACCTCACCATCTTCCGCACCTCCTAATCCCCTGCCGCCACCACACACACACACACACACACACACACACACACACACAAACACACACAAGTTCACATTTGAACTAAGTCAGGGTTGAAGCCCTAACTCCCACTGTCATGTTATTTTGAGGTCGGGCCTTTGAAGGTAATTAGGTTTGGAAGAGATCATGAGGGTGTGGGTGGAGCTGCCATTATGCGATCAGTGCTATTAAGAAGAGCAGAGGACAGTGCTTTCTCCCTCGACCCTGTGTGGACACAGTAGGGATGCGGACGTATGCAAGCCAGAAAAGGGACCTCACCAGGAACTGAACCTGTCTTGGTCTTAGACTTCTGCTTCCAGAATGGCGAGAAATCAGTGTCTATGGATGAAGTACCCACTCAATGACACTTAGGTTATCAGCTCGAGTAGACAAACATAGATATGCACGTAAACAGAGACGCACTTAGATGATGGATGGAGAGAGCCTACGCAGACATATATGTGCTTAGCTGCCTGCATAGGTATCTGTGTCCAACCACCTCTGCACTTTGAAGTCTGCTCCCTATGGGGGGAACACCAGGAGCACAACTTATGTTCGTTTCTTTTTTAAAGTGTCGGCTGCAGTTTCCGCTAACTTTGGATTCCATTAACTCTCAGCCATGTGTGTGTGTCTGTGCGTGTGCGTGTGTGTGTGTACACCACGGCCACGATCGGTCTACAATCACAGTAGATACAAAAGTTACAAAGGAACACAGGATAGGGCAAACATCTTGCAAATTATGACCAGAAAGTGTAAAATTTTCCACTAACCTCTCGGGGTATCTTTGCCAAGTGTTTCTATGCAATTTTAGAAAGATCTTGCTGGAAATGATGCTGGGTCCACTCTGAAACATCAAGTTAGTTAAGTTAATAAGCCAGGAGAGGAGAGCATCAAAGAGCACAAACGGTGTGTCTCCTATGTATCAGGCCAAGGTTTACAGGCTTTAATTCTACTAAACCACTTCATCTCACCTTAGCTGACATGGGATGACCTAATGCACCACGTCCATCCGTGAGTAAAAAGTTTCTTCAGAATCACCTCCCTTAACAGAAACTAAATAAGTGTGGGGACATAAACATTCCTAGAATTCCTGCCACCAACACCCAACTCTTTATGCTCAGCACCATTTACATACGAATGGAAACATAGTTCTCAACGCTACTATTGCACTTCAGATAGACCGCACAAACATCTAAATGCCTAAATGCACTGAAACTCCACCTCCACCTTGACAGCCGTGGGGATCAGTTTCCCCACAAGCTAGCTGGCCTACCACCACAGCAAGCACATGGGCCACCGGCTCACAAGAGCACTGCGTGTCACCAAAAGGCAGTTCCCTTAACCAGTGACTACACGCAGGCTCTGTGGAGATGGACCACCAAACAGGGATGCCGAGGTGACATCGGTGCACAGGCAAAAATAACTACTACTGGGAAAGCACCTGCCTCGGACCACACAGTACAGACAGGGTGCTCCTTGTGTGGGGCCTCGGATATGCCCCGCAGCTCACGCAGCCACCACAGCAGGAACGGCCCTTTGGCAGAGCAGCTGGAGGGCCCTGGCCAGCACAGGTTCAAGACCCCAGTGCGCCAACCACACAATCCACACCCAGGAAATTCGTGCAACCTACACAGGAGAAGATCCCACCGAAGACCACTCCTCTCAAGACCCAAACACACAGCTAACTCACATAAACAAACACAAGGAATTGAGACTGAGAAGGACACAGAGGAATCAAAGTTTACCTAGTGACTGAACGTTGACAAAAGTGAGAAAACAGATAGACAGATGATTGATACATAAATTGGATTGATATACATACGTATAGAAGATAGATTAATCAGATAGATATACAGTTGATAGTAGATATATGATAGATCATAGGTAGATAGATGACAGATAGATAACAGGGAGATAGATTACATAGATAGATAAAGAGATAGGTAGGTAGGTAGATAGGAAATCATCATACCTAACAAAGCTATCTTTCAATCAAGACCATCTACATGCTCCCTTTCAGGAGACTCACTTGAGATCCAAGGACACAGAAAAACTACAAGGCGAAGGGGCGAGGACAGGTACCCTACAGAAGTGAAACTGAGAAACAAACAAACAAATGAATTCTGTTTTAGTCCCCAGAGACAGTCAGTATAAAATAGCCGTATCGAGCCACCGTGTATTCTTTTTGTTTGGTTTTAGCAGTGCCCAGCCATAGATTTAGTGGTACAGCAACATCCTTCTCATTTTTTCTCACCTCAACAACTGAATTGCTATGATTATATGCATATGGGCCTTTAAAATCAGTGGGTTTTATGATGTTCACGAATGTAAAGATGTAATAACCACATACAGAGGGAAGTTTGGACCCTCAACTAAACATGTCACACCACAACACACTCTTTGTCCCAAATTCTCTTGTCTAGATATTGGTGTATATTTTAATGTGTCCCTCTTCCTATCAGCGGTGATCATCCAGTTGTCCCTCAAACATGGTGGTGAGCAAAAAACCAAGTTTACATTCCTGTGGACAACAGGCCCAGAGAAAGGATACATGTGGTCTCCAGGGAGCACTTAGTCAATGAAGGTGGCTAAATACAGTCAGCAAGCGAGAAGGAGGTAAAAGAGGACAGAGGACAGAGATACGGGTTCAAGTCCCTGCACCACCATTTCCTGGTTCTGTAGGTATACATGGCTGACTCGACCGGCAAGTCACGGTTAACCCTGTCCTCTACGTACGGCCTAGATAATTGTAAGATTTTTGGAAGCATAACGTAGGGAAGTGACATAGGCTATGTGGTCAACTGTTCTGTACACAAAGACAGATAGGCAGACAAAAAGATGATTGACAGATAGACAGACAGATAGATAGATAGATAGATAGATAGATAGATAGATAGATAGATAGATAGGAAGGTAAATAGATAGATAGACAGGTGGATATTTATAGGTACATATAAATTAACAAAAAGCTATTGCTCATATCCAGGAGAGCAATGGTGAAAGCATATAGCAAAACTACAGACAAAAGAGAAGACAGAAATCCAGTTTAAAAAGTTCAGTAAGCAGCCGTAAGAAGAAAACAAATCCTACCATATGCAACAACGTGGATTGAGCTGGAGGGTATAATGCTCAGTGAAATAGGGCAGGCAGAGAAAGACAAGTGCCAAATAATTTCACTCATGTGTGGGGTATAAAAACAAAGAAAAACTGAAGGAAAAAAATAGCAGGAGAGTCACAGAAGCTGAGAGTGGACTAACAGTTACCAAAGGAAAAGGCACTGGACAGGGTGGGTGGGAAAGGAGGGATAAGAGCGGGGAGAAAGAAAGAGGGCATTAGGACTAGCATGTATAATGTGTGGTGGGGGGAGCATGTGAAGGGCTGTACAACACAGAGAAGACAAGTAGTGATTCTACAGCATCTTACTACATGCTGATGGACAACGACTGTAACGGGTTGTGGGGGGGAACATGGTGATGGGGTCTACAGCATCCAACTACGCTGATGGACAGCAACTGTAACAGGGTTTTTGGGGGGGCTTGGTGTACTTGGTGATCATAATGGTCTTTGCGTGATTGTAGATTAATGATAACAAAACAATTTTTTAAGTACAGTAAGGACACAGATCTCAATTATCAGAAAATATGACAGGCTTTGAGTGCTCCAATCAAAAGACACAGGGTTAAAAGAAGGGATGAAAACTCTAGACCACCTACGTGCTCCCTTACAGGAAACTAACTTGAAATCCAAGGACGAAGAATAGTTACAAGTTGAGGGGTTGGGAACAGGTACCCTAGACAAGTGGAACTGAAAAAAAAAGAAAAAATATGTGCTGATGGTATTAAAGAACGTGGCTCACGTGCGAGGGGATGTGGAAACCTCCTCCCAAAACCAAAACCACATACATATGTACTATATGGAAATAGAAAAACTACAGCAAATCCTGGAAGAGCAGCAGGGAAGCACGCTGCTGTGGCAGGCTGTCACCTCAAGGAGAAGTGTGACGTACAGCCCTGGAGATGTGCTCTGGAGCATGAACCTACCATTACAAGTGCAGCGCTCTGGAGGATCGGTGGGGTGGGAAAGCAAAGATAGGCAGAAGACTTCGAGAGACTTGAGATTCCAGGAACTTGTGGGACAACACAGGGATCCACATCCGGCTGCTGTGGGACAAAAGAAAGGCGGACATTCTGAGAGACTTCAAAACAGCGACAGAACTGCTAAAGGGGGAAGGCTTCCACAGTGCTTACCTCTCAGGAGAAAGGACATTTGCGACAAACTGCCCAGGTGCACTCTGGCCGGCAGGCGTGGGAGCTTTCAGGAGCTCCGGGCGCTCCATCCTCCTGGCTGGCCGCGCAGCTCCGAGGCCCCTTACCGTGCTGTGACTATTACACGGCCTGCTTCCAAGCCAGCACCGGCCTGCAAAATGGCCGCCTCCACCTATGGCAGTTTCTCCCTGCGTGCTCCGCAAACTGGCCCTGGCAGTGGAGATGGGCATTGCGGTCAGGAAGCAGGAAAGACCTCTTTCATCCCGGCGGGTATGGGCACCGGGCACCGCTCCCCTGGGACCCCTGTCATCACTGCAAGGGCTGAGCATCTAAAGAGAGTAAAGCTTCTGGGAGCTAGAGTGCACCACCTACAAATATGAACCTTCAAAGGAACCTGGTAACTGAACTCAAATCAATCTTCCTGAGAAAGAGATCTCAAAATAAACATCAGGAGCATGCTCAGGTAGCAACAGAAAATAAAAGTGTCCCTCTCTCTCGAATGCAATTCTCTCTCTCTCTCTCTATCTCCCGGGAACGCTGCTGAGGCCCAGCAGGAAAGGCACAGCTCTCAGGTCCACCCCGGCCGGTGCCAGAACTGTCAAACAAGGGCTCTGACTGAACTGCAAATGGGGTCGCCACACGTCTAACTCCGCAGGAAAGACAACAGTGCCGCATGCTAGACTTCCCATCAATTGCTAGAGGCTATGTGGCACCACTGATACCAGGTGACGTCAACACCCAGGTTCATTTCCTTGGGAATCTTTTTTCCCTATGACTCTTGAAAGCAACACATGGTAAGATACAGCCTAACAGTCTCCACACCACCTCACCTCTCAGTTTTATGTTAGATGTTCCTGCATCACAGCTTCTGCTCTTCATTCCAATTTTATCGGCTTGTTGGTGTTCTTCAAATAAGGAATAATTAGTCAGATTTGGAATAAAGTGGTAGGGGGTTTAGTAAGATTCTTTTTGACCACCATCAGTAAACCAAAAGTCATCCTTCAGTATTAGAGAATATATTCACTGATGAGACATTTGATAAGGCGTTGCCATCCAAAACATGTGTCAAGAGCTCACGAACTTCAACACACAAAAAGCAAACGAATGCAATTACAAAATGGGCAGAGGATATGAACAGACACTACTCCACAGAAGCAATATCAGGTGGCCAGCAGGCACATGAAAAGATGCTCCACATCGCTAACTATCAGAGAAATGCACATTAATCCACAGTGGGGTTTCACCTCACACCAGTAAGGATGGCCACCACCCTAAAGACAGACAACAGATGTCGACAAAGGTGTGGAGATAGGGGAACCCTCCTATACTGCTGGTGGGAATGTCAGTCACCTCAAACATTGTGGAAAGCAGTATGGAGTTTCCCCAAAAAACCAAAGAACAGAAATAACATTTGACCCAGGAATTCCTCTCCTAGGAATTTACCCTAGGTGTGCAGAAGCCCAGTTTGAAAGAGACAGATGCACCCCTATGTTGATCGCAGCACCATTTACAATACCCAAGAAATGGAAGCAACCTAAGTGTCCATCAGGAGATGAATGGATAAAGAAGTGGTCGTACATACACTCTATGGAATATCAGTCAGCCATAGGAAGAAAACAAATCCTACCACCATTTGCCACAACACGGAAGGAGCTAGAAAGTGTTATGCTCAGTGAAATAAGCCAGGTGGAGAAAGACAAGTATCCTAGGATTTCACACCTCTGTGAGGTAATGGAATAAAGCAAAAACGGGAAGGAACAAAACAGCAGCAAGCTCACAGAACCCAAGAATAGACTAACAGGTACCAAAGGGAAAGGGACCTGGGAGGATGGGTGGTAATGGAGGGATAAGGGGGTATAAGGGGCATTACGATCTGCACACATATTGTAGGGGGTGGGGTCCACAGTGATAGCAGTATAACACACAGAAGACAGGTAGTGATTCTATGGCATCTTACTACATTGACAGACAGCGACTTTAAAGGTATGAGGGGAGCAGACTTTATTATGGGGGGAAGGGGAGAGGAGGGGGAGTCTAGTAAACATGTTGCTCATGTAATTGTACATTACAGACACACACACAAAAAAAAGTGATTCTGTTTTAGTGTCCAGAGAGACAGTCAGTGGAAAATAGCCCTTCCCGTCAACGTGGATGCTTTCTGTTCGGTTTTGGAAGTGCCCAGTCATAGATTCAGTGGTACAGTGAGTCCCTTCTCATTTTTTCTCACCTCAACAACCGAGTTGTTGTAATAATATGCGACTGACCTTTTGAAATCAATGGATTTTATGATGTTTACGAATGGTAAGAAGCAATAACCAGATACAGATGGATGTTTGGATGCTCAAACGAACACGTCACTCCACAACACACTCTTTGCTCCCAACTGCTCCCATCTAGAACTCGGTGTTCCTTTTCAGCTGGCCCTCCTCCTATCAGTGGTGGTGCCGATGTCCCTCAAACATGGTGGTGAGCAAATCGCCAAGTTAACTCTTCTCTCTACAACAGGCTTGTGGTACAGGTCCTCCCAGAGGAAAAGCACTAGCAGCGGGAGAAAACCCAAAGACGTAGAAATAGAAGATGGTACAGTACAATGAAAACTGACAAAAGGGACTTCTGAGACCCTTACTTAATTCCTTCAGAGACACGAAAGCAGCCGCCCCCATACAACAAAACTACACCACTATGGAGACAGCACAGGCAGAGAACAAGAAGGGATCTGAAATCTTACCTCACTGGGCCAGAGAGAGGAGTCATCACAGCAGCAGCAGCTGGGACATGCCAAACACACTCTGCCCTCATCGCCATTATAGATAAGGTTGTTTGCGCAGCTCGCTGGGCCTCTCCCTAAGCAACCGGAGGCATACACAGCAGGGACTGAGGAGTCGTCGTTGGCATCTCGCCCGCATTTATGTTCCGCACGGTTTGGAACATAACGAAAGGTTGGCAGAGGAGCAAGTGGCATTAGGTACCAATGAACGGGTAGCTGAGCTATGAAGCTGAGTCCAGTCATTCACTGACACCATCCTTCAACAGATACTGAGACTCGAAGAGTGATGTGCACGAGCTGACACACTCGCATTTGATAACAGAGATTCTCACCAAGTACGGAGAAGGGAGAGGAGGGCACGAATAAGTGAGTGTGCATGGGAAGCCTCCAAGGGGAGGTGACTAGAGAGATGGGACTTCAACGATCCATGTTCTTCTGCTGTGGTGAAATGCCTTAAAAACTAGAGGCAGAAGGTCGGAATCCCCAGAGGAAATAATTCAGAGATGAAAAGGCATGAGACAGGATCTTTTCAAGGAGCAGGGAGCTTGGCTCATAGGGAAGGTGATGTAGACAAAGTGAAGGCCAGACCGTGAGTTGGGGCTGGAAAATTTCACATTTTATTCTGTAACAATGTCAGTACTTCCACAGTGAAGCAGTGAGCAAGCAGGGCATAGGTCCACCAGGAAAGACCTGAGAAACTAGAAGCAGTGTTACTGACACAGAACACGAGCTTCACAATTTATAATATAAAGGATGAACAGTCAGGATCAAGAATGGACAGGCTGCCTGTTGAGAGGAGGCGAAGTTGCCCCACAAGCTTACAGCTTGGCTGATGGGCACGAATGGCAATGCCATCAAGACCAGGAGTCTAAAGGAGAAGCATTTAAAAATAAAAAGTGTTTCCCAGTTTACTGTGTTGTGTTATTCACATATGAGGCACAGGCCCCCAAAACTAGATCAGAAAGAAAATCTGGGCGGCCGAGCCCAGTCAGAATGCGGGATGTGGCTATGCTGAGACCTGGTGGTCCCCGACCTACGCTTTCTGTGAGAAGCAAATGAAGAACCTTCGCGCTAGCTAGAAAGGCAAGTCATGGGGTCTTCGCCCTCCTCAGAAGTCAGCCACCTGGCTGGCCATGGCCGAGAAGGCATGCCTGGCTCCAGGTGTCCCAGAGAAACTGGGAAGTCCCGGGAAAGGGCTGGCTGTGCACCCGGCAGCTTCTGGGTGGCTCCACGCTGGGCTGTGGGCAGGCCCTGGCCTCCGGGTTCGCAGGAGTCAGGAGTGCAAGGCACTTGACACCCGCAGCACTCCGGGTGCCAAGGCCATGCAGAGTGGGCACCCGTGCAGGCTGAGCTCTGACAGACGCGGGCACTGCAGCCCTCGATGGTCCGCAAGGTGGTGTCATTGGACCAAACACCTGTACGGCTCTCAGCGTGCAGTCCCAGGGGCTAGTGATTCTACTGGGGTGGTCCTTGGGGCCGTGCCGTGTCCTTGGCCCAGCGTCTCCTCTGGGTGGGGCCGGTGTGTTTATGGCAATTGGCGCGTGGTGATGCGGTCCCTGGGTGACGTTACAGAGGCCCAGGCCGCTTTGTGATGTGTCCCCTGGTGACATACATACCAGGCTCGCCCTAGCTGGGCAGCTCAGTGCATGCTTGGCCTGAGATTGAGATAGTGGCAAAGGAGACCCTCTCCCTAACTTCAGACCCTTTCCTTGGATCATTTGACTCACACCACGACCCATTTTTCTGTGTAGACTCTTTCCTCCTTCCTAAGGTTTGTGCCCCTCACCGCCCGCTGCCTCTCCAGCACCACCTTATTTGCCCGCCGGTCCTTCCCTTTCCCTGGGCGCTGCCCTACACCCCTCCTGCCAGGGAGCACCCTGCACCAGCCCACTGCCCTGGTCACAGGCTGTTCCACCGGTATACTGTGCCTTTAGCAGCTGGCTTTTCCTACATTTCCCAGCAGACTTCCCACTTCCTTGGGGAGCAGTCCGGGCCTCTGGATCATCCTGGGCTCCCAGCAGACGGCTGGAAAGAGACCACCCAGACGAGCTCCTCCTCTGCTGGGCACACAGGCACCACTACTAGCCCGCCTCGAGTTGTCCTGCCTGTGCAACATCACCATCCAGAGTCAGCCAACAGACTAGTAATTGGGCAGCACAAGCACCGGCCCGATGGATGGCTCTGATGCTCAGGACGAGCCGATGGACACGACGCCACCATTGCTCGACATCATCTTCCGGTCCACCCGGCCCCGTACGATGCCATCTGAAGCACCACCTTCGACCCGAGGGCCGACAATGACGCTCGAGATGAGCCCATGGGCAGGACACCACCCTCGATGGCCGTCACCTTCTGGTGGCCCCCGGCCACGCATGTGCCCATGGGCAGTACCACTGCCGGACTTCTGTGCAACCCAGGCACCCATCGCGTGGGCAGTCTTCGTCTGGTCTCCCCTGGACCCATACGATGCCATGGAAGGCACAGACGACGGCCTAAGCCCTAGCTGTAAATCAACCTCGGACCCGATGTTCTACGCTACCACCCTTGGGAAAGGCGCACCTACAACTGCCCCCGGCCCCAGACAAGGCACAGGGCAGAACAAGCGCCGGCCGAAAGGCTGACGCTGATGCTCAAGATAAGTCAATGGGATACGACAGCCCCATCGATAGCTGTCATCTTCCGGTCCCCCCAGCCCCACACGAGGCTGTGGGCAGCACGACCGCTGGCCTCCTGTGCACCTTACACTACCACAACACGGGCGGTCATCGTCTGGTTTCCCATGGCCCCATACGATGCCATGAGAGGCACAGACGATGGCCTCGGCCCTACACGTAAGTCAGACTCGGACCAATGGGCACGCCAACGCCCTCGGTCAAGGCATCTATAACTGCCCACCGGCCCCAGACAAGGCGCATGTCAGCACAAGCGCTGGCCCGAAGGCTGATGCTGATGCTCAAGACGAGCCGATGGGACATGACACACCCCTTGATGGCCGTCATCTTCCGGTCACCCAGCAGCCCCACACAAGTCTGTGGGCAGCAGCACCACCGGCCTCCTGTGCACCTCAGACAGCCACCAAGCGGGCAGTTTTCGTCCTATCTCCACTGGCCCCACATGATGCCATGGGAGGCAGAAACGACGGCCGAGGACCTACCACCAAGCCGGACTAGGACACAATGGGCATGCCACCGGCATAGGGAATTGCAACTACTCTTCACCCCGGGGCCCAGACGACGCAGTGGGCAGAACATGCACCAGCCCGAAGTTTCACTCTGACTGTCAAGACGAGCCAATGGACACGCCACCGTCGTTTGCCATCATCTTCCGGTCCCCACCGGGCCCCACAGCAGGATGTTTGATTCACCACTGCCAGCCTCCTGCGCACCTCAGACAACCACCACACAGGCGGTCATCGTCCTGTCTCCCTTGAACCCACACTATGCCATGGGAGGCAGAGACGACGGCCATGGCCCTACCGCCAAGTCGGACGATGACCCGATGGGCACACCACCAACCTCGGAAAAGGCACCTAAAATTGACCCCCGGCCCCAGACAAGGCCATGGGCTGTACAAGCGCCGGACATAAGGCAGACGCTGATGCTCATGACGAACCAATGGAAATGACGCCGCCCTGGCTGGCCGTGATCTTGCAGTCCCCCCGGCCCCACACGAGGCCGTGGGCAGTACCACCGACGGCCCAAAGGCTGCCAATGATGCTCGAGTCGAGCCGATGGACACGACACAACCCTCGATGGCCGTATACATCTGGTCACCCCCGGCCCCTCAGGAGGCCGTGGGCGGCACCACTGCCGGCAATCTGCGTGCCTCAGACACCCACAGCGTGGGCGGTCATCCTCCGTTCAGCCCTGGACCCATACGATGCCATGCGAGGCACAGCCGACCGCCTCAGATCTTCACCAACTCGGCCTCCGACCCGGTGGACATGCCACAGCCCTTGCCAATGGCACCTACAGGTCTCCCCCAGCTCCAGACATGGCCTATGTCCTCCTATCCATTTAACAAAATCTTTCCCACAATATGTGTGTATATTATATATTCACACTAAACCCTGCTCTTGCTAGTATGCCTCTGCTCTGTTTACTCTTTGACTCGGCGACAGAGGAAGAACACACATAAATGAGTGATAATGTTCTGAGCCACACTTAACTATGCAACGTGTTCCATGCCCCAGTGACTGGGATGTGGAAGTAGCTGCATTTTATGACTGTGCATGCTCACCGCGAGGTCTGCATGTTGAGCGTATAATGGATGACAACCCAGGGGGAGGCAAGTCCACAGGAAGGAGACCGGGTTGGCTTATGTGGCCCCTTCCCTCTCCTCTAACACTGCACTGCTCTGAGCTCACTGGAGGCTGGGGTATCCCTGCTGTGACACAGGTAACCATTCATCATTTTATTTTTAAACATGTTTAATTCTGTATGTGTGTGCCTTATGTAACTTAAGACTTTGGCTGATCATCCTCACACATTCCCACTTCCCCACGAGATTAGGGATTTCGCATCCAGGTCCTCGAGTCTGGAAGAACGACAGAAGGAAGTACTTCTGCCTGCTGTGTGATTATTGAAAATTTAAGCTTACTTAGAATTTATGAAGTAGCTTAGTAATATCAAAAAATGTCCTCCTTAATGACTGCCTGGCCTGACTCTAACCTAAACTGCTAACATGTCAAACCACGTTGAGTTACAACTGTGCCCACTTCTCGCTGACCCTAGAGTCTGCAGGGTCTCCACCAGACTTAATACACGCAGAAATCCTAACCTGTGAAGACCACGTTCTAGTTGGAGGGGAGGAAAGAGAAAATGAAAATCTGTAAGTTTTCCGGTAGCTTAGCCAGTAACAAACACTATGAAGAATAAAAAGCAGGATATGGAGGAATGAGATTATAGGCATAGAGAAGCAGGACTTTCAAAATAAACAGTGGACAGGGTAAATCTCACCAGGGAGGTGGGACTTGAACAGAGTAGCAGGAGGTGACAGAACCAGGTATCTGAGGGAAAAGCATTCCATACAATGGGATAAATTACTGAAAAAGCCAAGAGTAAGGATGCTTGTGGTCTTCAGGGAGCAGTCAGTCAACAAATGTGGCTAGAATACTGTCAGTAAGAAGGGCAAAGAGGACCGGGGACAGAGATATGGGTTGAAGTCATCGCACCAATATTAACTAATTTTGTAGTTGAACGCTGTTGACTCGATGTGCAAATGTCTCGGTGAACCCAGTGCAGTCTGTCTCTAGGACCTAGTTACCTTGCAGGCTTTTGGAAACATACGTAGAGAAATGACATATAAGCCAACATGTGAACTGTTCTGTGCATAAGGATAGATGGGTAGACAAAAAGATGATGATAGATAGGACGGACAGACAGATAGATGGATGACAGATTAGATAGGATAGATGATAGGTATAGATAGATTGAATAGATAGATGATAGATAGATACATAGAATACATAGATAGATAGATGATAGATAGATAGATAGATAGATAGATAGATAGATAGATAGATAGATAGATAGATAGATAGATAGGTAGATAGATAGCCATGTTACATAGCCACGTTGTTAACTGTTTGTAAGGTTGGGGGCACTGATGGAAGGAGCGAGTACGTCGGAGAGTAATGATGTGACAATGTCTCTGGCTGCTGAACCCTCCCATATGGGACACTGCTGATGTGCCGAATTTCTTGGCAGTTGCCACTCACAATCTGAAAAATATGCCATTTGCTAGCCAATCCTCGTGCTGCTGTAAATCTAAGCTCTGCCTCCCCCTACCTTCTTTAAAATCTCACTGCCTGTCTACTTTAGTGTGAATTCCCCAGCCTCCATTCCTATAGACTGGGGATATCTCGCCCTGGTATTTGCGTTCAAATAAGATACCGGGCACTTTATTTCCTCTCTTCACCTGCTTATTTCAGCTAGAATTTATCTTACACTCTTCTGTACATAAGGATAGATGCATAGACAAAAAGATGAAAACAGGTAGATGACAGATAGATGACAGTTGGTAGATGATAGATTACAAATAGATACATTAGATAGATGATAGATATTCAGAGATTAGACGAATAGATTGACAGAGATGAAAGATAGATAAGATATATACAGATGACAGATGTTAGACTCGATAGGATAGATGATATAGGTAGGTTAGATTAGACAGTTAGATGATAGATAGATACAGAGTTATGAACTGAATTTTTGGGCCCTCACCTCACCATATTCCCCTCCTCCTAACCCATTGTTGCCACCACACACACACACTCACAAAATTTCATATTTGAACTGAGTCAGGGTTGAAGCCCAAAACAACTCTGTAATCGTATTGGGAGGTGGGGCATTTGGAGGTAATTAGGTTTGGAAGATATCATGAGGGTGTGGGTGGAGCTGCCATTATGCAAACAGTGCTAGTAAGTGGAAGAGAGGACATAGCTTTCTCCCTCGACCCTGTGAGGACACAGCATTGATGCGACCGTATGCAAGCCAGGAGAAGGGACCTAACAAGGAACTGAACCTGCCTTGGTCTTGGACTTCTACCCTCAGAATTGGGAGAAATCAGTGTCTATGGATTAAGCCCCCACTCAATGACACCCTGTTTATCAGCTTGAGTAGACTAACATAGATATGTAGGTAAACAGAGACGCACATAGACAATAGATGGAAAGAGACTACGCATTGATATCTGTGCTTAGGTGTCTGCATAGTTATCTGTGTCCAACCACGTCTGCACTTTGAAGTCTGCTCCCGATGGGGGGATCACCAGGAGCACAATTTATGTACGTTTCTTTTTTAAATTGTGGGCTGCATTTTCCGATAACTGGGGTCTCTGTTAATTCTCAGCCGTGTGTGTGTGTCTGTGCGTGTGCATGTGCGTGTGCGTGCGTACACCACTGCCACAATCTGTCTACAATCACAGGAGACTCAAAGTAACAAAGGAATGCAGGATACGGCAAACATCTTGCAAACTATGAACACAAAGAGTAAAGTTTTCCACTAGCCTCTGAGGATATCTTTGCCAAGTGTTTCTATGCAATTTTAGAAAGATCTTGCTGGAAATGTTGCTGGGACCACTCTGAACCATCAAGTTAGTTATGGTAATAAGCCAGGATAGGAGAGCAGCAAAGAGTGCCTTCGGTGTGTCCCCTATGTATCAGGCCAAGGTGTACAGGATTTAATTCTACTACACCACTTCATCTCACCATGGCTGACGTGGGATGACCTTATGCACCACCTTTATCCGTGATTAAAAAGTAATTTCAGAATCACCTTCCTCAACAGAAAATAAATAAGTGCCGGAACATAAACATTCAAAAATTCCTGCCACCATCACCCAACACTTTATGCTCAGTGCCTTTTCATACGAACGGAAACATAGCTCTCAATGCTACTATTCCATTTCAGATAGACCTCACTCACATCTAAATGCCTAAATGCACTGAAACTCCACCTCCACCTTGACAGTAGAGGAGAGCAGTTTCCCCACAAGCTAGCTGGCCTGCCACCATAGCAAGGCCATGGGAAAATGGACCACAGGACTCCCGCATGTCACCAAAAGGCAGTTCCCTTAATCAGGGACTACACGCATGCTCTCTGGAGATTGGCCACCAAGCAGGGCCGTGGAGGTGACATTGGTGCACAGGGAAAATATCCTACTACTGTTCATGCACCTGCAAAAGAACCCGCATTCCAGCCAGGGTGCTCCCTGCGTGGGGCCTCGGATATGTACCGCAGCTCACGCAGGTGTAACAGCAGGAAAGGCCAAGGGGCAGAGCAGACGGAGGGCTCTGTTAAAGAGCCCAGCCCGCCAAGCACACCATCAACACCCAGCAGAATCTTGCAACCTACGCAGGAGAAGTTCCCACCCAAGGCCACTCCTCTCAAGACACAAAGACACAGCTAACTCAATTAAACAAACACAAAAAATTGAGACTGAGTAGGACACAAAGGAATCAAAGTGCACCTAGTAACAGAACGCTTTCGAAAGAGAGAAAACAGATAAATAGACAGATGATTGATACATAGACTGGATTGATATACATACATATAGATGATAGATTAATTAGATAGATACACAGATGATAGTAGATAGATGATAGATCATAGAGAGATGACAGATAGATATATAGGCAGATAGATTACATAGATAGAAAAAGAGATAGGTATTTAGATAGATGGGAAAGCATCATACAAATCAAAGCTATGTTTCTCTCAAGACCATCTACGTGCTCCCTTAAAGGAGACCCAATTGAGATCCAAAGACACAGACAAACTACAAGCCAAAGAGGCGGGGACAGGTACACTACACAAGTGAAACTGAGAAACAAACAAACAAACAAATGGATTCTGTTTGAGTCCCCACAGACAGACAGTAAAAAATAGCCCTATCTGGCCATCGTGAATTCTTTTTATTTGCTTTCACCACTGCCAAGCCATAGATTTAGTGCTGCAGCAACGTCCTTCTCATTTTCTCTCACCTCAACAACTGAATTGCTGTAATAATATGCGTCTGCGCTTTTAAAATCATTGCTTTATATGATGTTCACAAATGTAAAGAAGAAATAACCATCTAAAGAGAGACGTTTGGAATCTCAAATAAACACTTCACTCCACTACACACTCTTATTTCCCAAATGCTCCTGTCCAGAAATAGGTGTTCCTTTATATTTGTCCCTCCACCTATCGGCAGTGATCACACGGATGTCCCTCAAACATGGTGGTGTGCAAAGAACCAAGTACACTTTTCTGTCGACATCAGGCCCAGACGAAGGATACTTGTGGTCTTCAGGGATCAATTACTCACTGAATGTAGCTAAATAAAGTCACCAAGCGAGCAGGAAGTATAAGAGGACAGAGGACAGAGATACGGGTTCAAGTCCTTTCACCTCCATTTACTGGTTTTGTAAGCACACGCGGCTGACTCTACCTGAAAGTGTATCGGTGAACACAGTGCTCTACTTATGGCTTAGTTACCATGCAAGATTTCTGGAAGCATAATGTAGGAAAGAGACATAGGCTATGTTGTTAACTATTCTGTACAGAAGGATAGATGGGCAGACAAAAAGGTGATTGATTCATAGATAGATAGGTAGACAGACGAGAGATGAAAGGAAGATAGATAGGTACATAGACTGATAGATGATAGGCATCATAGGAAGATGATAGGAAGATAGATAGAAAGATAGATCCATAGATACATACATACATACTTACATACATAGATACATAGATAGACAGGCCGTTAGATAGATAGATACAGATACATATCGATTGACACAAAGCTATTGTTCATAAACAGGAGTTGAATGGTGAATAACATAGCTAATCTACAAACAAAAAGGAAGAATGAAATCCAGTTTAAAAATGCAGTAAGCAGCATTAAGAAGAAAACAAACACTACCATTTGCAATGACATGGATGGAGCTAGACGGTAGTACGTTCAGAGAAATAGGCAAGGCGGAGAAAGACAAGTAATAAGTGATTTAACTCATAGGTGGAGCATAACAACAAAGAGAAACTGAAGGAAAAAAACAGCACCACTCTCACAGAATCCGAGAGTTGACTAAAAGTTACCAAAGGGAAAAGGCTAGGCAGGGTGAGTCTGAAGGGAGGGATAAGTGTGGGGAGAAAGAATAGTGGTAATTGGGATTAGCATGAATAATGCGTGGGGTCGGGTGTGCATGGGGAGTACTGTACAACACAGAGAAGACTGTTAGAGATCATATAGCATCTTACTACTCACTGATGGACAGCAACTGTAACGGGGTCTATGGGGGCGGACATTGTGAAGGGATGCACAGCATTCAACTACACTGAAAGACAGCGACTGAAGAGGTTTTTCGGGGGGACATGGTGAAGGGGGGAGCATAGTAAACATAATGTTCTTCTCGTGATTGAAGATTAATGATAAAAAAATTTTTAAGTGCAATAAGTGTACAGCCCTGAATCATCAGAATAAAAGGTCATGCACTGAGTGCTGCAAACAAAAGACATAGGGTTCAAAGAAGGGATAAAAACTCAAGACACCTACGTGCTTACATACAGGAGACTCATTTGAGATACAAGGACACAGACAAACTACAAGCCGAAGGTGTGTGGACAAGTACCCTACACGAGTGAAACGGAAAAACAAACAATCAAACAAATGGATTCTGTTTGAGTCCCCAGAGGCAGTCAGCAGAAAATAGCCCTATCTGGCCACCGAGAATTCTTTTTGTTTGGTTTCAGCAGTTCCCAGCGATAGATTTACTGGTGCAGCAACATACTTCTCATTTTCTCTCACTTCAACAACTGAGTTGCTGTAATAATAAGAATCTCGGCCATTGAAATCAGTGGGTTTTATGATGTTCACGATTGAGAAGATCTAATAACCACCTAAAGAGGGAAGTTTGGAAACTCAAATAAACACGTCACTCCACAATACACTCTTGGCTCCCAACTGCTCCTGTCTAGAAATTGGTGTTCCTTTTTATTTGAACCTCCGTCCTATCGGCGGTAATCACGCTGAAGTCCTTCAAACATGGTAGTGAGCAAAGCAACAAGTTTACTTTTCTGTCGACAACAAGCCCAGAGGAATGATACTTGCGGTATTCAGGGAGCACTTATAAAATGAATGTGGCTAAATACAGACAGCAAGTTAGAAGGAGATGAAAGAGGACAGAGGACAGAGTCACGGGTTCAAGTCCAGGCACAACCATTTCCTGGTTTTGTAGGTACACGTGGCCGTCTCGACCTGCAAGGGTCTCGGTGAACCCAGTGCTCTCTCTACAGCCTAGATACTTTGCAGGATTTTTGGAAGCATAGTGTAGGAAAGTGATATAGGATATGTGGTTAACTGTTCTGTACACAAGGAAAGATGGGCAGACAAAAAGTAGATTGATTGATTGATAAATAGATAGACAGATAGATAAATATATGTACATATCGACTAACACAAAGCTACTGCTCATAACCAGGATAGCAATGGTGAAAGCACATAGCGAAACTACAAACAAATAAGAAGAATGAAATCCAGTTTAAAAAGTGCAGTAAGCAGCCATAAGAAGAAAACAAATCCTATCATTTGCAATAACGTGGATGGAGGTAGAGGGTATTATGCTCAGTCAAATATACAAGGAGGAGAATTACATGTACCAAATGATTTCACTCATGTGTGGAGAATGATAACAAAGAAAAACTGAAGGAAAAGACAGCAGCAGACTCACAGAACCCGAGAGTGGAATAACAGTTACCAAAGAGAAAGGGACTGGGTAGCGTTTGTGGGAAGGGATAAATAAGGGCAGAGGAAAAAGAATTTGGGCATTAGGTTTAGCACATGTTTAATGTGTAGGGTGGAGGTTCATGGGTAGGGCTGTACAACACAGAGAAGACATGTAGTGATTCTACAGCATCTTAGTACATGCTGACGGACAGCGACTGTAACTGGGATTTGGGGGGGACTTGCTGAAGACGGTAGAATGGAAAACATAATGTTCTGCATGTGATTGTATATTAATGAGAACAAAGAAAATTTCAAACTGATGTAAGAGCACTGCTCTCAAATATCAGAATAAAAGTACAGGCTTTGAGTGCTCCAATCAAAAGACACAAGGTTAGAAGAACTGATGAAAACTCAAGACCACCTATGTGCTCCCTTTCTGGAGACTCACTTGAGATCCAAGGACACAGACAAACTACAAGTTGAAGGGGCGGGGACAGGTACCCTATACAAGGGAAACTATGAAACAAATAAAGAAATGGATTCTGTTTGAGTCCCCAGAGAGAGTCAGTAGAAAATAGCCCAATCTAGCCACCGTGAATTCTTTTCATTTTGTTTCAGCAGTGCTCAGGCATAGATTTCGTGGTGCAGCAACTTCCTTCTCATTTCCTCCCACCTCAACAAATGAATTGGTGTTATAATATGCGACAGCACTTTTAAAATCATTGCTTTTTATGATGTTCACGAATGTAAAGAAGTAATAACCATCTAAAGAGGGATGTTTGGACCCTCAAATAAACACTTCACTCCACTACACACTCTTATTTAACAAATGCTCCTGTCAAAAAATAGGTGTTATTTTATTTTTGTCCCTCCACCTATCAGCAGTGATCACACCTATGTCCCTCAAACATTTTGGTGTGCAAAGAAGCAAGAACACTTTTCTTTCGACAACAGGCCGAGACGAAGGATACTTGTGGTCTTCAGGGATCACTTACTCACTGAATGTTGCTAAATAAAGTCAACAAGCGAGCAGGAAGTATAAGAGGACAGAGGACAGAGATACGGGTACAAGTCCCTTCACCTCCATTTACTGGTTTTGTAAGCCCAAGCGGCTGACTCTACCTGAAAGTGTATCCGTGAACACAGTGCTCTCCTTATGGCTTAGCTATCTTGCAAGATTTCTGGAAGCATAATGTAGGAAAGAGACATAGGCTATGTTGTTAACTGTTCTGTACAGAGGGATAGATGAGCAGACAAAAAGGTGATTGATTCATAGATAGATAGGTAGACAGACGACAGATGAATGAAAGATAGGTACATAGACTGATAGACGATTGACATCATAGATAGATGATAGGAAGATAGATAGATAGATAGAAAGATAGATCCATAGATACATACATACATACTTGCATACATAGATACATAAACAGACAGACCATTAGATAGATAGATACAGATACATATCGATTGACACAAAGCTGTTGTTCATAAACAGGAGTTGAATGGTGAATAACATAGCTAAACTGCAAGCAAAAAGGAAGAATGAAATCCAGTTTAAAATTGCAGTAAGCAGCCTTAAGAAGAAAAGAAACACTACCTTTTGCAATGACGTGGATGGAGCTAGACGGTAGTACGTTCAGAGAAATAGGCCAGGGGGAGAAAGACAAGTACCAAGTGATTTCACTCATGTGTGGAGTATAACAACGAAGAGAAACTGAAGGAAAAATACAGCAGCACTCTCACAGAATCCGAGAGATGACTAAAAGTTACCAAAGGGAAAAGGACTAGGCAGTTTGAGTCTGAAGGGAGGGATAAGTGTGGGGAGAAAGAATAGTTGTAATTGGGATTACCATGAATAATGCGTGGGGTCGGGTGTGCATGGGGAGTTCTGTACAACACAGAGAAGACTGGTAGACATCATATAGCATCTTACTACTCACTGATGGACAGCAACTGTAATGGGTCTGTGGGGGCGGACATGGTGAAGAGATCCACAGCATTCAACTACGCTGATAGACAGCGACTGAAGAAGTTTTTCGGGGGGACGTGGTGAAGGGGGGAGCATAGTAAGCAAAATGTTCTTCTCGTGATAGTAGATTAATGATAAAAAAATTCTTTAAGTGCAATAAGTGTACAGCTCTGAATCATCAGAATAAAAGGTCATGCACTGAGTGCTGCAAACAAAAGACACAGGGTTAAAAGAAGGGATAAAAACTCAAGACACCTACGTGCTTACTTACAGTAGACTCACTTGAGATCCAAGGACACAGACAAACTACAAGCCGAAGGTGTGTGGACAAGTACACTACACGAGTGAAACTGAAAAACAAACAATCAAACAAATGGATTCTGTTTGAGTCCCCAGAGACAGTCAGCAGAAAATAGCCCTATCTGACCATCGTGAATTCTTTTTGTTTGGTTTCAGCAGTTCCCAGCGATAGATTTAGTGGTGCAGCAACATACTTCTCATTTTCTCTCACCTCAACAACTGAGTTGCTGTAATAATAAGCATCTGGGCCATTGAAATCAGTGGGTTTTATGATGTTCACGATTGAGAAGATCTAATAACCACCTAAAGAGGGAAGTTTGGACACTCAAATAAACACGTCACTCCGCAATACACTCTTGGCTCCCAACTGCTCCTGTCTAGAAATTGGTGTTCCTTTTTATTTGACCCTCCGTCCTATCGGCGGTGATCACTCTGATGTCCTTCAAACATGGTGGTGAGCAAAGCAGCAAGTTTACATTTCTGTCGACAACAGGCCCAGAGGAATGATACCTGTGGTCTTCAGGGAGCACTTAGTCAATGAATGTGGCTAAATACAGACAGCAAATTAGAAGGAGATGGAAGAGGACAGAGGACAGAGACAAGGGTTCAAGTCCCGGCACAACCATTTCCTGGTTTTGTAGGTACACGTGGCCGTCTCGACCTGCAAGGGTCTCGGTGTACCCAGTGCTCTCTCTACAGCCTAGATACTTTGCAGGATTTTTGGAAGCATAGTGTAGGAAAGTGATATAGGATATGTGGTTAACTGTTCTGTTCACAACGACAGATGGGCAGACAAAAACTTGATTGACTGATAGATAAGTAGATAGACAGACAGATAGATAGATATAGGTACATATCGACTAACACAAAGCTACTGCTCATAACCAGGAGAGCAATGGTGAAAGCACATAGCGAAACTACAAAAAAAAGAAGAATGAAATCCAGTTTAAAAAGGGCAGTAAGCAGCCTTAAGAAGAAAACAAATCCTATCATTTGCAATAACGTGGATGGAGGTAGAGGGTATTATGCTCAGTCAAACAGGCCAGGCGGAAAAATACATGTACCAAATGATTTCACTCATGTGTGGAGAATGATAACAAAGAAAAACTGAAGGAAAAGACAGCAGCAGACTCACAGAACCCGAGAGTGGACTAACAGTTACCAAAGAGAAAGGGACTGGGTAGCGTTTGCGGGAAGGGAGTAATAAGGGCGGTGAAAAAGAATGGGGGCATTAGGATTAGCATGTTTAATGTGTAGGGTGGGGATTCATGGGTAGGGCTGTACAACACAGAGAAGACATGTAGTGATTCTACAGCATGTTAGTACATGCTGACGGACAGGGACTGTAACTGGGATTTGGGGGGGACTTGCTGAAGAGGGTAGACTGGAAAACATAATGTTCTGCACGTGATTGTATATTAATGAGAACAAAGAAAATTTCAAACTGATGTAAGAGCACTGCTCTCAAATATCAGAATAAAAGTACAGGCTTTGAGTGCTCCAATCAAAAGACACAGGGTTAGAAGAACTGATGAAAACTCAAAACCACCTACATGCTCCCTTTCTGGAGACTCACTTGAGATCCAAGGACACAGACAAACTACAAGCTGAAGGGGCGGGGACAGGTACCCTATACAAGTGAAAGTGAGAAGCAAACAAATGGATTCTGTTTGAGTCCCCAGAGAGAGTCAGTAGAAAATAGACCAATCTAGCCACCGTGAATTCTTTTATTTTGTTTCAGCAGTGCTCAGGCATAGATTTCGTGGTGCAGCAACTTCCTTCTCATTTCCTCCCACCTCAACAAATTAATTGCTGTAATAATATGCGTCTGCGCTTTTAAAATCATTGCTTTTTATGATGTTCACGAATGTAAAGAAGTAATAACCATCTAAAGAGGGAAGTTTGGACCCTCAAATAAACACTTCACTCCACTACACACCCTTTTTTCTCAAATGCTCCTGTCCAGAAATAGGTGTTCCTTTTTATTTGTCCCTCCACATATCAGCAGTGATCACACCTATGTCCCTCAAACATGGTGGTGTGCAAAGAACCAAGTACACTTTTCTGTCGACAACAGTCCCAGACGAAGGATACTTGTGGTCTTCAGGGATCACTTACTCACTGAATGTGGCTAAATAAAGTCACCAAGCGAGCAGGAAGTATAAGAGGACAGAGGACAGAGATACGGGTACAAGTCCCTTCACCTCCATTTACTGGTTTTGTAAGCACAAGCGGCTGACTCTACCTGAAAGTGTATCCGTGAACACAGTGCTCTCCTTATGGCTTAGCTATCTTGCAAGATTTCTGGAAGCATAATGTAGGAAAGAGACATAGGCTATGTTGTTAACTGTTCTGTACAGAGGGATAGATGAGCAGACAAAAAGGTGATTGATTCATAGATAGATAGGTAGACAGACGACAGATGAAAGAAAGATAGGTACATAGACTGATAGACGATTGACATCATAGATAGATGATAGGAAGATAGATAGATAGATAGAAAGATAGATCCATAGATACATACATACATACTTACATACATAGATACATAAACAGACAGACCATTAGATAGATAGATACAGATACATATCGATTGACACAAAGCTGTTGTTCATAAACAGGAGTTGAATGGTGAATAACATAGCTAAACTGCAAGCAAAAAGGAAGAATGAAATCCAGTTTAAAATTGCAGTAAGCAGCCTTAAGAAGAAAACAAACACTACCTTTTGCAATGACGTGGATGGAGCTAGACGGTAGTACGTTCAGAGAAATAGGCCAGGGGGAGAAAGACAAGTACCAAGTGATTTCACTCATGTGTGGAGTATAACAACAAAGAGAAACTGAAGGAAAAATACAGCAGCACTCTCACAGAATCCGAGAGATGACTAAAAGTTACCAAAGGGAAAAGGACTAGGCAGTTTGAGTCTGAAGGGAGGGATAAGTGTGGGGAGAAAGAATAGTGGTAATTCGGATTAGCATGAATAATGCGTGGGGTCGGTGTGCATGGGGAGTTCTGTACAACACAGAGAAGACTGGTAGACATCATATAGCATCTTACTACTCACTGATGGAAAGCAACTGTAATGGGTCTGTGGGGGCGGACATGGTGAAGTGATCCACAGCATTCAACTACGCTGATAGACAGCGACTGAAGAAGTTTTTCGGGGGGACTTGGTGAAGGGGGGAGCATAGTAAGCAAAATGTTCTTCTCGTGATTGTAGATTAATGATAAAAAAATTCTTTAAGTGCAATAAGTGTACAGCTCTGAATCATCAGAATAAAAGGTCATGCACTGAGTGCTGCAAACAAAAGACACAGGGTTAAAAGAAGGGATAAAAACTCAAGACACCTACGTGCTTACTTACAGTAGACTCACTTGAGATCCAAGGACACAGACAAACTACAAGCCGAAGGTGTGTGGACAAGTACACTACACGAGTGAAACTGAAAAACAAACAATCAAACAAATGGATTCTGTTTGAGTCCCCAGAGACAGTCAGCAGAAAATAGCCCTATCTGACCACCGTGAATTCTTTTTGTTTGGTTTCAGCAGTTCCCAGCGATAGATTTAGTGGTGCAGCAACATACTTCTCATTTTCTCTCACCTCAACAACTGAGTTGCTGTAATAATAAGCATCTGGGCCATTGAAATCAGTGGGTTTTATGATGTTCACGATTGAGAAGATCTATTAACCACCTAAAGAGGGAAGTTTGGACACTCAAATAAACACGTCACTCCGCAATACACTCTTGGCTCCCAACTGCTCCTGTCTAGAAATTGGTGTTCCTTTTTATTTGACCCTCCGTCCTATCGGCGGTGATCACTCTGATGTCCTTCAAACATGGTGGTGAGCAAAGCAGCAAGTTTACATTTCTGTCGACAACAGGCCCAGAGGAATGATTCCTGTGGTCTTCAGGGAGCACTTAGTCAATGAATGTGGCTAAATACAGACAGCAAATTAGAAGGAGATGAAAGAGGACAGAGGACAGAGACAAGGGTTCAAGTCCCGGCACAACCATTTCCTGGTTTTGTAGGTACACGTGGCCGTCTCGACCTGCAAGGGTCTCGGTGAACCCAGTGCTCTCTCTACAGCCTAGATACTTTGCAGGATTTTTGGAAGCATAGTGTAGGAAAGTGATATAATATATGTGGTTAACTGTTCTGTTCACAACGACAGATGGGCAGACAAAAACTTGATTGACTGATAGATAAGTAGATAGACAGACAGATAGATAGATATAGGTACATATCGACTAACACAAAGCTACTGCTCATAACCAGGAGAGCAATGGTGAAAGCACATAGCGAAACTACAAAAAAAAGAAGAATGAAATCCAGTTTAAAAAGGGCAGTAAGCAGCCTTAAGAAGAAAACAAATCCTATCATTTGCAACAACGTGGATGGAGGTAGAGGGTATTATGCTCAGTCAAACAGGCCAGGAGGAGAAATACATGTACCAAATGTTTTCACTCATGTGTGGAGAATGATAACAAAGAAAAACTGAAGGAAAAGACAGCAGCAGACTCACAGAACCCGAGAGTGGACTAACAGTTACCAAAGAGAAAGGGACTGGGTAGCGTTTGCGGTAAGGGAGTAATAAGGGCGGGGAAAAAGAATGGGGTCATTAGGATTAGCATGTTTAATGTGTAGGGTGGGGGTTCATGGGTAGGGCTGTACAACACAGAGAAGACATGTAGTGATTCTACAGCATGTTAGTACATGCTGACGGACAGGGACTGTAACTGGGATTTGGGGGGGGCTTGCTGAAGAGGGTAGACTGGGAAAAATAATGTTCTGCACGTGATTGTATATTAATGAGAACAAAGAAAATTTCAAACTGATGTAAGAGCTCTGCTCTCAAATATCAGAATAAAAGTACAGGCTTTGAGTGCTCCAATCAAAAGACACAGGGTTAGAAGAACTGATGAAAACTCAAGACCACCTACGTGCTCCCTTTCTGGAGACTCACTTGAGATCCAAGGACACAGACAAACTACAAGCTGAAGGGGCGGGGACAGGTACCCTTTACAAGTGAAAGTGAGAAGCAAACAAATGGATTCTGTTTGAGTCCCCAGAGAGAGTCAGTAGAAAATAGCCCAATCTAGCCACCGTGAATTCTTTTTATTTTGTTTCAGCAGTGCTCAGGCATAGATTTCGTGGTGCAGCAACTTCCTTCTCATTTCCTCCCACCTCAACAAATTAATTGCTGTAATAATATGCGTCTGCGCTTTTAAAATCATTGCTTTTTATGATGTTCACGAATGTAAAGAAGTAATAACCATCTAAAGAGGGAAGTTTGGTCCCACAAATAAACACTTCACTTCACTACACACTCTTTTTTCCCAAATGCTCCGGTCCAGAAATAGGTGTTCCTTTTTATTTGTCCCTCCACATATCAGCAGTGATCACACCTATGTCCCTCAAACATGGTGGTGTGCAAAGAACCAAGTACACTTTTCTGTCGACAACAGGCCCAGACGAAGGATACTTGTGGTCTTCAGGGATCACTTACTCACTGAATGTGGCTAAATAAAGTCACCAAGCGAGCAGGAAGTATAAGAGGACAGAGGACAGAGATACGGGTACAAGTAGCTTCACCTCCATTTACTGGTTTTGTAAGCACAAGCGGCTGACTCTACCTGAAAGTGTATCCGTGAACACAGTGCTCTCCTTATGGCTTAGCTACCTTGCAAGATTTCTGGAAGCATAATGTAGGAAAGAGACATAGGCTGTGTTGTTAACTGTTCTGTACAGAGGGATAGATGGGCAGACAAAAAGGTGATTGATTCATAGATAGATAGGTAGACAGACGACAGATGAAAGAAAGATAGGTACATAGACTGATAGACGATTGACATCATAGATAGATGATAGGAAGATAGATAGATAGAAAGAAAGATAGATCCATAGATACATACATACATACTTACATACATAGATACATAAACAGACAGACCATTAGATAGATAGATACAGATACATATCGATTGACACAAAGCTGTTGTTCATAAACAGGAGTTGAGTGGTGAATAACATAGCTAAACTGCAAGCAAAAAGGAAGAATGAAATCCAGTTTAAAATTGCAGTAAGCAGCCTTAAGAAGAAAACAAACACTACCTTTTGCAATGACGTGGATGGAGCTAGACGGTAGTACGTTCAGAGAAATAGGCCAGGGGGAGAAAGACAAGTACCAAGTGATTTCACTCATGTGTGGAGTATAACAACAAAGAGAAACTGAAGGAAAAATACAGCAGCACTCTCACAGAATCCGAGAGTTGACTAAAAGTTACCAAAGGGAAAAGGACTAGGCAGTTTGAGTCTGAAGGGAGGGATAAGTGTGGGGAGAAAGAATAGTGGTAATTGGGATTAGCATGAATAATGCGTGGGGTCGGGTGTGCATGGGGAGTACTGTACAACACAGAGAAGACTGGTAGACATCATATAGCATCTTACTACTCACTGATGGACAGCAACTGTAATGGGTCTGTGGGGGCGGACATGGTGAAGGGATCCACAGCATTCAACTACGCTGATAGACAGCGACTGAAGAGGTTTTTCGGGGGGACTTGGTGAAGGGGGGAGCATAGTAAACATAATGTTTTTCTCGTGATTGTAGATTAATGATAAAAAATTCTTTAAGTGCAAAAAGTGTACAGCTCTGAATCATCAGAATAAAAGGTCATGCACTGAGTGCTGCAAACAAAAGACACAGGGTTAAAAGAAGGGATAAAAACTCAAGACACCTACGTGCTTACTTACAGTAGACTCACTTGAGATCCAAGGACACAGACAAACTACAAGCCGAAGGTGTGTGGACAAGTACACTACACGAGTGAAACTGAAAAACAAACAATCAAACAAATGGATTCTGTTTGAGTCCCCAGAGACAGTCAGCAGAAAATAGCCCTATCTGACCACCGTGAATTCTTTTTGTTTGGTTTCAGCAGTTCCCAGCGATAGATTTAGTGGTGCAGCAACATACTTCTCATTTTCTCTCACCTCAACAACTGAGTTGGTGTAATAATAAGCATCTGGGCCATTGAAATCAGTAGGTTTTATGATGTTCACGATTGAGAAGATCTAATAACCAGCTAAAGAGGGAAGTTTGGACATTCAAATAAACACGTCACTCCGCAATACACTCTTGGCTCCCAACTGCTCCTGTCTAGAAATTGGTGTTCCTTTTCATTTGAACCTCCGTCCTATCGACGGTGATCACGCTGATGTCCTTCAAACATGGTGGTGAGCAAAGCAGCAAGTTTACATTTCTGTCGACAACAGGCCCAGAGGAATGATACCTGTGGTCTTCAGGGAGCACTTAGTCAATGAATGTGGCTAAATACAGACAGCAAATTAGAAGGAGATGAAAGAGGACAGAGGACAGAGACAAGGGTTCAAGTCCCGGCACAACCATTTCCTGGTTTTGTAGGTACACGTGGCCGTCTCGACCTGCAAGGGTCTCGGTGAACCCAGTGCTCTCTCTACAGCCTAGATACTTTGCAGGATTTTTGGAAGCATAGTGTAGGAAAGTGATATAGGATATGTGGTTAACTCTTCTGTACACAACGACAGATGGGCAGACAAAAACTTGATTGACTGATAGATAAATAGATAGACAGACAGATAGATAGATATAGGTACATATCGACTAACACAAAGCTACTGCTCATAACCAGGAGAGCAATGGTGAAAGCACATAGCGAAACTACAAAAAAAAGAAGAATGAAATCCAGTTTAAAAAGGGCAGTAAGCAGCCTTAAGAAGAAAACAAATCCTATCATTTGCAATAACGTGGATGGAGGTAGAGGGTATTATGTTCAGTCAAACAGGCCAGGCGGAGAAATACATGTACCAAATGATTTCACTCATGTGTGGAGAATGATAACAAAGAAAAACTGAAGGAAAAGACAGCAGCAGACTCACAGAACCCGAGAGTGGACTAACAGTTACCAAAGAGAAAGGGACTGGGTAGCGTTTGCGGGAAGGGAGTAATAAGGGCGGGGAAAAAGAATGGGGGCATTAGGATTAGCATGTATAATGTGTAGGGTGGGGATTCATGGGTAGGGCTGTACAACACAGAGAAGACATGTAGTGATTCTACAGCATGTTAGTACATGCTGACGGACAGGGACTGTAACTGGGATTTGGGGGGGACTTGCTGAAGAGGGTAGACTGGAAAACATAATGTTCTGCACGTGATTGTATATTAATGAGAACAAAGAAAATTTCAAACTGATGTAAGAGCACTGCTCTCAAATATCAGAATAAAAGTACAGGCTTTGAGTGCTCCAATCAAAAGACACAGGGTTAGAAGAACTGATGAAAACTCAAGACCACCTACATGCTCCCTTTCCGGAGACTCACTTGAGATTAAAGGACACAGACAAACTACAAGCTGAAGGGGCGGGGACAGGTACCCTATACAAGTGAAAGTGAGAAGCAAACAAATGGATTCTGTTTGAGTCCCCAGAGAGAGTCAGTAGAAAATAGACCAATCTAGCCACCGTGAATTCTTTTTA
Organism: Manis pentadactyla; assembly: GCF_030020395.1. NCBI lineage: Eukaryota > Metazoa > Chordata > Mammalia > Pholidota > Manidae > Manis > Manis pentadactyla. The sequence goes on along the minus strand of NC_080031.1, from coordinate 43,044,353 downwards.
TTTTGTTTCAGCAGTGCTCAGGCATAGATTTCGTGGTGCAGCAACTTCCTTCTCATTTCCTCCCACCTCAACAAATTAATTGCTGTAATAATATGCGTCTGCGCTTTTAAAATCATTGCTTTTTATGATGTTCACGAATGTAAAGAAGTAATAACCATCTAAAGAGGGAAGTTTGGACCCTCAAATAAACACTTCACTCCACTACACACCCTTTTTTCCCAAATGCTCCTGTCCAGAAATAGGTGTTCCTTTTTATTTGTCCCTCCACATATCAGCAGTGATCACACCTATGTCCCTCAAACATGGTGGTGTGCAAAGAACCAAGTACACTTTTCTGTCGACAACAGTCCCAGACGAAGGATACTTGTGGTCTTCAGGGATCACTTACTCACTGAATGTGGCTAAATAAAGTCACCAAGCGAGCAGGAAGTATAAGAGGACAGAGGACAGAGATACGGGTACAAGTCCCTTCACCTCCATTTACTGGTTTTGTAAGCACAAGCGGCTGACTCTACCTGAAAGTGTATCGGTGAACACAGTGCTCTCCTTATGGCTTAGCTACCTTGCAAGATTTCTGGAAGCATAATGTAGGAAAGAGACATAGGCTATGTTGTTAACTGTTCTGTACAGAAGGATAGATGGGCAGACAAAAAGGTGATTGATTCATAGATAGATAGGTAGACAGATGACAGATGAAAGAAAGATAGATAGGATCATAGACTGATAGATGATAGACATCATAGAGAGTTGACAGGAAGATAGATAGATAGATAGAAAGATAGATCCATAGATACATACATACATACTTACATACATAGATACATACATAGACAGACCATTAGATAGATAGATACAGATAAATATCGATTGACACAAAGCTGTTGTTCATAAACAGGAGTTGAATGGTGAATAACATAGCTAAACTGCAAGCAAAAAGGAAGAATGAAATCCAGTTTAAAATTGCAGTAAGCAGCCTTAAGAAGAAAACAAACACTACCTTTTGCAATGACGTGGATGGAGCTAGACGGTAGTACGTTCAGAGAAATAGGCCAGGGGGAGAAAGACAAGTACCAAGTGATTTCACTCATGTGTGGAGAATAACAACAAAGAGAAACTGAAGGAAAAATACAGCAGCACTCTCACAGAATCCGAGAGTTGACTAAAAGTTACCAAAGGGAAAAGGACTAGGCAGTTTGAATCTGAAGGGAGGGATAAGTGTGGGGAGAAAGAATAGTGGTAATTAGGATTAGCATGAATAATGCGTGGGGTCGGGTGTGCATGGGGAGTACTGTACAACACAGAGAAGACTGGTAGAGATCATATAGCATCTTACTACTCACTGATGGACAGCAACTGTAATGGGTCTGTGGGGGCGGACATGGTGAAGGGATCCACAGCATTCAACTATGCTGATAGACAGAGACTGAAGAGGTTTTTCGGGGGGACTTGGTGAAGGGGGGAGCATAGTAAACATAATGTTCTTCTCGTGATTGTAGATTAATGATAAAAAAATTCTTTAAGTGCAATAAGTGTACAGATCTGAATCATCAGAATAAAAGGTCATGCACTGAGTGCTGCAAACAAAAGACACAGGGTTAAAAGAAGGGATAAAAACTCAAGACACCTACGTGCTTACTTACAGTAGACTCACTTGAGATCCAAGGACACAGACAAACTACAAGCCGAAGGTGTGTGGACAAGTACACTACACGAGTGAAACTGAAAAACAAACAATCAAACAAATGGATTCTGTTTGAGTCCCCAGAGACAGTCAGCAGAAAATAGCCCTATCTGACCACCATGAATTCTTTTTGTTTGGTTTCAGCAGTTCCCAGCGATAGATTTAGTGGTGCAGCAACATACTTCTCATTTTCTCTCACCTCAACAACTGAGTTGCTGTAATAATAAGCATCTGGGCTATTAAAATCAGTGGGTTTTATGATGTTCACGATTGAGAAGATCTAATAACCACCTAAAGAGGGAAGTTTGGACACTCAAATAAACACGTCACTCCGCAATACACTCTTGGCTCCCAAATGCTCCTGTCTAGAAATTGGTGTTCCTTTTTATTTGAACCTCCATCCTATCGGCGGTGATCACTCTGATGTCCTTCAAACATGGTGGAGAGCAAAGCAGCAAGTTTACATTTCTGTCGACAACAGGCCAAGAGGAATGATACCTGTGGCCTTCAGGGAGCACTTAGTCAATGAATGTGGCTAAATACAGACAGCAAATTAGAAGGAGATGAAAGAGGACAGAGGACAGAGACAAGGGTTCAAGTCCCGGCACAACCATTTCCTGGTTTTGTTGGTACACGTGGCCGTCTCGACCTGCAAAGGTCTCGGTGAACCCAGTGCTCTCTCTACAGCCTAGTTACGTTGCAGGATTTTTGGAAGCATAGTGTAGGAAAGTGATATAGGATATGTGGTTAACTGTTCTGTACACAACGACAGATGGGCAGACAAAAACTTGATTGACTGATAGACAAATAGATAGACAGACAGATAGATAGATATAGGTACATATCGACTAACACAAAGCTACTGCTCTTAACCAGGAGAGCAATGGTGAAAGCACATAGCGAAACTACAAACAAAAAAGAAGAATGAAATCCAGTTTAAAAAGGGCAGTAAGCAGCCTTAAGAAGAAAACAAATCCTATCATTTGCAACAACGTGGATGGAGGTAGAGGGTATTATGCTCAGTCAAACAGGCCAGGCGGAGAAATACATGTACCAAATGTTTTCACTCATGTGTGGAGAATGATAACAAAGAAAAACTGAAGGAAAAGACAGCAGCAGACTCACAGAACCCGAGAGTGGACTAACAGTTACCAAAGAGAAAGGGACTGGGTAGCGTTTGCGGTAAGGGAGTAATAAGGGCGGGGAAAAAGAATGGGGTCATTAGGATTAGCATGTTTAATGTGTAGGGTGGGGGTTCATGGGTAGGGCTGTACAACACAGAGAAGACATGTAGTGATTCTACAGCATGTTAGTACATGCTGACGGACAGGGACTGTAACTGGGATTTGGGGGGGGCTTGCTGAAGAGGGTAGACTGGAAAACATAATGTTCTGCACGTGATTGTATATTAATGAGAACAAAGAAAATTTCAAACTGATGTAAGAGCACTGCTCTCAAATATCAGAATAAAAGTACAGGCTTTGAGTGCTCCAATCAAAAGACACAGGGTTAGAAGAACTGATGAAAACTCAAGACCACCTACGTGCTCCCTTTCTGGAGACTCACTTGAGATCCAAGGACACAGACAAACTACAAGCTGAAGGGGCGGGGACAGGTACCCTTTACAAGTGAAAGTGAGAAGCAAACAAATGGATTCTGTTTGAGTCCCCAGAGAGAGTCAGTAGAAAATAGACCAATCTAGCCACCGGGAATTCTTTTTATTTTGTTTCAGCAGTGCTCAGGCATAGATATCTTGGTGCAGCAACTTCCTTCTCATTTCCTCCCACCTCAACAAATTCATTGCTGTAATAATATGCGTCTGCGCTTTTAAAATCATTGCTTTTTATGATGTTCACGAATGTAAAGAAGTAATAACCATCTAAAGAGGGAAGTTTGGTACCTCAAATAAACACTTCACTCCACTACACACTCTTTTTTCCCAAATGCTCCGGTCCAGAAATAGGTGTTCCTTTTTATTTGTCCCTCCACATATCAGCAGTGATCACACCTATGTCCCTCAATCATGGTGGTGTGCAAAGAACCAAGTACACTTTTCTGTCGACAACAGGCCCAGACGAAGGATACTTGTGGTCTTCAGGGATCACTTACTCACTGAATGTGGCTAAATAAAGTCACCAAGTGAGCAGGAAGTATAAGAGGACAGAGGACAGAGATACGGGTACAATTCCCTTCACCTCCATTTACTGGTTTTGTAAGCACAAGCGGCTGACTCTACCTGAAAGTGTATCGGTGAACACAGTGCTCTCCTTATGGCTTAGCTACCTTGCAAGATTTCTGGAAGCATAATGTAGGAAAGAGACATAGGCTATGTTGTTAACTGTTCTGTACAGAAGGATAGATGGCAGACAAAAAGGTGATTGATTCATAGATAGATAGGTAGACAGACGACAGATGAAAGAAAGATAGGTACATAGACTGATAGACGATTGACATCATAGATAGATGATAGGAAGATAGATAGATAGATAGAAAGATAGATCCATAGATACATACATACATACTTACATACATAGATACATAAACAGACAGACCGTTAGATAGAGAGATACAGATACATATCGATTGAAACAAAGCTGTTGTTCATAAACAGGAGTTGAATGGTGAATAACATAGCTAAACTGCAAGCAAAAAGGAAGAATGAAATCCAGTTTAAAATTGCAGTAAGCAGCCTTAAGAAGAAAACAAACACTACCTTTTGCAATGACGTGGATGGAGCTAGACGGTAGTACGTTCAGAGAAATAGGCCAGGGGGAGAAAGACAAGTACCAAGTGATTTCACTCATGTGTGGAGTATAACAACAAAGAGAAACTGAAGGAAAAATACAGCAGCACTCTCACAGAATCCGAGAGTTGACTAAAAGTTACCAAAGGGAAAAGGACTAGGCAGTTTGAGTCTGAAGGGAGGGATAAGTGTGGGGAGAAAGAATAGTGGTAATTGGGATTAGCATGAATAATGCGTGGGGTCGGGTGTGCATGGGGAGTACTGTACAACACAGAGAAGACTGGTAGACATCATATAGCATCTTACTACTCACTGATGGACAGCAACTGTAATGGGTCTGTGGGGGCGGACATGGTGAAGGGATCCACAGCATTCAACTACGCTGATAGACAGCGACTGAAGAGGTTTTTCGGGGGGACTTGGTGAAGGGGGGAGCATAGTAAACATAATGTTCTTCTCGTGATTGTAGATTAATGATAAAAAAATTCTTTAAGTGCAAAAAGTGTACAGCTCTGAATCATCAGAATAAAATGTCATGCACTGAGTGCTGCAAACAAAAGACACAGGGTTAAAAGAAGGGATAAAAACTCAAGACACCTACGTGCTTACTTACAGTAGACTCACTTGAGATCCAAGGACACAGACAAACTACAAGCCGAAGGTGTGTGGACAAGTACACTACACGAGTGAAACTGAAAAACAAACAATCAAACAAATGGATTCTGTTTGAGTTCCCAGAGATAGTCAGCAGAAAATAGCCCTATCTGACCACCATGAATTCTTTATGTTTGGTTTCAGCAGTTCCCAGCGATAGATTTAGTGGTGCAGCAACAATACTTCTCATTTTCTCTCACCTCAACAACTGAGTTGCTGTAATAATAAGCATCTGGGCCATTGAAATCAGTGGGTTTTATGATGTTCACGATTGAGAAGATCTAATAACCACCTAAAGAGGGAAGCTTGGACACTCAAATAAACACGTCACTCCGCAATACACTCTTGGCTCCCAACTGCTCCTGTCTAGAAATTGGTGTTCCTTTTTATTTGAAACTCCGTCCTATCGGCGGTGAACTCTCTGATGACCTTCAAACATGGAGGTGAGCAAAGCAGCAAGTTTACATTTCTGTCGACAACAGGCCCAGATGAATGATACCTGTGGTCTTCAGGGAGTACTTAGTCAATGAATGTGGCTAAATACAGACAGCAAATTAGAAGGAGATGAAAGAGGACAGAGGACAGAGACAAGGGTTCAAGTCCCGGCACAACCATTTCCTGGTTTTGTAGGTACACGTGGCCGTCTCGACCTGCAAGGGTCTCGGTGAACCCAGTGCTCTCTCTACAGCCTAGATACTTTGCAGGATTTTAGGAAGCATAGCGTAGGAAAGTGATATAGGATATGTAGTTAACTGTTCTGTACACAACGACAGATGGGCAGACAAAAACTTGATTGACTGATAGATAAATAGATAGACAGACAGATAGATAGATATAGGTACATATTGACTAACACAAAGCCTCTGCTCATAACCAGGAGAGCAATGGTGAAAGCACATAGCGAAACTACAAACAAAAAAGAAGAATGAAATCCAGTTTAAAAAGGGCAGTAAGCAGCCTTAAGAAGAAAACAAATCCTATCATTTGCAATAACGTGGATGGAGGTAGAGGGTATTATGCTCAGTCAAACAGGCAGGCGGAGAAATACATGTACCAAATGATTTCACTCATGTGTGGAGAATGATAACAAAGAAAAACTGAAGGAAAAGACAGCAGCAGACTCACAGAACCCGAGAGTGGACTAACAGTTACCAAAGAGAAAGGGACTGGGTAGCGTTTGCGGGAAGGGAGTAATAAGGGCGGGGAAAAAGAACGGGGGCATTAGGATTAGCATGTTTAATGTGTAGGGTGGGGGTTCATGGGTAGGGCTGTACAACACAGAGAAGACATGTAGTGATTCTAAAGCATGTTAGTACACGCTGACGGACAGAGACTGTAACTGGGATTTGGGGGGGACGTGCTGAAGAGGGTAGACTGGAAAACACAATGTTCTGCACGTGATTTTATATTAATGAGAACAAAGAAAATTTCAAACTGATGTAAGAGCACTGCTCTCAAATATCAGAATAAAAGTACAGGATTTGAGAGCTCCAATCAAAAGACACAGGTTTAGAAGGACTGATGAAAACTCAAGACCACCTACATGCTCCCTTTCTGGAGACTCACTTGAGATCCAAGGACACAGACAAACTACAAGCTGAAGGGGCGGGGACAGGTACCCTATACAAGTGAAAGTGAGAAGCAAACAAATGGATTCTGTTTGAGTCCCCAGAGAGAGTCAGTAGAAAATAGACCAATCTAGCCACCGTGAATTCTTTTTATTTTGTTTCAGCAGTGCTCAGGCATAGATTTCGTGGTGCAGCAACTTCCTTCTCATTTCCTCCCACCTCAACAAATTCATTGCTGTAATAATATGCGTCTGCGCTTTTAAAATCATTGCTTTTTATGATGTTCACGAATGTAAAGAAGTAATAACCATCTAAAGAGGGAAGTTTGGTCCCTCAAATAAACACTTCACTCCACTACACACTCTTTTTTCCCAAATGCTCCGGTCCAGAAATAGGTGTTCCTTTTTATTTGTCCCTCCACATATCAGCAGTGATCACACCTATGTCCCTCAAACATGGTGGTGTGCAAAGAACCAAGTACACTTTTCTGTCGACAACAGGCCCAGACGAAGGATACTTGTGGTCTTCAGGGATCACTTACTCACTGAATGTGGCTAAATAAAGTCACCAAGCGAGCAGGAAGTATAAGAGGACAGAGGACAGAGATACGGGTACAAGTCCCTTCACCTCCATTTACTGGTTTTGTAAGCACAAGCGGCTGACTCTACCTGAAAGTGTATCCGTGAACACAGTGCTCTCCTTATGGCTTAGCTACCTTGCAAGATTTCTGGAAGCATAATGTAGGAAAGAGACATAGGCTATGTTGTTAACTGTTCTGTACAGAGGGATAGATGGGCAGACAAAAAGGTGATTGATTCATAGATAGATAGGTAGACAGACGACAGATGAAAGAAAGATAGGTACATAGACTGATAGACGATTGACATCATAGATAGATGATAGGAAGATAGATAGATACGAAGAAAGATAGATCCATAGATACATACATACATACTTACATACATAGATACATAAACAGACAGACCATTAGATAGATAGATACAGATACATATCGATTGACACAAAGCTGTTGTTCATAAACAGGAGTTGAATGGTGAATAACATAGCTAAACTGCAAGCAAAAAGGAAGAATGAAATCCAGTTTAAAATTGCAGTAAGCAGCCTTAAGAAGAAAACAAACACTACCTTTTGCAATGACGTGGATGGAGCTAGACGGTAGTACGTTCAGAGAAATAGGCCAGGGGGAGAAAGACAAGTACCAAGTGATTTCACTCATGTGTGGAGTATAACAACAAAGAGAAACTGAAGGAAAAATACAGCAGCACTCTCACAGAATCCGAGAGTTGACTAAAAGTTACCAAAGGGAAAAGGACTAGGCAGTTTGAGTCTGAAGGGAGGGATAAGTGTGGGGAGAAAGAATAGTGGTAATTGGGATTAGCATGAATAATGCGTGGGGTCGGGTGTGCATGGGGAGTACTGTACAACACAGAGAAGACTGGTAGACATCATATAGCATCTTACTACTCACTGATGGACAGCAACTGTAATGGGTCTGTGGGGGCGGACATGGTGAAGGGATCCACAGCATTCAACTACGCTGATAGACAGCGACTGAAGAGGTTTTTCGGGGGGACTTGGTGAAGGGGGGAGCATAGTAAACATAATGTTCTTCTCGTGATTGTAGATTAATGATAAAAAAATTCTTTAAGTGCAAAAAGTGTACAGCTCTGAATCATCAGAATAAAATGTCATGCACTGAGTGCTGCAAACAAAAGACACAGGGTTAAAAGAAGGGATAAAAACTCAAGACACCTACGTGCTTACTTACAGTAGACTCACTTGAGATCCAAGGACACAGACAAACTACAAGCCGAAGGTGTGTGGACAGGTACACTACATGAGTGAAACTGAAAAACAAACAATCAAACAAATGGATTCTGTTTGAGTTCCCAGAGATAGTCAGCAGAAAATAGCCCTATCTGACCACCATGAATTCTTTTTGTTTGGTTTCAGCAGTTCCCAGCGATAGATTTAGTGGTGCAGCAACAATACTTCTCATTTTCTCTCACCTCAACAACTGAGTTGCTGTAATAATAAGCATCTGGGCCATTGAAATCAGTGGGTTTTATGATGTTCACGATTGAGAAGATCTAATAACCACCTAAAGAGGGAAGTTTGGACACTCAAATAAACACGTCACTCCGCAATACACTCTTGGCTCCCAACTGCTCCTGTCTAGAAATTGGTGTTCCTTTTTATTTGAAACTCCGTCCTATCATCGGTGAACTCTCTGATGTCCTTCAAACATGGAGGTGAGCAAAGCAGCAAGTTTACATTTCTGTCGACAACAGGCCCAGATGAATGATACCTGTGGTCTTCAGGGAGCACTTAGTCAATGAATGTGGCTAAATACAGACAGCAAATTAGAAGGAGATGAAAGAGGACAGAGGACAGAGACAAGGGTTCAAGTCCCGGCACAACCATTTCCTGGTTTTGTAGGTACACGTGGCCGTCTCGACCTGCAAGGGTCTTGGTGAACCCAGTGCTCTCTCTACAGCCTAGATACTTTGCAGGATTTTTGGAAGCATAGCGTAGGAAAGTGATATAGGATATGTAGTTAACTGTTCTGTACACAACGACAGATGGGCAGACAAAAACTTGATTGACTGATAGATAAATAGATAGACAGACAGATAGATAGATATAGGTACATATTGACTAACACAAAGCCACTGCTCATAACCAGGAGAGCAATGGTGAAAGCACATAGCGAAACTACAAACAAAAAAGAAGAATGAAATCCAGTTTAAAAAGGGCAGTAAGCAGCCTTAAGAAGAAAACAAATCCTATCATTTGCAATAACGTGGATGGAGGTAGAGGGTATTATGCTCAGTCAAACAGGCCAGGCGGAGAAATACATGTACCAAATGATTTCACTCATGTGTGGAGAATGATAACAAAGAAAAACTGAAGGAAAAGACAGCAGCAGACTCACAGAACCCGAGAGTGGACTAACAGTTACCAAAGAGAAAGGGACTGGGTAGCGTTTGCGGGAAGGGAGTAATAAGGGCGGGGAAAAAGAATGGGGGCATTAGGATTAGCATGTTTAATGTGTAGGGTGGGGGTTCATGGGTAGGGCTGTACAACACAGAGAAGACATGTAGTGATTCTAAAGCACGTTAGTACACGCTGACGGACAGAGACTGTAACTGGGATTTGGGGGGGACGTGCTGAAGAGGGTAGACTGGAAAACACAATGTTCTGCACGTGATTTTATATTAATGAGAACAAAGAAAATTTCAAACTGATGTAAGAGCACTGCTCTCAAATATCAGAATAAAAGTACAGGATTTGAGAGCTCCAATCAAAAGACACAGGTTTAGAAGGACTGATGAAAACTCAAGACCACCTACATGCTCCCTTTCTGGAGACTCTCTTGAGATCCAAGGACACAGACAAACTACAAGCTGAAGGGGCGGGGACAGGTACCCTATACAAGTGAAAGTGAGAAGCAAACAAATGGATTCTGTTTGAGTCCCCAGAGAGAGTCAGTAGAAAATAGACCAATCTAGCCACCGGGAATTCTTTTTATTTTGTTTCAGCAGTGCTCAGGCATAGATTTCGTGGTGCAGCAACTTCCTTCTCATTTCCACCCACCTCAACAAATTAATTGCTGTAATAATATGCGTCTGCGCTTTTAAAATCATTGCTTTTTATGATGTTCACGAATGTAAAGAAGTAATAACCATCTAAAGAGGGAAGTTTGGTCCCTCAAATAAACACTTCACTCCACTACACACTCTTTTTTCCCAAATGCTCCGGTCCAGAAATAGGTGTTCCTTTTTATTTGTCCCTCCACATATCAGCAGTGATCACACCTATGTCCCTCAAACATGGTGGTGTGCAAAGAACCAAGTACACTTTTCTGTCGACAACAGGCCCAGACGAAGGATACTTGTGGTCTTCAGGGATCACTTACTCACTGAATGTGGATAAATAAAGTCACCAAGCGAGCAGGAAGTATAAGAGGACAGAGGACAGAGATACGGGTACAAGTCCCTTCACCTCCATTTACTGGTTTTGTAAGCACAAGCGGCTGACTCTACCTGAAAGTGTATCCGTGAACACAGTGCTCTCCTTATGGCTTAGCTACCTTGCAAGATTTCTGGAAGCATAATGTAGGAAAGAGACATAGGCTGTGTTGTTAACTGTTCTGTACAGAGGGATAGATGGGCAGACAAAAAGGTGATTGATTCATAGATAGATAGGTAGACAGACGACAGATGAAAGAAAGATAGGTACATAGACTGATAGACGATTGACATCATAGATAGATGATAGGAAGATAGATAGATAGGAAGAAAGATAGATCCATAGATACATACATACATACTTACATACATAGATACATAAACAGACAGACCATTAGATAGATAGATACAGATACATATCGATTGACACAAAGCTGTTGTTCATAAACAGGAGTTGAATGGTGAATAACATAGCTAAACTGCAAGCAAAAAGGTAGAATGAAATCCAGTTTAAAATTGCAGTAAGCAGCCTTAAGAAGAAAACAAACACTACCTTTTGCAATGACGTGGATGGAGCTAGACGGTAGTACGTTCAGAGAAATAGGCCAGGGGGAGAAAGACAAGTACCAAGTGATTTCACTCATGTGTGGAGTATAACAACAAAGAGAAACTGAAGGAAAAATACAGCAGCACTCTCACAGAATCCGAGAGTTGACTAAAAGTTACCAAAGGGAAAAGGACTAGGCAGTTTGAGTCTGAAGGGAGGGATAAGTGTGGGGAGAAAGAATAGTGGTAATTGGGATTAGCATGAATAATGCGTGGGGTCGGGTGTGCATGGGGAGTACTGTACAACACAGAGAAGACTGGTAGACATCATTTAGCATCTTACTACTCACTGATGGACAGCAACTGTAATGGGTCTGTGGGGGCGGACATGGTGAAGGGATCCACAGCATTCAACTACGCTGATAGACAGCGACTGAAGAGGTTTTTCGGGGGGACTTGGTGAAGGGGGGAGCATAGTAAACATAATGTTCTTCTCGTGATTGTAGATTAATGATAAAAAAATTCTTTAAGTGCAAAAAGTGTACAGCTCTGAATCATCAGAATAAAAGGTCATGCACTGAGTGCTGCAAACAAAAGACACAGGGTTAAAAGAAGGGATAAAAACTCAAGACACCTACGTGCTTACTTACAGTAGACTCACTTGAGATCCAAGGACACAGACAAACTACAAGCCGAAGGTGTGTGGACAAGTACACTACACGAGTGAAACTGAAAAACAAACAATCAAACAAATGGATTCTGTTTGAGTTCCCAGAGATAGTCAGCAGAAAATAGCCCTATCTGACCACCGTGAATTCTTTTTGTTTGGTTTCAGCAGTTCCCAGCGATAGATTTAGTGGTGCAGCAACAATACTTCTCATTTTCTCTCACCTCAACAACTGAGTTGCTGTAATAATAAGCATCTGGGCCATTGAAATCAGTGGGTTTTATGATGTTCACGATTGACAAGATCTAATAACCACCTAAAGAGGGAAGTTTGGACACTCAAATAAACACGTCACTCCGCAATACACTCTTGGCTCCCAACTGCTCCTGTCTAGAAATTGGTGTACCTTTTTATTTGAACCTCCGTCCTTTCGGCGGTGAACTCTCTGATGTCCTTCAAACATGGAGGTGAGCAAAGCAGCAAGTTTACATTTCTGTCGACAACAGGCCCAGATGAATGATACCTGTGGTCTTCAGGGAGCACTTAGTCAATGAATGTGGCTAAATACAGACAGCAAATTAGAAGGAGATGAAAGAGGACAGAGGACAGAGACAAGGGTTCAAGTCCCGGCACAACCATTTCCTGGTTTTGTAGGTACACGTGGCCGTCTCGACCTGCAAGGGTCTCGGTGAACCCAGTGCTCTCTCTACAGCCTAGACACTTTGCAGGATTTTTGGAAGCATAGCGTAGGAAAGTGATATAGGATATGTAGTTAACTGTTCTGTACACAACGACAGATGGGCAGACAAAAACTTGATTGACTGATAGATAAATAGATAGACAGACAGATAGATAGATATAGGTACATATTGACTAACACAAAGCCACTGCTCATAACCAGGAGAGCAATGGAGAAAGCACATAGCGAAACTACAAACAAAAAAGAAGAATGAAATTAACTTTAAAAAGGTCAGTAAGCAGCCTTAAGAAGAGAACAAATCCTATCATTTGCAATAACGTGGATGGAGGTAGAGGGTATTATGCTCAGTCAAACAGGCCAGGCGGAGAAATACATGTACCAAATGATTTCACTCATGTGTGGAGAATGATAACAAAGAAAAACTGAAGGAAAAGACAGCAGCAGACTCACAGAACCCGAGAGTGGACTAACAGTTACCAAAGAGAAAGGGACTGGGTAGCGTTTGCGGGAAGGGAGTAATAAGGGCGGGGAAAAAGAATGGGGGCATTAGGATTAGCATGTTTAATGTGTAGGGTGGGGGTTCATGGGTAGGGCTGTACAACACAGAGAAGACATGTAGTGATTCTAAAGCATGTTAGTACACGCTGACGGACAGAGACTGTAACTGGGATTTGGGGGGGACGTGCTGAAGAGGGTAGACTGGAAAACACAATGTTCTGCACGTGATTTTATATTAATGAGAACAAAGAAAATTTCAAACTGATGTAAGAGCACTGCTCTCAAATATCAGAATAAAAGTACAGGATTTGAGAGCTCCAATCAAAAGACACAGGTTTAGAAGGACTGATGAAAACTCAAGACCACCTACATGCTCCCTTTCTGGAGACTCACTTGAGATCCAAGGACACAGACAAACTACAAGCTGAAGGGGCGGGGACAGGTACCCTATACAAGTGAAAGTGAGAAGCAAACAAATGGATTCTGTTTGAGTCCCCAGAGAGAGTCAGTAGAAAATAGACCAATCTAGCCACCGTGAATTCTTTTTATTTTGTTTCAGCAGTGCTCAGGCATAGATTTCGTGGTGCAGCAACTTCCTTCTCATTTCCTCCCACCTCAACAAATTCATTGCTGTAATAATATGCGTCTGCGCTTTTAAAATCATTGCTTTTTATGATGTTCACGAATGTAAAGAAGTAATAACCATCTAAAGAGGGAAGTTTGGTCCCTCAAATAAACACTTCACTCCACTACACACTCTTTTTTCCCAAATGCTCCGGTCCAGAAATAGGTGTTCCTTTTTATTTGTCCCTCCACATATCAGCAGTGATCACACCTATGTCCCTCAAACATGGTGGTGTGCAAAGAACCAAGTACACTTTTCTGTCGACAACAGGCCCAGACGAAGGATACTTGTGGTCTTCAGGGATCACTTACTCACTGAATGTGGCTAAATAAAGTCACCAAGCGAGCAGGAAGTATAAGAGGACAGAGGACAGAGATACGGGTACAAGTCCCTTCACCTCCATTTACTGGTTTTGTAAGCACAAGCGGCTGACTCTACCTGAAAGTGTATCGGTGAACACAGTGCTCTCCTTATGGCTTAGCTACCTTGCAAGATTTCTGGAAGCATAATGTAGGAAAGAGACATAGGCTGTGTTGTTAACTGTTCTGTACAGAGGGATAGATGGGCAGACAAAAAGGTGATTGATTCATAGATAGATAGGTAGACAGACGACAGATGAAAGAAAGATAGGTACATAGACTGATAGACGATTGACATCATAGATAGATGATAGGAAGATAGATAGATAGAAAGAAAGATAGATCCATAGATACATACATACATACTTACATACATAGATACATAAACAGACAGACCATTAGATAGATAGATACAGATACATATCGATTGACAAAAAGCTGTTGTTCATAAACAGGAGTTGAGTGGTGAATAACATAGCTAAACTGCAAGCAAAAAGGAAGAATGAAATCCAGTTTAAAATTGCAGTAAGCAGCCTTAAGAAGAAAACAAACACTACCTTTTGCAATGACGTGGATGGAGCTAGACGGTAGTACGTTCAGAGAAATAGGCCAGGGGGAGAAAGACAAGTACCAAGTGATTTCACTCATGTGTGGAGTATAACAACAAAGAGAAACTGAAGGAAAAATACAGCAGCACTCTCACAGAATCCGAGAGTTGACTAAAAGTTACCAAAGGGAAAAGGACTAGGCAGTTTGAGTCTGAAGGGAGGGATAAGTGTGGGGAGAAAGAATAGTGGTAATTGGGATTAGCATGAATAATGCGTGGGGTCGGGTGTGCATGGGGAGTACTGTACAACACAGAGAAGACTGGTAGACATCATATAGCATCTTACTACTCACTGATGGACAGCAACTGTAATGGGTCTGTGGGGGCGGACATGGTGAAGGGATCCACAGCATTCAACTATGCTGATAGACAGCGACTGAAGAGGTTTTTCAGGGGTACTTGGTGAAGGGGGTTGCATAGTAAACATAATGTTCTTCAAGTGATTTTAGCTTAATGATAAAAAAATTCTTTAAGTGCAAAAAGTGTACAGCTCTGAATCATCAGAATAAAAGGTCATGCACTGAGTGCTGCAAACAAAAGACACAGTGTTAAAAGAAGGGATAAAAACTCAAGACACCTACGTGCTTACTTACAGTAGACTCACTTGAGATCCAAGGACACAGACAAACTACAAGCCGAAGGTGTGTGGACAAGTACACTACACGAGTGAAACTGAAAAACAAACAATCAAACAAATGGATTCTGTTTGAGTCCCCAGAGACAGTCAGCAGAAAATAGCCCTATCTGACCACCGTGAATTCTTTTTGTTTGGTTTCAGCAGTTCCCAGCGATAGATTTAGTGGTGCAGCAACATACTTCTCATTTTCTCTCACCTCAACAACTGAGTTGGTGTAATAATAAGCATCTGGGCCATTGAAATCAGTGGGTTTTATGATGTTCACGATTGAGAAGATCTAATAACCAGCTAAAGAGGGAAGTTTGGACACTCAAATAAACACGTCACTCCGCAATACACTCTTGGCTCCCAACTGCTCCTGTCTAGAAATTGGTGTTCCTTTATATTTGAACCTCCGTCCTATCGACGGTGATCACGCTGATGTCCTTCAAACATGGTGGTGAGCAAAGCAGCAAGTTTACATTTCTGTCGACAACAGGCCCAGAGGAATCATACCTGTGGTCTTCAGGGAGCACTTAGTCAATGAATGTGGCTAAATACAGACAGCAAATTAGAAGGAGATGAAAGAGGACAGAGGACAGAGACAAGGGTTCAAGTCCCGGCACAACCATTTCCTGGTTTTGTAGGTACACGTGGCCGTCTCGACCTGCAAGGGTCTCGGTGAACCCAGTGCTCTCTCTACAGCCTAGATACTTTGCAGGATTTTTGGAAGCATAGTGTAGGAAAGTGATATAGGATATGTGGTTAACTCTTCTGTACACAACGACAGATGGGCAGACAAAAACTTGATTGACTGATAGATAAATAGATAGACAGACAGATAGATAGATATAGGTACATATCCACTAACACAAAGCTACTGCTCATAACCAGGAGAGCAATGGTGAAAGCACATAGCGAAACTACAAAAAAAAAGAAGAATGAAATCCAGTTTAAAAAGGGCAGTAAGCAGCCTTAAGAAGAAAACAAATCCTATCATTTGCAATAACGTGGATGGAGGTAGAGGGTATTATGCTCAGTCAAACAGGCCAGGCGGAGAAATACATGTACCAAATGATTTCACTCATGTGTGGAGAATGATAACAAAGAAAAACTGAAGGAAAAGACAGCAGCAGACTCACAGAACCCGAGAGTGGACTAACAGTTACCAAAGAGAAAGGGACTGGGTAGCGTTTGCGGGAATGGAGTAATAAGGGCGGGGAAAAAGAATGGGGGCATTAGGATTAGCATGTTTAATGTGTAGGGTGGGGGTTCATGGGTATGGCTGTACAACACAGAGAAGACATGTAGAGATTCTACAGCATGTTAGTACATGCTGACGGACAGGGACTGTAACTGGGATTTGGGGGGGACTTGCTGAAGAGGGTAGACTGGAAAACATAATGTTCTGCACGTGATTGTATATTAATGAGAACAAAGAAAATTTCAAACTGATGTAAGAGCACTGCTCTCAAATATCAGAATAAAAGTACAGGCTTTGAGTGCTCCAATCAAAAGACACAGGGTTAGAAGAACTGATGAAAACTCAAGACCACCTACGTGCTCCCTTTCTGGAGACTCACTTGAGATCCAAGGACACAGACAAACTACAAGCTGAAGGGGCGGGGACAGGTACCCTTTACAAGTGAAAGTGAGAAGCAAACAAATGGATTCTGTTTGAGTCCCCAGAGAGAGTCAGTAGAAAATAGACCAATCTAGCCAGCGGGAATTCTTTTTATTTTGTTTCAGCAGTGCTCAGGCATAGATATCTTGGTGCAGCAACTTCCTTCTCATTTCCTCCCACCTCAACAAATTCATTGCTGTAATAATATGCGTCTGCGCTTTTAAAATCATTGCTTTTTATGATGTTCACGAATGTAAAGAAGTAATAACCATCTAAAGAGGGAAGTTTGGTCCCTCAAATAAACACTTCACTCCACTACACACTCTTTTTTCCCAAATGCTCCGGTCCAGAAATAGGTGTTCCTTTTTATTTGTCCCTCCACATATCAGCAGTGATCACACCTATGTCCCTCAAACATGGTGGTGGGCAAAGAACCAAGTACACTTTTCTGTCGACAACAGGCCCAGACGAAGGATACTTGTGGTCTTCAGGGATCACTTACTCACTGAATGTGGCTAAATAAAGTCACCAAGCGAGCAGGAAGTATAAGAGGACAGAGGACAGAGATACGGGTTCAAGTCCCTTCACCTCCATTTACTGGTTTTGTAAGCACAAGCGGCTGACTCTACCTGAAAGTGTATCCGTGAACACAGTGCTCTCCTTATGGCTTAGCTACCTTGCAAGATTTCTGGAAGCATAATGTAGGAAAGAGACATAGGCTATGTTGTTAACTGTTCTGTACAGAGGGATAGATGGGCGGACAAAAAGGTGATTGATTCATAGATAGATAGGTAGACAGACGACAGATGAAAGAAAGATAGGTACATAGACTGATAGACGATTGACATCATAGATAGATGATAGGAAGATAGATAGATACGAAGAAAGATAGATCCATAGATACATACATACATACTTACATACATAGATACATAAACAGACAGACCATTAGATAGATAGATACAGATACATATCGATTGACACAAAGCTGTTGTTCATAAACAGGAGTTGAGTGGTGAATAACATAGCTAAACTGCAAGCAAAAAGGAAGAATGAAATCCAGTTTAAAATTGCAGTAAGCAGCCTTAAGAAGAAAACAAACACTACCTTTTGCAATGACGTGGATGGAGCTAGACGGTAGTACGTTCAGAGAAATAGGCCAGGGGGAGAAAGACAAGTACCAAGTGATTTCACTCATGTGTGGAGTATAACAACAAAGAGAAACTGAAGGAAAAATACAGCAGCACTCTCACAGAATCCGAGAGTTGACTAAAAGTTACCAAAGGGAAAAGGACTAGGCAGTTTGATTCTGAAGGGAGGGATAAGTGTGGGGAGAAAGAATAGTGGTAATTGGGATTAGCATGAATAATGCGTGGGGTCGGGTGTGCATGGGGAGTACTGTACAACACAGAGAAGACTGGTAGACATCATATAGCATCTTACTACTCACTGATGGACAGCAACTGTAATGGGTCTGTGGGGGCGGACATGGTGAAGGGATCCACAGCATTCAACTACGCTGATAGACAGCGACTGAAGAGGTTTTTCGGGGGGACTTGGTGAAGGGGGGAGCATAGTAAACATAATGTTCTTCTCGTGATTGTAGATTAATGATAAAAAAATTCTTTAAGTGCAAAAAGTGTACAGCTCTGAATCATCAGAATAAAATGTCATGCACTGAGTGCTGCAAACAAAAGACACAGGGTTAAAAGAAGGGATAAAAACTCAAGACACCTACGTGCTTACTTACAGTAGACTCACTTGAGATCCAAGGACACAGACAAACTACAAGCCGAAGGTGTGTGGACAAGTACACTACACGAGTGAAACTGAAAAACAAACAATCAAACAAATGGATTCTGTTTGAGTCCCCTGAGACTGTCAGCAGAAAATAGCCCTATCTGACCACCATGAATTCTTTTTGTTTGGTTTCAGCAGTTCCCAGCGATAGATTTAGTGGTGCAGCAACAATACTTCTCATTTTCTCTCACCTCAACAACTGAGTTGCTGTAATAATAAGCATCTGGGCCATTGAAATCAGTGGGTTTTATGATGTTCACGATTGAGAAGATCTAATAACCACCTAAAGAGGGAAGTTTGGACACTCAAATAAACACGTCACTCCGCAATACACTCTTGGCTACCAACTGCTCCTGTCTAGAAATTGGTGTTCCTTTTTATTTGAAACTCCGTCCTATCGGCGGTGAACTCTCTGATGTCCTTCAAACATGGAGGTGAGCAAAGCAGCAAGTTTACATTTCTGTCGACAACAGGCCCAGATGAATGATACCTGTGGTCTTCAGGGAGCACTTAGTCAATGAATGTGGCTAAATACAGACAGCAAATTAGAAGGAGATGAAAGAGGACAGAGGACAGAGACAAGGGTTCAAGTCCCGGCACAACCATTTCCTGGTTTTGTAGGTACACGTGGCCGTCTCGACCTGCAAGGGTCTCGGTGAACCCAGTGCTCTCTCTACAGCCTAGGTACTTTGCAGGATTTTTGGAAGCATAGCGTAGGAAAGTGATATAGGATATGTAGTTAACTGTTCTGTACACAACGACAGATGGGCAGACAAAAACTTGATTGACTGATAGATAAATAGATAGACAGACAGATAGATAGATATAGGTACATATTGACTAACACAAAGCCACTGCTCATAACCAGGAGAGCAATGGTGAAAGCACATAGCGAAACTACAAACAAAAAAGAAGAATGAAATCCAGTTTAAAAAGGGCAGTAAGCAGCCTTAAGAAGAAAACAAATCCTATCATTTGCAATAACGTGGATGGAGGTAGAGGGTATTATGCTCAGTCAAACAGGCCAGGCGGAGAAATACATGTACCAAATGATTTCACTCATGTGTGGAGAATGATAACAAAGAAAAACTGAAGGAAAAGACAGCAGCAGACTCACAGAACCCGAGAGTGGACTTACAGTTACCAAAGAGAAAGGGACTGGGTAGCGTTTGCGGGAAGGGAGTAATAAGGGCGGGGAAAAAGAATGGGGGCATTAGGATTAGCATGTTTAATGTGTAGGGTGGGGGTTCATGGGTAGGGCTGTACAACACAGAGAAGACATGTAGTGATTCTACAGCATGTTAGTATACGCTGACGGACAGAGACTGTAACTGGAATTTGGGGGGGACGTGCTGAAGAGGGTAGACTGGAAAACACAATGTTCTGCACGTGATTTTATATTAATGAGAACAAACAAAATTTCAAACTGATGTAAGAGCACTGCTCTCAAATATCAGAATAAAAGTACAGGATTTGAGATCTCCAATCAAAAGACACAGGTTTAGAAGGACTGATGAAAACTCAAGACCACCTACATGCTCCCTTTCTGGAGACTCACTTGAGATCCAAGGACACAGACAAACTACAAGCTGAAGGGGCGGGGACAGGTACCCTATACAAGTGAAAGTGAGAAGCAAACAAATGGATTCTGTTTGAGTCCCCAGAGAGAGTCAGTAGAAAATAGACCAATCTAGCCACCGGGAATTCTTTTTATTTTGTTTCAGCAGTGCTCAGGCATAGATTTCGTGGTGCAGCAACTTCCTTCTCATTTCCTCCCACCTCAACAAATTCATTGCTGTAATAATATGCGTCTGCGCTTTTAAAATCATTGCTTTTTATGATGTTCACGAATGTAAAGAAGTAATAACCATCTAAAGAGGGAAGTTTGGACACTCAAATAAACACTTCACTCCACTACACACTCTAATTTCCCAAATGCTCCTGTCCAGAAATAGGTGTTCCTTTATATTTGTCCCTCCACCAATCAGCAGTGATCACACCTATGTCCCTCAAACATGGTGGTGTGCAAAGAACCAAGTACACTTTTCTGTCGACAACAGGCCCAGACGAAGGATACTTGTGGTCTTCAGGGATCACTTACTCACTGAATGTGGCTAAATAAAGTCACCAAGCGAGCAGGAAGTAAAAGAGGACAGAGGACAGAGATACGGGTACAAGTCCCTTCACCTCCATTTACTGGTTTTGTAAGCACAAGCGGCTGACTCTACCTGAAAGTGTATCGGTGAACACAGTGCTCTCCTTATGGCTTAGCTACCTTGCAAGATTTCTGGAAGCATAATGTAGGAAAGAGACATAGGCTATGTTGTTAACTGTTCTGTACAGAAGGATAGATGGGCAGACTAAAAGGTGATTGATTCATAGATAGATAGGTAGACAGACGACAGATGAAAGAAAGATAGGTACACAGACTGATAGACGATAGACATCATAGATAGATGATAGGAAGATAGATAGATAGATAGAAAGATAGATCCATATATACATACATACATACTTATATACATAGATACATAAACAGACAGACCGTTAGATAGATAGATACAGATACATATCGATTGACACAAAGCTGTTGTTCATAAACAGGAGTTGAATGGTGAAATACATAGCTAAACTGCAAGCAAAAAGGAAGAATGAAATCCAGTTTAAAATTGCAGTAAGCAGCCTTAAGAAGAAAACAAACACTACCTTTTGCAATGACGTGGATGGAGCTAGACGGTAGTACGTTCAGAGAAATAAGCCAGGGGGAGAAAGACAAGTACCAAGTGATTTCACTCATGTGTGGAGTATAACAACAAAGAGAAACTGAAGGAAAAATACAGCAGCACTCTCACAGAATCCGAGAGTTGACTAAAAGTTACCAAAGGGAAAAGGACTAGGCAGTTTGAGTCTGAAGGGAGGGATAAGTGTGGGGAGAAAGAATAGTGGTAATTGGGATTAGCATGAATAATGCGTGGGGTCGGGTGTGCATGGGGAGTACTGTACAACACAGAGAAGACTGGTAGACATCATATAGCATCTTACTACTCACTGATGGACAGCAACTGTAATGGGTCTGTGGGGGCGGACATGGTGAAGGGATCCACAGCATTCAACTACGCTGATAGACAGCGACTGAAGAGGTTTTTCGGGGGGACTTGGTGAAGGGGGGAGCATAGTAAACATAATGTTTTTCTCGTGATTGTAGATTAATGATAAAAAAATTCTTTAAGTGCAAAAATTGTACAGCTCTGAATCATCAGAATAAAAGGTCATGCACTGAGTGCTGCAAACAAAAGACACAGGGTTAAAAGAAGGGATAAAAACTCAAGACACCTACGTGCTTACTTACAGTAGACTCACTTGAGATCCAAGGACACAGACAAACTACAAGCCGAAGGTGTGTGGACAAGTACACTACACGAGTGAAACTGAAAAACAAACAATCAAACAAATGGATTCTGTTTGAGTCCCCAGAGACAGTCAGCAGAGAATAGCCCTATCTGACCACCGTGAATTCTTTTGTTTGGTTTCAGCAGTTCCCAGCGATAGATTTAGTGGTGCAGCAACATACTTCTCATTTTCTCTCACCTCAACAACTGAGTTGGTGTAATAATAAGCATCTGGGCCATTGAAATCAGTGGGTTTTATGATGTTCACGATTGAGAAGATCTAATAACCAGCTAAAGAGGGAAGTTTGGACACTCAAATAAACACGTCACTCCGCAATACACTCTTGGCTCCCAACTGCTCCTGTCTAGAAATTGGTGTTCCTTTTTATTTGAACCTCCGTCCTATCGACGGTGATCACGCTGATGTCCTTCAAACATGGTGGTGAGCAAAGCAGCAAGTTTACATTTCTGTCGACAACAGGCCCAGAGGAATCATACCTGTGGTCTTCAGGGAGCACTTAGTCAATGAATGTGGCTAAATACAGACAGCAAATTAGAAGGAGATGAAAGAGGACAGAGGACAGAGACAAGGGTTCAAGTCCCGGCACAACCATTTCCTGGTTTTGTAGGTACACGTGGCCGTCTCGACCTGCAAGGGTCTCGGTGAACCCAGTGCTCTCTCTACAGCCCAGATACTTTGCAGGATTTTTGGAAGCATAGTGTAGGAAAGTGATATAGGATATGTGGTTAACTGTTCTGTACACAACGACAGATGGGCAGACAAAAACTTGATTGACTGATAGATAAATAGATAGACAGACAGATAGATAGATATAGGTACATATCGACTAACACAAAGCTACTGCTCATAACCAGGAGAGCAATGGTGAAAGCACATAGCGAAACTACAAAAAAAAAGAAGAATGAAATCCAGTTTAAAAAGGGCAGTAAGCAGCCTTAAGAAGAAAACAAATCCTATCATTTGCAATAACGTGGATGGAGGTAGAGGGTATTATGCTCAGTCAAACAGGCCAGGCGGAGAAATACATGTACCAAATGATTTCACTCATGTGTGGAGAATGATAACAAAGAAAAACTGAAGGAAAAGACAGCAGCAGACTCACAGAACCCGAGAGTGGACTAACAGTTACCAAAGAGAAAGGGACTGGGTAGCGTTTGCGGGAAGGGAGTAATAAGGGCGGGGAAAAAGAATGGGGGCATTAGGATTAGCATGTTTAATGTGTAGGGTGGGGGTTCATGGGTAGGGCTGTACAACACAGAGAAGATATGTAGTGATTCTACAGCATGTTAGTACATGCTGACGGACAGGGACTGTAACTGGGATTTGGGGGGGACTTGCTGAAGAGGGTAGACTGGAAAACATAATGTTCTGCACGTGATTGTATATTAATGAGAACAAAGAAAATTTCAAACTGATGTAAGAGCACTGCTCTCAAATATCAGAATAAAAGTACAGGCTTTGAGTGCTCCAATCAAAAGACACAGGGTTAGAAGAACTGATAAAAACTCAAGACCACCTACGTGCTCCCTTTCTGGAGACTCACTTGAGATTCAAGGACACAGACAAACTACAAGCTGAAGGGGCGGGAACAGGTACCCTTTACAAGTGAAAGTGAGAAGCAAACAAATGGATTCTGTTTGAGTCCCCAGAGAGAGTCAGTAGAAAATAGACCAATCTAGCCACCGGGAATTCTTTTTATTTTGTTTCAGCAGTGCTCAGGCATAGATATCTTGGTGCAGCAACTTCCTTCTCATTTCCTCCCACCTCAACAAATTCACTGCTGTAATAATATGCGTCTGCGCTTTTAAAATCATTGCTTTTTATGATGTTCATGAATGTAAAGAAGTAATAACCATCTAAAGAGGGAAGTTTGGTCCCTCAAATAAACACTTCACTCCACTACACACTCTTTTTTCCCAAATGCTCCGGTCCAGAAATAGGTGTTCCTTTTTATTTGTCCCTCCACATATCAGCAGTGATCACACCTATGTCCCTCAAACATGGTGGTGTGCAAAGAACCAAGTACACTTTTCTGTCGACAACAGGCCCAGACGAAGGATACTTGTGGTCTTCAGGGATCACTTACTCACTGAATGTGGCTAAATAAAGTCACCAAGCGAGCAGGAAGTATAAGAGGACAGAGGACAGAGATACGGGTACAAGTCCCTTCACCTCCATTTACTGGTTTTGTAAGCACAAGCGGCTGACTCTACCTGAAAGTGTATCCGTGAACACAGTGCTCTCCTTATGGCTTAGCTACCTTGCAAGATTTCTGGAAGCATAATGTAGGAAAGAGACATAGGCTGTGTTGTTAACTGTTCTGTACAGAGGGATAGATGGGCAGACAAAAAGGTGATTGATTCATAGATAGATAGGTAGACAGACGACAGATGAAAGAAAGATAGGTACATAGACTGATAGACGATTGACATCATAGATAGATGATAGGAAGATAGATAGATAGAAAGAAAGATAGATCCATAGATACATACACACATACTTACATACATAGATACATAAACAGACAGAACATTAGATAGATAGATACAGATACATATCGATTGACACAAAGCTGTTGTTCATAAACAGGAGTTGAGTGGTGAATAACATAGCTAAACTGCAAGCAAAAAGGAAGAATGAAATCCAGTTTAAAATTGCAGTAAGCAGCCTTAAGAAGAAAACAAACACTACCTTTTGCAATGACGTGGATGGAGCTAGACGGTAGTACGTTCAGAGAAATAAGCCAGGGGGAGAAAGACAAGTACCAAGTGATTTCACTCATGTGTGGAGTATAACAACAAAGAGAAACTGAAGGAAAAATACAGCAGCACTCTCACAGAATCCGAGAGTTGACTAAAAGTTACCAAAGGGAAAAGGACTAGGCAGTTTGAGTCTGAAGGGAGGGATAAGTGTGGGGAGAAAGAATAGTGGTAATTGGGATTAGCATGAATAATGCGTGGGGTCGGGTGTGCATGGGGAGTACTGTACAACACAGAGAAGACTGGTAGACATCATATAGCATCTTACTACTCACTGATGGACAGCAACTGTAATGGGTGTGTGGGGGCGGACATGGTGAAGGGATCCACAGCATTCAACTACGCTGATAGACAGCGACTGAAGAGGTTTTTCGGGGGGACTTGGTGAAGGGGGGAGCATAGTAAACATAATGTTTTTCTCGTGATTGTAGATTAATGATAAAAAAATTCTTTAAGTGCAAAAAGTGTACAGCTCTGAATCATCAGAATAAATGGTCATGCACTGAGTGCTGCAAACAAAAGACACAGGGTTAAAAGAAGGGATAAAAACTCAAGACACCTACGTGCTTACTTACAGTAGACTCACTTGAGATCCAAGGACACAGACAAACTACAAGCCGAAGGTGTGTGGACAAGTACACTACACGAGTGAAACTGAAAAACAAACAATCAAACAAATGGATTCTGTTTGAGTCCCCAGAGACAGTCAGCAGAAAATAGCCCTATCTGACCACCGTGAGTTCTTTTTGTTTGGTTTCAGCAGTTCCCAGCGATAGATTTAGTGGTGCAGCAACATACTTCTCATTTTCTCTCACCTCAACAACTGAGTTGGTGTAATAATAAGCATCTGGGCCATTGAAATCAGTGGGTTTTATGATGTTCACGATTGAGAAGATCTAATAACCAGCTAAAGAGGGAAGTTTGGACACTCAAATAAACACGTCACTCCGCAATACACTCTTGGCTCCCAACTGCTCCTGTCTAGAAATTGGTGTTCCTTTTTATTTGAACCTCCGTCCTATCGACGGTGATCACGCTGATGTCCTTCAAACATGGTGGTGAGCAAAGCAGCAAGTTTACATTTCTGTCGACAACAGGCCCAGAGGAATCATACCTGTGGTCTTCAGGGAGCACTTAGTCAATGAATGTGGCTAAATACAGACAGCAAATTAGAAGGAGATGAAAGAGGACAGAGGACAGAGACAAGGGTTCAAGTCCCGGCACAAC
Organism: Manis pentadactyla; assembly: GCF_030020395.1. Lineage (NCBI taxonomy): Eukaryota > Metazoa > Chordata > Mammalia > Pholidota > Manidae > Manis > Manis pentadactyla. The sequence goes on along the minus strand of NC_080031.1, from coordinate 43,018,276 downwards.
CATTTCCTGGTTTTGTAGGTACACGTGGCCGTCTCGACCTGCAAGGGTCTCGGTGAACCAAGTGCTCTCTCTACAGCCTAGATACTTTGCAGGATTTTTGGAAGCATAGTGTAGGAAAGTGATATAGGATATGTGGTTAACTCTTCTGTACACAACGACAGATGGGCAGACAAAAACTTGATTGACTGATAGATAAATAGATAGACAGACAGATAGATAGATATAGGTACATATCGACTAACACAAAGCTACTGCTCATAACCAGGAGAGCAATGGTGAAAGCACATAGCGAAACTACAAAAAAAAAGAAGAATGAAATCCAGTTTAAAAAGGGCAGTAAGCAGCCTTAAGAAGAAAACAAATCCTATCATTTGCAATAACGTGGATGGAGGTAGAGGGTATTATGCTCAGTCAAACAGGCCAGGCGGAGAAATACATGTACCAAATGATTTCACTCATGTGTGGAGAATGATAACAAAGAAAAACTGAAGGAAAAGACAGCAGCAGACTCACAGAACCCGAGAGTGGACTAACAGTTACCAAAGAGAAAGGGACTGGGTAGCGTTCGTGGGAAGGGAGTAATAAGGGCGGGGAAAAAGAATGGGGGCATTAGGATTAGCATGTTTAATGTGTAGGGTGGGGGTTCATGGGTAGGGCTGTACAACACAGAGAAGATATGTAGTGATTCTACAGCATGTTAGTACATGCTGACGGACAGGGACTGTAACTGGGATTTGGGGGGGACTTGCTGAAGAGGGTAGACTGGAAAACATAATGTTCTGCACGTGATTGTATATTAATGAGAACAAAGAAAATTTCAAACTGATGTAAGAGCACTGCTCTCAAATATCAGAATAAAAGTACAGGCTTTGAGTGCTCCAATCAAAAGACACAGGGTTAGAAGAAATGATGAAAACTCAAGACCACCTACGTGCTCCCTTTCTGGAGACTCACTTGAGATCCAAGGACACAGACAAACTACAAGCTGAAGGAGCGGGGACAGGTACCCTTTACAAGTGAAAGTGAGAAGCAAACAAATGGATTCTGTTTGAGTCCCCAGAGAGAGTCAGTAGAAAATAGACCAATCTAGCCACCGTGAATTCTTTTTATTTTGTTTCAGCAGTGCTCAGGCATAGATATCTTGGTGCAGCAACTTCCTTCTCATTTCCTCCCACCTCAACAAATTCATTGCTGTAATAATATGCGTCTGCGCTTTTAAAATCATTGCTTTTTATGATGTTCACGAATGTAAAGAAGTAATAACCATCTAAAGAGGGAAGTTTGGTCCCTCAAATAAACACTTCACTCCACTACACACTCTTTTTTCCCAAATGCTCCGGTCCAGAAATAGGTGTTCCTTTTTATTTGTCCCTCCACATATCAGCAGTGATCACACCGATGTCCCTCAAACATGGTGGTGTGCAAAGAACCAAGTACACTTTTCTGTCGACAACAGGCCCAGACGAAGGATACTTGTGGTCTTCAGGGATCACTTACTCACTGAATGTGGCTAAATAAAGTCACCAAGCGAGCAGGAAGTATAAGAGGACAGAGGACAGAGATACGGGTTCAAGTCCCTTCACCTCCATTTACTGGTTTTGTAAGCACAAGCGGCTGACTCTACCTGAAAGTGTATCGGTGAACACAGTGCTCTCCTTATGGCTTAGCTACCTTGCAAGATTTCTGGAAGCATAATGTAGGAAAGAGACATAGGCTATGTTGTTAACTGTTCTGTACTGAAGGATAGATGAGCAGAGAAAAAGGTGATTGATTCATAGATAGATAGGTAGACAGACGACAGATGAAAGAAAGATAGGTACATAGACTGATAGACGATAGACATCATAGATAGATGACATAAAGATAGATAGCTAGATAGAAAGATAGATCCATAGATACATACATACATACTTACATACATAGATACATACATAGACAGACCATTAGATAGATAGATACAGATACATATCGATTGACACAAAGCTGTTGTTCATAAACAGGAGTTGAGTGGTGAATAACATAGCTAAACTGCAAGCAAAAAGGAAGAATGAAATCCAGTTTAAAATTGAGGTAAGCAGCCTTAAGAAGAAAACAAACACTACCTTTTGCAATGACGTGGATGGAGCTAGACGGTAGTAGGTTCAGAGAAATAGGCCAGGGGGAGAAAGACAAGTACCAAGATATTTCACTCATGTGTGGAGTATAACAACAAAGAGAAACTGAAGGAAAAATACAGCAGCACTCTCACAGAATCCGAGAGTTGACTAAAACTTACAAAGCGAAAAGGACTAGGCAGTTTGAGTCTGAAGGGAGGGATAAGTGTGGGGAGAAAGAATAGTGGTAATTGGGATTAGCATGAATAATGCGTGGGGTCGGGTGTGCATGGGGAGTACTGTACAACACAGAGAAGACTGGTAGAGATCATATAGCATCTTACTACTCACTGATGGACAGCAACTGTAATGGGTGTGTGGGGGCGGACATGGTGAAGGGATCCACAGCATTCAACTACACTGATAGACAGCGACTGAAGAGGTTTTTCGGGGGGACTTGGTGAAGGGGGGAGCATAGTAAACATAATGTTCTTCTCGTGATTGTAGATTAATGATAAAAAAATTCTTTAAGTGCAAAAAGTGTACAGCTCTGAATCATCAGAATAAAATGTCATGCACTGAGTGCTGCAAACAAAAGACACAGGGTTAAAAGAAGGGATAAAAACTCAAGACACCTACGTGCTTACTTACAGTAGACTCACTTGAGATCCAAGGACACAGACAAACTACAAGCCGAAGGTGTGTGGACAAGTACACTACACGAGTGAAACTGAAAAACAAACAATCAAACAAATGGATTTTGTTTGAGTCCCCAGAGACAGTCAGCAGAAAATAGCCCTATCTGACCACCGTGAATTCTTTTTGTTTGGTTTCAGCAGTTCCCAGCGATAGATTTAGTGGTGCAGCAACATACTTCTCATTTTCTCTCACCTCAACAACTGAGTTGCTGTAATAATAAGCATCTGGGCCATTGAAATCAGTGGGTTTTATGATGTTCACGATTGAGAAGATCTAATAACCACCTAAAGAGGGAAGTTTGGACACTCAAATAAACACGTCACTCCGCAATACACTCTTGGCTCCCAACTGCTCCTGTCTAGAAATTGGTGTTCCTTTTTATTTGAACCTCCGTCCTATCGGCGGTGATCACTCTGATGTTCTTCAAACATGGTGGTGAGCAAAGCAGCAAGTTTACATTTCTGTCGACAACAGGCCCAGAGGAATGATACCTGTGGTCTTCAGGGAGCACTTAGTCAATGAATGTGGCTAAATACAGACAGCAAATTAGAAGGAGATGAAAGAGGACAGAGGACAGAGACAAGGGTTCAAGTCCCGGCACAACCATTTCCAGGTTTTTTAGGTACACGTGGCCGTCTCAACCTGCAATTGTCTCGGTGAACCCAGTGCTCTCTCTACAGCCTAGATACTTTGCAGGGTTTTTGGAAGCATAGTGTAGGAAAGTGATATAGGATATGTGGTTAACTGTTCTGTACACAATGACAGATGGGCAGACAAAAACTTGATTGACTGATAGATAAATAGATAGACAGACAGATAGATAGTTATAGGTACATATCGACTAACACAAAGCTACTGCTCATAACCAGGAGAGCAATGGTGAAAGCACATAGCGAAACTACAAACAAAAAAGAAGAATGAAATCCAGTTTAAAAAGGGCAGTAAGCAGCCTTAAGAAGAAAAGAAATCCTATCATTTGCAACAACGTGGATGGAGGTAGAGGGTATTATGCTCAGTCAAACAGGCCAGGCGGAGAAATACATGTACCAAATGATTTCACTCATGTGTGGAGAATGATAACAAAGAAAAACTGAAGGAAAAGACAGCAGCAGACTCACAGAACCCGAGAGTGGACTAACAGTTACCAAAGAGAAAGGGACTGGGTAGCGTTTGTGGGAAGGGTGTAATAAGGGCGGGGAAAAAGAACGGGGGCATTAGGATTAGCATGTTTAATGTGTAGGGTGGGGGATCATGGGTAGGGCTGTACAACACAGAGAAGACATGTAGTGATTCTACAGCATCTTACTACATGCTGACGGACAGGGACTGTAACTGGGATTTGGGGGGGACTTGCTGAAGAGTGTAGACTGGAAAACATAATGTTCTGCACGTGGTTGTATATTAATGAGAACAAAGAAAATTTCAAACTGATGTAAGAGCACTGCTCTCAAATATCAGAATAAAAGTACAGGCTTTGAGTGCTCCAATCAAAAGACACAGGGTTAGAAGAACTGATGAAAACTCAAGACCACCTACGTGCTCCCTTTCTGGAGACTCACTTGAGATCCAAGGACACAGAAAAACTACAAGCTGAAGGGGCGGGGACAGGTACCCTATACAAGTGAAACTGAGAAACAAACAAATGGATTCTGTTTGAGTCCCCAGAGAGAGTCAGTAGAAAATAGCCCAATCTAGCCACCGTGAATTCTTTTTATTTTGTTTCAGCAGTGCTCAGGCATAGATTTCGTGGTGCAGCAACTTCCTTCTCATTTCCTCCCACCTCAACAAATTAATTGCTGTAATAATATGCGTCTGCGCTTTTAAAATCATTGCTTTTTATGATGTTCATGAATGTAAAGAAGTAATAACCATCTAAAGAGGGAAGTTTGGACCCTCAAATAAACACTTCACTCCACTACACACTCTTATTTCCCAAATGCTCCTGACCAGAAATAGGTGTTCCTTTATATTTGTCCCTCCACATATCAGCAGTGATCACACCTATGTCCCTCAAACATGGTGGTGTGCAAAGAACCAAGTACACATTTCTGTCGACAACAGGCCCAGACGAAGGATACTTGTGGACTTCAGGGATCACTTACTCACTGAATGTGGCTAAATAAAGTCACCAAGCGAGCAGGAAGTATAAGAGGACAGAGGACAGAGATACGGGTTCAAGTCCTTTCACCTCCATTTACTGGTTTTGTAAGCAAAAGCGGCTGACTCTACCTGAAAGTGTATCGGTGAACACAGTGCTCTCCTTATGGCTTAGCTACCTTGCAAGATTTCTGGAAGCATAATGTAGGAAAGAGACATAGGCTATGTTGTTAACTGTTCTGTACAGAAGGATAGAAGGGCAGACAAAAGGTGATTGATTCATAGTTAGATAGGTAGACAGACGACAGATGAAAGAAAGATAGGTACATAGACTGATAGACGATAGACATCATAGATAGATGATAGGAAGATAGATAGATAGAAAGATAGATCCATAGATACATAAATATATACTTACATACATAGATACATAAACAGACAGACCGTTAGATAGAGAGATACAGATACATATCGATTGACACAAAGCTGTTGTTCATAAACTGGAGTTGAATGGTGAATAACATAGCTAAACTGCAAGCAAAAAGGAAGAATGAAATCCAGTTTAAAATTGCAGTAAGCAGCCTTAAGAAGAAAACAAACACTACCTTTTGCATTGACGTGGATGGAGCTAGACGGTAGTACGTTCAGAGAAATAGGCCAGGGGGAGAAAGACAAGTACCAAGTGATTTCACTCATGTGTGGAGTATAACAACAAAGAGAAACTGAAGGAAAAATACAGCAGCACTCTCACAGAATCCGAGAGTTGACTAAAAGTTACCAAAGGGAAAATGACTAGGCAGTTTGAGTCTGAAGGGAGGGATAAGTGTGGGGAGAAAGAATAGTGGTAATTGTGATTAGCATGAATAATGCGTGGGGTCGGGTGTGCATGGGGAGTACTGTACAACACAGAGAAAACTAGTAGAGATCATATAGCATCTTACTACTCACTGATGGACAGTTACTGTAACGGGTCTGTGGGAGCGGACATGGTGAAAGAATCCACAGCATTCAACTACGCTGATAGACAGCGACTGAAGAGGTTTTTCGGGGGGACTTGGTGAAGGGGGGAGCATAGTAAACAAAATGTTCTTCTCGTGGTTGTAGATTAATGATAAAAAAAATTCTTTAAGTGCAATAAGTGTACAGCTCTGAATCATCAGAATAAAAGGTCATGCACTGAGTGCTGCAAACAAAAGACACAGGGTTAAAAGAATTGATAAAAACTCAAGACACCTACGTGCTTACTTACAGTAGACTCACTTGAGATCCAAGGACACAGACAAACTACAAGCCGAAGGTGTGTGGATAAGTACACTACACGAGTGAAACTGAAAAACAAACAATCAAACAAATGAATTCTGTTTGAGTCCCCAGAGACAGTCAGCAGTAAATAGCCCTATCTGACCACCGTGAATTCTTTTTGTTTGGTTTCAGCAGTTCCCAGCGATAGATTTAGTGGTGCAGCAACATAATTCTCATTTTCTCTCACCTCAACAACTGAGTTGCTCTAATAATAAGCATCTGGGCCATTGAAATCAGTGGGTTTTATGATGTTCACGATTGAGAAGATCTAATAACCACCTAAAGAGGGAAGTTTGGACACTCAAATAAACACGTCACTCCGCAATACACTCTTGGCTCCCAACTGCTCCTGTCTAGAAATTGGTGTTCCCTTTTATTTGAACCTCCGTCCTATCGGCGGTGATCACTCTGATGTCCTTCAAACATGGTGGTGAGCAAAGCAGCAAGTTTACATTTCTGTCGACAACAGGCCCAGAGGAATGATACCTGTGGTCTTCAGGGAGCACTTAGTCAATGAATGTGGCTAAATACAGACAGCAAATTAGAAGGAGATGAAAGAGGACAGAGGACAGAGACACGGGTTCAAGTCCCGGCACCACCATTTCCTGGTTTTGTACGTACACGTGGCCGTCTCGACCTGCAAGGGTCTCGGTGAACAAAGTGCTCTCTCTACAGCCTAGATACTTTGCAGGATTTTTGGAAGCATAGTATAGGAAAGTGATATAGGATATGTGGTTAACTCTTCTGTACACAAGGACAGATGGGCAGACAAAAAGTTAATTGATTGATTGATAAATAGATAGACAGACAGATAGATAGATATAGGTACATATCGACTAACACAAAGCTACTGCTCATAACCAGGAGAGCAATGGTGAAAGCACATAGCGAAACTACAATCAAAAAAGAAGAATGAAATCCAGTTTAAAAACGGCAGTAAGCAGCCTTAAGAAGAAAAGAAATCCTTTCATTTGCAATAACGTGGATGGAGGTAGAGGGTATTATGCTCAGTCAACCAGGCCAGGCTGAGATATACATGTACCAAATGATTTCACTCATGTGTGGAGTATGATAACAAAGAAAAACTGAAGGAAAAGACAGCAGCAGACTCACAGAACCCGAGAGTGGACTAACAGTTACCAAAGAGAAAGGGACTGGGTAGCGTTTGTGGGAAGGGTGTAATAAGGGCGGGGAAAAAGAACGGGGGCATTAGGATTAGCATGTTTAATGTGTAGGGTGGGGGTTCATGGGTAGGGCTGTACAACACAGAGAAGACATGTAGTGATTCTACAGCATCTTACTAAATGCTGACAGACAGGGACTTTAACTGGGATTTGGGGGGGACTTGCTGAAGAGGGTAGACTGGAAAACATAATGTTCTGCACGTGGTTGTATATTAATGAGAACAAAGAAAATTTCAAACTGATGTAAGAGCACTGCTCTCAAATATCAGAATAAAAGTACAGGCTTTGAGTGCTCCAATCAAAAGACACAGGGTTAGAAGAACTGATGAAAACTCAAGACCACCTACGTGCTCCCTTTCTGGAGACTCACTTGAGATCCAAGGACACAGACAAACTACAAGCTGAAGGGGCGGGGACAGGTACCCTTTACAATTGAAAGTGAGAAGCAAACAAATGGATTCTGTTTGAGTCACCAGAGAGAGTCAGTAGAAAATAGACCAATCTAGCCACCGTGAATTCTTTTTATTTTGTTTCAGCAGTGCTCAGGCATAGATATCTTGGTGCAGCAACTTCCTTCTCATTTCCTCCCACCTCAACAAATTCATTGCTGTAATAATATGCGTCTGCGCTTTTAAAATCATTGCTTTTTATGATGTTCACGAATGTAAAGAAGTAATAACCATCTAAAGAGGGAAGTTTGGACCCTCAAATAAACACTTCACTCCACAACACACTCTTTTTTCCCAAATGCTCCGATCCAGAAATAGGTGTTCCTTTTTATTTGTCCCTCCACATATCAGCAGTGATCACACCTATGTCCCTCAAACATGGTGGTGGGCAAAGAACCAAGTACACTTTTCTGTCGACAACAGGCCCAGACGAAGGATACTTGTGGTCTTCAGGGATCACTTACTCACTGAATGTGGCTAAATAAAGTCACCAAGCGAGCAGGAAGTATAAGAGGACAGAGGACAGAGATACGGGTACAAGTCCCTTCACCTCCATTTACTGGTTTTGTAAGCACAAGCGGCTGACTCTACCTGAAAGTGTATCCGTGAACACAGTGCTCTCCTTATGGCTTAGCTACCTTGCAAGATTTCTGGAAGCATAATGTAGGAAAGAGACATAGGCTATGTTGTTAACTGTTCTGTACAGAGGGATAGATGGGCAGACAAAAAGGTGATTGATTCATAGATAGATAGGTAGACAGACGACAGATGAAAGAAAGATAGGTACATAGACTGATAGACGATTGACATCATAGATAGATGATAGGAAGATAGATAGATAGGAAGAAAGATAGATCCATAGATACATACATACATACTTACATACATAGATACATAAACAGACAGACCGTTAGATAGAGAGATACAGATACATATCGATTGACACAAAGCTGTTGTTCATAAACAGGAGTTGAATGGTGAATAACATAGCTAAACTGCAAGCAAAAAGGAAGAATGAAATCCAGTTTAAAATTGCAGTAAGCAGCCTTAAGAAGAAAACAAACACTACCTTTTGCATTGACGTGGATGGAGCTAGACGGTAGTACGTTCAGAGAAATAGGCCAGGGGGAGAAAGACAAGTACCAAGTGATTTCACTCATGTGTGAAGTATAACAACAAAGAGAAACTGAAGGAAAAATACAGCAGCACTCTCACAGAATCCGAGAGTTGACTAAAAGTTACCAAAGGGAAAAGGACTAGGCAGTTTGAGTCTGAAGGGAGGGATAAGTGTGGGGAGAAAGAATAGTGGTAATTGGGATTAGCATGAATAATGCGTGGGGTCGGGTGTGCATGGGGAGTACTGTACAACACAGAGAAGACTGGTAGACATCATATAGCATCTTACTACTCACTGATGGACAGCAACTGTAATGGGTCTGTGGGGGCGGACATGGTGAAGGGATCCACAGCATTCAACTACGCTGATAGACAGCGACTGAAGAGGTTTTTCGGGGGGACTTGGTGAAGGGGGGAGCATAGTAAACATAATGTTCTTCTCGTGATTGTAGATTAATGATAAAAAAATTCTTTAAGTGCAAAAAGTGTACAGCTCTGAATCATCAGAATAAAATGTCATGCACTGAGTGCTGCAAACAAAAGACACAGGGTTAAAAGAAGGGATAAAAACTCAAGACACCTACGTGCTTACTTACAGTAGTCTCACTTGAGATCCAAGGACACAGACAAACTACAAGCCGAAGGTGTGTGGACAAGTACACTACACGAGTGAAACTGAAAAACAAACAATCAAACAAATGGATTCTGTTTGAGTTCCCAGAGATAGTCAGCAGAAAATAGCCCTATCTGACCACCATGAATTCTTTTTGTTTGGTTTCAGCAGTTCCCAGCGATAGATATAGTGGTGCAGCAACAATACTTCTCATTTTCTCTCACCTCAACAACTGAGTTGCTGTAATAATAAGCATCTGGGCCATTGAAATCAGTGGGTTTTATGATGTTCACGATTGAGAAGATCTAATAACCACCTAAAGAGGGAAGTTTGGACACTCAAATAAACACGTCACTCCGCAATACACTCTTGGCTCCCAACTGCTCCTGTCTAGAAATTGGTGTTCCTTTTTATTTGAAACTCCGTCCTATCGGCGGTGAACTCTCTGATGTCCTTCAAACATGGAGGTGAGCAAAGCAGCAAGTTTACATTTCTGTCGACAACAGGCCCCGAGGAATGATACCTGTGGTCTTCAGGGAGCACTTAGTCAATGAAAGTGGCTAAATACAGACAGCAACTTAGAAGGAGATGAAAGAGGACAGAGGACAGAGACACGGGTTCAAGTCCCGGCACAACCATTTCCTGGTTTTGTACGTACACGTGGCCGTCTCGACATGCAAGGGTCTCGGTGAACAAAGTGCTCTCTCTACAGCCTAGATACTTTGCAGGATTTTTGGAAGCATAGTGTAGGAAAGTGATATAGGATATGTGGTTAACTGTTCTGTACACAACGACAGATGGGCAGACAAAAACTTGATTGACTGATAGATAAATAGATAGACAGACAGATAGATAGATATAGGTACATATCGACTAACACAAAGCTACTGCTCATAACCAGGAGAGCAATGGTGAAAGCACATAGCGAAACTACAAAAAAAAAGAAGAATGAAATCCAGTTTAAAAAGGGCAGTAAGCAGCCTTAAGAAGAAAACAAATCCTATCATTTGCAATAACGTGGATGGAAGTAGAGGGTATTATGTTCAGTCAAACAGGCCAGGCGGAGAAATACATGTACCAAATGATTTCACTCATGTGTGGAGAATGATAACAAAGAAAAACTGAAGGAAAAGACAGCAGCAGACTCACAGAAACCGAGAGTGGACTAACAGTTACCAAAGAGAAAGGGACTGGGTAGCGTTTGTGGGAAGGGAGTAATAAGGGCAGGGAAAAAGAATGGGGGCATTAGGATTAGCATGTTTAATGTGTAGGGTGGGGGTTCATGGGTAGGGCTGTACAACACAGAGAAGACATGTAGTGATTCTACAGCATCTTAGTACATGCAGACGGACAGGGACTCTAACTGGGATTTGGGGAGGACATGCTGAAGAGGGTAGAGTGGAAAACATAATTTTCTGCACGTGATTGTATATTAATGAGAACAAAGAAAATTTCAAACTGATGTAAGAGCACTGCTCTCAAATATCAGAATAAAAGTACAGGATTTGAGAGCTCCAATCAAAAGACACAGGTTTAGAAGGACTGATGAAAACTAAAACCACCTACGTGCTCCCTTTCTGGAGACTCACTTGAGATCCAAGGACAAAGACAAACTACAAGCTGAAGGGGCGCGGACAGGTACCCTATACAAGTGAAACTGAGAAACAAACAAATGGATTCTGTTTGAGTCAACAGAGAGAGTCAGTAGAAAATAGCCCAATCTAGCCACCGTGAATTCTTTTTATTTTGTTTCAGCAGTGCTCAGGCATAGATTTCGTGGTGCAGCAACTTCCTTCTCATTTCCTCCCACCTCAGCAAATTAATTGCTGTAATAATATGCGTCTGCGCTTTTAAAATCATTGCTTTTTATGATGTTCACGAATGTAAAGAAGTAATAACCATCTAAAGAGGGAAGTTTGGACCCTCAAATAAACACTTCACTCCACTACACACTCTAATTTCCCAAATGCTCCTGTCCAGAAATAGGTGTTCCTTTTTATTTGTCCCTAAACATATCAGCAGTGATCACACCGATGTCCCTCAAACATGGTGGTGTGCAAAGAACCAAGTACACTTTTCTGTCGACAACAGGCCCAGACGAAGGATACTTGTGGTCTTCAGGTATCACTTACTCACTGAATGTGGCTAAATAAAGTCACCAAGCGAGCAGGAAGTATAAGAGGACAGAGGACAGAGATACGGGTTCAAGTCCCTTCACCTCCATTTACTGGTTTTGTAAGCACAAGCGGCTGACTCTACCTGAAAGTGTATCGGTGAACACAGTGCTCTCCTTATGGCTTAGCTACCTTGCAAGATTTCTGGAAGCATAATGTAGGAAAGAGACATAGGCTATGTTGTTAACTGTTCTGTACAGAAGGATAGATGGGCAGAGAAAAAGGTGATTGATTCATAGATAGATAGGTAGACAGAAGACAGATGAAAGAAAGATAGGTACATAGACTGATAGACGATAGACATCATAGATAGATGATAGGAAGTTAGATAGCTAGATAGAAAGATAGATCCATAGATACATACATACATACTTACATACATAGATACATACATAGACAGACCATTAGATAGATAGATACAGATACATATCGATTGACACAAAGCTGTTGTTCATAAACAGGAGTTGAGTGGTGAATAACATAGCTAAACTGCAAGCAAAAAGGAAGAATGAAATCCAGTTTAAAATTGCAGTAAGCAGCCTTAAGAAGAAAACAAACACTACCTTTTGCAATGACGTGGATGGAGCTAGACGGTAGTACGTTCAGAGAAATAGGCCAGGGGGAGAAAGACAAGTACCAAGTGATTTCACTCATGTGTGGAGTATAACAACAAAGAGAAACTGAAGGAAAAATACAGCAGCACTCTCACAGAATCCGAGAGTTGACTAAAACTTACAAAGGGAAAAGGACTAGGCAGTTTGAGTCTGAAGGGAGGGATAAGTGTGGGGAGAAAGAATAGTGGTAATTGGGATTAGCATGAATAATGCGTGGGGTCGGGTGTGCATGGGGAGTACTGTACAACACAGAGAAGACTGGTAGACATCATATAGCATCTTACTACTCACTGATGGACAGCAACTGTAATGGGTCTGTGGGGGCGGACATGGTGAAGGGATCCACAGCATTCAACTACGCTGATAGACAGCGACTGAAGAGGTTTTTCAGGGGGACTTGGTGAATGGGGGAGCATAGTAAACATAATGTTCTTCTCGTGATTGTAGATTAATGATAAAAAAATTCTTTAAGTGCAATAAGTGTACAGCTCTGAATCATCAGAATAAAAGGTCATGCACTGAGTGCTGCAAACAAAAGACACAGGGTTAAAAGAAGGGATAAAAACTCAAGACACCTACGTGCTTACTTACAGTAGACTCACTTGAAATCCAAGGACACAGACAAACTACAAGCCGAAGGTGTGTGGACAAGTACACTACACGAGTGAAACTGAAAAACAATCAAACAAATGGATTCTGTTTGAGTCCCCAGAGACAGTCAGCAGAAAATAGCCCTATCTGACCACCGTGAATTCTTTTTGTTTGGTTTCAGCAGTTCCCAGCGATAGATTTAGTGGTGCAGCAACAATACTTCTCATTTTCTCTCACCTCAACAACTGAGTTGCTGTAATAATAAGCATCTGGGCCATTGAAATCAGTGGGTTTTATGATGTTCACGATTGAGAAGATCTAATAACCACCTAAAGAGGGAAGTTTTTACACTCAAATAAACACGTCACTCCGCAATACACTCTTGGCTCCCAACTGCTCCTGTCTAGAAATTGGTGTTCCTTTTTATTTGAACCTCCGTCCTATCGGCGGTGATCACTCTGATGTAATTCAAACATGGTGGTGAGCAATGCAGCAAGTTTACATTTCTGTCGACAACAGGCCCAGAGGAATGATACCTGTGGTCTTCAGGGAGCACTTAGTCAATGAATGTGGCTAAATACAGACAGCAAATTAGAAGGAGATGAAAGAGGACAGAGGACAGAGACAAGGGTTCAAGTCCCGGCACAACCATTTCCTGGTTTTGTAGGTACACGTGGCCGTCTCGACCTGCAAGGGTCTCGGTGAACCCAGTGCTCTCTCTACAGCCTAGATACTTTGCAGGGTTTTTGGAAGCATAGTGTAGGAAAGTGATATAGGATATGTGGTTAACTGTTCTGTACACAACGACAGATGGGCAGACAAAAACTTGATTGACTGATAGATAAATAGATAGACAGACAGATAGATAGATATAGGTACATATCGACTAACACAAAGCTACTGCTCATAACCAGGAGAGCAATGGTGAAAGCACATAGCGAAACTACAAACAAAAAGGAAGAATGAAATCCAGTTTAAAAAGGGCAGTAAGCAGCCTTAAGAAGAAAAGAAATCCTATCATTTGCAACAACGTGGATGGAGGTAGAGGGTATTATGCTCAGTCAAACAGGCCAGGCGGAGAAATACATGTACCAAATGATTTCACTCATGTGTGGAGAATGATAACAAAGAAAAACTGAAGGAAAAGACAGCAGCAGACTCACAGAACCCGAGAGTGGACTAACAGTTAACAAAGAGAAAGGGACTGGGTAGCGTTTGTGGGAAGGGTGTAATAAGGGCGGGGAAAAAGAACGGGGGCATTAGGATTAGCATGTTTAATGTGTAGGGTGGGGGATCATGGGTAGGGCTGTACAACACAGAGAAGACATGTAGTGATTCTACAGCATCATACTACATGCTGACGGACAGGGACTGTAACTGGGATTTGGGGGGGACTTGCTGAAGAGTGTAGACTGGAAAACATAATGTTCTGCACGTGGTTGTATATTAATGAGAACAAAGAAAATTTCAAACTGATGTAAGAGCACTGCTCTCAAATATCAGAATAAAAGTACAGGCTTTGAGTGCTCCAATCAAAAGACACAGGGTTAGAAGAACTGATGAAAACTCAAGACCACCTACGTGCTCCCTTTCTGGAGACTCACTTGAGATCCAAGGACACAGAAAAACTACAAGCTGAAGGGGCGGGGACAGGTACCCTATACAAGTGAAACTGAAAAACAAACAAATGGATTCTGTTTGAGTCCCCAGAGAGAGTCAGTAGAAAATAGCCCAATCTAGCCACCGTGAATTCTTTTTGTTTTGTTTCAGCAGTGCTCAGGCATAGATTTCGTGGTGCAGCAACTTCCTTCTCATTTCCTCCCACCTCAACAAATTAATTGCTGTAATAATATGCGTCTGCGCTTTTAAAATCATTGCTTTTTATGATGTTCATGAATGTAAAGAAGTAATAACCATCTAAAGAGGGAAGTTTGGACCCTCAAATAAACACTTCACTCCACTACACACTCTTATTTCCCAAATGCTCCTGACCAGAAATAGGTGTTCCTTTATATTTGTCCCTCCACATATCAGCAGTGATCACACCTATGTCCCTCAAACATGGTGGTGTGCAAAGAACCAAGTACACATTTCTGTCGACAACAGGCCCAGACGAAGGATACTTGTGGACTTCAGGGATCACTTACTCACTGAATGTGGCTAAATAAAGTCACCAAGCGAGCAGGAAGTATAAGAGGACAGAGGACAGAGATACGGGTTCAAGTCCTTTCACCTCCATTTACTGGTTTTGTAAGCACAAGCGGCTGACTCTACCTGAAAGTGTATCGGTGAACACAGTGCTCTCCTTATGGCTTAGCTACCTTGCAAGATTTCTGGAAGCATAATGTAGGAAAGAGACATAGGCTATGTTGTTAACTGTTCTGTACAGAAGGATAGAAGGGCAGACAAAAGGTGATTGATTCATAGATAGATAGGTAGACAGACGACAGATGAAAGAAAGATAGGTACATAGACTGATAGACGATAGACATCATAGATAGATGATAGGAAGATAGATAGATAGAAAGATAGATCCATAGATACATAAATATATACTTACATACATAGATACATAAACAGACAGACCGTTAGATAGAGAGATACAGATACATATCGATTGACACAAAGCTGTTGTTCATAAACTGGAGTTGAATGGTGAATAACATAGCTAAACTGCAAGCAAAAAGGAAGAATGAAATCCAGTTTAAAATTGCAGTAAGCAGCCTTAAGAAGAAAACAAACACTACCTTTTGCATTGACGTGGATGGAGCTAGACGGTAGTACGTTCAGAGAAATAGGCCAGGGGGAGAAAGACAAGTACCAAGTGATTTCACTCATGTGTGGAGTATAACAACAAAGAGAAACTGAAGGAAAAATACAGCAGCACTCTCACAGAATCCGAGAGTTGACTAAAAGTTACCAAAGGGAAAATGACTAGGCAGTTTGAGTCTGAAGGGAGGGATAAGTGTGGGGAGAAAGAATAGTGGTAATTGTGATTAGCATGAATAATGCGTGGGGTCGGGTGTGCATGGGGAGTACTGTACAACACAGAGAAAACTAGTAGAGATCATATAGCATCTTACTACTCACTGATGGACAGTTACTGTAACGGGTCTGTGGGAGCGGACATGGTGAAAGAATCCACAGCATTCAACTACGCTGATAGACAGCGACTGAAGAGGTTTTTCGGGGGGACTTGGTGAAGGGGGGAGCATAGTAAACAAAATGTTCTTCTCGTGGTTGTAGATTAATGATAAAAAAAATTCTTTAAGTGCAATAAGTGTACAGCTCTGAATCATCAGAATAAAAGGTCATGCACTGAGTGCTGCAAACAAAAGACACAGGGTTAAAAGAAGGGATAAAAACTCAAGACACCTACGTGCTTACTTACAGTAGACTCACTTGAGATCCAAGGACACAGACAAACTACAAGCCGAAGGTGTGTGGATAAGTACACTACACGAGTGAAACTGAAAAACAAACAATCAAACAAATGAATTCTGTTTGAGTCCCCAGAGACAGTCAGCAGTAAATAGCCCTATCTGACCACCGTGAATTCTTTTTGTTTGGTTTCAGCAGTTCCCAGCGATAGATTTAGTGGTGCAGCAACATAATTCTCATTTTCTCTCACCTCAACAACTGAGTTGCTCTAATAATAAGCATCTGGGCCATTGAAATCAGTGGGTTTTATGATGTTCACGATTGAGAAGATCTAATAACCACCTAAAGAGGGAAGTTTGGACACTCAAATAAACACGTCACTCCGCAATACACTCTTGGCTCCCAACTGCTCCTGTCTAGAAATTGGTGTTCCCTTTTACTTGAAACTCCGTCCTATCGGCGGTGATCACTCTGATGTCCTTCAAACATGGTGGTGAGCAAAGCAACAAGTTTACATTTCTGTCGACAACAGGCCCCGAGGAATGATACCTGTGGTCTTCAGGGAGCACTTAGTCAATGAATGTGGCTAAATACAGACAGCAAATTAGAAGGAGATGAAAGAGGACAGAGGACAGAGACACGGGTTCAAGTCCCGGCACAACCATTTCCTGGTTTTGTAGGAACACGTGGCCGTCTCGACCTGCAAGGGTCTCGGTGAACAAAGTGCTCTCTCTACAGCCTAGATACTTTGCAGGATTTTTGGAAGCATAGTATAGGAAAGTGATATAGGATATGTGGTTAACTGTTCTGTACACAAGGAAAGATGGGCAGACAAAAAGTTAATTGATTGATTGATAAATAGATAGACAGACAGATAGATAGATATAGGTACATATCGACTAACACAAAGCTACTGCTCATAACCAGGAGAGCAATGGTGAAAGCACATAGCGAAACTACAATCAAAAAAGAAGAATGAAATCCAGTTTAAAAACGGCAGTAAGCAGCCTTAAGAAGAAAAGAAATCCTATCATTTGCAATAACGTGGATGGAGGTAGAGGGTATTATGCTCAGTCAACCAGGCCAGGCTGAGATATACATGTATCAAATGATTTCACTCATGTGTGGAGTATGATAACAAAGAAAAACTGATGGAAAAGACAGCAGCAGACTCACAGAACCCGAGAGTGGACTAACAGTTACCAAAGAGAAAGGGACTGGGTAGCGTTTGTGGGAAGGGTGTAATAAGGGCGGGGAAAAAGAACGGGGGCATTAGGATTAGCATGTTTAATGTGTAGGGTGGGGGTTCATGGGTAGGGCTGTACAACACAGAGAAGACATGTAGTGATTCTACAGCATCTTACTAAATGCTGACAGACAAGGACTTTAACTGGGATTTGTTGGGGACTTGCTGAAGAGGGTAGACTGGAAAACATAATGTTCTGCACGTGGTTGTATATTAATGAGAACAAAGAAAATTTCAAACTGATGTAAGAGCACTGCTCTCAAATATCAGAATAAAAGTACAGGCTTTGAGTGCTCCAATCAAAAGACACAGGGTTAGAAGAACTGATGAAAACTCAAAACCACCTACGAGCTCCCTTTCTGGAGACTCACTTGAGATCCAAGGACACAGACAAACTACAAGCTGAAGGGGCGGGGACAGGTACCCTATACAAGTGAAACTGAGAAACAAACAAATGGATTCTGTTTGAGTCCCCAGAGAGAGTCAGTAGAAAATAGCCCAATCTAGCCACCGTGAATTCTTTTTATTTTGTTTCAGCAGTGCTCAGGCATAGATTTCGTGGTGCAGCAACTTCCTTCTCATTTCCTCCCACCTCAACAAATTAATTGCTGTAATAATATGCGTCTGCCCTTTTAAAATCATTGCTTTTTATGATGTTCACGAATGTAAAGAAGTAATAACCATCTAAAGAGGGAAGTTTGGACCCTCAAATAAACACTTCACTCCACTACACACTCTTATTTCCCAAATGCTCCTGTCCAGAAATAGGTGTTCCTTTATATTTGTCCCTCCACATATCAGCAGTGATCACACCTATGTCCCTCAAACATGGTGGTGTGCAAAGAACCAAGTACACTTTTCTGTCGACAACAGGCCCAGACGAAGGATACTTGTGGTCTTCAGGGATCACTTACTCACTGAATGAGGCTAAATAAAGTCACCAAGCGAGCAGGAAGTATAAGAGGACAGAGGACAGAGATACGGGTACAAGTCCCTTCACCTCCATTTACTGGTTTTGTAAGCACAAGCGGCTGACTCTACCTGAAAGTGTATCGGTGAACACAGTGCTCTCCTTATGGCTTAGCTACCTTGCAAGATTTCTGGAAGCATAATGTAGGAAAGAGACATAGGCTATGTTGTTAACTGTTCTGTACAGAAGGATAGATGGGCAGACAAAAAGGTGATTGATTCATAGATAGGTAGACAGACGACAGATGAAGGAAAGATAGGTACATAGAATGATAGACGATAGACATCATAGATAGATGATAGGAAGATAGATAGATAGATAGAAAGATAGATCCATAGATACATACATACATACTTACATACATAGATACATAAACAGACAGACCGTTAGATAGATAGATACAGATACATATCGATTGAAACAAAGCTGTTGTTCATAAACAGGAGTTGAATGGTGAATAACATAGCTAAACTGCAAGCAAAAAGGAAGAATGAAATCCAGTTTAAAATTGCAGTAAGCAGCCTTAAGAAGAAAACAAACACTACCTTTTGCAATGACGTGGATGGAGCTAGACGGTAGTACGTTCAGAGAAATAGGCCAGGGGGAGAAAGACAAGTACCAAGTGATTTCACTCATGTGTGGAGTATAACCACAAAGAGAAACTGAAGGAAAAATACAGCAGCACTCTCACAGAATCCGAGAGTTGACTAAAAGTTACCAAAGGGAAAAGGACTAGGCAGTTTGAGTCTGAAGGGAGGGATAAGTGTGGGGAGAAAGAATAGTGGTAATTGGGAATAGCATGAATAATGCGTGTGGTCGGGTGTGCATGGGGAGTACTGTACAACACAGAGAAAACTAGTAGAGATCACATAGCATCTTACTACTCACTGATGGTCTATTACTGTAACGGGTCTGTGGGGGCGGACATGGTGAAGGGATCCACAGCATTCAACTACGCTGATAGACAGCGACTGAAGAGGTTTTTCGGGGGGACTTGGTGAAGGGAGGAGCATAGTAAACAAAATGTTCTTCTCGTGGTTGTAGATTAATGATAAAAAAAATTCTTTAAGTGCAAAAAGTGTACAGCTCTGAATCATCAGAATAAAAAGTCATGCACTGAGTGCTGCAAAAAAAGACACAGGGTTAAAAGAAGGGATTAAAACTCAAGACACCTACGTGCTTACTTACAGTAGACTCACTTGAGATCCAAGGACACAGACAAACTACAAGCCGAAGGTGTGTGGACAACTACACTACACGAGTGAAACTGAAAAACAAACAATCAAACAAATGGATTCTGTTTGAGTCCCCAGAGACAGTCAGCAGAAAATAGCCCTTTCTGACCACCGTGAACTCTTTTTGTTTGGTTTCACCAGTTCCCAGCGATAGATTTAGTGGTGCAGCAACATACTTCTCATTTTCTCTCACCTCAACAACTGAGTTGCTGTAATAATAAGCATCTGGGCCATTGAAATTAGTGGGTTTTATGATGTTCACGATTGAGAAGATCTAATAACCACCTAAAGAGGGAAGTTTGGACACTCAAATAAACACGTCACTCCGCAATACACTCTTGGCTCCCAACTGCTCCTGTCTAGAAATTGGTGTTCCTTTTTATTTGAACCTCCGTCCTATCGGCGGTGATCACTCTGATGTCCTTCAAACATGGTGGTGAGCAAAGCAACAAGTTTACATTTCTGTCGACAACAGGCCCAGAGGAATGATACCTGTGGTCTTCAGGGAGCACTTAGTCAATGAATGTGGCTAAATACAGACAGCAAATTAGAAGGAGATGAAAGAGGACAGAGGACAGAGACAAGGGTTCAAGTCCCGGCACAACCATTTCCTGGTTTTGTAGGAACACGTGGCCATCTCGACATGCAAGGGTCTCGGTGAACCCAGTGCTCTCTCTACAGCCTAGATACTTTGCAGGATTTTTGGAAGCATACTGTAGGAATGTGATATAGGATATGTGGTTAACTGTTCTGTACACAAGGACAGATGGGCAGACAAAAAGTTGATTGATTGATTGATAAATAGATAGACAGACAGATAGATAAATATAGGAACATATCGACTAACACAAAGCTTCTGCTCATAACCAGGAGAGCAATGGTGAAAGCACATAGCGAAACTACAAACAAAAAAGAAGAATGAAATCCAGTTTAAAAAGGGCAGTAAGCAGCCTAAAGAAGAAAAGAAATCCTATCATTTGCAATAACGTGGATGGAGGTAGAGGGTATTATGCTCAGTCAAACAGGCCAGGCAGAGAAATACATGTACCAAATGATTTCACTCATGTGTGGAGAATGATAACAAAGAAAAACTGAAGGAAAAGACAGCAGCAGACTCACAGAACCCGAGAGTGGACTAACAGTTACCAAAGAGAAAGGGACTGGGTAGCGTTTGTGGGAAGGGTGTAATAAGGGCGGGGAAAAAGAACGGGGGCATTAGGATTAGCATGTTTAATGTGTAGGGTGGGGGTTCATGGGTAGGGCTGTACAACACAGAGAAGACATGTAGTGATTCTACAGCATCTTACTAAATGCTGACAGACAGGGACTTTAACTGGGATTTGGGGGGGACTTGCTGAAGAGGGTAGACTGGAAAACATAATGTTCTGCACGTGGTTGTATATTAATGAGAACAAAGAAAATTTCAAACTGATGTAAGAGCACTGCTCTCAAATATCAGAATAAAAGTACAGGCTTTGAGTGCTCCAATCAAAAGACACAGGGTTAGAAGAACTGATGAAAACTCAAGACCACCTACGTGCTCCCTTTCTGGAGACTCACTTGAGATCCAAGGACACAGACAAACTACAAGCTGAAGGGGCGGGGACAGGTACCCTATACAAGTGAAACTGAGAAACAAACAAATGGATTCTGTTTGAGTCAACAGAGAGAGTCAGTAGAAAATAGCCCAATCTAGCCACCGTGAATTCTTTTTATTTTGTTTCAGCAGTGCTCAGGCATAGATTTCGTGGTGCAGCAACTTCCTTCTCATTTCCTCCCACCTCAACAAATTAATTGCTGTAATAATATGCGTCTGCGCTTTTAAAATCATTGCTTTTTATGATGATCACGAATGTAAAGAAGTAATAACCATCTAAAGAGGGAAGTTTGGACCCTCAAATAAACACTTCACTCCACTACACACTCTTATTTCCCAAATGCTCCTGTCCAGAAATAGGTGTTCCTTTATATTTGTCCCTCCACATATCAGCAGTGATCACACCTATGTCCCTCAAACATGGTGGTGTGCAAAGAACCAAGTACACTTTTCTGTCGACAACAGGCCCAGACGAAGGATACTTGTGGTCTTCAGGGATCACTTACTCACTGAATGTGGCTAAATAAAGTCACCAAGCGAGCAGGAAGTATAAGAGGACAGAGGACAGAGATACGGGTACAAGTCCCTTCACCTCCATTTACTGGTTTTGTAAGCACAAGCGGCTGACTCTACCTGAAAGTGTATCGGTGAACACAGTGCTCTCCTTATGGCTTAGCTACCTTGCAAGATTTCTGGAAGCATAATGTAGGAAAGAGACATAGGCTATGTTGTTAACTGTTCTGTACAGAAGGATAGATGGGCAGACAAAAAGGTGATTGATTCATAGATAGGTAGACAGACGACAGATGAAGGAAAGATAGGTACATAGAATGATAGACGATAGACATCATAGATAGATGATAGGAAGATAGATAGATAGATAGAAAGATAGATCCATAGATACATACATACATACTTACATACATAGATACATAAACAGACAGACCGTTAGATAGATAGATACAGATACATATCGATTGAAACAAAGCTGTTGTTCATAAACAGGAGTTGAATGGTGAATAACATAGCTAAACTGCAAGCAAAAAGGAAGAATGAAATCCAGTTTAAAATTGCAGTAAGCAGCCTTAAGAAGAAAACAAACACTACCTTTTGCATTGACGTGGATGGAGCTAGACGGTAGTACGTTCAGAGAAATAGGCCAGGGGGAGAAAGACAAGTACCAAGTGATTTCACTCATGTGTGGAGTATAACCACAAAGAGAAACTGAAGGAAAAATACAGCAGCACTCTCACAGAATCCGAGAGTTGAATAAAAGTTACCAAAGGGAAAAGGACTAGGCAGTTTGAGTCTGAAGGGAGGGATAAGAGTGGGGAGAAAGAATAGTGGTAATTGGGAATAGCATGAATAATGCGTGTGGTCGGGTGTGCATGGGGAGTACTGTACAACACAGAGAAAACTAGTAGAGATCACATAGCATCTTACTACTCACTGATGGTCTATTACTGTAACGGGTCTGTGGGGGCGGACATGGTGAAGGGATCCACAGCATTCAACTACGCTGATAGACAGCGACTGAAGAGGTTTTTCGGGGGGACTTGGTGAAGGGAGGAGCATAGTAAACAAAATGTTCTTCTCGTGGTTGTAGATTAATGATAAAAAAAATTCTTTAAGTGCAAAAAGTGTACAGCTCTGAATCATCAGAATAAAAAGTCATGCACTGAGTGCTGCAAAAAAAGACACAGGGTTAAAAGAAGGGATTAAAACTCAAGACACCTACGTGCTTACTTACAGTAGACTCACTTGAGATCCAAGGACACAGACAAACTACAAGCCGAAGGTGTGTGGACAACTACACTACACGAGTGAAACTGAAAAACAAACAATCAAACAAATGGATTCTGTTTGAGTCCCCAGAGACAGTCAGCAGAAAATAGCCCTTTCTGACCACCGTGAACTCTTTTTGTTTGGTTTCACCAGTTCCCAGCGATAGATTTAGTGGTGCAGCAACATACTTCTCATTTTCTCTCACCTCAACAACTGAGTTGCTGTAATAATAAGCATCTGGGCCATTGAAATTAGTGGGTTTTATGATGTTCACGATTGAGAAGATCTAATAACCACCTAAAGAGGGAAGTTTGGACACTCAAATAAACACGTCACTCCGCAATACACTCTTGGCTCCCAACTGCTCCTGTCTAGAAATTGGTGTTCCTTTTTATTTGAACCTCCGTCCTATCGGCGGTGATCACTCTGATGTCCTTCAAACATGGTGGTGAGCAAAGCAACAAGTTTACATTTCTGTCGACAACAGGCCCAGAGGAATGATACCTGTGGTCTTCAGGGAGCACTTAGTCAATGAATGTGGCTAAATACAGACAGCAAATTAGAAGGAGATGAAAGAGGACAGAGGACAGAGACACGGGTTCAAGTCCCGGCACAACCATTTCCTGGTTTTGTAGGAACACGTGGCCATCTCGACATGCAAGGGTCTCGGTGAACCCAGTGCTCTCTCTACAGCCTAGATACTTTGCAGGATTTTTGGAAGCATACTGTAGGAATGTGATATAGGATATGTGGTTAACTGTTCTGTACACAAGACAGATGGGCAGACAAAAAGTTGATTGATTGATTGATACATAGATAGACAGACAGATAGATAGATAATGGTACATATCGACTAACACAAAGCTACTGCTCATAACCAGGAGATCAATGGTGAAAACACATAGCGAAACTACAAACAAAAAAGAAGAATGAAATCCAGTTTAAAAAGGGCAGTAAGCAGCCTTAAGAAGAAAAGAAATCCTATCATTTGCAATAACGTGGATGGAGGTAGAGGGTATTATGCTCAGTCAAACAGGCCAGGCGGAGAAATACATGTACCAAATGATTTCACTCATGTGTGGAGTATGATAACAAAGAAAAACTGAAGGAAAAGACAGCATCAGACTCACAGAACCCGAGAGTGGACTAACAGTTACCAAAGAGAAAGGGACTGGGTAGCGTTTGTGGGAAGGGTGTAATAAGGGCGGGGAAAAAGAATGGGGGCATTAGGATTAGCATGTTTAATGTGTAGGGTGTGGGTTCATGGGTAGGGCTGTACAACACAGAGAAGACATGTAGTGATTCTACAGCATCTTAGTACATGCTGACGGACAGGGACTGTAACTGGGTTTTGGGGGGTACTTGCTGAAGAGGGTAGACTGGAAAACATAATGTTCTGCATGTGATTGTATACTAATGAGAACAAAGAAAATTTCAAACTGATGTAAGAGCACTGCTCTCAAATATCAGAATAAAAGTACAGGCTTTGAGTGCTCCAATCGAAAGACACAGGGTTAGAAGAACTGATGTAAACTCAAGACCACCTACGTGCTCCCTTTCTGGAGACTCACTTGAGATCCAAGGACACAGACAAACTACAAGCTGAAGGGGCGGGGACAGGTACCCTATACAAGTGAAACTGAGAAACAAACAAATGGATTCTGTTTGAGTCCCCAGAGAGAGTCAGTAGAAAATAGCCCAATCTCGCCACCGTGAATTCTTTTTATTTTGTTTCAGCAGTGCTCAGGCATAGATTTCGTGGTGCAGCAACTTCCTTCTCATTTCCTCAAACCTCAACAAATTAATTGCTGTAATAATATGCGTCTGCGCTTTTAAAATCATTGCTTTTTATGATGTTCACGAATGTAAAGAAGTAATAACCATCTAAAGAGGGAAGTTTGGACCCTCAAATAAACACTTCACTCCACTACACACTCTTATTTCCCAAATGCTCCTGTCCAGAAATAGGTGTTCCTTTATATTTGTCCCTCCACATATCAGCAGTGATCACACCTATGTCCCTCAAACATGGTGGTGTGCAAAGAACCAAGTACACTTTTCTGTCGACAACAGGCCCAGACGAAGGATACTTGTGGTCTTCAGGGATCACTTACTCACAGAATGTGGCTAAATAAAGTCACCAAGCGAGCAGGAAGTATAAGAGGACAGAGGACAGAGATACGGGTACAAGTCCCTCCAACTCCATTTACTGGTTTTGTAAGCACAAGCGGCTGACTCTACCTGAAAGTGTATCGGTGAACACAGTGCTCTCCTTATGGCTTAGATACCTTGCAAGATTTCTGGAAGCATAATGTAGGAAAGAGACATAGGCTATGTTGTTAACTGTTCTGTGCAGAAGGATTGATGGACAGACATAAAAGGTGATTGATTCATAGATAGATAGGTAAACAGACGACAGATGAAAGAAAGATAGGTACAAAGACTGATAGACAATAGACATCATAGATAGATGATAGGAAGATAGATAGATAGATAGAAAGATAGATCCATAGATACATACATACATACTTACATACATAGATACATAAAAAGACAGACCGTTAGATAGATAGATACAGATACATATCGATTGACACAAAGCTGTTGTTCATAAACAGGAGTTGAATGGTGAAATACATAGCTAAACTGCAAGCAAAAAGGAAGAATGAAATCCAGTTTAAAATTGCAGTAATCAGCCTTAAGAAGAAAACAAACACTACCTTTTGCAATGACGTGGATGGAGGTAGACGGTAGTACGTTCGGAGAAATAGGCCAGGGGGAGAAAGACAAGTACCAAGTGATTTCACTCATGTGTGGAGTATAACAACAAAGAGAAACTGAAGGAAAAATACAGCACCACTCTCACAGAATCCGAGAGTTGACTAAAAGTTACCAAAGGGAAAAGGACTAGGCAGTTTGAGTCTGAAGGGAGGGATAAGTGTGGGGAGAAAGAATAGTGGTAATTGGGATTAGCATGAATAATGCGTGGGGTCGGGTGTGCATGGGGAGTACTGTACAACACAGAGAAAACTAGTAGAGATCATATAGCATCTTACCACTCACTGATGGACAATTACTGTAACGGGTCTGTGGGGACAGACAAGGTGAAGGGATCCACAGCATTCAACTACGCGGATAGACAGCGACTGAAGAGGTTTTTCGGGGGGACTTGGTGAAGGGGGGAGCATAGTAAACAAAATGTTCTTCTCGTGATTGTAGATTAATGATAAAAAATTCTTTAAGTTCAATAAGTGCACAGCTCTGAATCATCAGAATAAAAGGTCATGCACTGAGTGCTGCAAACAAAAGACACAGGGTTAAAAGAATAGATAAAAACTCAAGACACCTACGTGCTTACTTACAGTAGACTCACTTGAGATCCAAGGACACAGACAAACTACAAGCCGAAGGTGTGTGGACAAGTACACTAAACGAGTGAAACTGAAAAACAAACAAACAAACAAATGGGTTCTGTTTGAGTCCCCAGAGACAGTCAGCAGAAAATAGCCCTATCTGACCACCGTGAATTCTTTTTGTTTGGTTTCAGCAGTTCCCAGCGATAGATTTAGTGGTGCAGCAACATACTTCTCATTTTCTCTCACCTCAACAACTGAGTTGCTGTAATAATAAGCATCTGGGCCATTGAAATTAGTGGGTTTTATGATGTTCACGATTGAGAAGATCTAATAACCACCTAAAGAGGGAAGTTTGGACACTCAAATAAACACGTCACTCTGCAATACACTCTTGGCTCCCAACTGCTCCTGTCTAGAAATTGGTGTCCCTTTTTATTTGAACCTCCGTCCTATCGGCGGTGATCACTCTGATGTCCTTCAGACATGGTGGTGAGCAAAGCAACAAGTTTACATTTCTGTCGACAACAGGCCCAGAGGAATGATACCTGTGGTCTTCAGGGAGCACTTAGTCAATGAATGTGGCTAAATACAGACAGCAAATTAGAAGGAGATGAAAGAGGACAGAGGACAGAGACACGGGTTCAAGTCCCGGCACAACCATTTCCTGGTTTTGTAGGAACACGTGGCCATCTCGACATGCAAGGGTCTCGGTGAACCCAGTGCTCTCTCTACAGCCTAGATACTTTGCAGGATTTTTGGAAGCATACTGTAGGAATGTGATATAGGATATGTGGTTAACTGTTCTGTACACAAGACAGATGGGCAGACAAAAAGTTGATTGATTGATTGATATATAGATAGACAGACAGATAGATAGATAATGGTACATATCGACTAACACAAAGCTACTGCTCATAACCAGGAGAGCAATGGTGAAAACACATAGCGAAACTACAAACAAAAAAGAAGAATGAAATCCAGTTTAAAAAGGGCAGTAAGCAGCCTTAAGAAGAAAAGAAATCCTATCATTTGCAATAACGTGGATGGAGGTAGAGGGTATTATGCTCAGTCAAACAGGCCAGGCGGAGAAATACATGTACCAAATGATTTCACTCATGTGTGGAGTATGATAACAAAGAAAAACTGAAGGAAAAGACAGCATCAGACTCACAGAACCCGAGAGTGGACTAACAGTTACCAAAGAGAAAGGGACTGGGTAGCGTTTGTGGGAAGGGTGTAATAAGGGCGGGGAAAAAGAATGGGGGCATTAGGATTAGCATGTTTAATGTGTAGGGTGTGGGTTCATGGGTAGGGCTGTACAACACAGAGAAGACATGTAGTGATTCTACAGCATCTTAGTACATGCTGACGGACAGGGACTGTAACTGGGTTTTGGGGGGTTCTTGCTGAAGAGGGTAGACTGGAAAACATAATGTTCTGCATGTGATTGTATACTAATGAGAACAAAGAAAATTTCAAACTGATGTAAGAGCACTGCTCTCAAATATCAGAATAAAAGTACAGGCTTTGAGTGCTCCAATCGAAAGACACAGGGTTAGAAGAACTGATGTAAACTCAAGACCACCTACGTGCTCCCTTTCTGGAGACTCACTTGAGATCCAAGGACACAGACAAACTACAAGCTGAAGGGGCGGGGACAGGTACCCTATACAAGTGAAACTGAGAAACAAACAAATGGATTCTGTTTGAGTCCCCAGAGAGAGTCAGTAGAAAATAGCCCAATCTCGCCACCGTGAATTCTTTTTATTTTGTTTCAGCAGTGCTCAGGCATAGATTTCGTGGTGCAGCAACTTCCTTCTCATTTCCTCAAACCTCAACAAATTAATTGCTGTAATAATATGCGTCTGCGCTTTTAAAATCATTGCTTTTTATGATGTTCACGAATGTAAAGAAGTAATAACCATCTAAAGAGGGAAGTTTGGACCCTCAAATAAACACTTCACTCCACTACACACTCTTATTTCCCAAATGCTCCTGTCCAGAAATAGGTGTTCCTTTATATTTGTCCCTCCACATATCAGCAGTGATCACACCTATGTCCCTCAAACATGGTGGTGTGCAAAGAACCAAGTACACTTTTCTGTCGACAACAGGCCCAGACGAAGGATACTTGTGGTCTTCAGGGATCACTTACTCACTGAATGTGGCTAAATAAAGTCACCAAGCGAGCAGGAAGTATAAGAGGACAGAGGACAGAGATACGGGTACAAGTCCCTTCAACTCCATTTACTGGTTTTGTAAGCACAAGCGGCTGACTCTACCTGAAAGTGTATCGGTGAACACAGTGCTCTCCTTATGGCTTAGATACCTTGCAAGATTTCTGGAAGCATAATGTAGGAAAGAGACATAGGCTATGTTGTTAACTGTTCTGTGCAGAAGGATTGATGGACAGACATAAAAGGTGATTGATTCATAGATAGATAGGTAAACAGACGACAGATGAAAGAAAGATAGGTACAAAGACTGATAGACGATAGACATCATAGATAGATGATAGGAAGATAGATAGATAGATAGAAAGATAGATCCATAGATACATACATACATACTTACATACATAGATACATAAACAGACAGACCGTTAGATAGATAGATACAGATACATATCGATTGACACAAAGCTGTTGTTCATAAACAGGAGTTGAATGGTGAAATACATAGCTAAACTGCAAGCAAAAAGGAAGAATGAAATCCAGTTTAAAATTGCAGTAATCAGCCTTAAGAAGAAAACAAACACTACCTTTTGCAATGACGTGGATGGAGGTAGACGGTAGTACGTTCGGAGAAATAGGCCAGGGGGAGAAAGACAAGTACCAAGTGATTTCACTCATGTGTGGAGTATAACAACAAAGAGAAACTGAAGGAAAAATACAGCACCACTCTCACAGAATCCGAGAGTTGACTAAAAGTTACCAAAGGGAAAAGGACTAGGCAGTTTGAGTCTGAAGGGAGGGATAAGTGTGGGGAGAAAGAATAGTGGTAGTTGGGATTAGCATGAATAATGCGTGGGGTCGGGTGTGCATGGGGAGTACTGTACAACACAGAGAAATCTAGTAGAGATCATATAGCATCTTACCACTCACTGATGGACAATTACTGTAACGGGTCTGTGGGGACAGACAAGGTGAAGGGATCCACAGCATTCAACTACGCGGATAGACAGCGACTGAAGAGGTTTTTCGGGGGGACTTGGTGAAGGGGGGAGCATAGTAAACAAAATGTTCTTCTCGTGATTGTAGATTAATGATAAAAAATTCTTTAAGTTCAATAAGTGCACAGCTCTGAATCATCAGAATAAAAGGTCATGCACTGAGTGCTGCAAACAAAAGACACAGGGTTAAAAGAATAGATAAAAACTCAAGACACCTACGTGCTTACTTACAGTAGACTCACTTGAGATCCAAGGACACAGACAAACTACAAGCCGAAGGTGTGTGGACAAGTACACTAAACGAGTGAAACTGAAAAACAAACAAACAAACAAATGGGTTCTGTTTGAGTCCCCAGAGACAGTCAGCAGAAAATAGCCCTATCTGACCACCGTGAATTCTTTTTGTTTGGTTTCAGCAGTTCCCAGCGATAGATTTAGTGGTGCAGCAACATACTTCTCATTTTCTCTCACCTCAACAACTGAGTTGCTGTAATAATAAGCATCTGGGCCATTGAAATTAGTGGGTTTTATGATGTTCACGATTGAGAAGATCTAATAACCACCTAAAGAGGGAAGTTTGGACACTCAAATAAACACGTCACTCTGCAATACACTCTTGGCTCCCAACTGCTCCTGTCTAGAAATTGGTGTCCCTTTTTATTTGAACCTCCGTCCTATCGGCGGTGATCACTCTGATGTCCTTCAGACATGGTTGTGAGCAAAGCAACAAGTTTACATTTCTGTCGACAACAGGCCCAGAGGAATGATACCTGTGGTCTTCAGGGAGCACTTAGTCAATGAATGTGGCTAAATACAGACAGCAAATTAGAAGGAGATGAAAGAGGACAGAGGACAGAGACACGGGTTCAAGTCCCGGCACAACCATTTCCTGGTTTTGTAGGTACACGTGGCCGTCTCGACCTGCAAGGGTCTCGGTGAACCCAGTGCTCTCTCTACAGCCTAGATACTTTGCAGGATTTTTGGAAGCATAGTGTAGGAAAGTGATATAGGATATGTGGTTAACTGTTCTGTACACAAGGACAGATGGGCAGACAAAAAGTTGATTGACTGATTGATAAATAGATAGACAGAAAGATAGACAGATATAGGTACATATCGACTAACACAAAGCTACTGCTCATAACCAGGAGAGCAATGGTGAAAGCACATAGCGAAACTACAAACAAAAAAGAAGAATGAAATCCAGTTTAAAAAGGGCAGTAAGCAGCCTTAAGAAGAAAAGAAATCCTATCATTTGCAATAACGTGGATGGAGGTAGAGGGTATTATGCTCAGTCAAACAGGCCAGGCGGAGAAATACATGTACCAAATGATTTCACTCATGTGTGGAGTATGATAACAAAGAAAAACTGAAGGAAAAGACAGCATCAGACTCACAGAACCCGAGAGTGGACTAACAGTTACCAAAGAGAAAGGGACTGGGTAGCGTTTGTGGGAAGGGTGTAATAAGGGCGGGGAAAAAGAATGGGGGCATTAGGATTAGCATGTTTAATGTGTAGGGTGTGGGTTCATGGGTAGGGCTGTACAACACAGAGAAGACATGTAGTGATTCTACAGCATCTTAGTACATGCTGACGGACAGGGACTGTAACTGGGTTTTGGGGGGTTCTTGCTGAAGAGGGTAGACTGGAAAACATAATGTTCTGCATGTGATTGTATACTAATGAGAACAAAGAAAATTTCAAACTGATGTAAGAGCACTGCTCTCAAATATCAGAATAAAAGTACAGGCTTTGAGTGCTCCAATCGAAAGACACAGGGTTAGAAGAACTGATGTAAACTCAAGACCACCTACGTGCTCCCTTTCTGGAGACTCACTTGAGATCCAAGGACACAGACAAACTACAAGCTGAAGGGGCGGGGACAGGTACCCTATACAAGTGAAACTGAGAAACAAACAAATGGATTCTGTTTGAGTCCCCAGAGAGAGTCAGTAGAAAATAGCCCAATCTCGCCACCGTGAATTCTTTTTATTTTGTTTCAGCAGTGCTCAGGCATAGATTTCGTGGTGCAGCAACTTCCTTCTCATTTCCTCAAACCTCAACAAATTAATTGCTGTAATAATATGCGTCTGCGCTTTTAAAATCATTGCTTTTTATGATGTTCACGAATGTAAAGAAGTAATAACCATCTAAAGAGGGAAGTTTGGACCCTCAAATAAACACTTCACTCCACTACACACTCTTATTTCCCAAATGCTCCTGTCCAGAAATAGGTGTTCCTTTATATTTGTCCCTCCACATATCAGCAGTGATCACACCTATGTCCCTCAAACATGGTGGTGTGCAAAGAACCAAGTACACTTTTCTGTCGACAACAGGCCCAGACGAAGGATACTTGTGGTCTTCAGGGATCACTTACTCACTGAATGTGGCTAAATAAAGTCACCAAGCGAGCAGGAAGTATAAGAGGACAGAGGACAGAGATACGGGTACAAGTCCCTTCAACTCCATTTACTGGTTTTGTAAGCACAAGCGGCTGACTCTACCTGAAAGTGTATCGGTGAACACAGTGCTCTCCTTATGGCTTAGATACCTTGCAAGATTTCTGGAAGCATAATGTAGGAAAGAGACATAGGCTATGTTTTTAACTGTTCTGTGCAGAAGGATTGATGGACAGACATAAAAGGTGATTGATTCATAGATAGATAGGTAAACAGACGACAGATGAAAGAAAGATAGGTACAAAGACTGATAGACGATAGACATCATAGATAGATGATAGGAAGATAGATAGATAGATAGAAAGATAGATCCATAGATACATACATACATACTTACATACATAGATACATAAACAGACAGACCGTTAGATAGATAGATACAGATACATATCGATTGACACAAAGCTGTTGTTCATAAACAGGAGTTGAATGGTGAAATACATAGCTAAACTGCAAGCAAAAAGGAAGAATGAAATCCAGTTTAAAATTGCAGTAATCAGCCTTAAGAAGAAAACAAACACTACCTTTTGCAATGACGTGGATGGAGGTAGACGGTAGTACGTTCGGAGAAATAGGCCAGGGGGAGAAAGACAAGTACCAAGTGATTCCACTCATGTGTGGAGTATAACAACAAAGAGAAACTGAAGGAAAAATACAGCACCACTCTCACAGAATCCGAGAGTTGACTAAAAGTTACCAAAGGGAAAAGGACTAGGCAGTTTGAGTCTGAAGGGAGGGATAAGTGTGGGGAGAAAGAATAGTGGTAGTTGGGATTAGCATGAATAATGCGTGGGGTCGGGTGTGCATGGGGAGTACTGTACAACACAGAGAAAACTAGTAGAGATCACATAGCATCTTACCACTCACTGATGGACAATTACTGTAACGGGTCTGTGGGGGCGGACATGGTGAAGGGATCCACAGCATTCAACTACGCTGATAGACAGCGACTGAAGAGGTTTTTCGGGGGGACTTGGTGAAGGGAGGAGCATAGTAAACAAAATGTTCTTCTCGTGGTTGTAGATTAATGATAAAAAAAATTCTTTAAGTGCAAAAATTGTACAGCTCTGAATCATCAGAATAAAAAGTCATGCACTGAGTGCTGCAAAAAAAGACACAGGGTTAAAAGAAGGGATTAAAACTCAAGACACCTACGTGCTTACTTACAGTAGACTCACTTGAGATCCAAGGACACAGACAAACTACAAGCCGAAGGTGTGTGGACAACTACACTACACGAGTGAAACTGAAAAACAAACAATCAAACAAATGGATTCTGTTTGAGTCCCCAGAGACAGTCAGCAGAAAATAGCCCTTTCTGACCACCGTGAACTCTTTTTGTTTGGTTTCACCAGTTCCCAGCGATAGATTTAGTGGTGCAGCAACATACTTCTCATTTTCTCTCACCTCAACAACTGAGTTGCTGTAATAATAAGCATCTGGGCCATTGAAATTAGTGGGTTTTATGATGTTCACGATTGAGAAGATCTAATAACCACCTAAAGAGGGAAGTTTGGACACTCAAATAAACACGTCACTCCGCAATACACTCTTGGCTCCCAACTGCTATTGTCTAGAAATTGGTGTTCCTTTTTATTTGAACCTCCGTCCTATCGGCGGTGATCACTCTGATGTCCTTCAAACATGGTGGTGAGCAAAGCAACAAGTTTACATTTCTGTCGACAACAGGCCCAGAGGAATGATACCTGTGGTCTTCAGGGAGCACTTAGTCAATGAATGTGGCTAAATACAGACAGCAAATTAGAAGGAGATGAAAGAGGACAGAGGACAGAGACAAGGGTTCAAGTCCCGGCACAACCATTTCCTGGTTTTGTAGGAACACGTGGCCATCTCGACATGCAAGGGTCTCGGTGAACCCAGTGCTCTCTCTACAGCCTAGATACTTTGCAGGATTTTTGGAAGCATACTGTAGGAATGTGATATAGGATATGTGGTTAACTGTTCTGTACACAAGGACAGATGGGCAGACAAAAAGTTGATTGATTGATTGATAAATAGATAGACAGACAGATAGATAAATATAGGAACATATCGACTAACACAAAGCTTCTGCTCATAACCAGGAGAGCAATGGTGAAAGCACATAGCGAAACTACAAACAAAAAAGAAGAATGAAATCCAGTTTAAAAAGGGCAGTAAGCAGCCTAAAGAAGAAAAGAAATCCTATCATTTGCAATAACGTGGATGGAGGTAGAGGGTATTATGCTCAGTCAAACAGGCCAGGCAGAGAAATACATGTACCAAATGATTTCACTCATGTGTGGAGAATGATAACAAAGAAAAACTGAAGGAAAAGACAGCAGCAGACTCACAGAACCCGAGAGTGGACTAACAGTTACCAAAGAGAAAGGGACTGGGTAGCGTTTGTGGGAAGGGTGTAATAAGGGCGGGGAAAAAGAACGGGGGCATTAGGATTAGCATGTTTAATGTGTAGGGTGGGGGTTCATGGGTAGGGCTGTACAACACAGAGAAGACATGTAGTGATTCTACAGCATCTTACTAAATGCTGACAGACAGGGACTTTAACTGGGATTTGGGGGGGACTTGCTGAAGAGGGTAGACTGGAAAACATAATGTTCTGCACGTGGTTGTATATTAATGAGAACAAAGAAAATTTCAAACTGATGTAAGAGCACTGCTCTCAAATATCAGAATAAAAGTACAGGCTTTGAGTGCTCCAATCAAAAGACACAGGGTTAGAAGAACTGATGAAAACTCAAGACCACCTACGTGCTCCCTTTCTGGAGACTCACTTGAGATCCAAGGACACAGACAAACTACAAGCTGAAGGGGCGGGGACAGGTACCCTATACAAGTGAAACTGAGAAACAAACAAATGGATTCTGTTTGAGTCAACAGAGAGAGTCAGTAGAAAATAGCCCAATCTAGCCACCGTGAATTCTTTTTATTTTGTTTCAGCAGTGCTCAGGCATAGATTTCGTGGTGCAGCAACTTCCTTCTCATTTCCTCCCACCTCAACAAATTAATTGCTGTAATAATATGCGTCTGCGCTTTTAAAATCATTGCTTTTTATGATGATCACGAATGTAAAGAAGTAATAACCATCTAAAGAGGGAAGTTTGGACCCTCAAATAAACACTTCACTCCACTACACACTCTTATTTCCCAAATGCTCCTGTCCAGAAATAGGTGTTCCTTTATATTTGTCCCTCCACATATCAGCAGTGATCACACCTATGTCCCTCAAACATGGTGGTGTGCAAAGAACCAAGTACACTTTTCTGTCGACAACAGGCCCAGACGAAGGATACTTGTGGTCTTCAGGGATCACTTACTCACTGAATGTGGCTAAATAAAGTCACCAAGCGAGCAGGAAGTATAAGAGGACAGAGGACAGAGATACGGGTACAAGTCCCTTCACCTCCATTTACTGGTTTTGTAAGCACAAGCGGCTGACTCTACCTGAAAGTGTATCGGTGAACACAGTGCTCTCCTTATGGCTTAGCTACCTTGCAAGATTTCTGGAAGCATAATGTAGGAAAGAGACATAGGCTATGTTGTTAACTGTTCTGTACAGAAGGATAGATGGGCAGACAAAAAGGTGATTGATTCATAGATAGGTAGACAGACGACAGATGAAGGAAAGATAGGTACATAGAATGATAGACGATAGACATCATAGATAGATGATAGGAAGATAGATAGATAGATAGAAAGATAGATCCATAGATACATACATACATACTTACATACATAGATACATAAACAGACAGACCGTTAGATAGATAGATACAGATACATATCGATTGAAACAAAGCTGTTGTTCATAAACAGGAGTTGAATGGTGAATAACATAGCTAAACTGCAAGCAAAAAGGAAGAATGAAATCCAGTTTAAAATTGCAGTAAGCAGCCTTAAGAAGAAAACAAACACTACCTTTTGCATTGACGTGGATGGAGCTAGACGGTAGTACGTTCAGAGAAATAGGCCAGGGGGAGAAAGACAAGTACCAAGTGATTTCACTCATGTGTGGAGTATAACCACAAAGAGAAACTGAAGGAAAAATACAGCAGCACTCTCACAGAATCCGAGAGTTGAATAAAAGTTACCAAAGGGAAAAGGACTAGGCAGTTTGAGTCTGAAGGGAGGGATAAGTGTAAGGAGAAAGAATAGTGGTAATTGGGAATAGCATGAATAATGCGTGTGGTCGGGTGTGCATGGGGAGTACTGTACAACACAGAGAAAACTAGTAGAGATCACATAGCATCTTACTACTCACTGATGGTCTATTACTGTAACGGGTCTGTGGGGGCGGACATGGTGAAGGGATCCACAGCATTCAACTACGCTGATAGACAGCGACTGAAGAGGTTTTTCGGGGGGACTTGGTGAAGGGAGGAGCATAGTAAACAAAATGTTCTTCTCGTGGTTGTAGATTAATGATAAAAAAAATTCTTTAAGTGCAAAAAGTGTACAGCTCTGAATCATCAGAATAAAAAGTCATGCACTGAGTGCTGCAAAAAAAGACACAGGGTTAAAAGAAGGGATTAAAACTCAAGACACCTACGTGCTTACTTACAGTAGACTCACTTGAGATCCAAGGACACAGACAAACTACAAGCCGAAGGTGTGTGGACAACTACACTACACGAGTGAAACTGAAAAACAAACAATCAAACAAATGGATTCTGTTTGAGTCCCCAGAGACAGTCAGCAGAAAATAGCCCTTTCTGACCACCGTGAACTCTTTTTGTTTGGTTTCACCAGTTCCCAGCGATAGATTTAGTGGTGCAGCAACATACTTCTCATTTTCTCTCACCTCAACAACTGAGTTGCTGTAATAATAAGCATCTGGGCCATTGAAATTAGTGGGTTTTATGATGTTCACGATTGAGAAGATCTAATAACCACCTAAAGAGGGAAGTTTGGACACTCAAATAAACACGTCACTCCGCAATACACTCTTGGCTCCCAACTGCTCCTGTCTAGAAATTGGTGTTCCTTTTTATTTGAACCTCCGTCCTATCGGCGGTGATCACTCTGATGTCCTTCAAACATGGTGGTGAGCAAAGCAACAAGTTTACATTTCTGTCGACAACAGGCCCAGAGGAATGATACCTGTGGTCTTCAGGGAGCACTTAGTCAATGAATGTGGCTAAATACAGACAGCAAATTAGAAGGAGATGAAAGAGGACAGAGGACAGAGACACGGGTTCAAGTCCCGGCACAACCATTTCCTGGTTTTGTAGGAACACGTGGCCATCTCGACATGCAAGGGTCTCGGTGAACCCAGTGCTCTCTCTACAGCCTAGATACTTTGCAGGATTTTTGGAAGCATACTGTAGGAATGTGATATAGGATATGTGGTTAACTGTTCTGTACACAAGACAGATGGGCAGACAAAAAGTTGATTGATTGATTGATACATAGATAGACAGACAGATAGATAGATAATGGTACATATCGACTAACACAAAGCTACTGCTCATAACCAGGAGATCAATGGTGAAAACACATAGCGAAACTACAAACAAAAAAGAAGAATGAAATCCAGTTTAAAAAGGGCAGTAAGCAGCCTTAAGAAGAAAAGAAATCCTATCATTTGCAATAACGTGGATGGAGGTAGAGGGTATTATGCTCAGTCAAACAGGCCAGGCGGAGAAATACATGTACCAAATGATTTCACTCATGTGTGGAGTATGATAACAAAGAAAAACTGAAGGAAAAGACAGCATCAGACTCACAGAACCCGAGAGTGGACTAACAGTTACCAAAGAGAAAGGGACTGGGTAGCGTTTGTGGGAAGGGTGTAATAAGGGCGGGGAAAAAGAATGGGGGCATTAGGATTAGCATGTTTAATGTGTAGGGTGTGGGTTCATGGGTAGGGCTGTACAACACAGAGAAGACATGTAGTGATTCTACAGCATCTTAGTACATGCTGACGGACAGGGACTGTAACTGGGTTTTGGGGGGTACTTGCTGAAGAGGGTAGACTGGAAAACATAATGTTCTGCATGTGATTGTATACTAATGAGAACAAAGAAAATTTCAAACTGATGTAAGAGCACTGCTCTCAAATATCAGAATAAAAGTACAGGCTTTGAGTGCTCCAATCGAAAGACACAGGGTTAGAAGAACTGATGTAAACTCAAGACCACCTACGTGCTCCCTTTCTGGAGACTCACTTGAGATCCAAGGACACAGACAAACTACAAGCTGAAGGGGCGGGGACAGGTACCCTATACAAGTGAAACTGAGAAACAAACAAATGGATTCTGTTTGAGTCCCCAGAGAGAGTCAGTAGAAAATAGCCCAATCTCGCCACCGTGAATTCTTTTTATTTTGTTTCAGCAGTGCTCAGGCATAGATTTCGTGGTGCAGCAACTTCCTTCTCATTTCCTCAAACCTCAACAAATTAATTGCTGTAATAATATGCGTCTGCGCTTTTAAAATCATTGCTTTTTATGATGTTCACGAATGTAAAGAAGTAATAACCATCTAAAGAGGGAAGTTTGGACCCTCAAATAAACACTTCACTCCACTACACACTCTTATTTCCCAAATGCTCCTGTCCAGAAATAGGTGTTCCTTTATATTTGTCCCTCCACATATCAGCAGTGATCACACCTATGTCCCTCAAACATGGTGGTGTGCAAAGAACCAAGTACACTTTTCTGTCGACAACAGGCCCAGACGAAGGATACTTGTGGTCTTCAGGGATCACTTACTCACAGAATGTGGCTAAATAAAGTCACCAAGCGAGCAGGAAGTATAAGAGGACAGAGGACAGAGATACGGGTACAAGTCCCTCCAACTCCATTTACTGGTTTTGTAAGCACAAGCGGCTGACTCTACCTGAAAGTGTATCGGTGAACACAGTGCTCTCCTTATGGCTTAGATACCTTGCAAGATTTCTGGAAGCATAATGTAGGAAAGAGACATAGGCTATGTTGTTAACTGTTCTGTGCAGAAGGATTGATGGACAGACATAAAAGGTGATTGATTCATAGATAGATAGGTAAACAGACGACAGATGAAAGAAAGATAGGTACAAAGACTGATAGACAATAGACATCATAGATAGATGATAGGAAGATAGATAGATAGATAGAAAGATAGATCCATAGATACATACATACATACTTACATACATAGATACATAAACAGACAGACCGTTAGATAGATAGATACAGATACATATCGATTGACACAAAGCTGTTGTTCATAAACAGGAGTTGAATGGTGAAATACATAGCTAAACTGCAAGCAAAAAGGAAGAATGAAATCCAGTTTAAAATTGCAGTAATCAGCCTTAAGAAGAAAACAAACACTACCTTTTGCAATGACGTGGATGGAGGTAGACGGTAGTACGTTCGGAGAAATAGGCCAGGGGGAGAAAGACAAGTACCAAGTGATTTCACTCATGTGTGGAGTATAACAACAAAGAGAAACTGAAGGAAAAATACAGCACCACTCTCACAGAATCCGAGAGTTGACTAAAAGTTACCAAAGGGAAAAGGACTAGGCAGTTTGAGTCTGAAGGGAGGGATAAGTGTGGGGAGAAAGAATAGTGGTAATTGGGATTAGCATGAATAATGCGTGGGGTCGGGTGTGCATGGGGAGTACTGTACAACACAGAGAAAACTAGTAGAGATCATATAGCATCTTACCACTCACTGATGGACAATTACTGTAACGGGTCTGTGGGGACAGACAAGGTGAAGGGATCCACAGCATTCAACTACGCGGATAGACAGCGACTGAAGAGGTTTTTCGGGGGGACTTGGTGAAGGGGGGAGCATAGTAAACAAAATGTTCTTCTCGTGATTGTAGATTAATGATAAAAAATTCTTTAAGTTCAATAAGTGCACAGCTCTGAATCATCAGAATAAAAGGTCATGCACTGAGTGCTGCAAACAAAAGACACAGGGTTAAAAGAATAGATAAAAACTCAAGACACCTACGTGCTTACTTACAGTAGACTCACTTGAGATCCAAGGACACAGACAAACTACAAGCCGAAGGTGTGTGGACAAGTACACTAAACGAGTGAAACTGAAAAACAAACAAACAAACAAATGGGTTCTGTTTGAGTCCCCAGAGACAGTCAGCAGAAAATAGCCCTATCTGACCACCGTGAATTCTTTTTGTTTGGTTTCAGCAGTTCCCAGCGATAGATTTAGTGGTGCAGCAACATACTTCTCATTTTCTCTCACCTCAACAACTGAGTTGCTGTAATAATAAGCATCTGGGCCATTGAAATTAGTGGGTTTTATGATGTTCACGATTGAGAAGATCTAATAACCACCTAAAGAGGGAAGTTTGGACACTCAAATAAACACGTCACTCTGCAATACACTCTTGGCTCCCAACTGCTCCTGTCTAGAAATTGGTGTCCCTTTTTATTTGAACCTCCGTCCTATCGGCGGTGATCACTCTGATGTCCTTCAGACATGGTGGTGAGCAAAGCAACAAGTTTACATTTCTGTCGACAACAGGCCCAGAGGAATGATACCTGTGGTCTTCAGGGAGCACTTAGTCAATGAATGTGGCTAAATACAGACAGCAAATTAGAAGGAGATGAAAGAGGACAGAGGACAGAGACACGGGTTCAAGTCCCGGCACAACCATTTCCTGGTTTTGTAGGAACACGTGGCCATCTCGACATGCAAGGGTCTCGGTGAACCCAGTGCTCTCTCTACAGCCTAGATACTTTGCAGGATTTTTGGAAGCATACTGTAGGAATGTGATATAGGATATGTGGTTAACTGTTCTGTACACAAGACAGATGGGCAGACAAAAAGTTGATTGATTGATTGATATATAGATAGACAGACAGATAGATAGATAATGGTACATATCGACTAACACAAAGCTACTGCTCATAACCAGGAGAGCAATGGTGAAAACACATAGCGAAACTACAAACAAAAAAGAAGAATGAAATCCAGTTTAAAAAGGGCAGTAAGCAGCCTTAAGAAGAAAAGAAATCCTATCATTTGCAATAACGTGGATGGAGGTAGAGGGTATTATGCTCAGTCAAACAGGCCAGGCGGAGAAATACATGTACCAAATGATTTCACTCATGTGTGGAGTATGATAACAAAGAAAAACTGAAGGAAAAGACAGCATCAGACTCACAGAACCCGAGAGTGGACTAACAGTTACCAAAGAGAAAGGGACTGGGTAGCGTTTGTGGGAAGGGTGTAATAAGGGCGGGGAAAAAGAATGGGGGCATTAGGATTAGCATGTTTAATGTGTAGGGTGTGGGTTCATGGGTAGGGCTGTACAACACAGAGAAGACATGTAGTGATTCTACAGCATCTTAGTACATGCTGACGGACAGGGACTGTAACTGGGTTTTGGGGGGTTCTTGCTGAAGAGGGTAGACTGGAAAACATAATGTTCTGCATGTGATTGTATACTAATGAGAACAAAGAAAATTTCAAACTGATGTAAGAGCACTGCTCTCAAATATCAGAATAAAAGTACAGGCTTTGAGTGCTCCAATCGAAAGACACAGGGTTAGAAGAACTGATGTAAACTCAAGACCACCTACGTGCTCCCTTTCTGGAGACTCACTTGAGATCCAAGGACACAGACAAACTACAAGCTGAAGGGGCGGGGACAGGTACCCTATACAAGTGAAACTGAGAAACAAACAAATGGATTCTGTTTGAGTCCCCAGAGAGAGTCAGTAGAAAATAGCCCAATCTCGCCACCGTGAATTCTTTTTATTTTGTTTCAGCAGTGCTCAGGCATAGATTTCGTGGTGCAGCAACTTCCTTCTCATTTCCTCAAACCTCAACAAATTAATTGCTGTAATAATATGCGTCTGCGCTTTTAAAATCATTGCTTTTTATGATGTTC
The DNA here is from genome assembly GCF_030020395.1 of Manis pentadactyla. Taxonomy (NCBI): domain Eukaryota; kingdom Metazoa; phylum Chordata; class Mammalia; order Pholidota; family Manidae; genus Manis; species Manis pentadactyla. The sequence continues at coordinate 42,976,287 of NC_080031.1, read as the reverse complement.
ACGAATGTAAAGAAGTAATAACCATCTAAAGAGGGAAGTTTGGACCCTCAAATAAACACTTCACTCCACTACACACTCTTATTTCCCAAATGCTCCTGTCCAGAAATAGGTGTTCCTTTATATTTGTCCCTCCACATATCAGCAGTGATCACACCTATGTCCCTCAAACATGGTGGTGTGCAAAGAACCAAGTACACTTTTCTGTCGACAACAGGCCCAGACGAAGGATACTTGTGGTCTTCAGGGATCACTTACTCACTGAATGTGGCTAAATAAAGTCACCAAGCGAGCAGGAAGTATAAGAGGACAGAGGACAGAGATACGGGTACAAGTCCCTTCAACTCCATTTACTGGTTTTGTAAGCACAAGCGGCTGACTCTACCTGAAAGTGTATCGGTGAACACAGTGCTCTCCTTATGGCTTAGATACCTTGCAAGATTTCTGGAAGCATAATGTAGGAAAGAGACATAGGCTATGTTGTTAACTGTTCTGTGCAGAAGGATTGATGGACAGACATAAAAGGTGATTGATTCATAGATAGATAGGTAAACAGACGACAGATGAAAGAAAGATAGGTACAAAGACTGATAGACGATAGACATCATAGATAGATGATAGGAAGATAGATAGATAGATAGAAAGATAGATCCATAGATACATACATACATACTTACATACATAGATACATAAACAGACAGACCGTTAGATAGATAGATACAGATACATATCGATTGACACAAAGCTGTTGTTCATAAACAGGAGTTGAATGGTGAAATACATAGCTAAACTGCAAGCAAAAAGGAAGAATGAAATCCAGTTTAAAATTGCAGTAATCAGCCTTAAGAAGAAAACAAACACTACCTTTTGCAATGACGTGGATGGAGGTAGACGGTAGTACGTTCGGAGAAATAGGCCAGGGGGAGAAAGACAAGTACCAAGTGATTTCACTCATGTGTGGAGTATAACAACAAAGAGAAACTGAAGGAAAAATACAGCACCACTCTCACAGAATCCGAGAGTTGACTAAAAGTTACCAAAGGGAAAAGGACTAGGCAGTTTGAGTCTGAAGGGAGGGATAAGTGTGGGGAGAAAGAATAGTGGTAGTTGGGATTAGCATGAATAATGCGTGGGGTCGGGTGTGCATGGGGAGTACTGTACAACACAGAGAAATCTAGTAGAGATCATATAGCATCTTACCACTCACTGATGGACAATTACTGTAACGGGTCTGTGGGGACAGACAAGGTGAAGGGATCCACAGCATTCAACTACGCGGATAGACAGCGACTGAAGAGGTTTTTCGGGGGGACTTGGTGAAGGGGGGAGCATAGTAAACAAAATGTTCTTCTCGTGATTGTAGATTAATGATAAAAAATTCTTTAAGTTCAATAAGTGCACAGCTCTGAATCATCAGAATAAAAGGTCATGCACTGAGTGCTGCAAACAAAAGACACAGGGTTAAAAGAATAGATAAAAACTCAAGACACCTACGTGCTTACTTACAGTAGACTCACTTGAGATCCAAGGACACAGACAAACTACAAGCCGAAGGTGTGTGGACAAGTACACTAAACGAGTGAAACTGAAAAACAAACAAACAAACAAATGGGTTCTGTTTGAGTCCCCAGAGACAGTCAGCAGAAAATAGCCCTATCTGACCACCGTGAATTCTTTTTGTTTGGTTTCAGCAGTTCCCAGCGATAGATTTAGTGGTGCAGCAACATACTTCTCATTTTCTCTCACCTCAACAACTGAGTTGCTGTAATAATAAGCATCTGGGCCATTGAAATTAGTGGGTTTTATGATGTTCACGATTGAGAAGATCTAATAACCACCTAAAGAGGGAAGTTTGGACACTCAAATAAACACGTCACTCTGCAATACACTCTTGGCTCCCAACTGCTCCTGTCTAGAAATTGGTGTCCCTTTTTATTTGAACCTCCGTCCTATCGGCGGTGATCACTCTGATGTCCTTCAGACATGGTGGTGAGCAAAGCAACAAGTTTACATTTCTGTCGACAACAGGCCCAGAGGAATGATACCTGTGGTCTTCAGGGAGCACTTAGTCAATGAATGTGGCTAAATACAGACAGCAAATTAGAAGGAGATGAAAGAGGACAGAGGACAGAGACACGGGTTCAAGTCCCGGCACAACCATTTCCTGGTTTTGTAGGTACACGTGGCCGTCTCGACCTGCAAGGGTCTCGGTGAACCCAGTGCTCTCTCTACAGCCTAGATACTTTGCAGGATTTTTGGAAGCATAGTGTAGGAAAGTGATATAGGATATGTGGTTAACTGTTCTGTACACAAGGACAGATGGGCAGACAAAAAGTTGATTGACTGATTGATAAATAGATAGACAGAAAGATAGACAGATATAGGTACATATCGACTAACACAAAGCTACTGCTCATAACCAGGAGAGCAATGGTGAAAGCACATAGCGAAACTACAAACAAAAAAGAAGAATGAAATCCAGTTTAAAAAGGGCAGTAAGCAGCCTTAAGAAGAAAAGAAATCCTATCATTTGCAATAACGTGGATGGAGGTAGAGGGTATTATGCTCAGTCAAACAGGCCAGGCGGAGAAATACATGTACCAAATGATTTCACTCATGTGTGGAGTATGATAACAAAGAAAAACTGAAGGAAAAGACAGCATCAGACTCACAGAACCCGAGAGTGGACTAACAGTTACCAAAGAGAAAGGGACTGGGTAGCGTTTGTGGGAAGGGTGTAATAAGGGCGGGGAAAAAGAATGGGGGCATTAGGATTAGCATGTTTAATGTGTAGGGTGTGGGTTCATGGGTAGGGCTGTACAACACAGAGAAGACATGTAGTGATTCTACAGCATCTTAGTACATGCTGACGGACAGGGACTGTAACTGGGTTTTGGGGGGTTCTTGCTGAAGAGGGTAGACTGGAAAACATAATGTTCTGCATGTGATTGTATACTAATGAGAACAAAGAAAATTTCAAACTGATGTAAGAGCACTGCTCTCAAATATCAGAATAAAAGTACAGGCTTTGAGTGCTCCAATCGAAAGACACAGGGTTAGAAGAACTGATGTAAACTCAAGACCACCTACGTGCTCCCTTTCTGGAGACTCACTTGAGATCCAAGGACACAGACAAACTACAAGCTGAAGGGGCGGGGACAGGTACCCTATACAAGTGAAACTGAGAAACAAACAAATGGATTCTGTTTGAGTCCCCAGAGAGAGTCAGTAGAAAATAGCCCAATCTCGCCACCGTGAATTCTTTTTATTTTGTTTCAGCAGTGCTCAGGCATAGATTTCGTGGTGCAGCAACTTCCTTCTCATTTCCTCAAACCTCAACAAATTAATTGCTGTAATAATATGCGTCTGCGCTTTTAAAATCATTGCTTTTTATGATGTTCACGAATGTAAAGAAGTAATAACCATCTAAAGAGGGAAGTTTGGACCCTCAAATAAACACTTCACTCCACTACACACTCTTATTTCCCAAATGCTCCTGTCCAGAAATAGGTGTTCCTTTATATTTGTCCCTCCACATATCAGCAGTGATCACACCTATGTCCCTCAAACATGGTGGTGTGCAAAGAACCAAGTACACTTTTCTGTCGACAACAGGCCCAGACGAAGGATACTTGTGGTCTTCAGGGATCACTTACTCACTGAATGTGGCTAAATAAAGTCACCAAGCGAGCAGGAAGTATAAGAGGACAGAGGACAGAGATACGGGTACAAGTCCCTTCAACTCCATTTACTGGTTTTGTAAGCACAAGCGGCTGACTCTACCTGAAAGTGTATCGGTGAACACAGTGCTCTCCTTATGGCTTAGATACCTTGCAAGATTTCTGGAAGCATAATGTAGGAAAGAGACATAGGCTATGTTGTTAACTGTTCTGTGCAGAAGGATTGATGGACAGACATAAAAGGTGATTGATTCATAGATAGATAGGTAAACAGACGACAGATGAAAGAAAGATAGGTACAAAGACTGATAGACGATAGACATCATAGATAGATGATAGGAAGATAGATAGATAGATAGAAAGATAGATCCATAGATACATACATACATACTTACATACATAGATACATAAACAGACAGACCGTTAGATAGATAGATACAGATACATATCGATTGACACAAAGCTGTTGTTCATAAACAGGAGTTGAATGGTGAAATACATAGCTAAACTGCAAGCAAAAAGGAAGAATGAAATCCAGTTTAAAATTGCAGTAATCAGCCTTAAGAAGAAAACAAACACTACCTTTTGCAATGACGTGGATGGAGGTAGACGGTAGTACGTTCGGAGAAATAGGCCAGGGGGAGAAAGACAAGTACCAAGTGATTTCACTCATGTGTGGAGTATAACAACAAAGAGAAACTGAAGGAAAAATACAGCACCACTCTCACAGAATCCGAGAGTTGACTAAAAGTTACCAAAGGGAAAAGGACTAGGCAGTTTGAGTCTGAAGGGAGGGATAAGTGTGGGGAGAAAGAATAGTGGTAGTTGGGATTAGCATGAATAATGCGTGGGGTCGGGTGTGCATGGGGAGTACTGTACAACACAGAGAAAACTAGTAGAGATCATATAGCATCTTACCACTCACTGATGGACAATTACTGTAACGGGTCTGTGGGGACAGACAAGGTGAAGGGATCCACAGCATTCAACTACGCGGATAGACAGCGACTGAAGAGGTTTTTCGGGGGGACTTGGTGAAGGGGGGAGCATAGTAAACAAAATGTTCTTCTCGTGATTGTAGATTAATGATAAAAAATTCTTTAAGTTCAATAAGTGCACAGCTCTGAATCATCAGAATAAAAGGTCATGCACTGAGTGCTGCAAACAAAAGACACAGGGTTAAAAGAATAGATAAAAACTCAAGACACCTACGTGCTTACTTACAGTAGACTCACTTGAGATCCAAGGACACAGACAAACTACAAGCCGAAGGTGTGTGGACAAGTACACTAAACGAGTGAAACTGAAAAACAAACAAACAAACAAATGGGTTCTGTTTGAGTCCCCAGAGACAGTCAGCAGAAAATAGCCCTATCTGACCACCGTGAATTCTTTTTGTTTGGTTTCAGCAGTTCCCAGCGATAGATTTAGTGGTGCAGCAACATACTTCTCATTTTCTCTCACCTCAACAACTGAGTTGCTGTAATAATAAGCATCTGGGCCATTGAAATTAGTGGGTTTTATGATGTTCACGATTGAGAAGATCTAATAACCACCTAAAGAGGGAAGTTTGGACACTCAAATAAACACGTCACTCTGCAATACACTCTTGGCTCCCAACTGCTCCTGTCTAGAAATTGGTGTCCCTTTTTATTTGAACCTCCGTCCTATCGGCGGTGATCACTCTGATGTCCTTCAGACATGGTGGTGAGCAAAGCAACAAGTTTACATTTCTGTCGACAACAGGCCCAGAGGAATGATACCTGTGGTCTTCAGGGAGCACTTAGTCAATGAATGTGGCTAAATACAGACAGCAAATTAGAAGGAGATGAAAGAGGACAGAGGACAGAGACACGGGTTCAAGTCCCGGCACAACCATTTCCTGGTTTTGTAGGTACACGTGGCCGTCTCGACCTGCAAGGGTCTCGGTGAACCCAGTGCTCTCTCTACAGCCTAGATACTTTGCAGGATTTTTGGAAGCATAGTGTAGGAAAGTGATATAGGATATGTGGTTAACTGTTCTGTACACAAGGACAGATGGGCAGACAAAAAGTTGATTGACTGATTGATAAATAGATAGACAGAAAGATAGACAGATATAGGTACATATCGACTAACACAAAGCTACTGCTCATAACCAGGAGAGCAATGGTGAAAGCACATAGCGAAACTACAAACAAAAAAGAAGAATGAAATCCAGTTTAAAAAGGGCAGTAAGCAGCCTTAAGAAGAAAAGAAATCCTATCATTTGCAATAACGTGGATGGAGGTAGAGGGTATTATGCTCAGTCAAACAGGCCAGGCGGAGAAATACATGTACCAAATGATTTCACTCATGTGTGGAGTATGATAACAAAGAAAAACTGAAGGAAAAGACAGCATCAGACTCACAGAACCCGAGAGTGGACTAACAGTTACCAAAGAGAAAGGGACTGGGTAGCGTTTGTGGGAAGGGTGTAATAAGGGCGGGGAAAAAGAATGGGGGCATTAGGATTAGCATGTTTAATGTGTAGGGTGTGGGTTCATGGGTAGGGCTGTACAACACAGAGAAGACATGTAGTGATTCTACAGCATCTTAGTACATGCTGACGGACAGGGACTGTAACTGGGTTTTGGGGGGTTCTTGCTGAAGAGGGTAGACTGGAAAACATAATGTTCTGCATGTGATTGTATACTAATGAGAACAAAGAAAATTTCAAACTGATGTAAGAGCACTGCTCTCAAATATCAGAATAAAAGTACAGGCTTTGAGTGCTCCAATCGAAAGACACAGGGTTAGAAGAACTGATGTAAACTCAAGACCACCTACGTGCTCCCTTTCTGGAGACTCACTTGAGATCCAAGGACACAGACAAACTACAAGCTGAAGGGGCGGGGACAGGTACCCTATACAAGTGAAACTGAGAAACAAACAAATGGATTCTGTTTGAGTCCCCAGAGAGAGTCAGTAGAAAATAGCCCAATCTCGCCACCGTGAATTCTTTTTATTTTGTTTCAGCAGTGCTCAGGCATAGATTTCGTGGTGCAGCAACTTCCTTCTCATTTCCTCAAACCTCAACAAATTAATTGCTGTAATAATATGCGTCTGCGCTTTTAAAATCATTGCTTTTTATGATGTTCACGAATGTAAAGAAGTAATAACCATCTAAAGAGGGAAGTTTGGACCCTCAAATAAACACTTCACTCCACTACACACTCTTATTTCCCAAATGCTCCTGTCCAGAAATAGGTGTTCCTTTATATTTGTCCCTCCACATATCAGCAGTGATCACACCTATGTCCCTCAAACATGGTGGTGTGCAAAGAACCAAGTACACTTTTCTGTCGACAACAGGCCCAGACGAAGGATACTTGTGGTCTTCAGGGATCACTTACTCACTGAATGTGGCTAAATAAAGTCACCAAGCGAGCAGGAAGTATAAGAGGACAGAGGACAGAGATACGGGTACAAGTCCCTTCAACTCCATTTACTGGTTTTGTAAGCACAAGCGGCTGACTCTACCTGAAAGTGTATCGGTGAACACAGTGCTCTCCTTATGGCTTAGATACCTTGCAAGATTTCTGGAAGCATAATGTAGGAAAGAGACATAGGCTATGTTGTTAACTGTTCTGTGCAGAAGGATTGATGGACAGACATAAAAGGTGATTGATTCATAGATAGATAGGTAAACAGACGACAGATGAAAGAAAGATAGGTACAAAGACTGATAGACGATAGACATCATAGATAGATGATAGGAAGATAGATAGATAGATAGAAAGATAGATCCATAGATACATACATACATACTTACATACATAGATACATAAACAGACAGACCGTTAGATAGATAGATACAGATACATATCGATTGACACAAAGCTGTTGTTCATAAACAGGAGTTGAATGGTGAAATACATAGCTAAACTGCAAGCAAAAAGGAAGAATGAAATCCAGTTTAAAATTGCAGTAATCAGCCTTAAGAAGAAAACAAACACTACCTTTTGCAATGACGTGGATGGAGGTAGACGGTAGTACGTTCGGAGAAATAGGCCAGGGGGAGAAAGACAAGTACCAAGTGATTTCACTCATGTGTGGAGTATAACAACAAAGAGAAACTGAAGGAAAAATACAGCACCACTCTCACAGAATCCGAGAGTTGACTAAAAGTTACCAAAGGGAAAAGGACTAGGCAGTTTGAGTCTGAAGGGAGGGATAAGTGTGGGGAGAAAGAATAGTGGTAGTTGGGATTAGCATGAATAATGCGTGGGGTCGGGTGTGCATGGGGAGTACTGTACAACACAGAGAAAACTAGTAGAGATCATATAGCATCTTACCACTCACTGATGGACAATTACTGTAACGGGTCTGTGGGGACAGACAAGGTGAAGGGATCCACAGCATTCAACTACGCGGATAGACAGCGACTGAAGAGGTTTTTCGGGGGGACTTGGTGAAGGGGGGAGCATAGTAAACAAAATGTTCTTCTCGTGATTGTAGATTAATGATAAAAAATTCTTTAAGTTCAATAAGTGCACAGCTCTGAATCATCAGAATAAAAGGTCATGCACTGAGTGCTGCAAACAAAAGACACAGGGTTAAAAGAATAGATAAAAACTCAAGACACCTACGTGCTTACTTACAGTAGACTCACTTGAGATCCAAGGACACAGACAAACTACAAGCCGAAGGTGTGTGGACAAGTACACTAAACGAGTGAAACTGAAAAACAAACAAACAAACAAATGGGTTCTGTTTGAGTCCCCAGAGACAGTCAGCAGAAAATAGCCCTATCTGACCACCGTGAATTCTTTTTGTTTGGTTTCAGCAGTTCCCAGCGATAGATTTAGTGGTGCAGCAACATACTTCTCATTTTCTCTCACCTCAACAACTGAGTTGCTGTAATAATAAGCATCTGGGCCATTGAAATTAGTGGGTTTTATGATGTTCACGATTGAGAAGATCTAATAACCACCTAAAGAGGGAAGTTTGGACACTCAAATAAACACGTCACTCTGCAATACACTCTTGGCTCCCAACTGCTCCTGTCTAGAAATTGGTGTCCCTTTTTATTTGAACCTCCGTCCTATCGGCGGTGATCACTCTGATGTCCTTCAGACATGGTGGTGAGCAAAGCAACAAGTTTACATTTCTGTCGACAACAGGCCCAGAGGAATGATACCTGTGGTCTTCAGGGAGCACTTAGTCAATGAATGTGGCTAAATACAGACAGCAAATTAGAAGGAGATGAAAGAGGACAGAGGACAGAGACACGGGTTCAAGTCCCGGCACAACCATTTCCTGGTTTTGTAGGTACACGTGGCCGTCTCGACCTGCAAGGGTCTCGGTGAACCCAGTGCTCTCTCTACAGCCTAGATACTTTGCAGGATTTTTGGAAGCATAGTGTAGGAAAGTGATATAGGATATGTGGTTAACTGTTCTGTACACAAGGACAGATGGGCAGACAAAAAGTTGATTGACTGATTGATAAATAGATAGACAGAAAGATAGACAGATATAGGTACATATCGACTAACACAAAGCTACTGCTCATAACCAGGAGAGCAATGGTGAAAGCACATAGCGAAACTACAAACAAAAAAGAAGAATGAAATCCAGTTTAAAAAGGGCAGTAAGCAGCCTTAAGAAGAAAAGAAATCCTATCATTTGCAATAACGTGGATGGAGGTAGAGGGTATTATGCTCAGTCAAACAGGCCAGGCGGAGAAATACATGTACCAAATGATTTCACTCATGTGTGGAGTATGATAACAAAGAAAAACTGAAGGAAAAGACAGCATCAGACTCACAGAACCCGAGAGTGGACTAACAGTTACCAAAGAGAAAGGGACTGGGTAGCGTTTGTGGGAAGGGTGTAATAAGGGCGGGGAAAAAGAATGGGGGCATTAGGATTAGCATGTTTAATGTGTAGGGTGTGGGTTCATGGGTAGGGCTGTACAACACAGAGAAGACATGTAGTGATTCTACAGCATCTTAGTACATGCTGACGGACAGGGACTGTAACTGGGTTTTGGGGGGTTCTTGCTGAAGAGGGTAGACTGGAAAACATAATGTTCTGCATGTGATTGTATACTAATGAGAACAAAGAAAATTTCAAACTGATGTAAGAGCACTGCTCTCAAATATCAGAATAAAAGTACAGGCTTTGAGTGCTCCAATCGAAAGACACAGGGTTAGAAGAACTGATGTAAACTCAAGACCACCTACGTGCTCCCTTTCTGGAGACTCACTTGAGATCCAAGGACACAGACAAACTACAAGCTGAAGGGGCGGGGACAGGTACCCTATACAAGTGAAACTGAGAAACAAACAAATGGATTCTGTTTGAGTCCCCAGAGAGAGTCAGTAGAAAATAGCCCAATCTCGCCACCGTGAATTCTTTTTATTTTGTTTCAGCAGTGCTCAGGCATAGATTTCGTGGTGCAGCAACTTCCTTCTCATTTCCTCAAACCTCAACAAATTAATTGCTGTAATAATATGCGTCTGCGCTTTTAAAATCATTGCTTTTTATGATGTTCACGAATGTAAAGAAGTAATAACCATCTAAAGAGGGAAGTTTGGACCCTCAAATAAACACTTCACTCCACTACACACTCTTATTTCCCAAATGCTCCTGTCCAGAAATAGGTGTTCCTTTATATTTGTCCCTCCACATATCAGCAGTGATCACACCTATGTCCCTCAAACATGGTGGTGTGCAAAGAACCAAGTACACTTTTCTGTCGACAACAGGCCCAGACGAAGGATACTTGTGGTCTTCAGGGATCACTTACTCACTGAATGTGGCTAAATAAAGTCACCAAGCGAGCAGGAAGTATAAGAGGACAGAGGACAGAGATACGGGTACAAGTCCCTTCAACTCCATTTACTGGTTTTGTAAGAACAAGCGGCTGACTCTACCTGAAAGTGTATCGGTGAACACAGTGCTCTCCTTATGGCTTAGATACCTTGCAAGATTTCTGGAAGCATAATGTAGGAAAGAGACATAGGCTATGTTTTTAACTGTTCTGTGCAGAAGGATTGATGGACAGACATAAAAGGTGATTGATTCATAGATAGATAGGTAAACAGACGACAGATGAAAGAAAGATAGGTACAAAGACTGATAGACGATAGACATCATAGATAGATGATAGGAAGATAGATAGATAGATAGAAAGATAGATCCATAGATACATACATACATACTTACATACATAGATACATAAACAGACAGACCGTTAGATAGATAGATACAGATACATATCGATTGACACAAAGCTGTTGTTCATAAACAGGAGTTGAATGGTGAAATACATAGCTAAACTGCAAGCAAAAAGGAAGAATGAAATCCAGTTTAAAATTGCAGTAATCAGCCTTAAGAAGAAAACAAACACTACCTTTTGCAATGACGTGGATGGAGGTAGACGGTAGTACGTTCGGAGAAATAGGCCAGGGGGAGAAAGACAAGTACCAAGTGATTCCACTCATGTGTGGAGTATAACAACAAAGAGAAACTGAAGGAAAAATACAGCACCACTCTCACAGAATCCGAGAGTTGACTAAAAGTTACCAAAGGGAAAAGGACTAGGCAGTTTGAGTCTGAAGGGAGGGATAAGTGTGGGGAGAAAGAATAGTGGTAGTTGGGATTAGCATGAATAATGCGTGGGGTCGGGTGTGCATGGGGAGTACTGTACAACACAGAGAAAACTAGTAGAGATCATATAGCATCTTACCACTCACTGATGGACAATTACTGTAACGGGTCTGTGGGGACAGACAAGGTGAAGGGATCCACAGCATTCAACTACGCGGATAGACAGCGACTGAAGAGGTTTTTCGGGGGGACTTGGTGAAGGGGGGAGCATAGTAAACAAAATGTTCTTCTCGTGATTGTAGATTAATGATAAAAAATTCTTTAAGTTCAATAAGTGCACAGCTCTGAATCATCAGAATAAAAGGTCATGCACTGAGTGCTGCAAACAAAAGACACAGGGTTAAAAGAATAGATAAAAACTCAAGACACCTACGTGCTTACTTACAGTAGACTCACTTGAGATCCAAGGACACAGACAAACTACAAGCCGAAGGTGTGTGGACAAGTACACTAAACGAGTGAAACTGAAAAACAAACAAACAAACAAATGGGTTCTGTTTGAGTCCCCAGAGACAGTCAGCAGAAAATAGCCCTATCTGACCACCGTGAATTCTTTTTGTTTGGTTTCAGCAGTTCCCAGCGATAGATTTAGTGGTGCAGCAACATACTTCTCATTTTCTCTCACCTCAACAACTGAGTTGCTGTAATAATAAGCATCTGGGCCATTGAAATTAGTGGGTTTTATGATGTTCACGATTGAGAAGATCTAATAACCACCTAAAGAGGGAAGTTTGGACACTCAAATAAACACGTCACTCTGCAATACACTCTTGGCTCCCAACTGCTCCTGTCTAGAAATTGGTGTCCCTTTTTATTTGAACCTCCGTCCTATCGGCGGTGATCACTCTGATGTCCTTCAGACATGGTGGTGAGCAAAGCAACAAGTTTACATTTCTGTCGACAACAGGCCCAGAGGAATGATACCTGTGGTCTTCAGGGAGCACTTAGTCAATGAATGTGGCTAAATACAGACAGCAAATTAGAAGGAGATGAAAGAGGACAGAGGACAGAGACACGGGTTCAAGTCCCGGCACAACCATTTCCTGGTTTTGTAGGTACACGTGGCCGTCTCGACCTGCAAGGGTCTCGGTGAACCCAGTGCTCTCTCTACAGCCTAGATACTTTGCAGGATTTTTGGAAGCATAGTGTAGGAAAGTGATATAGGATATGTGGTTAACTGTTCTGTACACAAGGACAGATGGGCAGACAAAAAGTTGATTGACTGATTGATAAATAGATAGACAGAAAGATAGACAGATATAGGTACATATCGACTAACACAAAGCTACTGCTCATAACCAGGAGAGCAATGGTGAAAGCACATAGCGAAACTACAAACAAAAAAGAAGAATGAAATCCAGTTTAAAAAGGGCAGTAAGCAGCCTTAAGAAGAAAAGAAATCCTATCATTTGCAATAACGTGGATGGAGGTAGAGGGTATTATGCTCAGTCAAACAGGCCAGGCGGAGAAATACATGTACCAAATGATTTCACTCATGTGTGGAGTATGATAACAAAGAAAAACTGAAGGAAAAGACAGCATCAGACTCACAGAACCCGAGAGTGGACTAACAGTTACCAAAGAGAAAGGGACTGGGTAGCGTTTGTGGGAAGGGTGTAATAAGGGCGGGGAAAAAGAATGGGGGCATTAGGATTAGCATGTTTAATGTGTAGGGTGTGGGTTCATGGGTAGGGCTGTACAACACAGAGAAGACATGTAGTGATTCTACAGCATCTTAGTACATGCTGACGGACAGGGACTGTAACTGGGTTTTGGGGGGTTCTTGCTGAAGAGGGTAGACTGGAAAACATAATGTTCTGCATGTGATTGTATACTAATGAGAACAAAGAAAATTTCAAACTGATGTAAGAGCACTGCTCTCAAATATCAGAATAAAAGTACAGGCTTTGAGTGCTCCAATCGAAAGACACAGGGTTAGAAGAACTGATGTAAACTCAAGACCACCTACGTGCTCCCTTTCTGGAGACTCACTTGAGATCCAAGGACACAGACAAACTACAAGCTGAAGGGGCGGGGACAGGTACCCTATACAAGTGAAACTGAGAAACAAACAAATGGATTCTGTTTGAGTCCCCAGAGAGAGTCAGTAGAAAATAGCCCAATCTCGCCACCGTGAATTCTTTTTATTTTGTTTCAGCAGTGCTCAGGCATAGATTTCGTGGTGCAGCAACTTCCTTCTCATTTCCTCAAACCTCAACAAATTAATTGCTGTAATAATATGCGTCTGCGCTTTTAAAATCATTGCTTTTTATGATGTTCACGAATGTAAAGAAGTAATAACCATCTAAAGAGGGAAGTTTGGACCCTCAAATAAACACTTCACTCCACTACACACTCTTATTTCCCAAATGCTCCTGTCCAGAAATAGGTGTTCCTTTATATTTGTCCCTCCACATATCAGCAGTGATCACACCTATGTCCCTCAAACATGGTGGTGTGCAAAGAACCAAGTACACTTTTCTGTCGACAACAGGCCCAGACGAAGGATACTTGTGGTCTTCAGGGATCACTTACTCACTGAATGTGGCTAAATAAAGTCACCAAGCGAGCAGGAAGTATAAGAGGACAGAGGACAGAGATACGGGTACAAGTCCCTTCAACTCCATTTACTGGTTTTGTAAGCACAAGCGGCTGACTCTACCTGAAAGTGTATCGGTGAACACAGTGCTCTCCTTATGGCTTAGATACCTTGCAAGATTTCTGGAAGCATAATGTAGGAAAGAGACATAGGCTATGTTGTTAACTGTTCTGTGCAGAAGGATTGATGGACAGACATAAAAGGTGATTGATTCATAGATAGATAGGTAAACAGACGACAGATGAAAGAAAGATAGGTACAAAGACTGATAGACGATAGACATCATAGATAGATGATAGGAAGATAGATAGATAGATAGAAAGATAGATCCATAGATACATACATACATACTTACATACATAGATACATAAACAGACAGACCGTTAGATAGATAGATACAGATACATATCGATTGACACAAAGCTGTTGTTCATAAACAGGAGTTGAATGGTGAAATACATAGCTAAACTGCAAGCAAAAAGGAAGAATGAAATCCAGTTTAAAATTGCAGTAATCAGCCTTAAGAAGAAAACAAACACTACCTTTTGCAATGACGTGGATGGAGGTAGACGGTAGTACGTTCGGAGAAATAGGCCAGGGGGAGAAAGACAAGTACCAAGTGATTTCACTCATGTGTGGAGTATAACAACAAAGAGAAACTGAAGGAAAAATACAGCACCACTCTCACAGAATCCGAGAGTTGACTAAAAGTTACCAAAGGGAAAAGGACTAGGCAGTTTGAGTCTGAAGGGAGGGATAAGTGTGGGGAGAAAGAATAGTGGTAGTTGGGATTAGCATGAATAATGCGTGGGGTCGGGTGTGCATGGGGAGTACTGTACAACACAGAGAAAACTAGTAGAGATCATATAGCATCTTACCACTCACTGATGGACAATTACTGTAACGGGTCTGTGGGGACAGACAAGGTGAAGGGATCCACAGCATTCAACTACGCGGATAGACAGCGACTGAAGAGGTTTTTCGGGGGGACTTGGTGAAGGGGGGAGCATAGTAAACAAAATGTTCTTCTCGTGATTGTAGATTAATGATAAAAAATTCTTTAAGTTCAATAAGTGCACAGCTCTGAATCATCAGAATAAAAGGTCATGCACTGAGTGCTGCAAACAAAAGACACAGGGTTAAAAGAATAGATAAAAACTCAAGACACCTACGTGCTTACTTACAGTAGACTCACTTGAGATCCAAGGACACAGACAAACTACAAGCCGAAGGTGTGTGGACAAGTACACTAAACGAGTGAAACTGAAAAACAAACAAACAAACAAATGGGTTCTGTTTGAGTCCCCAGAGACAGTCAGCAGAAAATAGCCCTATCTGACCACCGTGAATTCTTTTTGTTTGGTTTCAGCAGTTCCCAGCGATAGATTTAGTGGTGCAGCAACATACTTCTCATTTTCTCTCACCTCAACAACTGAGTTGCTGTAATAATAAGCATCTGGGCCATTGAAATTAGTGGGTTTTATGATGTTCACGATTGAGAAGATCTAATAACCACCTAAAGAGGGAAGTTTGGACACTCAAATAAACACGTCACTCTGCAATACACTCTTGGCTCCCAACTGCTCCTGTCTAGAAATTGGTGTCCCTTTTTATTTGAACCTCCGTCCTATCGGCGGTGATCACTCTGATGTCCTTCAAACATGGTGGTGAGCAAAGCAACAAGTTTACATTTCTGTCGACAACAGGCCCAGAGGAATGATACCTGTGGTCTTCAGGGAGCACTTAGTCAATGAATGTGGCTAAATACAGACAGCAAATTAGAAGGAGATGAAAGAGGACAGAGGACAGAGACACGGGTTCAAGTCCCGGCACAACCATTTCCTGGTTTTGTAGGTACACGTGGCCGTCTCGACCTGCAAGGGTCTCGGTGAACCCAGTGCTCTCTCTACAGCCTAGATACTTTGCAGGATTTTTGGAAGCATAGTGTAGGAAAGTGATATAGGATATGTGGTTAACTGTTCTGTACACAAGGACAGATGGGCAGACAAAAAGTTGATTGACTGATTGATAAATAGATAGACAGAAAGATAGACAGATATAGGTACATATCGACTAACACAAAGCTACTGCTCATAACCAGGAGAGCAATGGTGAAAGCACATAGCGAAACTACAAACAAAAAAGAAGAATGAAATCCAGTTTAAAAAGGGCAGTAAGCAGCCTTAAGAAGAAAAGAAATCCTATCATTTGCAATAACGTGGATGGAGGTAGAGGGTATTATGCTCAGTCAAACAGGCCAGGCGGAGAAATACATGTACCAAATGATTTCACTCATGTGTGGAGTATGATAACAAAGAAAAACTGAAGGAAAAGACAGCATCAGACTCACAGAACCCGAGAGTGGACTAACAGTTACCAAAGAGAAAGGGACTGGGTAGCGTTTGTGGGAAGGGTGTAATAAGGGCGGGGAAAAAGAATGGGGGCATTAGGATTAGCATGTTTAATGTGTAGGGTGTGGGTTCATGGGTAGGGCTGTACAACACAGAGAAGACATGTAGTGATTCTACAGCATCTTAGTACATGCTGACGGACAGGGACTGTAACTGGGTTTTGGGGGGTTCTTGCTGAAGAGGGTAGACTGGAAAACATAATGTTCTGCATGTGATTGTATACTAATGAGAACAAAGAAAATTTCAAACTGATGTAAGAGCACTGCTCTCAAATATCAGAATAAAAGTACAGGCTTTGAGTGCTCCAATCGAAAGACACAGGGTTAGAAGAACTGATGTAAACTCAAGACCACCTACGTGCTCCCTTTCTGGAGACTCACTTGAGATCCAAGGACACAGACAAACTACAAGCTGAAGGGGCGGGGACAGGTACCCTATACAAGTGAAACTGAGAAACAAACAAATGGATTCTGTTTGAGTCCCCAGAGAGAGTCAGTAGAAAATAGCCCAATCTCGCCACCGTGAATTCTTTTTATTTTGTTTCAGCAGTGCTCAGGCATAGATTTCGTGGTGCAGCAACTTCCTTCTCATTTCCTCAAACCTCAACAAATTAATTGCTGTAATAATATGCGTCTGCGCTTTTAAAATCATTGCTTTTTATGATGTTCACGAATGTAAAGAAGTAATAACCATCTAAAGAGGGAAGTTTGGACCCTCAAATAAACACTTCACTCCACTACACACTCTTATTTCCCAAATGATCCTGTCCAGAAATAGGTGTTCCTTTATATTTGTCCCTCCACATATCAGCAGTGATCACACCTATGTCCCTCAAACATGGTGGTGTGCAAAGAACCAAGTACACTTTTCTGTCGACAACAGGCCCAGACGAAGGATACTTGTGGTCTTCAGGGATCACTTACTCACTGAATGTGGCTAAATAAAGTCACCAAGCGAGCAGGAAGTATAAGAGGACAGAGGACAGAGATACGGGTACAAGTCCCTTCAACTCCATTTACTGGTTTTGTAAGCACAAGCGGCTGACTCTACCTGAAAGTGTATCGGTGAACACAGTGCTCTCCTTATGGCTTAGATACCTTGCAAGATTTCTGGAAGCATAATGTAGGAAAGAGACATAGGCTATGTTGTTAACTGTTCTGTGCAGAAGGATTGATGGACAGACATAAAAGGTGATTGATTCATAGATAGATAGGTAAACAGACGACAGATGAAAGAAAGATAGGTACAAAGACTGATAGACGATAGACATCATAGATAGATGATAGGAAGATAGATAGATAGATAGAAAGATAGATCCATAGATACATACATACATACTTACATACATAGATACATAAACAGACAGACCGTTAGATAGATAGATACAGATACATATCGATTGACACAAAGCTGTTGTTCATAAACAGGAGTTGAATGGTGAAATACATAGCTAAACTGCAAGCAAAAAGGAAGAATGAAATCCAGTTTAAAATTGCAGTAATCAGCCTTAAGAAGAAAACAAACACTACCTTTTGCAATGACGTGGATGGAGGTAGACGGTAGTACGTTCGGAGAAATAGGCCAGGGGGAGAAAGACAAATACCAAGTGATTTCACTCATGTGTGGAGTATAACAACAAAGAGAAACTGAAGGAAAAATACAGCACCACTCTCACAGAATCCGAGAGTTGACTAAAAGTTACCAAAGGGAAAAGGACTAGGCAGTTTGAGTCTGAAGGGAGGGATAAGTGTGGGGAGAAAGAATAGTGGTAGTTGGGATTAGCATGAATAATGCGTGGGGTCGGGTGTGCATGGGGAGTACTGTACAACACAGAGAAAACTAGTAGAGATCATATAGCATCTTACCACTCACTGATGGACAATTACTGTAACGGGTCTGTGGGGACAGACAAGGTGAAGGGATCCACAGCATTCAACTACGCGGATAGACAGCGACTGAAGAGGTTTTTCGGGGGGACTTGGTGAAGGGGGGAGCATAGTAAACAAAATGTTCTTCTCGTGATTGTAGATTAATGATAAAAAATTCTTTAAGTTCAATAAGTGCACAGCTCTGAATCATCAGAATAAAAGGTCATGCACTGAGTGCTGCAAACAAAAGACACAGGGTTAAAAGAATAGATAAAAACTCAAGACACCTACGTGCTTACTTACAGTAGACTCACTTGAGATCCAAGGACACAGACAAACTACAAGCCGAAGGTGTGTGGACAAGTACACTAAACGAGTGAAACTGAAAAACAAACAAACAAACAAATGGGTTCTGTTTGAGTCCCCAGAGACAGTCAGCAGAAAATAGCCCTATCTGACCACCGTGAATTCTTTTTGTTTGGTTTCAGCAGTTCCCAGCGATAGATTTAGTGGTGCAGCAACATACTTCTCATTTTCTCTCACCTCAACAACTGAGTTGCTGTAATAATAAGCATCTGGGCCATTGAAATTAGTGGGTTTTATGATGTTCACGATTGAGAAGATCTAATAACCACCTAAAGAGGGAAGTTTGGACACTCAAATAAACACGTCACTCTGCAATACACTCTTGGCTCCCAACTGCTCCTGTCTAGAAATTGGTGTCCCTTTTTATTTGAACCTCCGTCCTATCGGCGGTGATCACTCTGATGTCCTTCAAACATGGTGGTGAGCAAAGCAACAAGTTTACATTTCTGTCGACAACAGGCCCAGAGGAATGATACCTGTGGTCTTCAGGGAGCACTTAGTCAATGAATGTGGCTAAATACAGACAGCAAATTAGAAGGAGATGAAAGAGGACAGAGGACAGAGACACGGGTTCAAGTCCCGGCACAACCATTTCCTGGTTTTGTAGGTACACGTGGCCGTCTCGACCTGCAAGGGTCTCGGTGAACCCAGTGCTCTCTCTACAGCCTAGATACTTTGCAGGATTTTTGGAAGCATAGTGTAGGAAAGTGATATAGGATATGTGGTTAACTGTTCTGTACACAAGGACAGATGGGCAGACAAAAAGTTGATTGACTGATTGATAAATAGATAGACAGAAAGATAGACAGATATAGGTACATATCGACTAACACAAAGCTACTGCTCATAACCAGGAGAGCAATGGTGAAAGCACATAGCGAAACTACAAACAAAAAAGAAGAATGAAATCCAGTTTAAAAAGGGCAGTAAGCAGCCTTAAGAAGAAAAGAAA
Organism: Manis pentadactyla; assembly: GCF_030020395.1. NCBI lineage: Eukaryota > Metazoa > Chordata > Mammalia > Pholidota > Manidae > Manis > Manis pentadactyla. Next base: position 42,956,779 of record NC_080031.1, on the reverse strand, counting down.
TCCTATCATTTGCAATAACGTGGATGGAGGTAGAGGGTATTATGCTCAGTCAAACAGGCCAGGCGGAGAAATACATGTACCAAATGATTTCACTCATGTGTGGAGTATGATAACAAAGAAAAACTGAAGGAAAAGACAGCATCAGACTCACAGAACCCGAGAGTGGACTAACAGTTACCAAAGAGAAAGGGACTTGGTAGCGTTTGTGGGAAGGGTGTAATAAGGGCGGGGAAAAAGAATGGGGGCATTAGGATTAGCATGTTTAATGTGTAGGGTGTGGGTTCATGGGTAGGGCTGTACAACACAGAGAAGACATGTAGTGATTCTACAGCATCTTAGTACATGCTGACGGACAGGGACTGTAACTGGGTTTTGGGGGGTTCTTGCTGAAGAGGGTAGACTGGAAAACATAATGTTCTGCATGTGATTGTATACTAATGAGAACAAAGAAAATTTCAAACTGATGTAAGAGCACTGCTCTCAAATATCAGAATAAAAGTACAGGCTTTGAGTGCTCCAATCGAAAGACACAGGGTTAGAAGAACTGATGTAAACTCAAGACCACCTACGTGCTCCCTTTCTGGAGACTCACTTGAGATCCAAGGACACAGACAAACTACAAGCTGAAGGGGCGGGGACAGGTACCCTATACAAGTGAAACTGAGAAACAAACAAATGGATTCTGTTTGAGTCCCCAGAGAGAGTCAGTAGAAAATAGCCCAATCTCGCCACCGTGAATTCTTTTTATTTTGTTTCAGCAGTGCTCAGGCATAGATTTCGTGGTGCAGCAACTTCCTTCTCATTTCCTCAAACCTCAACAAATTAATTGCTGTAATAATATGCGTCTGCGCTTTTAAAATCATTGCTTTTTATGATGTTCACGAATGTAAAGAAGTAATAACCATCTAAAGAGGGAAGTTTGGACCCTCAAATAAACACTTCACTCCACTACACACTCTTATTTCCCAAATGATCCTGTCCAGAAATAGGTGTTCCTTTATATTTGTCCCTCCACATATCAGCAGTGATCACACCTATGTCCCTCAAACATGGTGGTGTGCAAAGAACCAAGTACACTTTTCTGTCGACAACAGGCCCAGACGAAGGATACTTGTGGTCTTCAGGGATCACTTACTCACTGAATGTGGCTAAATAAAGTCACCAAGCGAGCAGGAAGTATAAGAGGACAGAGGACAGAGATACGGGTACAAGTCCCTTCAACTCCATTTACTGGTTTTGTAAGCACAAGCGGCTGACTCTACCTGAAAGTGTATCGGTGAACACAGTGCTCTCCTTATGGCTTAGATACCTTGCAAGATTTCTGGAAGCATAATGTAGGAAAGAGACATAGGCTATGTTGTTAACTGTTCTGTGCAGAAGGATTGATGGACAGACATAAAAGGTGATTGATTCATAGATAGATAGGTAAACAGACGACAGATGAAAGAAAGATAGGTACAAAGACTGATAGACGATAGACATCATAGATAGATGATAGGAAGATAGATAGATAGATAGAAAGATAGATCCATAGATACATACATACATACTTACATACATAGATACATAAACAGACAGACCGTTAGATAGATAGATACAGATACATATCGATTGACACAAAGCTGTTGTTCATAAACAGGAGTTGAATGGTGAAATACATAGCTAAACTGCAAGCAAAAAGGAAGAATGAAATCCAGTTTAAAATTGCAGTAATCAGCCTTAAGAAGAAAACAAACACTACCTTTTGCAATGACGTGGATGGAGGTAGACGGTAGTACGTTCGGAGAAATAGGCCAGGGGGAGAAAGACAAGTACCAAGTGATTTCACTCATGTGTGGAGTATAACAACAAAGAGAAACTGAAGGAAAAATACAGCACCACTCTCACAGAATCCGAGAGTTGACTAAAAGTTACCAAAGGGAAAAGGACTAGGCAGTTTGAGTCTGAAGGGAGGGATAAGTGTGGGGAGAAAGAATAGTGGTAGTTGGGATTAGCATGAATAATGCGTGGGGTCGGGTGTGCATGGGGAGTACTGTACAACACAGAGAAAACTAGTAGAGATCATATAGCATCTTACCACTCACTGATGGACAATTACTGTAACGGGTCTGTGGGGACAGACAAGGTGAAGGGATCCACAGCATTCAACTACGCGGATAGACAGCGACTGAAGAGGTTTTTCGGGGGGACTTGGTGAAGGGGGGAGCATAGTAAACAAAATGTTCTTCTCGTGATTGTAGATTAATGATAAAAAATTCTTTAAGTTCAATAAGTGCACAGCTCTGAATCATCAGAATAAAAGGTCATGCACTGAGTGCTGCAAACAAAAGACACAGGGTTAAAAGAATAGATAAAAACTCAAGACACCTACGTGCTTACTTACAGTAGACTCACTTGAGATCCAAGGACACAGACAAACTACAAGCCGAAGGTGTGTGGACAAGTACACTAAACGAGTGAAACTGAAAAACAAACAAACAAACAAATGGGTTCTGTTTGAGTCCCCAGAGACAGTCAGCAGAAAATAGCCCTATCTGACCACCGTGAATTCTTTTTGTTTGGTTTCAGCAGTTCCCAGCGATAGATTTAGTGGTGCAGCAACATACTTCTCATTTTCTCTCACCTCAACAACTGAGTTGCTGTAATAATAAGCATCTGGGCCATTGAAATTAGTGGGTTTTATGATGTTCACGATTGAGAAGATCTAATAACCACCTAAAGAGGGAAGTTTGGACACTCAAATAAACACGTCACTCTGCAATACACTCTTGGCTCCCAACTGCTCCTGTCTAGAAATTGGTGTCCCTTTTTATTTGAACCTCCGTCCTATCGGCGGTGATCACTCTGATGTCCTTCAAACATGGTGGTGAGCAAAGCAACAAGTTTACATTTCTGTCGACAACAGGCCCAGAGGAATGATACCTGTGGTCTTCAGGGAGCACTTAGTCAATGAATGTGGCTAAATACAGACAGCAAATTAGAAGGAGATGAAAGAGGACAGAGGACAGAGACACGGGTTCAAGTCCCGGCACAACCATTTCCTGGTTTTGTAGGTACACGTGGCCGTCTCGACCTGCAAGGGTCTCGGTGAACCCAGTGCTCTCTCTACAGCCTAGATACTTTGCAGGATTTTTGGAAGCATAGTGTAGGAAAGTGATATAGGATATGTGGTTAACTGTTCTGTACACAAGGACAGATGGGCAGACAAAAAGTTGATTGACTGATTGATAAATAGATAGACAGAAAGATAGACAGATATAGGTACATATCGACTAACACAAAGCTACTGCTCATAACCAGGAGAGCAATGGTGAAAGCACATAGCGAAACTACAAACAAAAAAGAAGAATGAAATCCAGTTTAAAAAGGGCAGTAAGCAGCCTTAAGAAGAAAAGAAATCCTATCATTTGCAATAACGTGGATGGAGGTAGAGGGTATTATGCTCAGTCAAACAGGCCAGGCGGAGAAATACATGTACCAAATGATTTCACTCATGTGTGGAGTATGATAACAAAGAAAAACTGAAGGAAAAGACAGCATCAGACTCACAGAACCCGAGAGTGGACTAACAGTTACCAAAGAGAAAGGGACTTGGTAGCGTTTGTGGGAAGGGTGTAATAAGGGCGGGGAAAAAGAATGGGGGCATTAGGATTAGCATGTTTAATGTGTAGGGTGTGGGTTCATGGGTAGGGCTGTACAACACAGAGAAGACATGTAGTGATTCTACAGCATCTTAGTACATGCTGACGGACAGGGACTGTAACTGGGTTTTGGGGGGTTCTTGCTGAAGAGGGTAGACTGGAAAACATAATGTTCTGCATGTGATTGTATACTAATGAGAACAAAGAAAATTTCAAACTGATGTAAGAGCACTGCTCTCAAATATCAGAATAAAAGTACAGGCTTTGAGTGCTCCAATCGAAAGACACAGGGTTAGAAGAACTGATGTAAACTCAAGACCACCTACGTGCTCCCTTTCTGGAGACTCACTTGAGATCCAAGGACACAGACAAACTACAAGCTGAAGGGGCGGGGACAGGTACCCTATACAAGTGAAACTGAGAAACAAACAAATGGATTCTGTTTGAGTCCCCAGAGAGAGTCAGTAGAAAATAGCCCAATCTCGCCACCGTGAATTCTTTTTATTTTGTTTCAGCAGTGCTCAGGCATAGATTTCGTGGTGCAGCAACTTCCTTCTCATTTCCTCAAACCTCAACAAATTAATTGCTGTAATAATATGCGTCTGCGCTTTTAAAATCATTGCTTTTTATGATGTTCACGAATGTAAAGAAGTAATAACCATCTAAAGAGGGAAGTTTGGACCCTCAAATAAACACTTCACTCCACTACACACTCTTATTTCCCAAATGATCCTGTCCAGAAATAGGTGTTCCTTTATATTTGTCCCTCCACATATCAGCAGTGATCACACCTATGTCCCTCAAACATGGTGGTGTGCAAAGAACCAAGTACACTTTTCTGTCGACAACAGGCCCAGACGAAGGATACTTGTGGTCTTCAGGGATCACTTACTCACTGAATGTGGCTAAATAAAGTCACCAAGCGAGCAGGAAGTATAAGAGGACAGAGGACAGAGATACGGGTACAAGTCCCTTCAACTCCATTTACTGGTTTTGTAAGCACAAGCGGCTGACTCTACCTGAAAGTGTATCGGTGAACACAGTGCTCTCCTTATGGCTTAGATACCTTGCAAGATTTCTGGAAGCATAATGTAGGAAAGAGACATAGGCTATGTTGTTAACTGTTCTGTGCAGAAGGATTGATGGACAGACATAAAAGGTGATTGATTCATAGATAGATAGGTAAACAGACGACAGATGAAAGAAAGATAGGTACAAAGACTGATAGACGATAGACATCATAGATAGATGATAGGAAGATAGATAGATAGATAGAAAGATAGATCCATAGATACATACATACATACTTACATACATAGATACATAAACAGACAGACCGTTAGATAGATAGATACAGATACATATCGATTGACACAAAGCTGTTGTTCATAAACAGGAGTTGAATGGTGAAATACATAGCTAAACTGCAAGCAAAAAGGAAGAATGAAATCCAGTTTAAAATTGCAGTAATCAGCCTTAAGAAGAAAACAAACACTACCTTTTGCAATGACGTGGATGGAGGTAGACGGTAGTACGTTCGGAGAAATAGGCCAGGGGGAGAAAGACAAGTACCAAGTGATTTCACTCATGTGTGGAGTATAACAACAAAGAGAAACTGAAGGAAAAATACAGCACCACTCTCACAGAATCCGAGAGTTGACTAAAAGTTACCAAAGGGAAAAGGACTAGGCAGTTTGAGTCTGAAGGGAGGGATAAGTGTGGGGAGAAAGAATAGTGGTAGTTGGGATTAGCATGAATAATGCGTGGGGTCGGGTGTGCATGGGGAGTACTGTACAACACAGAGAAAACTAGTAGAGATCATATAGCATCTTACCACTCACTGATGGACAATTACTGTAACGGGTCTGTGGGGACAGACAAGGTGAAGGGATCCACAGCATTCAACTACGCGGATAGACAGCGACTGAAGAGGTTTTTCGGGGGGACTTGGTGAAGGGGGGAGCATAGTAAACAAAATGTTCTTCTCGTGATTGTAGATTAATGATAAAAAATTCTTTAAGTTCAATAAGTGCACAGCTCTGAATCATCAGAATAAAAGGTCATGCACTGAGTGCTGCAAACAAAAGACACAGGGTTAAAAGAATAGATAAAAACTCAAGACACCTACGTGCTTACTTACAGTAGACTCACTTGAGATCCAAGGACACAGACAAACTACAAGCCGAAGGTGTGTGGACAAGTACACTAAACGAGTGAAACTGAAAAACAAACAAACAAACAAATGGGTTCTGTTTGAGTCCCCAGAGACAGTCAGCAGAAAATAGCCCTATCTGACCACCGTGAATTCTTTTTGTTTGGTTTCAGCAGTTCCCAGCGATAGATTTAGTGGTGCAGCAACATACTTCTCATTTTCTCTCACCTCAACAACTGAGTTGCTGTAATAATAAGCATCTGGGCCATTGAAATTAGTGGGTTTTATGATGTTCACGATTGAGAAGATCTAATAACCACCTAAAGAGGGAAGTTTGGACACTCAAATAAACACGTCACTCTGCAATACACTCTTGGCTCCCAACTGCTCCTGTCTAGAAATTGGTGTCCCTTTTTATTTGAACCTCCGTCCTATCGGCGGTGATCACTCTGATGTCCTTCAAACATGGTGGTGAGCAAAGCAACAAGTTTACATTTCTGTCGACAACAGGCCCAGAGGAATGATACCTGTGGTCTTCAGGGAGCACTTAGTCAATGAATGTGGCTAAATACAGACAGCAAATTAGAAGGAGATGAAAGAGGACAGAGGACAGAGACACGGGTTCAAGTCCCGGCACAACCATTTCCTGGTTTTGTAGGTACACGTGGCCGTCTCGACCTGCAAGGGTCTCGGTGAACCCAGTGCTCTCTCTACAGCCTAGATACTTTGCAGGATTTTTGGAAGCATAGTGTAGGAAAGTGATATAGGATATGTGGTTAACTGTTCTGTACACAAGGACAGATGGGCAGACAAAAAGTTGATTGACTGATTGATAAATAGATAGACAGAAAGATAGACAGATATAGGTACATATCGACTAACACAAAGCTACTGCTCATAACCAGGAGAGCAATGGTGAAAGCACATAGCGAAACTACAAACAAAAAAGAAGAATGAAATCCAGTTTAAAAAGGGCAGTAAGCAGCCTTAAGAAGAAAAGAAATCCTATCATTTGCAATAACGTGGATGGAGGTAGAGGGTATTATGCTCAGTCAAACAGGCCAGGCGGAGAAATACATGTACCAAATGATTTCACTCATGTGTGGAGTATGATAACAAAGAAAAACTGAAGGAAAAGACAGCATCAGACTCACAGAACCCGAGAGTGGACTAACAGTTACCAAAGAGAAAGGAACTGGGTAGCGTTTGTGGGAAGGGTGTAATAAGGGCGGGGAAAAAGAATGGGGGCATTAGGATTAGCATGTTTAATGTGCAGGGTGTGGGTTCATGGGTAGGGCTGTACAACACAGAGAAGACATGTAGTGATTCTACAGCATCTTAGTACATGCTGACGGACAGGGACTGTAACTGGGTTTTGGGGGGTTCTTGCTGAAGAGGGTAGACTGGAAAACATAATGTTCTGCATGTGATTGTATACTAATGAGAACAAAGAAAATTTCAAACTGATGTAAGAGCACTGCTCTCAAATATCAGAATAAAAGTACAGGCTTTGAGTGCTCCAATCGAAAGACACAGGGTTAGAAGAACTGATGTAAACTCAAGACCACCTACGTGCTCCCTTTCTGGAGACTCACTTGAGATCCAAGGACACAGACAAACTACAAGCTGAAGGGGCGGGGACAGGTACCCTATACAAGTGAAACTGAGAAACAAACAAATGGATTCTGTTTGAGTCCCCAGAGAGAGTCAGTAGAAAATAGCCCAATCTCGCCACCGTGAATTCTTTTTATTTTGTTTCAGCAGTGCTCAGGCATAGATTTCGTGGTGCAGCAACTTCCTTCTCATTTCCTCAAACCTCAACAAATTAATTGCTGTAATAATATGCGTCTGCGCTTTTAAAATCATTGCTTTTTATGATGTTCACGAATGTAAAGAAGTAATAACCATCTAAAGAGGGAACTTTGGACCCTCAAATAAACACTTCACTCCACTACACACTCTTATTTCCCAAATGCTCCTGTCCAGAAATAGGTGTTCCTTTATATTTGTCCCTCCACATATCAGCAGTGATCACACCTATGTCCCTCAAACATGGTGGTGTGCAAAGAACCAAGTACACTTTTCTGTCGACAACAGGCCCAGACGAAGGATACTTGTGGTCTTCAGGGATCACTTACTCACTGAATGTGGCTAAATAAAGTAACCAAGCGAGCAGGAAGTATAAGAGGACAGAGGACAGAGATACGGGTACAAGTCCCTTCAACTCCATTTACTGGTTTTGTAAGCACAAGCGGCTGACACTACCTGAAAGTGTATCGGTGAACACAGTGCTCTCCTTATGGCTTAGATACCTTGCAAGATTTCTGGAAGCATAATGTAGGAAAGAGACATAGGCTATGTTGTTAACTGTTCTGTGCAGAAGGATTGATGGACAGACATAAAAGGTGATTGATTCATAGATAGATAGGTAAACAGACGACAGATGAAAGAAAGATAGGTACAAAGACTGATAGACGATAGACATCATAGATAGATGATAGGAAGATAGATAGATAGATAGAAAGATAGATCCATAGATACATACATACATACTTACATACATAGATACATAAACAGACAGACCGTTAGATAGATAGATACAGATACATATCGATTGACACAAAGCTGTTGTTCATAAACAGGAGTTGAATGGTGAAATACATAGCTAAACTGCAAGCAAAAAGGAAGAATGAAATCCAGTTTAAAATTGCAGTAATCAGCCTTAAGAAGAAAACAAACACTACCTTTTGCAATGACGTGGATGGAGGTAGACGGTAGTACGTTCGGAGAAATAGGCCAGGGGGAGAAAGACAAGTACCAAGTGATTTCACTCATGTGTGGAGTATAACAACAAAGAGAAACTGAAGGAAAAATACAGCACCACTCTCACAGAATCCGAGAGTTGACTAAAAGTTACCAAAGGGAAAAGGACTAGGCAGTTTGAGTCTGAAGGGAGGGATAAGTGTGGGGAGAAAGAATAGTGGTAATTGGGATTAGCATGAATAATGCGTGGGGTCGGGTGTGCATGGGGAGTACTGTACAACACAGAGAAAACTAGTAGAGATCATATAGCATCTTACCACTCACTGATGGACAATTACTGTAACGGGTCTGTGGGGACAGACAAGGTGAAGGGATCCACAGCATTCAACTACGCGGATAGACAGCGACTGAAGAGGTTTTTCGGGGGGACTTGGTGAAGGGGGGAGCATAGTAAACAAAATGTTCTTCTCGTGATTGTAGATTAATGATAAAAAATTCTTTAAGTTCAATAAGTGCACAGCTCTGAATCATCAGAATAAAAGGTCATGCACTGAGTGCTGCAAACAAAAGACACAGGGTTAAAAGAATAGATAAAAACTCAAGACACCTACGTGCTTACTTACAGTAGACTCACTTGAGATCCAAGGACACAGACAAACTACAAGCCGAAGGTGTGTGGACAAGTACACTAAACGAGTGAAACTGAAAATCAAACAAACAAACAAATGGGTTCTGTTTGAGTCCCCAGAGACAGTCAGCAGAAAATAGCCCTATCTGACCACCGTGAATTCTTTTTGTTTGGTTTCAGCAGTTCCCAGCGATAGATTTAGTGGTGCAGCAACATACTTCTCATTTTCTCCACCTCAACAACTGAGTTGCTGTAATAATAAGCATCTGGGCCATTGAAATCAGTGGGTATTATGATGTTCACGATTGAGAAGATCTAATAACCACCTAAAGAGGGAAGTTTGGACACTCAAATAAACACGTCACTCCACAATACACTCTTGGCTCCCAACTGCTCCTGTCTAGAAATTGGTGTTCCTTTTTATTTGAACCTCCGTCCTATCGGCGGTGATCACGCTGATGTCCTTCAAACATGGTGGTGAGCAAAGCAACAAGTTTACATTTCTGTCGACAACAGGCCCAGAGGAATGATACCTGTGGTCTTCAGGGAGCACTTAGTCAATGAATGTGGCTAAATACAGACAGCAAATTAGAAGGAGATGAAAGAGGACAGAGGACAGAGACACGGGTTCAAGTCCCGGCACAACCATTTCCTGGTTTTGTAGTTACACGTGGCCGTCTCGACCTGCAAGGGTCTCGGTGAACCCAGTGCTCTCTCTACAGCCTAGATACTTTGCAGGATTTTTGGAAGCATAGTGTAGGAAAGTGATATAGGATATGTGGTTAACTGTTCTGTACACAAGGACAGATGGGCAGACAAAAAGTTGATTGACTGTTTGATAAATAGATAGACAGACAGATAGATAGATATAGGTACATATCGACTAACACAAAGCTACTGCTCATAACCAGGAGAGCAATGGTGAAAGCATATAGTGAAACTACAAACAAAAATGAAGAATGAAATCCAGTTTAAAAAGGGCAGTAAGCAGCCTTAAGAAGAAAACAAATCCTATCATTTGCAATAACGTGGATGGAGGTAGAGGGTATTATGCTCAGTCAAACAGGCCAGGCGGAGAAATACATGTACCAAATGATTTCACTCATGTGTGGAGAATGATAACAAAGAAAAACAGAAGGAAAAGACAGCAGCAGACTCACAGAACCCGAGAGTGGACTAACAGTTACCAAAGAGAAAGGGACTGGGTAGCGTTCGTGGGAAGGGAGTAATAAGGGCGGGGAAAAAGAATGGGGGCATTAGGATTAGCATGTTTAATGTGTAGGGTGGGGGTTCATGGGTAGGGCTGTACGACACAGAGAAGACATGTAGTGATTCTAGAGCATCTTAGAACATGCTGACGGACAGGGACTGTAACTGGGATTTGGGGGGACTTGCTGAAGAGGGTAGACTGGAAAACATAATGTTCTGCACGTGATTGTATATTAATGAGAACAAAGAAAATTTCAAACTGATGTAAGAGCACTGCTCTCAAATATCAGAATAAAAGTACAGGCTTTGAGTGCTCCTATCAAAAGACACAGGTTTAGAAGAACTGATGAAAACTCAAGACCACCTACGTGCTCCCTTTCTGGAGACTCACTTGAGATCCAAAGACACAGACAAACTACAAGCTGAAGGGGCGGGGATAGGTACCCTATACAAGTGAAACTGAGAAACAAACAAATGGATTCTGTTTGAGTCCCCAGAGAGAGTCAGTAGAAAATAGCCCAATCTAGCCACCGTGAATTCTTTTTATTTTGTTTCAGAGGTGCCCAGGCATAGATTTCGTGGTGCAGCAGCTTCCTTCTCATTTCCTCCCACCTCAACAAATTAATTGCTGTAATAATATGCGTCTGCGCTTTTAAAATCATTGCTTTTTATGATGTTCACGAATGTAAAGAAGTAATAACCATGTAAAGAGGGAAGTTTGGACCCTCAAATAAACACTTCACTCCACAACACAATCTTATTTCCCAAATGCTCCTGTCCAGAAATAGGTGTTCCTTTATATTTGTCCCTCCACATATCAGCAGTGATCACACCTATGTCCCTCAAACATGGTGGTGTGCAAAGAACCAAGTACACTTTTCTGTCGACAACAGGCCCAGACGAAGGATACTTGTGGTCTTCAGGGATCACTTACTCACTGAATGTGGCTAAATAAAGTCACCAAGCGAGCAGGAAGTATAAGAGGACAGAGGACAGAGATACGGGTACAAGTCCCTTCACCTCCATTTACTGGTTTTGTAAGCACAAGCGGCTGACTCTACCTGAAAGTGTATCGGTGAACACAGTGCTCTCCTTATGGCTTAGCTACCTTGCAAGATTTCTGGAAGCATAATGTAGGAAAGAGACATAGGCTATGTTGTTAACTGTTCTGTACAGAAGGATAGATGGGCAGACAAAAAGGTGATTGATTCATAGATAGATAGGTAGACAGACGACAGATGAAAGAAAGATAGGTACATAGACTGATAGACGATAGACATCATAGATAGATGATAGGAAGATAGATAGATAGATAGAAAGATAGATCCATAGATACATACATACATACTTACATACATACATACATAAACAGACAGACTGTTAGATAGATAGATACAGATACATATCAACTGACACAAAGCTGTTGTTCATAAACAGGAGTTGAATGGTGAATAACATAGCTAAACGGCAAGCAAAAAGGAAGAATGAAATCCAGTTTAAAATTGCAGTAAGCAGCCTTAAGAAGAAAACAAACACTACCTTTTGCAATGACGTGGATGGAGCTAGACGGTAGTACATTCAGAGAAATAGGCCAGGGGGAGAAAGACAAGTACCAAGTGATTTCACTCATGTGTGGAGTATAACAACAAAGAGAAACTGAAGGAAAAATACAGCAGCACTCTCACAGAATCCGAGAGTTGACTAAAAGTTACCAAAGGGAAAAAGACTAGGCAGTTTGAGTCTGAAGGGAGGGATAAGTGTGGGGAGAAAGAATAGTGGTAATTGGGATTAGCATGAATAATGCGTGGGGTCGGGTGTGCATGGGGAGTACTGTACAAAACAGAGAAAACTAGTAGAGATCATATAGCATCTTACTACTCACTGATGGACAATTACTGTAACGGGTCTGTGGGGGCGGACATGGTGAAGGGATCCACAGCATTCAACTACGCTGATAGACAGCGACTGAAGAGGTTTTTCGGGGGGACTTGGTGAAGGGGGGAGCATAGTAAACATAATGTTCTTCTCGTGATTGTAGATTAATGATAAAAAAATTCTTTAAGTGCAATAAGTGTAGAGCTCTGAATCATCAGAATAAAAGGTCATGCACTGAGTGCTGCAAACAAAAGACACAGGGTTAAAAGAAGGGATAAAAACTCAAGACACCTACGTGCTTACTCACAGTAGACTCACTTGAGATCCAAGGACACAGACAAACTACAAGCCGAAGGTGTGTGGACAAGTACACTACACGAGTGAAACTGAAAAACAAACAATCAATCAAATGGATTCTGTTTGAGTCCCCAGAGACAGTCAGCAGAAAATAGCCCTATCTGACCACCGTGAATTCTTTTTGTTTGGTTTCAGCAGTTCCCAGCGATAGATTTAGTGGTGCAGCAACATACTTCTCATTTTCTCTCACTCAACAACTGAGTTGCTGTAATAATAAGTATCTGGGCCATTGAAATCAGTGGGTATTATGATGTTCACGATTGAGAAGATCTAATAACCACCTAAAGAGGGAACTTTGGACACTCAAATAAACACGTCACTCCACAATACACTCTTGGCTCCCAACTGCTCCTGTCTAGAAATTGGTGTTCCTTTTTATTTGAACCTCCGTCCTATCGGCGGTGATCACGCTGATGTCCTTCAAACATGGTGGTGAGCAAAGCAACAAGTTTACATTTCTGTCGCCAACAGGCCCAGAGGAATGATACCTGTGGTCTTCAGGGAGCACTTAGTCAATGAATGTGGCTAAATACAGACAGCAAATTAGAAGGAGATGAAAGAGGACAGAGGACAGAGACACGGGTTCAAGTCCCGGCACAACCATTTCCTGGTTTTGTAGGTACACGTGGCCGTCTCGATCTGCAAGGGTCTCGGTGAACCCAGTGCTCTCTCTACAGCCTAGATACTTTGCAGGATTTTTGGAAGCATAGTGTAGGAAAGTGATATAGGATATGTGGTTAACTGTTCTGTACACAAGGACAGATGGGCAGACAAAAAGTTGATTGACTGATTGATAAATAGATAGACAGACAGATAGATAGATATAGGTACATATCGACTAACACAAAGCTACTGCTCATAACTAGGAGAGCAATGGTGAAAGCACATAGCGAAACTACAAACAAAAAAGAAGAATTAAATCTAGTTTAAAAAGGGCAGTAAGCAGCCTTAAGAAGAATACAAATCCTATCATTTGCAATAACGTGGATGGAGGTAGAGGGTATTATGCTCAGTCAAACAGGCCAGGCGGAGAAATACATGTACCAAATGATTTCACTCATGTGTGGAGAATGATAACAAAGAAAAACTGAAGGAAAAGACAGCAGCAGACTCACAGAACCCGAGAGTGGACTAACAGATACCAAAGAGAAAGGGACAGGGTATAGTTCGTGGGAAGGGAGTAATAAGGGCGGGGAAAAAGAATGGGTTCATTAGGATTAGCATGTTTAATGTGTAGGGTGGGGGTTCATGGGTAGGGCTGTACGACACAGAGAAGACATGTAGTGATTCTACAGCATCTTAGTTCATGCTGACGGACAGGGACTGTAACTGGGAATTGGGGGGGACTTGCTGAAGAGGGTAGACTGGAAAACATAGTGTTCTGCACGTGATTGTATATTAATGAGAACAAAGACAATTTCAAACTGATGTAAGAGCACTGCTCTCAAATATCAGAATAAAAGTACAGGCTTTGAGTGCTCCAATCAAAAGACACAGGTTTAGAAGAACTGATGAAAACTCAAGACCACCTACGTGCTCCCTTTCTGGAGACTCACTTGAGATCCAAGGACACAGACAAACTACAAGCTGAAGGGGCGGGGACAGGTACCGTATACAAGTGAAACTGAGAAACAAACAAATGGATTCTGTTTGAGTCCCCAGAGAGAGTCAGTAGAAAATAGCCCAATCTAGCCACCGTGAATTCTTTTTATTTTGTTTCAGCCGTGCTCAGGCATAGATTTCGTGGTGCAGCAGCTTCCTTCTCATTTCCTCCCACCTCAACAAATTAATTGCAGTAATAATATGCATCTGCGCTTTTAAAATCATTGCTTTTTATGATGTTAACGAATGTAAAGAAGTAATAACCATCTAAAGATGGAAGTTTGGACCCTCAAATAAACACTTCACTCCACTACACACTCTTATTTCCCAAATGCTCCTGTCCAGAAATAGGTGTTCCTTTATATTTGTCCCTCCACATATCAGCAGTGATCACACCTATGTCCCTCAAACATGGTGGTGTGCAAAGAACCAAGTACACTTTTCTGTCGACAACAGGCCCAGACGAAGGATACTTGTGGTCTTCAGGGATCACTTACTCACTGAATGTGGCTAAATAAAGTCACCAAGCGAGCAGGAAGTATAAGAGGACAGAGGACAGAGATACGGGTACAAGTCCCTTCACCTCCACTTACTGGTTTTGTAAGCAAAAGCGGCTGACTCTACCTGAAAGTGTATCGGTGAACACAGTGCTCTCCTTATGGCTTAGCTACCTTGCAAGATTTCTGGAAGCATAATGTAGGAAAGAGACATAGGCTATGTTGTTAACTGTTCTGTACAGAAGGATAGATGGGCAGACAAAAAGGTGATTGATTCATAGATAGATAGGTAGACAGACGACAGATGAAAGAAAGATAGGTACATAGACTGATAGACGATAGACATCATAGATAGATGATAGGAAGATAGATAGATAGATAGAAAGATAGATCCATAGATACATACATACATACTTACATACATACATACATAAACAGACAGACTGTTAGATAGATAGATACAGATACATATCAACTGACACAAAGCTGTTGTTCATAAACAGGAGTTGAATGGTGAATAACATAGCTAAACGGCAAGCAAAAAGGAAGAATGAAATCCAGTTTAAAATTGCAGTAAGCAGCCTTAAGAAGAAAACAAACACTACCTTTTGCAATGACGTGGATGGAGCTAGACGGTAGTACATTCAGAGAAATAGGCCAGGGGGAGAAAGACAAGTACCAAGTGATTTCACTCATGTGTGGAGTATAACAACAAAGAGAAACTGAAGGAAAAATACAGCAGCACTCTCACAGAATCCGAGAGTTGACTAAAAGTTACCAAAGGGAAAAGGACTAGGCAGTTTGAGTCTGAAGGGAGGGATAAGTGTGGGGAGAAAGAATAGTGGTAATTGGGATTAGCATGAATAATGCGTGGGGTCGGGTGTGCATGGGGAGTACTGTACAAAACAGAGAAAACTAGTAGAGATCATATAGCATCTTACTACTCACTGATGGACAATTACTGTAACGGGTCTGTGGGGGCGGACATGGTGAAGGGATCCACAGCATTCAACTACGCTGATAGACAGCGACTGAAGAGGTTTTTCGGGGGGACTTGGTGAAGGGGGGAGCATAGTAAACATAATGTTATTCTCGTGATTGTAGATTAATGATAAAAAAATTCTTTAAGTGCAATAAGTGTACAGCTCTGAATCATCAGAATAAAAGGTCATGCACTGAGTGCTGCAAACAAAAGACACAGGGTTAAAAGAAGGGATAAAAACTCAAGACACCTACGTGCTTACTCACAGTAGACTCACTTGAGATCCAAGGACACAGACAAACTACAAGCCGAAGGTGTGTGTACAAGTACACTACACGAGTGAAACTGAAAAACAAACAATCAAACAAATGGATTCTGTTTGAGTCCCCAGAGACAGTCAGCAGAAAATAGCCCTATCTGACCACCGTGAATTCTTTTTGTTTGGTTTCAGCAGTTCCCAGCGATAGATTTAGTGGTGCAGCAACATACTTCTCATTTTCTCCACCTCAACAACTGAGTTGCTGTAATAATAAGCATCTGGGCCATTGAAATCAGTGGGTATTATGATGTTCACGATTGAGAAGATCTAATAACCACCTAAAGAGGGAAGTTTGGACACTCAAATAAACACGTCACTCCACAATACACTCTTGGCTCCCAACTGCTCCTGTCTAGAAATAAGTGTTCCTTTTTATTTGAACCTCCGTCCTATCGGCGGTGATCACGCTGATGTCCTTCAAACATGGTGGTGAGCAAAGCAACAAGTCTACATTTCTGTCGACAACAGGCCCAGAGGAAAGATACCTGTGGTCTTCAGGGAGCACGTAGTCAATGAATGTGGCTAAATATAGACAGCAAATTAGAAGGATATGAAAAATGACAGAGGACAGAGACACGGGTTCAAGTCCCGGCACAACCATTTCCTGGTTTTGTAGGTACACGTGGCCGTCTCGACCTGCAAGGGTCTCGGTGAACCCAGTGCTCTCTCTACAGCCTAGATACTTTGCAGGATTTTTGGAAGCATAGTGTAGGAAAGTGATATAGGATATGTGGTTAACTGTTCTGTACACAAGGACAGATGGGCAGACAAAAAGTTGATTGACTGATTGATAAATAGATAGACAGACAGATAGATAGATATAGGTACATATCGACTAACACAAAGCTACTGCTCATAACCAGGAGAGCAATGGTGAAAGCATATAGTGAAACTACAAACAAAAATGAAGAATGAAATCCAGTTTAAAAAGGGCAGTAAGCAGCCTTAAGAAGAAAACAAATCCTATCATTTGCAATAACGTGGATGGAGGTAGAGGGTATTATGCTCAGTCAAACAGGCCAGGCGGAGAAATACATGTACCAAATGATTTCACTCATGTGTGGAGAATGATAACAAAGAAAAACTGAAGGAAAAGACAGCAGCAGACTCACAGAACCCGAGAGTGGACTAACAGTTACCAAAGAGAAAGGGACTGGGTAGCGTTCGTGGGAAGGGAGTAATAAGGGCGGGGAAAAAGAATGGGGGCATTAGGATTAGCATGTTTAATGTGTAGGGTGGGGGTTCATGCGTAGGGCTGTACGACACAGAGAAGACATGTAGTGATTCTACAGCATCTTAGAACATGCTGACGGACAGGGACTGTAACTGGGATTTGGGGGGGACTTGCTGAAGAGGGTAGACTGGAAAACATAATGTTCTGCACGTGATTGTATATTAATGAGAACAAAGAAAATTTCAAACTGATGTAAGAGCACTGCTCTCAAATATCAGAATAAAAGTACAGGCTTTGAGTGCTCCTATCAAAAGACACAGGTTTAGAAGAACTGATGAAAACTCAAGACCACCTACGTGCTCCCTTTCTGGAGACTCACTTGAGATCCAAGGACACAGACAAACTACAAGCTGAAGGGGCGGGGATAGGTACCCTATACAAGTGAAACTGAGAAACAAACAAATGGATTCTGTTTGAGTCCCCAGAGAGAGTCAGTAGAAAATAGCCCAATCTAGCCACCGTGAATTCTTTTTATTTTGTTTCAGCAGTGCCCAGGCATAGATTTCGTGGTGCAGCAGCTTCCTTCTCATTTCCTCCCACCTCAACAAATTAATTGCTGTAATAATATGCGTCTGCGCTTTTAAAATCATTGCTTTTTATGATGTTCACGAATGTAAAGAAGTAATAACCATGTAAAGAGGGAAGTTTGGACCCTCAAATAAACACTTCACTCCACTACACAATCTTATTTCCCAAATGCTCCTGTCCAGAAATAGGTGTTCCTTTATATTTGTCCCTCCACATATCAGCAGTGATCACACCTATGTCCCTCAAACATGGTGGTGTGCAAAGAACCAAGTACACTTTTCTGTCGACAACAGGCCCAGACGAAGGATACTTGTGGTCTTCAGGGATCACTTACTCACTGAATGTGGCTAAATAAAGTCACCAAGCGAGCAGGAAGTATAAGAGGACAGAGGACAGAGATACGGGTACAAGTCCCTTCACCTCCATTTACTGGTTTTGTAAGCACAAGCGGCTGACTCTACCTGAAAGTGTATCGGTGAACACAGTGCTCTCCTTATGGCTTAGCTACCTAGCAAGATTTCTGGAAGCATAATGTAGGAAAGAGACATAGGCTATGTTGTTAACTCTTCTGTACAGAAGGATAGATGGGCAGACAAAAAGGTGATTGATTCATAGATAGATAGGTAGACAGACGACAGATGAAAGAAAGATCGGTACATAGACTGATAGACGATAGACATCATAGATAGATGATAGGAAGATAGATAGATAGATAGAAAGATAGATCCATAGATACATACATACATACTTACATACATAGATACATAAACAGACAGACCGTTAGATAGATAGATACAGATACATATCGATTGACACAAAGCTGTTGTTCATAAACAGGAGTTGAATGGTGAATAACATAGCTAAACTGCAAGCAAAAAGGAAGAATGAAATCCAGTTTAAAATTGCAGTAAGCAGCCTTAAGAAGAAAACAAACACTACCTTTTGCAATGACGTGGATGGAGGTAGACGGTAGTACGTTCAGAGAAATAGGCCAGGGGGAGAAAGACAAGTACCAAGTGATTTCACTCATGTGTGGAGTATAACAACAAAGAGAAACTGAAGGAAAAATATAGCAGCACTCTCACAGAATCCGAGAGTTGAATAAAAGTTACCAAAGGGAAAAGGACTAGGCAGTTTGAGTCTGAAGGGAGGGATAAGTGTGGGGAGAAAGAATAGTGGTAATTGGTATTAGCATGAATAATGCGTGGGGTAGAGTGTGCATGGGGAGTACTGTACAACACAGAGAAAACTAGTAGAGATCATATAGCATCTTACTACTCACTGATGGACAATTACTGTAACGGGTCTGTGGGGGCAGACATGGTGAAGGGATCCACAGCATTCAACTACGCTGATAGACAGCGACTGAAGAGGTTTTTCGGGGGGACTTGGTGAAGGGGGGAGCATAGTAAACATAATGTTATTCTCGTGATTGTAGATTAATGATAAAAAAATTCTTTAAGTGCAATAAGTGTACAGCTCTGAATCATCAGAATAAAAGGTCATGCACTGAGTGCTGCAAACAAAAGACACAGGGTTAAAAGAAGGGATAAAAACTCAAGACACCTACGTGCTTACTCACAGTAGACTCACTTGAGATCCAAGGACACAGACAAACTACAAGCCGAAGGTGTGTGGACAAGTACACTACACGAGTGAAACTGAAAAACAAACAATCAAACAAATGGATTCTGTTTGAGTCCCCAGAGACAGTCAGCAGAAAATAGCCCTATCTGACCACCGTGAATTTTTTGTTTGGTTTCAGCAGTTCCCAGCGATAGATTTAGTGGTGCAGCAACATACTTCTCATTTTCTCCACCTCAACAACTGAGTTGCTGTAATAATAAGCATCTGGGCCATTGAAATCAGTGGGTATTATGATGTTCACGATTGAGAAGATCTAATAACCACCTAAAGAGGGAAGTTTGGACACTCAAATAAACACGTCACTCCACAATACACTCTTGGCTCCCAACTGCTCCTGTCTAGAAATTGGTGTTCCTTTTTATTTGAACCTCCGTCCTATCGGCGGTGATCACGCTGATGTCCTTCAAACATGGTGGTGAGCAAAGCAACAAGTTTACATTTCCTTCGACAACAGGCCCATAGGAAAGATACCTGTGGTCTTCAGGGAGCTCTTAGTCAATGAATGTTGCTAAATACAGACAGCAAATTAGAAGGAGATGAAAGAGGACAGAGGACAGAGACACGGGTTCAAGTCCCGGCACAACCATTTCCTGGTTTTGTAGGTACACGTGGCCGTCTCGACCTGCAAGGGTCTCGGTGAACCCAGTGCTCTCTCTACAGCCTAGATACTTTGCAGGATTTTTGGAAGCATAGTGTAGGAAGGTGATATAGGATATGTGGTTAACTGTTCTGTACACAAGGACAGATGGGCAGACAAAAAGTTGATTGACTGATTGATAAATAGATAGACAGACAGATAGATAGATATAGGTACATATCGACTAACACAAAGCTACTGCTCATAACCAGGAGAGCAATGGTGAAAGCACATAGCGAAACTACAAACAAAAAAGAAGAATGAAATCCAGTTTAAAAAGGGCAGTAAGCAGCCTTAAGAAGAAAACAAATCCTATCATTTGCAATAACGTGGATGGAGGTAGAGGGTATTATGCTCAGTCAAACAGGCCAGGCGGAGAAATACATGTACCAAATGATTTCACCCATGTGTGGAGAATGATAACAAAGAAAAACTGAAGGAAAAGACAGCAGCAGACTCACAGAACCCGAGAGTGGAGTAACAGTTACCAAAGAGAAAGGGACAGGGTAGCGTTCGTGGGAAGGGAGTAATAAGGGCGGGAAAAAGAATGGGGGCATTAGGATTTGCATGTTTAATGTGTAGGGTGGGGATTCATGGGTAGGGCTGTATGACACAGAGAAGACATGTAGTGATTCTACAGCATCTTAGTACATGCTGACGGACAGGGACTGTAACTGGGAATTGGGGGGGACTTGCTGAAGAGGGTAGACTGGAAAACATAATGTTCTGCACGTGATTGTATATTAATGAGAACAAAGAAAATTTCAAACTGATGTAAGAGCACTGCTCTCAAATATCAGAATAAAAGTACAGGCTTTGAGTGCTCCAATCAAAAGACACAGGGTTAGAAGAACTGATGAAAACTCAAGACCACCTACGTGCTCCCTTTCTGGAGACTCACTTGAGATCCAAGGACACAGACAAACTACAAGCTGAAGGGGCGGGGACAGGTACCCTATACAAGTGAAACTGAGAAACAAACAAATGGATTCTGTTTGAGTCCCCAGAGAGAGTCAGTAGAAAATAGCCCAATCTAGCCACCGTGAATTCTTTTTATTTTGTTTCAGCAGTGCTCAGGCATAGATTTCGTGGTGCAGCAACTTCCTTCTCATTTCCTCCCACCTCAACAAATTAATTGCTGTAATAATATGCGTCTGTGCTTTTAAAATCATTGCTCTTTATGATGTTCACGAATGTAAAGAAGTAATAACCATCTAAAGAGGGAAGTTTGGACCCTCAAATAAACACTTCACTCCACTACACACTCTTATTTCCCAAATGCTCCTGTCCAGAAATAGGTGTTCCTTTATATTTGTCCCTCCACATATCAGCAGTGATCACACCTATGTCCCTCAAACATGGTGGTGTGCAAAGAACCAAGTACACTTTTCTGTCGACAACAGGCCCAGACGAAGGATACTTGTGGTCTTCAGGGATCACTTACTCACTGAATGTGGCTAAATAAAGTCACCAAGCGAGCAGGAAGTATAAGAGGACAGAGGACAGAGATACGGGTACAAGTCTCTTCACCTCCATTTACTGGTTTTGTAAGCACAAGCGGCTGACTCTACCTGAAAGTGTATCGGTGAACACAGTGCTCTCCTTATGGCTTAGCTACCTTGCAAGATTTCTGGAAGCATAATGTAGGAAAGAGACATAGGCTATGTTGTTAACTGTTCTGTACAGAAGGATAGATGGGCAGATAAAAAGGTGATTGATTCATAGATAGATAGGTAGACAGACGACAGATGAAAGAAAGATCGGTACATAGACTGATAGACGATAGACATCATAGATAGATGATAGGAAGATAGATAGATAGACAGAAAGATAGATCCATAGATACATACATACATACTTACATACATAGATACATAAACAGACAGACCGTTAGATAGATAGATACAGATACATATCGATTGACACAAAGCTGTTGTTCATAAACAGGAGTTGAATGGTGAACAACATAGCTAAAGTGCAAGCAAAAAGGAAGAATGAAATCCAGTTTAAAATTGCAGTAAGCAGCCTTAAGAAGAAAACAAACACTACCTTTTGCAATGACGTGGATGGAGCTAGACGGTAGTACGTTCAGAGAAATAGGCCAGGGGGAGAAAGACAAGTACCAAGTGATTTCACTCATGTGTGGAGTATAACAACAAAGAGAAACTGAAGGAAAAATACAGCAGCACTCTCACAGAATCCGAGAGTTGACTAAAAGTTACCAAAGGGAAAAGGACTAGGCAGTTTGAGTCTGAAGGGAGGGATAAGTGTGGGGAGAAAGAATAGTGGTAATTGGGATTAGCTTGAATAATGCGTGGGGTCGGGTGTGCATGGGGAGTACTGTACAACACAGAGAAAACTAGTAGAGATCATATAGCATCTTACTACTCACTGATGGACAATTACTGTAACGGGTCTGTGGGGGCGGACATGGTGAAGGCATCCACAGCATTCAACTATGCTGATAGACAGCGAATGAAGAGGTTTTTCGGGGGGACTTGGTGAAGGGGGGAGCATAGTAAACATAATGTTCTTCTCGTGATTGTAGATTAATGATAAAAAAAATTCTTTAAGTGCAATAAGTGTACAGCTCTGAATCATCAGAATAAAAGGACATGCACTGAGTGCTGCAAACAAAAGACACAGTGTTAAAAGAAGGGATAAAAACTCAAGACACCTACGTGCTTACTCACAGTAGACTCACTTGAGATCCAAGGACACAGACAAACTACAAGCCGAAGGTGTGTGGACAAGTACACTACACGAGTGAAACTGAAAAACAAACAATCAAACAAATGGATTCTGTTTGAGTCCCCAGAGACAGTCAGCAGAAAATAGCCCTATCTGACCACCGTGAATTCTTTTTGTTTTTTTTCAGCAGTTCCCAGCGATAGATTTAGTGGTGCAGCAACATACTTCTCATTTTCTCCACCTCAACAACTGAGTTGCTGTAATAATAAGCATCTGGGCCATTGAAATCAGTGGGTATTATGATGTTCACGATTGAGAAGATCTAATAACCTCCTAAAGAGGGAAGTTTGGACACTCAAATAAACACGTCACTCCACAATACACTCTTGGATCCCAACTGCTCCTGTCTAGAAATTGGTGTTCCTTTTTATTTGAACCTCCGTCCTATCGGCGGTGATCACGCTGATGTCCTTCAAACTTGGTGGTGAGCAAAGCAACAAGTTTACATTTCTGTCGACAACAGGCCCAGAGGAATGATACCTGTGGTCTTCAGGGAGCACTTAGTCAATGAATGTGGCTAAATACAGACAGTAAATTAGCAGGAGATGAAAGAGGACAGGGGACAGAGAAAAGGGTTCAAGACCCGGCACAACCATTTCCTGGTTTGGTAGGTACACGTGGCCGTCTCGACCTGCAAGGGTTTCGGTGAACCCAGTGCTCTCTCTACAGCCTAGATACTTTGCAGGATTTTTGGAAGCATAGTGTAGGAAAGTGATATAGGATATGTGGTTAACTGTTCTGTACACAAGGACAGATGGGCAGACAAAAAGTTGATTGACTGATTGATAAATAGATAGACAGACAGATAGATAGATATAGGTACATATCGACTAACACAAAGCTACTGCTCATAACCAGGAGAGCAATGGTGAAAGCATATAGTGAAACTACAAACAAAAATGAAGAATGAAATCCAGTTTAAAAAGGGCAGTAAGCAGCCTTAAGAAGAAAACAAATCCTATCATTTGCAATAACGTGGATGGAGGTAGAGGTTATTATGCTCAGTCAAACAGGCCCGGCGGAGAAATACATGTACCAAATGATTTCACTCATGTGTGGAGAATGATAACAAAGAAAAACTGAAGGAAAAGACAGCAGCAGACTCACAGAACCCGAGAGTGGACTAACAGTTACCAAAGAGAAAGGGACTGGGTAGCGTTCGTGGGAAGGGAGTAATAAGGGCGGGGAAAAAGAATGGGGGCATTAGGATTAGCATGTTTAATGTGTAGGGTGGGGGTTCATGGGTAGGGCTGTACGACACAGAGAAGACATGTAGTGATTCTACAGCATCTTAGTACATGCTGACGGACAGGGACTGTAACTGGGATTTGGGGGGGACTTGCTGAAGAGGGTAGACTGGAAAACATAATGTTCTGCACGTGATTGTATATTAATGAGAACAAAGAAAATTTCAAACTGATGTAAGAGCACTGCTCTCAAATATCAGAATAAAAGTACAGGCTTTGAGTGCTCCTATCAAAAGACACAGGTTTAGAAGAACTGATGAAAACTCAAGACCACCTACGTGCTCCCTTTCTGGAGACTCACTTGAGATCCAAGGACACAGACAAACTACAAGCTGAAGGGGCGGGGATAGGTACCCTATACAAGTGAAACTGAGAAACAAACAAATGGATTCTGTTTGAGTCCCCAGAGAGAGTCAGTAGAAAATAGCCCAATCTAGCCACCGTGAATTCTTTTTATTTTGTTTCAGCAGTGCCCAGGCATAGATTTCGTGGTGCAGCAGCTTCCTTCTCATTTCCTCCCACCTCAACAAATTAATTGCTGTAATAATATGCGTCTGCGCTTTTAAAATCATTGCTTTTTATGATGTTAACGAATGTAAAGAAGTAATAACCATCTAAAGAGGGAATTTGGACCCTCAAATAAACACTTCACTCCACTACTCAATCTTATTTCCCAAATGCTCCTGTCCAGAAATAGGTGTTCCTTTATATTTTTTCCCTCCACATATCAGCAGTGATCACACCTATGTCCCTCAAACATGGTGGTGTGCAAAGAACCAAGTACACTTTTCTGTCGACAACAGGCCCAGACGAAGGATACTTGTGGTCTTCAGTGATCACTTACTCACTGAGTGTGGCTAAATAAAGTCACCAAGCGAGCAGGAAGTATAAGAGGACAGAGGACAGAGATACAGGTACAAGTCCCTTCACCTCCATTTACTGGTTTTGTAAGCACAAGCGGCTGACTCTACCTGAAAGTGTATCGGTGAACACAGTGCTCTCCTTATGGCTTAGCTACCTTGCAAGATTTCTGGAAGCATAATGTAGGAAAGAGACATAGGCTATGTTGTTAACTGTTCTGTACAGAAGGATAGATGTGCAGACAAA
Source organism: Manis pentadactyla (assembly GCF_030020395.1). Classification (NCBI taxonomy): domain Eukaryota; kingdom Metazoa; phylum Chordata; class Mammalia; order Pholidota; family Manidae; genus Manis; species Manis pentadactyla. The sequence continues at coordinate 42,931,603 of NC_080031.1, read as the reverse complement.
AAGGTGATTGATTCATAGATAGATAGGTAGACAGACGACAGATGAAAGAAAGATAGGTACATAGACTGATAGACGATAGACATCATAGATAGATGATAGGAAGATAGATAGATAGATAGAAAGATAGATCCATAGATACATACATACATACTTACATACATAGATACATAAACAGACAGACCGTTAGATAGATAGATACAGATACATATCGATTGACACAAAGCTGTTGTTCATAAACAGGAATTGAATGGTGAATAACATAGCTAAACTGCAAGCAAAAAGGAAGAATGAAATCCAGTTTAAAATTGCAGTAAGCAGCCTTAAGAAGAAAACAAACACTACCTTTTGCAATGACCTGGATGGAGCTAGACGGTAGTACGTTCAGAGAAATAGGCCAGGGGGAGAAAGACAAGTACCAAGTGATTTCACTCATGTGTGGAGTATAACAACAAAGAGAAACTGAAGGAAAAATACAGCAGCACTCTCACAGAATCCGAGAGTTGACTAAAAGTTACCAAAGGGAAAAGGACTAGGCAGTTTGAGTCTGAAGGGAGGGATAAGTGTGGGGAGAAAGAATAGTGGTAATTGTTATTAGCATGAATAATGCGTGGGGTCGGGTGTGCATGGGGAGTACTGTACAACACAGAGAAAACTAGTAGAGATCTTATAGCATCTTACTACTCACTGATGGTCAATTACTGTAACGGGTCTGTGGGGGCAGACATGGTGAAGGGATCCACAGCATTCAACTACGCTGATAGACAGCGACTGAAGAGGTTTTTCGGGGGGACTTGGTGAAGGGGGGAGCATAGTAAACATAATGTTCTTCTCGTGATTGTAGATTAATGATAAAAAAATTCTTTAAGTGCAATAAGTGTACAGCTCTGAATCATCAGAATAAAAGGTCATGCACTGAATGCTGCAAACAAAAGACACAGGGTTAAAAGAAGGGATAAAAACTCAAGACACCTACGTGCTTACTCACAGTAGACTCACTTGAGATCCAAGGACACAGACAAACTACAAGCCGAAGGTGTGTGGACAAGTACACTACACGAGTGAAACTGAAAAACAAACAATCAAACAAATGGATTCTGTTTGAGTCCCCAGAGACAGTCAGCAGAAAATAGCCCTATCTGACCACCGTGAATTCTTTTTGTTTGGTTTCAGCAGTTCCCAGCGATAGATTTAGTGGTGCAGCAACATACTTCTCATTTTCTCCACCTCAACAACTGAGTTGCTGTAATAATAAGCATCTGGGCCATTGAAATCAGTGGGTATTATGATGTTCACGATTGAGAAGATCTAATAACCACCTAAAGAGGGAAGTTTGGACACTCAAATAAACACGTCACTCCACAATACACTCTTGGCTCCCAACTACTCCTGTCTAGAAATTGGTGTTCCTTTTTATTTGAACCTCCGTCCTATCGGCGGTGATCACGCTGATGTCCTTCAAACATGGTGGTGAGCAAAGCAACAAGTTTACATTTCTGTCGACAACAGGCCCAGAGGAATGATACCTGTGGTCTTCAGGGAGCACTTAGTCAATGAATGTGGCTAAATACAGACAGCAAATTAGAAGGAGATGAAAGAGGACAGAGGACAGAGACACGGGTTCAAGTCCCGGCACAACCATTTCCTGGTTTTGTAGTTACACGTGGCCGTCTCGACCTGCAAGGGTCTCGGTGAACCCAGTGCTCTCTCTACAGCCTAGATACTTTGCAGGATTTTTGGAAGCATAGTGTAGGAAAGTGATATAGGATATGTGGTTAACTGTTCTGTACACAAGGACAGATGGGCAGACAAAAAGTTGATTGACTGTTTGATAAATAGATAGACAGACAGATAGATAGATATAGGTACATATCGACTAACACAAAGCTACTGCTCATAACCAGGAGAGCAATGGTGAAAGCATATAGTGAAACTACAAACAAAAATGAAGAATGAAATCCAGTTTAAAAAGGGCAGTAAGCAGCCTTAAGAAGAAAACAAATCCTATCATTTGCAATAACGTGGATGGAGGTAGAGGGTATTATGCTCAGTCAAACAGGCCAGGCGGAGAAATACATGTACCAAATGATTTCACTCATGTGTGGAGAATGATAACAAAGAAAAACAGAAGGAAAAGACAGCAGCAGACTCACAGAACCCGAGAGTGGACTAACAGTTACCAAAGAGAAAGGGACTGGGTAGCGTTCGTGGGAAGGGAGTAATAAGGGCGGGGAAAAAGAATGGGGGCATTAGGATTAGCATGTTTAATGTGTAGGGTGGGGGTTCATGGGTAGGGCTGTACGACACAGAGAAGACATGTAGTGATTCTAGAGCATCTTAGAACATGCTGACGGACAGGGACTGTAACTGGGATTTGGGGGGGACTTGCTGAAGAGGGTAGACTGGAAAACATAATGTTCTGCACGTGATTGTATATTAATGAGAACAAAGAAAATTTCAAACTGATGTAAGAGCACTGCTCTCAAATATCAGAATAAAAGTACAGGCTTTGAGTGCTCCTATCAAAAGACACAGGTTTAGAAGAACTGATGAAAACTCAAGACCACCTACGTGCTCCCTTTCTGGAGACTCACTTGAGATCCAAGGACACAGACAAACTACAAGCTGAAGGGGCGGGGATAGGTACCCTATACAAGTGAAACTGAGAAACAAACAAATGGATTCTGTTTGAGTCCCCAGAGAGAGTCAGTAGAAAATAGCCCAATCTAGCCACCGTGAATTCTTTTTATTTTGTTTCAGAGGTGCCCAGGCATAGATTTCGTGGTGCAGCAGCTTCCTTCTCATTTCCTCCCACCTCAACAAATTAATTGCTGTAATAATATGCGTCTGCGCTTTTAAAATCATTGCTTTTTATGATGTTCACGAATGTAAAGAAGTAATAACCATGTAAAGAGGGAAGTTTGGACCCTCAAATAAACACTTCACTCCACAACACAATCTTATTTCCCAAATGCTCCTGTCCAGAAATAGGTGTTCCTTTATATTTGTCCCTCCACATATCAGCAGTGATCACACCTATGTCCCTCAAACATGGTGGTGTGCAAAGAACCAAGTACACTTTTCTGTCGACAACAGGCCCAGACGAAGGATACTTGTGGTCTTCAGGGATCACTTACTCACTGAATGTGGCTAAATAAAGTCACCAAGCGAGCAGGAAGTATAAGAGGACAGAGGACAGAGATACGGGTACAAGTCCCTTCACCTCCATTTACTGGTTTTGTAAGCACAAGCGGCTGACTCTACCTGAAAGTGTATCGGTGAACACAGTGCTCTCCTTATGGCTTAGCTACCTTGCAAGATTTCTGGAAGCATAATGTAGGAAAGAGACATAGGCTATGTTGTTAACTGTTCTGTACAGAAGGATAGATGGGCAGACAAAAAGGTGATTGATTCATAGATAGATAGGTAGACAGACGACAGATGAAAGAAAGATAGGTACATAGACTGATAGACGATAGACATCATAGATAGATGATAGGAAGATAGATAGATAGATAGAAAGATAGATCCATAGATACATACATACATACTTACATACATACATACATAAACAGACAGACTGTTAGATAGATAGATACAGATACATATCAACTGACACAAAGCTGTTGTTCATAAACAGGAGTTGAATGGTGAATAACATAGCTAAACGGCAAGCAAAAAGGAAGAATGAAATCCAGTTTAAAATTGCAGTAAGCAGCCTTAAGAAGAAAACAAACACTACCTTTTGCAATGACGTGGATGGAGCTAGACGGTAGTACATTCAGAGAAATAGGCCAGGGGGAGAAAGACAAGCACCAAGTGATTTCACTCATGTGTGGAGTATAACAACAAAGAGAAACTGAAGGAAAAATACAGCAGCACTCTCACAGAATCCGAGAGTTGACTAAAAGTTACCAAAGGGAAAAAGACTTTGCAGTTTGAGTCTGAAGGGAGGGATAAGTGTGGGGAGAAAGAATAGTGGTAATTGGGATTAGCATGAATAATGCGTGGGGTCGGGTGTGCATGGGGAGTACTGTACAAAACAGAGAAAACTAGTAGAGATCATATAGCATCTTACTACTCACTGATGGACAATTACTGTAACGGGTCTGTGGGGGCGGACATGGTGAAGGGATCCACAGCATTCAACTACGCTGATAGACAGCGACTGAAGAGGTTTTTCGGGGGGACTTGGTGAAGGGGGGAGCATAGTAAACATAATGTTCTTCTCGTGATTGTAGATTAATGATAAAAAAATTCTTTAAGTGCAATAAGTGTAGAGCTCTGAATCATCAGAATAAAAGGTCATGCACTGAGTGCTGCAAACAAAAGACACAGGGTTAAAAGAAGGGATAAAAACTCAAGACACCTACGTGCTTACTCACAGTAGACTCACTTGAGATCCAAGGACACAGACAAACTACAAGCCGAAGGTGTGTGGACAAGTACACTACACGAGTGAAACTGAAAAACAAACAATCAAACAAATGGATTCTGTTTGAGTCCCCAGAGACAGTCAGCAGAAAATAGCCCTATCTGACCACCGTGAATTCTTTTTGTTTGGTTTCAGCAGTTCCCAGCGATAGATTTAGTGGTGCAGCAACATACTTCTCATTTTCTCTCACCTCAACAACTGAGTTGCTGTAATAATAAGTATCTGGGCCATTGAAATCAGTGGGTATTATGATGTTCACGATTGAGAAGATCTAATAACCACCTAAAGAGGGAACTTTGGACACTCAAATAAACACGTCACTCCACAATACACTCTTGGCTCCCAACTACTCCTGTCTAGAAATTGGTGTTCCTTTTTATTTGAACCTCCGTCCTATCGGCGGTGATCACGCTGATGTCCTTCAAACATGGTGGTGAGCAAAGCAACAAGTTTACATTTCTGTCGCCAACAGGCCCAGAGGAATGATACCTGTGGTCTTCAGGGAGCACTTAGTCAATGAATGTGGCTAAATACAGACAGCAAATTAGAAGGAGATGAAAGAGGACAGAGGACAGAGACACGGGTTCAAGTCCCGGCACAACCATTTCCTGGTTTTGTAGGTACACGTGGCCGTCTCGATCTGCAAGGGTCTCGGTGAACCCAGTGCTCTCTCTACAGCCTAGATACTTTGCAGGATTTTTGGAAGCATAGTGTAGGAAAGTGATATAGGATATGTGGTTAACTGTTCTGTACACAAGGACAGATGGGCAGACAAAAAGTTGATTGACTGATTGATAAATAGATAGACAGACAGATAGATAGATATAGGTACATATCGACTAACACAAAGCTACTGCTCATAACTAGGAGAGCAATGGTGAAAGCACATAGCGAAACTACAAACAAAAAAGAAGAATTAAATCTAGTTTAAAAAGGGCAGTAAGCAGCCTTAAGAAGAATACAAATCCTATCATTTGCAATAACGTGGATGGAGGTAGAGGGTATTATGCTCAGTCAAACAGGCCAGGCGGAGAAATACATGTACCAAATGATTTCACTCATGTGTGGAGAATGATAACAAAGAAAAACTGAAGGAAAAGACAGCAGCAGACTCACAGAACCCGAGAGTGGACTAACAGATACCAAAGAGAAAGGGACAGGGTATAGTTCGTGGGAAGGGAGTAATAAGGGCGGGGAAAAAGAATGGGTTCATTAGGATTAGCATGTTTAATGTGTAGGGTGGGGGTTCATGGGTAGGGCTGTACGACACAGAGAAGACATGTAGTGATTCTACAGCATCTTAGTTCATGCTGACGGACAGGGACTGTAACTGGGAATTGGGGGGGACTTGCTGAAGAGTGTAGACTGGAAAACATAGTGTTCTGCACGTGATTGTATATTAATGAGAACAAAGACAATTTCAAACTGATGTAAGAGCACTGCTCTCAAATATCAGAATAAAAGTACAGGCTTTGAGTGCTCCAATCAAAAGACACAGGTTTAGAAGAACTGATGAAAACTCAAGACCACCTACGTGCTCCCTTTCTGGAGACTCACTTGAGATCCAAGGACACAGACAAACTACAAGCTGAAGGGGCGGGGACAGGTACCGTATACAAGTGAAACTGAGAAACAAACAAATGGATTCTGTTTGAGTCCCCAGAGAGAGTCAGTAGAAAATAGCCCAATCTAGCCACCGTGAATTCTTTTTATTTTGTTTCAGCCGTGCTCAGGCATAGATTTCGTGGTGCAGCAGCTTCCTTCTCATTTCCTCCCACCTCAACAAATTAATTGCAGTAATAATATGCATCTGCGCTTTTAAAATCATTGCTTTTTATGATGTTAACGAATGTAAAGAAGTAATAACCATCTAAAGATGGAAGTTTGGACCCTCAAATAAACACTTCACTCCACTACACACTCTTATTTCCCAAATGCTCCTGTCCAGAAATAGGTGTTCCTTTATATTTGTCCCTCCACATATCAGCAGTGATCACACCTATGTCCCTCAAACATGGTGGTGTGCAAAGAACCAAGTACACTTTTCTGTCGACAACAGGCCCAGACGAAGGATACTTGTGGTCTTCAGGGATCACTTACTCACTGAATGTGGCTAAATAAAGTCACCAAGCGAGCAGGAAGTATAAGAGGACAGAGGACAGAGATACGGGTACAAGTCCCTTCACCTCCACTTACTGGTTTTGTAAGCAAAAGCGGCTGACTCTACCTGAAAGTGTATCGGTGAACACAGTGCTCTCCTTATGGCTTAGCTACCTTGCAAGATTTCTGGAAGCATAATGTAGGAAAGAGACATAGGCTATGTTGTTAACTGTTCTGTACAGAAGGATAGATGGGCAGACAAAAAGGTGATTGATTCATAGATAGATAGGTAGACAGACGACAGATGAAAGAAAGATAGGTACATAGACTGATAGACGATAGACATCATAGATAGATGATAGGAAGATAGATAGATAGATAGAAAGATAGATCCATAGATACATACATACATACTTACATACATACATACATAAACAGACAGACTGTTAGATAGATAGATACAGATACATATCAACTGACACAAAGCTGTTGTTCATAAACAGGAGTTGAATGGTGAATAACATAGCTAAACGGCAAGCAAAAAGGAAGAATGAAATCCAGTTTAAAATTGCAGTAAGCAGCCTTAAGAAGAAAACAAACACTACCTTTTGCAATGACGTGGATGGAGCTAGACGGTAGTACATTCAGAGAAATAGGCCAGGGGGAGAAAGACAAGTACCAAGTGATTTCACTCATGTGTGGAGTATAACAACAAAGAGAAACTGAAGGAAAAATACAGCAGCACTCTCACAGAATCCGAGAGTTGACTAAAAGTTACCAAAGGGAAAAGGACTAGGCAGTTTGAGTCTGAAGGGAGGGATAAGTGTGGGAGAAAGAATAGTGGTAATTGGGATTAGCATGAATAATGCGTGGGGTCGGGTGTGCATGGGGAGTACTGTACAAAACAGAGAAAACTAGTAGAGATCATATAGCATCTTACTACTCACTGATGGACAATTACTGTAACGGGTCTGTGGGGGCGGACATGGTGAAGGGATCCACAGCATTCAACTACGCTGATAGACAGAGACTGAAGAGGTTTTTCGGGGGACTTGGTGAAGGGGGGAGCATAGTAAACATAATGTTCTTCTCGTGATTGTAGATTAATGATAAAAAAATTCTTTAAGTGCAATAAGTGTACAGCTCTGAATCATCAGAATAAAAGGTCATGCACTGAGTGCTGCAAACAAAAGACACAGGGTTAAAAGAAGGGATAAAAACTCAAGACACCTACGTGCTTACTCACAGTAGACTCACTTGAGATCCAAGGACACAGACAAACTACAAGCCGAAGGTGTGTGTACAAGTACACTACACGAGTGAAACTGAAAAACAAACAATCAAACAAATGGATTCTGTTTGAGTCCCCAGAGACAGTCAGCAGAAAATAGCCCTATCTGACCACCGTGAATTCTTTTTGTTTGGTTTCAGCAGTTCCCAGCGATAGATTTAGTGGTGCAGCAACATACTTCTCATTTTCTCCACCTCAACAACTGAGTTGCTGTAATAATAAGCATCTGGGCCATTGAAATCAGTGGGTATTATGATGTTCACGATTGAGAAGATCTAATAACCACCTAAAGAGGGAAGTTTGGACACTCAAATAAACACGTCACTCCACAATACACTCTTGGCTCCCAACTGCTCCTGTCTAGAAATAAGTGTTCCTTTTTATTTGAACCTCCGTCCTATCGGCGGTGATCACGCTGATGTCCTTCAAACATGGTGGTGAGCAAAGCAAGAAGTCTACATTTCTGTCGACAACAGGCCCAGAGGAAAGATACCTGTGGTCTTCAGGGAGCACGTAGTCAATGAATGTGGCTAAATATAGACAGCAAATTAGAAGGATATGAAAAATGACAGAGGACAGAGACACGGGTTCAAGTCCCGGCACAACCATTTCCTGGTTTTGTAGGTACACGTGGCCGTCTCGACCTGCAAGGGTCTCGGTGAACCCAGTGCTCTCTCTACAGCCTAGATACTTTGCAGGATTTTTGGAAGCATAGTGTAGGAAAGTGATATAGGATATGTGGTTAACTGTTCTGTACACAAGGACAGATGGGCAGACAAAAAGTTGATTGACTGATTGATAAATAGATAGACAGACAGATAGATAGATATAGGTACATATCGACTAACACAAAGCTACTGCTCATAACCAGGAGAGCAATGGTGAAAGCATATAGTGAAACTACAAACAAAAATGAAGAATGAAATCCAGTTTAAAAAGGGCAGTAAGCAGCCTTAAGAAGAAAACAAATCCTATCATTTGCAATAACGTGGATGGAGGTAGAGGGTATTATGCTCAGTCAAACAGGCCAGGCGGAGAAATACATGTACCAAATGATTTCACTCATGTGTGGAGAATGATAACAAAGAAAAACTGAAGGAAAAGACAGCAGCAGACTCACAGAACCCGAGAGTGGACTAACAGTTACCAAAGAGAAAGGGACTGGGTAGCGTTCGTGGGAAGGGAGTAATAAGGGCGGGGAAAAAGAATGGGGGCATTAGGATTAGCATGTTTAATGTGTAGGGTGGGGGTTCATGCGTAGGGCTGTACGACACAGAGAAGACATGTAGTGATTCTACAGCATCTTAGAACATGCTGACGGACAGGGACTGTAACTGGGATTTGGGGGGGACTTGCTGAAGAGGGTAGACTGGAAAACATAATGTTCTGCACGTGATTGTATATTAATGAGAACAAAGAAAATTTCAAACTGATGTAAGAGCACTGCTCTCAAATATCAGAATAAAAGTACAGGCTTTGAGTGCTCCTATCAAAAGACACAGGTTTAGAAGAACTGATGAAAACTCAAGACCACCTACGTGCTCCCTTTCTGGAGACTCACTTGAGATCCAAGGACACAGACAAACTACAAGCTGAAGGGGCGGGGATAGGTACCCTATACAAGTGAAACTGAGAAACAAACAAATGGATTCTGTTTGAGTCCCCAGAGAGAGTCAGTAGAAAATAGCCCAATCTAGCCACCGTGAATTCTTTTTATTTTGTTTCAGCAGTGCCCAGGCATAGATTTCGTGGTGCAGCAGCTTCCTTCTCATTTCCTCCCACCTCAACAAATTAATTGCTGTAATAATATGCGTCTGCGCTTTTAAAATCATTGCTTTTTATGATGTTCACGAATGTAAAGAAGTAATAACCATGTAAAGAGGGAAGTTTGGACCCTCAAATAAACACTTCACTCCACTACACAATCTTATTTCCCAAATGCTCCTGTCCAGAAATAGGTGTTCCTTTATATTTGTCCCTCCACATATCAGCAGTGATCACACCTATGTCCCTCAAACATGGTGGTGTGCAAAGAACCAAGTACACTTTTCTGTCGACAACAGGCCCAGACGAAGGATACTTGTGGTCTTCAGGGATCACTTACTCACTGAATGTGGCTAAATAAAGTCACCAAGCGAGCAGGAAGTATAAGAGGACAGAGGACAGAGATACGGGTACAAGTCCCTTCACCTCCATTTACTGGTTTTGTAAGCACAAGCGGCTGACTCTACCTGAAAGTGTATCGGTGAACACAGTGCTCTCCTTATGGCTTAGCTACCTAGCAAGATTTCTGGAAGCATAATGTAGGAAAGAGACATAGGCTATGTTGTTAACTCTTCTGTACAGAAGGATAGATGGGCAAACAAAAAGGTGATTGATTCATAGATAGATAGGTAGACAGACGACAGATGAAAGAAAGATCGGTACATAGACTGATAGACGATAGACATCATAGATAGATGATAGGAAGATAGATAGATAGATAGAAAGATAGATCCATAGATACATACATACATACTTACATACATAGATACATAAACAGACAGACCGTTAGATAGATAGATACAGATACATATCGATTGACACAAAGCTGTTGTTCATAAACAGGAGTTGAATGGTGAATAACATAGCTAAACTGCAAGCAAAAAGGAAGAATGAAATCCAGTTTAAAATTGCAGTAAGCAGCCTTAAGAAGAAAACAAACACTACCTTTTGCAATGACGTGGATGGAGGTAGACGGTAGTACGTTCAGAGAAATAGGCCAGGGGGAGAAAGACAAGTACCAAGTGATTTCACTCATGTGTGGAGTATAACAACAAAGAGAAACTGAAGGAAAAATATAGCAGCACTCTCACAGAATCCGAGAGTTGAATAAAAGTTACCAAAGGGAAAAGGACTAGGCAGTTTGAGTCTGAAGGGAGGGATAAGTGTGGGGAGAAAGAATAGTGGTAATTGGTATTAGCATGAATAATGCGTGGGGTAGGGTGTGCATGGGGAGTACTGTACAACACAGAGAAAACTAGTAGAGATCATATAGCATCTTACTACTCACTGATGGACAATTACTGTAACGGGTCTGTGGGGGCAGACATGGTGAAGGGATCCACAGCATTCAACTACGCTGATAGACAGCGACTGAAGAGGTTTTTCGGGGGGACTTGGTGAAGGGGGGAGCATAGTAAACATAATGTTATTCTCGTGATTGTAGATTAATGATAAAAAAATTCTTTAAGTGCAATAAGTGTACAGCTCTGAATCATCAGAATAAAAGGTCATGCACTGAGTGCTGCAAACAAAAGACACAGGGTTAAAAGAAGGGATAAAAACTCAAGACACCTACGTGCTTACTCACAGTAGACTCACTTGAGATCCAAGGACACAGACAAACTACAAGCCGAAGGTGTGTGGACAAGTACACTACACGAGTGAAACTGAAAAACAAACAATCAAACAAATGGATTCTGTTTGAGTCCCCAGAGACAGTCAGCAGAAAATAGCCCTATCTGACCACCGTGAATTTTTTGTTTGGTTTCAGCAGTTCCCAGCGATAGATTTAGTGGTGCAGCAACATACTTCTCATTTTCTCTCACCTCAACAACTGAGTTGCTGTAATAATAAGCATCTGGGCCATTGAAATCAGTGGGTATTATGATGTTCACGATTGAGAAGATCTAATAACCACCTAAAGAGGGAAGTTTGGACACTCAAATAAACACGTCACTCCACAATACACTCTTGGCTCCCAACTGCTCCTGTCTAGAAATTGGTGTTCCTTTTTATTTGAACCTCCGTCCTATCAGCGGTGATCACGCTGATGTCCTTCAAACATGTTGGTGAGCAAAGCAACAAGTTTACATTTCTGTCGCCTACAGGCCCAGAGGAATGATACCTGTGGTCTTCAGGGAGCACTTAGTCAATGAATGTGGCTAAATACAGACAGCAAATTAGAAGGAGATGAAAGAGGACAGAGGACAGAGACACGGGTTCAAGTCCCGGCACAACCATTTCCTGGTTTTGTAGGTACACGTGGCCGTCTCGACCTGCAAGGGTCTCGGTGAACCCAGTGCTCTCTCTACAGCCTAGATACTTTGCAGGATTTTTGGAAGCATAGTGTAGGAAAGTGATATAGGATATGTGGTTAACTGTTCTGTACACTAGGACAGATGGGCAGACAAAAAGTTGATTGACTGATTGATAAATAGATAGACAGACAGATAGATAGATATAGGTACATATCGACTTACACAAAGCTTCTGCTCATAACCAGGAGAGCAATGGTGAAAGCACATAGCGAAACTAAAAAACAAAAAAGAAGAATGAAATCCAGTTTAAAAAGGGCAGTAAGCAGCCTTAAGAAGAAAACAAATGCTATCATTTGCAATAACGTGGATGGAGGTAGAGCGTATTATGCTCAGTCAAACAGGCCAGGCGGAGAAATACATGTACCAAATGATTTCACTCATGTGTGGAGAATGATAACAAAGAAAAACTGAAGGAAGGCGGAGCCAACATGGCGGCGTGAGTAGGACAGTGGGAATCTCCTCCCAAAAACATATATACTTTTGAAAATACAACAAACACAACTAGCCCTAAAAGAGAGACCAGAAGACGCAGGACAGTGGCCAGACTGCAGCTACACTAGCGAGAACCCAGCGCCTGGTGAAAGGGGTGAGATACAAGCCCCGGCCCGGCGGGACCCGAACGTCCCTCCCCCCAGCTCCCGGCGGGAGAACAATAGGCAGAGCGGGAGGGAGACGGAGCCCAGTACTGCCGAACACCCAGCCCCAGCCATCCGGGCCAGAGCGCAGACACAGTATATGCCCAGGGGGCCCTGAATACTGGGAGAACATGGGGTAAGACCTCAGAGCGGGTGCTGAAGCTGATGCCCCTGTGACAAAGAAAAGCGGGGGCTTTTTGAAAGTCTTAAAGGGACAGGGACTTAACAGCTTGACGGAAAAAACCCAGGTCACAGTACAGCAGCTGGAAATTACAGGGAAAACCGGGTGCACTAACCCCCTGGGCAACAGCTCTGAGACCCCTCACGGAGGCAAACAGTCAAGCAGCCCCCCCATCCATCACCCCACCGGGCGCTGCGAAAGCAGAGAAGCAGCCTGAGACAAATTCCGCCCACAGAAAGGGAAATTTCTCCCTCCCGGCCAGGCAAGACACAAAGACCCAGTCTACACGCAATTACCCAACACAAGCCACTAGGGGTCGCAGTTGCCCCAGTAAAGAAAGGCCAGTAGTAAGTGAAAATTTTGGCCCTCCCAGCTGACAGTCAATAGCACCTGTCAACATGAAAAGGCAAAAAAATATGATCCAGACAAGACTAACCCAGACAGCTTCGGCATCTGCTCCATCTTCCCCTGAGAAGGAATCTGGGGAGATAGATTTAGCCAGTCTACCTGAAAAAGAATTCAAAACAAAAGTCATAACCATGCTGATGGACTTGCAGAGAAATATGCAAGAACTAAGGAAGGAGAATTCAGAAATAAAACAAGCTCTGGAAGGACTTCAAAACAGAATGGACGAGATGCAAGAGACCATTAATGGACTAGAAAACAGAGAACAGGAACGCAGAGAAGCTGATGCAGAGAGAGATAAAAGGATCTCCAGGAATGAAAGAATTTTAAGAGAGCTGAGTGATCAATATAAAAGAAATAATATAAGAATCATAGGCATTCCAGAAGAAGTAGAGAGAGAAAAGGGGATAGAAAATGTCTTTGAAGAAATAATTGCTGAAAATTTCCCCAAACTAGGGGAAGAAATGGCCTCTCAGACCACAGAGGTACACAGAACTCCCATGACAAGGGATCCAAGGAGGGCAACACCAAGACACATAATAATTAAAATGGCAAAGATCAAAGACAAGGACAAAGTATTACAAGCAGCCAGAGAGAAAAAAAAGGTTACCTACAAAGGAAAACCCATCAGGCTATCATCAGACTTCTCAACAGAAACCCTACAGGCCAGAAGAGAATGGCATGATATACTTAATGCAATGAAACAGAAGGGCCTCGAACCAAGACTACTGTATCCAGCACGAATATCATTTAAATATGAAGGAGGGATTAAACAATTCCCAGACAAGCAAAAGTTGAGGGAATTTGCCTCCCACAAACCACCTCTACAGGGCATCCTACAGGGACTGCTCTAGATGGGAGCACTCCTAAAAAGAGCACACAACAAAACACCCAACATATGAAGAAGGGAGGAGGAGGAATAAGAAGGGAGAGAAATAAAGAATCATCAGATTGTGTTTATAATAGCTCAACAAGCGAGTTAAGTTAGACAGTAAGACAGTAAAGAAGCTAACCCTAAACCTTTGGTAACCACAAACTTAAAGCCTGCAATGGCAATAAATTCATACCTTTCAATAATCACCCTAAATATAAATGGACTGAATGCACCAATCAAAAGACACAGAGTAATAGAATGGATAAAAAAGCAAGATCCATCCATATGCTGCTTACAAGAGACTCACCTCAAACCCAAAGACGCACACAGACTTAAAGTCAAGGGATGGAAAAAGATATTTCAAGCAAACAACAGAGAGAAGAAAGCAGGTGTTGCAATTCTGGTATCAGACAAAACAGACTTCAAAATAAAGAGAGTAACAAAAGACAAAGAAGGACATTACATAATGATAAAGGGCTCAGTCCATCAAGAGGATATAACCATTATAAATATATATGCACCCAATACAGGAGCACCAACATACCTGAAACAAATATTAACAGAACTAAAGGAGGAAATAGAATGCAATGCATTCATTCTAGGAGACTTCAACACACCACTCACTCCAAAGGACAGATCCACCAGACAGAAAATAAGTAAGGACACAGAGGCACTGAACAACACACTAGAACAGATGGACCTAATAGACATCTACAGAACTCTACATCCAAAAGCAACAGGATACACGTTCTTCTCAAGTGCACATGGAACATTCTCCAGAATAGACCACATACTAGGACACAAAAAGAGCCTCAGTAAATTCCAAAAGATTGAAATCCTACCAACCAACTTTTCAGACCACAAAGGCATTAAACTAGAAATAAACTGTTCAAAGAAAGCAAAAAGGCTCACAAACACATGGAGGCTAAACAACACGCTCCTAAATAATCAATGGATCAACGACCAAATCTAAATGGAGATCCAGCAATATATGGAAACAAATGACAACAACAACACTAAGCCCCAACTTCTGTGGGACGCAGCAAAAGCAGTCTTAAGAGGAAAGTATATAGCACTCCAAGCATATTTAAAAAAGGAAGAGCAATCCCAAATGAACGGTCTAAGGTCACAACTATCAAAATTGGAAAAAGAAGAACAAATGAGGCCTAAGGTCAGCAGAAGGAGGGACATAATAAAGATGAGAGAAGAAATAAATAAAATTGAGAAGAATAAAACAATAGCAAAAATCAATGAAACCAAGAGCTGGTTCTTCGAGAAAATAAACAAAATAGATAAGCCTCTAGCCAGACTTATTAAGAGGAAAAGAGAGTCAACACAAATCAACAGTATCAGAAATGAGAAAGGAAAAATCACAACAGATCCCGCAGAAATACAAAGAATTATTAGAGACTACTATGAAAACCTATATGCTAACAAGCTGGAAAACCTAGGAGAAATGGACAACTTCCTAGAAAAATACAACCTTCCAAGACTGACCCAAAAAGAAACAGAAAATCTAAACAGACCAATTACCAGCAACGAAATTGAAGCGGTAATCAAAAAACTACCAAAGAACAAAACCCCAGGGCCAGATGGATTTACCTCGGAATTTTATCAGACATACAGGGAAGACATAATACCCATTCTCCTTAAAGTTTTCCAAGAAATAGAAGAGGAGGGGATACTCCCAAACTCATTCTATGAAGCTAACATCACCCTAATACCAAAACCAGGCAAAGACACCACCAAAAAAGAAAACTATAGACCAATATCCCTGATGAACGTAGACGCAAAAATACTCAACAAAATTTTAGCAAACCGAATTCAAAAATACATCAAAACCATCGTACACCATGACCAAGTGGGATTCATCCCAGGGATGCAAGGATGGCACAACATTCGAAAGTCCATCAATATCATCCACCACATCAACAAAAAGAAAGACAAAATCCACATGATCATCTCCATAGATGCTGAAAAAGCATTTGACAAAGTTCAACATCCATTCATGATAAAAACTCTCAGCAAAATGGGAATAGAGGGCAAGTACCTCAACATAATAAAGGCCATCTATGAAAAACCCACAGCCAACATTATATTGAATAGCGAGAAGCTGAAAGCATTTCCGCTGAGATCGGGAACTAGACAGGGATGCCCACTCTCCCCACTGTTATTTAACATAGTACTGGAGGTCCTAGCCACGGCAATCAGACAAAACAAAAAAATACAAGGAATCCAGATTGGCAAAGAAGAAGTCAAACTGTCACTATTTGCAGATGACATGATACTGTACATAAAAAACCCTAAAGACTCCACCCCAGAAATACTAGAACAGATATCGGAATACAGCAAAGTTGCAGGATACAAAATCAACACACAGAAATCTGTGGCTTTCCTATATACCAACAATGAACCAACAGAAAGAGAAATCAGGAAAACAACTCCATTCACAATTGCATCAAAAAAAATAAAATACCTAGGAATAAACCTAACCAAAGAAGTGAAAGACTTATATTCTGAAAACTACAAGTCACTCTTAAAAGAAATTAAAGGGGACACTAACAGATGGAAACGCATCCCATGCTCATGGCTAGGAAGAATTAATATCGTCAAAATGGCCATCCTGCCCAAAGCAATATACAGATTTGATGCAATCCCTATGAAAATACCAGCAACATTCTTCAATGAACTGGATCAAATAATTCAAAAATTCATATGGAACCACCAAAGACCCCGAATAGCCAAAGCAATCCTGAGAAAGAAGAATAAAGTAGGGGGGATCTCACTCCCAAACTTCAAGCTCTATTATAAAGCCATAGTAATCAAGACAATTTGGTACTGGCACAAGAACAGAGCCACAGACCAATGGAACAGACTAGAGAATCCAGACATTAACTCAGACATATATGGTCAATTAATATTTGATAAAGGAGCCATGGACATACAATGGCGAAATGACAGTCTCTTCAACAGATGGTGCTGGCAAAACTGGACAGCTACATGTAGGAGAATGAAACTGGACCATCATCTAACCCCATATACAAAAGTAAACTCAAAATGGATCAAAGACCTGAATGTAAGTCATGAAACCATTAAACTCTTGGAAGAAAACATAGGCAAAAACCTCTTAGACATAAACATGAGTGACCTCTTCTTGAACATATCTCCCCGGGCAAGGAAAACAACAGCAAAAATGAACAAGTGGGACTATATTAAGCTGAAAAGCTTCTGTACAGCAAAAGACATCATCAATAGAACAAAAAGAAACCCTACAGTATGGGAGAATATCTTTGAAAATGACACATCCGATAAAGGCTTGACGTCCAGAATATATAAAGAGCTCACACGCCTCAACAAACAAAAAACAAATAACCCAATTAAAAAATGGGCAAAGGAACTGAACAGACGGTTCTCCAAAAAAGAAATACAGATGGCCAACAGACACATGAAAAGATGCTCCACATCGCTAATTATCAGAGAAATGCAAATTAAAACTACAATGAGGTATCACCTCACACCAGTAAGGATGGCTGCCATCCAAAAGACAAACAACAACAAATGTTGGCGAGGCTGTGGAGAAAGGGGAACCCTCCTACACTGCTGGTGGGAATGTAAGTTAGTTCAACCATTGTGGAAAGCAGTATGGAGGTACATCAAAATGCTCAAAACAGACTTACCATTTGACCCAGGAATTGCACTCCTAGGAATTTACCCTAAGAATGCAGCAATCAAGTTTGAGAAAGACAGATGCACCCCTATGTTTATTGCAGCACTATTTACAATAGCCAAGAATTGGAAGCAACCTAAATGTCCATCAATAGATGAATGGATAAAGAAGATGTGGTACATATACACAATGGAATACTACTCAGCCATAAGAAAAGGGCAAATCCAACCATTTGCAGCAACATGGATGGAGCTGGAGGGTATTTTGCTCAGTGAAACAAGCCAAGCAGAGAAAGAGAAATACCAAATGATTTCACTCATCTGTGGAATATAAGAACAAAGGAAAAACTGAAGGAACAAAACAGCAACAGAATCACAGAACTCAAGAATGGACTAACAGGTACCAAAGGGAAAGGGACTGGGGAGGATGGGTGGGTAGGGAGGGATAAGGGGGGGAGAAGTAGGGGGGTATTAAGATTAGCATCCATAGCCGGGTGGGAGAAAGGGGAGGGCTGTACAACACAGAGAAGACAAGTAGTGATTCTACAACAGGTTGCTACGCTGATGGACAGTGACTGTAAAGGAGTATATAGGGGGGACCTGGTATAGGGGAGAGCCTAGTAAACAAAGTATTCGTCATGTAAGTGTAGATTAATGATTAAAAAAAAAATGCAGTTCCTATGTGGTGACCTCTAATGAGTTCTACACAATGATATAAAGGACATATAAAAGTGTAGGCAAAGGGTCTGTTTGTGTTTATACAGAGGATCAAAGCCTAATTTGGCTACCCCGAAAATGAACTAAGAAACGATATGAAAGAGAACTTCCAACATCAGCACTCTCGGGAAGACTCATGACAGAAGATGATCATCAAAAAACCCCAACAAAGATCCACGCACTGCTACAGCTGTAGATGCACTCATCCCACCAGCTCCTGGACTTGCCATGGGAATGAAGGAGATATCTAAGCTGGCCTGTGCATACAGTAAAACAACAAATTTGACTGGATCTATACTGTTGGAACTCAACCAAGAATTAGGAGAAGTGCAAATTGTAGCGCTCCAAAATCTTACAACTACAGACTATTTACTGTTAAAAGAACATATGGGATGTGAACAGTGCCCAGGAATGGGTTGTTTTAATTTGTCTGACTTTTCTCAAACTACTCAAATTCAGTTAGATAATAACCATCATATCATTGATAAGTTTTCACAAATGCCTAGGGTGCCTAACTGGTTTTCTTGGTTTCACTGGAGATGGCTGGTAATTACAGGTATGCTTTGGTTATGTAACTATACTCCTATTATGTTAATGTGTGTGCGCAATTTAAGTAGTAGCTTAAAATCTATACATGCTGAAGTTACTCTACAAGAAGATATGTCAAAGAAATAATCAATCTTCCCATGTTTTCTCCCGCCTGCTACTTCTATAGCTTTTCTTCTTTCTTCCTAATTACAACGAATTCTTAAATAGAATTCGTGCCTCATATCTAATTTACCGAGTATCATAACTCCTCCAAGGGGTAAAGATACCTCAAGACAAATGCTGGGCATAGAAGCCACAGGGCATAAATATGCAAAGAAATAAAAAGCTAACCATTTCAAACAATAAGGCTTCTCTCTCACTTACCAACTTAACATTTCCCTGTATGGCCCCGGAAGATGACTGGTTAGCCAGAGACGGGTAAGATTCCTCAAGGGAGGAACAACCTAAGACAGGCACAGTCGCAGGGGGGTCATCAGGTGAGAAATTGGGGATCAACAGAGGTGAGGCTTAGAACCTCACCCCCCCTGTTCTGAGAGAAATCTTCTGCATATGTGGAGGTTTTATTGCCCTTGTCTAGCTTGGATTAACACATAGTCTACAGGCACACACCTGATCATCTACATTTGCTCTCTTACAACACTAAACTATGTTTTCTACCTTTATGTTGTATCTACCTACCACTTCAGCATCTTATTAAAAATAATAAAGAGAGAAATGTGGTATCCACATATAAATCAAGTATAAAAATCAAATGTGTATTCATATTTGAACTGACTGTTTATAGTTCATAATGCATGAGCAAAACCAAAAGTTTCTGTGATGACTGCCCTTGTACTGTTCACCATGTAACTTATTCACTATGTAAGAATTTGTTCTCCATGTAAGAACTTGTTCGTTATGCTTCAGAAGATTGGAGACTGACGAAAATTAGGCTTGGGGTGGATTAATGATTGTGCATTGAGCATTGACTCCCCTATACAGAATTTTATTGTCGTTAACAACCATTTGATCAATAAATATGAGAGATGCCCTAACAACAACAACCAAGAAAAAGTACACACTTCCAATTGTAAAATAAAAAAAAAAAAAAAAAAAAAAAAGAAAAACTGAAGGAAAAGACAGCAGCAGACTCACAGAACCCGAGAGTGGACTAACAGTTACCAAAGAGAAAGGGACTGGGTAGCGTTCGTGGGAAGGGAGTAATAAGGGCGGGGAAAAAGAATGGGGGCATTAGGATAAGCATGTTTAATGTGTACGGTGGGGGTTCATGGGTAGGGCTGTACGACACAGAGAAGACATGTAGTGATTCTACAGCATCTTAGTACATGCTGACGGACAGGGACTGTAACTGGGATTTGGGGGGGACTTGCTGAAGAGGGTAGACTGGAAAACATAATGTTCTGCACGTGATTGTATATTAATGAGAACAAAGAAAATTTCAAACTGATGTAAGAGCACTGATCTCAAATATCAGAATAAAAGTACAGGCTTTGAGTGCTCCAATCAAAAGACACAGGATTAGAAGAACTGATGAAAACTCAAGACCACCTACGTGCTCCCTTTCTGGAGACTCACTTGAGATCCAAGGACACAGACAAATTACAAGCTGAAGGGGCGGGGACAGGTACCCTATACAAGTGAAACTGAGAAACAAATGGATTCTGTTTGAGTCCCCAGAGGGAGTCAGTAGAAAATAGCCCAATCTAGCCACCGTGAATTCTTTTTATTTTGTTTCAGCAGTGCTCAGGCATAGATTTCGTGGTGCAGCAATTTCCTTCTCATTTCCTCCCACCTCAACAAATTAATTGCTGTAATAATATGCGTCTGCGCTTTTAAAATCATTGCTTTTTATGATGTTCACGAATGTAAAGAAGTAATAACCATCTAAAGAGGGAAGTTTGGACCCTCAAATAAACACTTCACTCCACTACACACTCTTATTTCCCAAATGCTCCTGTCCAGAAATAGGTGTTCCTTTATATTTGTCCCTCAACATATCAGCAGTGATCACACGTATGTCCCTCAAACATGGTGGTGTGAAAAGAACCAAGTAGACTTTTCTGTCGACAACAGGCCCAGACGAAGGATACTTGTGGTCTTCAGGGATCACTTACTCACTGAATGTGGCTAAATAAAGTCACCAAGCGAGCAGGAAGTATAAGAGGACAGAGGACAGAGATACGGGTACAAGTCCCTTCACCTCCATTTACTGGTTTTGTAAGCACAAGCGGCTGACTCTACCTGAAAGTGTATCGGTGAACACAGTGCTCTCCTTATGGCTTAGCTACCTTGCAAGATTTCTGGAAGCATAATGTAGGAAAGAGACATAGGCTATGTTGTTAACTGTTCTGTACAGAAGGATAGATGGGCAGACAAAAAGGTGATTGATTCATAGATAGATAGGTAGACAGACGACAGATGAAAGAAAGATAGGTACATAGACTGATAGACGATAGACATCATAGATAGATGATAGGAAGATAGATAGATAGATAGAAAGATAGATCCATAGATACATACATACATACTTACATACATAGATACATAAACAGACAGACCGTTAGATAGATAGATACAGATACATATCGATTGACACAAAGCTGTTGTTCATAAACAGGAGTTGAATGGTGAATAACATAGCTAAACAGCAAGCAAAAAGGAAGAATGAAATCCAGTTTAAAATTGCAGTAAGCAGCCTTAAGAAGAAAACAAACACTACCTTTTGCAATGACGTGGATGGAGCTAGACGGTAGTACGTTCAGAGAAATAGGCCAGGGGGAGAAAGACAAGTACCAAGTGATTTCACTCATGTGTGGAGTATAACCACAAAGAGAAACTGAAGGAAAAATACAGCAGCACTCTCACAGAATCCGAGAGTTGACTAAAAGTTACCAAAGGGAAAAGGACTAGGCAGTTTGAGTCTGAAGGGAGGGATAAGTGTGGGGAGAAAGAATAGTGGTAATTGGGATTAGCATGAATAATGCGTGGGGTCGGGTGTGCATGGGGAGTACTGTACAACACAGAGAAAACTAGTAGAGATCATATAGCATCTTACTACTCACTGATGGCCAATTACTGTAACGGGTCTGTGGGGGCGGACATGGTGAAGGCATCCACAGCATTCAACTACGCTGATAGACTGCGAATGAAGAGGTTTTTCGGGGGGACTTGGTGAAGGGGGGAGCATAGTGAACATAATGTTCTTCTCGTGATTGTAGATTAATGATAAAAAAAATTCTTTAAGTGCAATAAGTGTACAGCTCTGAATCATCAGAATAAAAGGTCATGCACTGAGTGCTGCAAACAAAAGACACAGGGTTAAAAGAAGGGATAAAAACTCAAGACACCTACGTGCTTACTTACAGTAGACTCACTTGAGATCCAAGGACACAGACAAACTACAAGCCGAAGGTGTGTGGACAAGTACACTACAGGAGTGAAACTGAAAACCAAACAATCAAACAAATGGATTCTGTTTGAGTCCCCAGAGACAGTCAGCAGAAAATAGCCCTATCTGACCACCGTGAATTCTTTTTGTTTGGTTTCAACAGTTCCCAGCCATAGATTTAGTGGTGCAGCAACATACTTCTCATTTTCTCTCACCTCAACAACTGAGTTGCTGTAATAATAAGCATCTGGGCAATTGAAATCAGTGGGTTTTATGATGCTCACGATTGAGAAGATCTAATAACCACCTAAAGAGGGAAGTTTGGACACTCAAATAAACACGTCAATCCACAATACACTCTTGGCTCCCAACTGCTCCTGTCTAGAAATTGGTGTTCCTATTTATTTGAACCTCCGTCCTATCGGCGGTGATCACGCTGATGTCCTTCAAACATGGTGGTGAGCAAAGCAACAAGTTTACATTTCTGTCGACAACAGGCCCAGAGGAATGATACCTGTGGTCTTCAGGGAGCACTTAGTCAATGAATGTGGCTAAATACAGACAGCAAATTAGAAGGAGATGAAAGAGGACAGGGGACAGAGACAAGGGTTCAAGTCCCGGCACAACCATTTCCTGGTTTTGTAGGTACACGTGGCCGTCTCGACCTGCAAGTGTCTCGGTGAACCCAGTGCTCTCTCTACAGCCTAGATACTTTGCAGGATATTTGGAATCATAGTGTAGAAAAGTGATATAGGATATGTGGTTAACTGTTCTGTACACAAGGAGAAGGGCAGACAAAATGTTGATTGACTGATAAATAGATAGACAGACAGATAGATAGATATAGGTACATATCGACTAACAGAAAGCTACTGCTCATAACCAGGAGAGCAATGGTGAAAGCACATAGCGAAACTACAAACAGAAAAGAAGAATGAAATCCAGTTTAAAAAGGGCAGTAAGCAGCCTTAAGAAGAAAACAAATCCTATCATTTGCAATAACGTGGTTGGAGGTAGAGGGTATTATGCTAAGTCAAACAGGCCAGGCGGAGAAATACATGTACCAAATGATTTCACTCATGTGTGGAGAATGATAACAAAGAAAAACTGAAGGAAAAGACAGCAGCAGACTCACAGAACCCGAGAGTGGACTAACAGTTACCAAAGAGAAAGGGACTGGGTAGCATTTGTGAGAAGGGAGTAATAAGTTCGGGGAAAAAGAATGGGGGCATTAGGATTAGCATGTTTAATGTGTAGGGTGGGGGTTCATGGGTAGGGCTGTACGACACAGAGAAGACATGTAGTGATTCTACAGCATCTTAGTACATGCTGACGGACAGGGACTGTAACTGGGATTTGGGGGGGACTTGCTGAAGAGGGTAGACTGGAAATCATAATGTTCTGCACGTGATTGTGTATTAATGAGAACAAAGAAAATTTCAAACTGATGTAAGAGCACTGCTCTCAAATATCAGAATAAAAGTACAGGCTTTGAGTGCTCCAATCAGAAGACACAGGTTTAGAAGAACTGATGAAACTCAAGACCACCTATGTGCTCCCTTTCTGGAGACTCACTTGAGATCCAAGGACACAGACAAACTACAAGCTGAAGGGGCGGGGACAGGTACCCTATACAAGTGAAACTGAGAAACAAACAAATGGAGTCTGTTTGAGTCCCCAGAGAGAGTCAGTAAAAAATAGCCCAATCTAGCCACCGTGAATTCTTTTTATTTTGTTTCAGCAGTGCTCAGGCATAGATTTCGTGGTGCAGCAACTTCCTTCTCATTTCCTCCCACCTCAACAAATTAATTGCTGTAATAATATGCATCTGCGCTTTTAAAATCATTGCTTTTTATGATGTTCACGAATGTAAAGAAGTAATAACCATCTAAAGAGGGAAGTTTGGACCCTCAAATAAACACTTCACTCCACTACACACTCTTATTTCCCAAATGCTCCTGTCCAGAAATAGGTGTTCCTTTATATTTGTCCCTCCACATATCAGCAGTGATCACACCTATGTCCCTCAAACATGGTGGTGTGCAAAGAACCAAGTACACTTTTCTGTCGACAAAAGGCCCAGACGAAGGATACTTGTGGTCTTCAGGGATCTCTTACTCACTGAATGTGGTTAAATAAAGTCACCAAGCGAGCAGGAAGTATAAGAGGACAGAGGACAGAGATACGGGTACAAGTCCCTTCACCTCCATTTACTGGTTTTGTAAGAACAAGCGGCTGACTCTACCTGAAAGTGTATCGGTGAACACAGTGCTCTCCTTATGGCTTAGCTACCTTGCAAGATTTTTGGAAGCATAATGTAGGAAAGAGACATAGGCTATGTTGTTAACTGTTCTGTACAGAAGGATAGATGGGCAGACAAAAAGGTGATTGATTCATAGATAGATAGGTAGACAGACGACAGATGAAAGATAGGTACATAGACTGATAGACGATAGACATCATAGATAGATGATAGGAAGATAGATAGATAGATAGAAAGATAGATCCATAGATATATACATACATACTTACATACATAGATACATAAACAGACAGACCGTTAGATAGATAGATACAGATACATATCAATTGACACAAAGCTGTTGTTCATAAACAGGAGTTGAATGGTGAATAACATAGCTAAACTGCAAGCAATTAGGAAAAATGAAATCCAGTTTAAAATTGCAGTAAGCAGCCTTAAGAAGAAAACAAACACTACCTTTTGCAATGACGTGGATGGAGCTAGACGATAGTACGTTCAGAGAAATAGGCAAGGGGGAGAAAGACAAGTACCAAGTGATTTCACTCATGTGTGGAGTATAACAAGAAAGAGAAACTGAAGGAAAAATACAGCAGTACTCTCACAGAATCCGAGAGTTGACTAAAAGTTACCAAAGGGAAAAGGACTAGGCAGTTTGATTCTGAAGGGAGGGATAAGTGTGGGGAGAAAGAATAGTGGTAATTGAGATTAGCATGAATAATGCGTGGGGTCGGGTGTGCATGGGGTGTACTGTACAACACAGAGAAAACTAGTAGAGATCATATAGCATCTTACTACTCACTGATGGACAATTACTGTAACGGGTCTGAGGGGGCGGACATGGTGAAGGGATCCACAGCATTCAACTACGCTGATAGACAGCGACTGAAGAGGTTTTTCGGGGGGACTTGGTGAAGGGGGGAGCATAGTAAACATAATGTTCTTCTCGTGATTGTAGATTAATGATAAAAAAAATTCTTTAAGTGCAATAAGTGTACAGCTCTGAATCATCAGAATAAAAGGTCATGCACTGAGTGCTGCAAACAAAAGACACAGTGTTAAAAGAAGGGATAAAAACTCAAGACACCTACATGCTTACTTACAGTAGACTCACTTGAGATCCAAGGACACAGACAAACTACAAGCCGAAGGTGTGTGGACAAGTACACTACACGAGTGAAACTGAAAAACAAACAATCAAACAAATGGATTCTGTTTGAGTCCCCAGAGACAGTCAGCAGAAAATAGCCCTATCTGACCACCGTGAATTCTTTTTGTTTGGTTTCAGCAGTTCCCAGCGATAGATTTAGTGGTGCAGCAACATACTTCTCATTTTCTCTCACCTCAACAACTGAGTTGCTGTAATAATAAGCATCTGGGCCATTGAAATCAGTGGGTTTTATGATGCTCACGATTGAGAAGATCTAATAACCACCTAAAGAGGGAAGTTTGGACACTCAAATAAACACGTCACTCCACAATACACTCTTGGCTCCCAACTGCTCCTGTCTAGAAATTGGTGTTCCTTTTTATTTGAACCTCCGTCCTATCGGCGGTGATCACGCTGATGTCCTTCAAACATGGTGGTGAGCAAAGCAACAAGTTTACATTTCTGTCGACAACAGGCCCAGAGGAATGATACCTGTGGTCTTCAGGGAGCACTTAGTCAATGAATGTGGCTAAATACAGACAGCAAATTAGAAGGAGATGAAAGAGGACAGAGGACAGAGACAAGGGTTCAAGTCCCGGAACAACCATTTCCTGGTTTTGTAGGTACACGTGGCCTTCTCGACCTGCAAGGGTCTCGGTGAACCCAGTGCTCTCTCTACAGCCTAGATACTTTGCAGGATATTTGGAAGCATAGTGTAGGAAAGTGATATAGGATATGTGGTTAACTGTTCTGTACACAAGGAGAGAAGGGCAGACAAAATGTTGATTGACTGATAAATAGATAGACAGACAGATAGATAGATATAGGTACATATCGACTAACAGAAAGCTACTGCTCATAACCAGGAGAGCAATGGTGAAAGCACATAGCGAAACTACAAACAGAAAAGAAGAATGAAATCCAGTTTAAAAAGGGCAGTAAGCAGCCTTAAGAAGAAAACAAATCCTATCATTTGCAATAACGTGGATGGAGTTAGAGGGTATTATGCTCAGTCAAACAGGCCAGGCGGAGAAATACATGTTCCAAATGATTTCACTCATGTGTGGAGAATGATAACAAAGAAAAACTGAAGGAAAAGACAGCAGCAGACTCACAGAACCCGAGAGTGGACTAACAGTTACCAAAGAGAAAGGGACTGGGTAGCGTTCGTGGGAAGGGAGTAATAAGGGCGGGGAAAAAGAATGGGGGCATTAGGATTAGCATGTTTAATGTATAGGGTGGGGGTTCATGGGTAGGGCTGTACGACACAGAGAAGACATGTAGTGATTCTACAGCATCTTACTACATGCTGACGGACAGGGACTGTAACTGGGATTTGGGGGGACTTGCTGAAGAGGGTAGACTGGAAATCATAATGTTCTGCACGTGATTGTGTATTAATGAGAACAAAGAAAATTTCAAACTGATGTAAGAGCTCTGCTCTCAAATATCAGAATAAAAGTACAGGCTTTGAGTGCTCCAATCAAAAGACACAGGGTTAGAAGAACTGATGTAAACTCAAGACCACCTACGTGCTCCCTTTCTGGAGACTCACTTGAGATCCAAGGACACAGACAAACTACAAGCTGAAGGGGCGGGGACAGGTACCCTATACAAGTGAAACTGAGAAACAAACAAATGGATTCTGTTTGAGTCCCCAGAGAGAGTCAGTAGAAAATAGCCCAATCTAGCCACCGTGAATTCTTTTTATTTTGTTTCAGCAGTGCTCAGGCATAGATTTCGTGGTGCAGCAACTTCCTTCTCATTTCCTCCCACCTCAACAAATTAATTGCTGTAATAATATGCGTCTGCGCTTTTAAAATCATTCCTTTTTATGATGTTCACGAATGGAAAGAAGTAATAACCATCTAAAGAGGGAAGTTTGGACCCTCAAATAAACACTTCACTCCACTACACACTCTTATTTCCCAAATGCTCCTGTCCAGAAATAGGTGTTCCTTTATATTTGTCCCTCCACATATCAGCAGTGATCACACCTATGTCCCTCAAACATGGTAGTGTGCAAAGAACCAAGTACACTTTTCTGTCGACAACAGGCCCAGACGAAGGATACTTGTGGTCTTCAGGGATCACTTACTCACTGAATGTGGCTAAATAAAGTCACCAAGCGAGCAGGAAGTATAAGAGGACAGAGGACAGAGATACGGGTACAAGTCCCTTCACCTCCATTTACTGGTTTTGTAAGCACAAGCGGCTGACTCTACCTGAAAGTGTATCGGTGAACACAGTGCTCTCCCTATGGCTTAGGTACCTTGCAAGATTTCTGGAAGCATAATGTAGGAAAGAGACATAGGCTATGTTGTTAACTGTTCTGTACAGAAGGATAGATGGGCAGACAAAAAGGTGATTGATTCATAGATAGATAGGTAGACAGACGACAGATGAAAGATAGGTACATAGACTGATAGACGATAGACATCATAGATAGATGATACGAAGATAGATAGATAGATAGAAAGATAGATCCATAGATACATACATACATACTTACATACATAGATACATAAACAGACAGACCGTTAGATAGATAGATACAGATACATATCAATTGACACAAAGCTGTTGTTCATAAACAGGAATTGAATGGTGAATAACATAGCTAAACTGCAAGCAATAAGGAAAAATGAAATCCAGTTTAAAATTGCAGTAAGCAGCCTTAAGAAGAAAACAAACACTACCTTTTGCAATGACGTGGATGGAGCTAGACGATAGTACGTTCAGAGAAATAGGCCCAGGGGGAGAAAGACAAGTACCAAGTGATTTCACTCATGTGTGGAGTATAACAACAAAGAGAAACTGAAGGAAAAATACAGCAGCACTCTCACAGAATCCGAGAGTTGACTAAAAGTTACCAAAGGGAAAAGGACTAGGCAGTTTGAGTCTGAAGGGAGGGATAAGTGTGGGGAGAAAGAATAGTGGTAATTGGGATTAGCATGAATAATGCGTGGGGTCGGGTGTGCATGGGGAGTACTGTACAACACAGAGAAAACTAGTAGAGATCATATAGCATCTTACTACTCACTGATGGACAATTACTGTAACGGGTCTGTGGGGGCGGACATGGTGAAGGGATCCACAGCATTCAACTACGCTGATAGACAGCGACGGAAGAGGTTTTTTGGGGGGACTTGGTGAAGGGGGGAGCATAGTAAACATAATGTTCTTCTCGTGATTGTAGATTAATGATAAAAAAAATTTTTTAAGTGCAATAAGTGTACAGCTCTGAATCATCAGAATAAAAGGTCATGCAATGAGTGCTGCAAACAAAAGACACAGGGTTAAAAGAAGGGATAAAAACTCAAGACACCTACATGCTTACTTACAGTAGACTCACTTGAGATCCAAGGACACAGACAAACTACAAGCCGAAGGTGTGTGGACAAGTACACTACACGAGTGAAACTGAAAAACAAACAATCAAACAAATGGATTCTGTTTGAGTCCCCAGAGACAGTCAGCAGAAAATAGCCCTATCTGACCACCGTGAATTCTTTTTGTTTGGTTTCAGCAGTTCCCAGCGATAGATTTAGTGGTGCAGCAACATACTTCTCATTTTCTCTCACCTCAACAACTGAGTTGCTGTAATAATAAGCATCTGGGCATTGAAATCAGTGGGTTTTATGATGTTCACGATTGAGAAGATCTAATAACCACCTAAAGAGGGAAGTTTGGACACTCAAATACACACGTCACTCCACAATACACTCTTGGCTCCCAACTGCTCCTGTCTAGAAATTGGTGTTCCTTTTTATTTGAACCTCCGTCCTATCGGCGGTGATCACGCTGATGTCCTTCAAACATGGTGGTGAGCAAAGCAACAAGTTTACATTTCTGTTGACAACAGGCCCAGAGGAATGATACCTGTGGTCTTCAGGGAGCACTTAGTCAATGAATGTGGCTAAATACAGACAGTAAGTTAGAAGGAGATGAAAGAGGACAGAGGATAGAGACACGTGTTCAAGTCCCAGCACAACCATTCCCTGGTTTTGTAGGTACACGCGGCCGACTCGTACTGCAAGTGTCTCGGTGAACCCAGTTCTCCTTCCGCATCCTAGATACTTTGCAGGATTGTGGGGAGCATAGTGTAGGAAAGTGATACAGGGTAAATGGTTAACTGTTCTGTACACATGGACCGATTTACAGACAAAAAGATGATTGATTGAGTGATTGATAAATAGATAGACAGACAGATACATAGATATAGGTATATATCGATTAACATAAAGCTACTGCTCATAACAAGGAGAGCAATGGTGAAAGCACATAGCAAAACTACAAACAAAAAAGAAGAATGAAATCCAGTTTAAAAAGTGCAGTAAGCCACCATAAGAAGAAAACAAATCCTATCATTTGCAATAATGTGGATGGAGCTAGAGGGTATTATGCTCAGTCAAATAGGCCAGGCGGAGAAATACATGTACAAAATGATTTCACTCATGTGTGGAGTATGATAACAAAGAAAAACTGAAGGAAAAGACAGCAGCAGACTCACAGAACCCGAGAGTGGACTAACAGTTACCAAAGAGAAAGGGACTGGGTAGCGTTTGTGGGAAGTTAGTAATAAGTGCGAGGAAAAAGAATGGGGGCATTAGGATTAGCATGTATAATGTGTAGGGTGGGGTGTCATCCGTAGGGCTGTACAACACAGAGAAGACATGTAGTGATTCTACAGCATCTTAGTACATGCTGACGGAGAGCGGCTATAACTCGGAGTTGGGGTGACTTGGTGAAGAGGGTAGACAGAATAACATAATTTTCTGTAAGTAATTGTATATTAATGAGAACAAAAAGAATTTCAAAGTGCAGTAAGAGCACAGTTCTCAAATATCAGAATAAAAGTACAGCCTTTGAGTGCTCCAATCAAAAGACACAGGGTTAGAAGAACTGATGAAAACTAAAGGCCACCTACGTGATCCCTTACTGGAGACTCACTTCAGATCCAAGGACACAGACAAACTACAAGCTGTAGGGGCGGGGACAGGTACCCTACACAAGTGAAACTGATAAACAAAGAAAGAAATGTATTCTGTTTTGGACCCCAGAGAGAGTCAGTAGAAAATAGCCCTATCTAACCACCGTGAATTGTTTTTGTTTGGTTTCAGCAGTGCTCAGGCATAGATTTAGTGGTGCAGCAACTTCCTTCTCATTTCCTCTCACCTCAGCAAATGAATTGCTG
This sequence comes from Manis pentadactyla, assembly GCF_030020395.1. Lineage (NCBI taxonomy): Eukaryota > Metazoa > Chordata > Mammalia > Pholidota > Manidae > Manis > Manis pentadactyla. The sequence continues at coordinate 42,900,676 of NC_080031.1, read as the reverse complement.
TAATAATATGCGTCTGGACATTTATAATCATTGCTTTTTATGATGTTCACGAATGTAAAGAAGTAATAACCACCTAAAGAGGGAAGTTTGGAAACTCAAATAAACACTTCACTCCACAACGCACTCTTTGTTCCCAACTGCTCCTGTCCAGAAATAGGTGTTAATTCATATTTGTCCCTCCACCTATCAGCAGTGATCACGCAAATGTCCCTCTAACTCGGTGGTGTGCAAAGGGCCAAGTACACTTTTCTGTCGACAACAGGCCCAGACGAAGGATACTTGTGGTCTTCAGGGATCACTTACTCACTGAATGTGGCTAAATAAAGTCAACAAGTGAGGAGGAAGTATAAGAGGACAGAGGACAAAGATACGGGTTCAAGTCCTTTCACCTCCATTTACTGGTTTTGTAAGCACACTCTGCTGACTCCACATGAAAGCATATCGGTGAACACAGTGCTCTCCTTATGGCTTAGTTACCTTGCAATATTTCTGAAATCATAATGTAGGGAAGAGACATAGGGTATGTTGTTAACTGTTCTGTACATAAGGATAGATAGGCAGACAAAAAGATGATTGTTTCATAGATAGATAGGTAGACAGACGACAGGTGAAAGATTGATAGATAGGTACATAGATTAATAGATGATGGACATCATAGATAGATGATAGGAAGACAGATAGATAGATATATAGATAGATACATAGATACATAGATATATACATACATAGATACATAGATAGACAGAGAGACCTTTAGATAGATAGATACAGATACATGTCGATTGACAGAAAGCTATTGTTCATAACCAGGAGTTGAATGGTGAATAACATAGCTAAACTACAAACAAAAAGGAAGAATGAAATCCAGTTTAAAAAGTGCAGTAAGCAGCCTTAAGAAGAAAACAAACACTATCGTTTGCAATGACGTGGATGTAGCAAGACGGTAGTATGTTCAGAAATATAGGGCAGGCGGATAAAGGCAAGTACGAAGTTATTTCACTCATGTGTGGAGTATAACAACAAAGTAAAACTGAAGTAAAAAAACAGCAGCAGACTCACAGAACCCGAGAGTTGACTAAAAGTAACCAAAGGAAAAAGGACTGGGCAGGGTGAGTCTGAAGGGAGGGATAAGTGTGGGGAGAAAGAATGGGGGCATTAAGTTTAGCATGTATAATGCACGGGGTTGGGCGTGCATGAGGAGTACTGTACAACACAGAGAAGACAAGTAGAGATCATATAGCATCTTACTACTCACTGATGGACAGTGACTGTAATGGGGACTTTTGGGGGAGACATGGTGAAGGGGTCTACAGCATCCAAATACGCTAATCGACAGTGACTGAAGAGGTTTTTCGGGGTGACTTGGTGAAGGAGGGAGCATAGTAAACATAATGTTCTTCACGTGATTGTAGATTAATGATAAAAAATATTGTTTAAGTGTAATAAGTGCACAGCTCTGAATCATCAGAATAAAAGGTCAGGCACTGAGTGGTGCAAACAAAAGACACAGGGATAAAAGAAGGGATGAAAACTAAGACACCTACGTGCTTACTTACAGGAGACTCACTTGAGATCCAAGGACACAGACAAACTACAAGCCGAAGGTGTGTGGACAAGTACCCTACACGAGTGAAACGGAAAATCAAACAATCAAGCAAATGGATTCTGTTTGAATCCCCAGAGACAGTCAGCAGAAAATAGCCGTATCTGGCCACCGTGAATTCTTTTTGTTTGGTTTCAACAGTTCCCAGCCATAGATTTAGTGGTGCAGCAACATACTTCTCATTTTCTCTGACCACAACAACTAAGTTGCTGTAATAATAAGCATCTGGGCCATTGAAATCAGTGGATTTTATGATGTTCACGAATGTGAAAATCTAATAACCACCTAAGGATTGAAGTTTGGACACTCAAATAAACACGTCACTCCACAATACACTCTTCGCTCCCAACTGCTCCTGTCTAGAAATTGGTGTTCCTTTTATTTGATCCTCCGTCCTACCGGCGATGATCACGCTGATGTCCTTCAAACATGGTGGTGAGCAAAGCAACAAGTTTACATTTCTGTCGACAACCGGCCCAGAGGAATGATACCTTTGGTCTTCAGGGAGCACTTCGTCAATGAATGTGGCTAAATACAGACAGCAAGTTAGAAGGAAATGAAAGAGGACAGAGGATAGAGAAACGGGTTCAAGTCCCAGCACAACCATTTCCTGGTTTTGTAAGTACACGCGACCGACTCGAACTGCAAGTGTCTCGGTGAACCCAGTACTTCCTCCGTAGCCTAGATACTTTGCAGGATTGTGGGGAGCATAGTGTAGGAAAGTGATACAGGGTAAATGGTTAACTCTTCTGTACACTTGGACAGTTGGACAGACAAAAAGATGATTGATTGTGTGATTGATAAATAGATAGACAGACAGATACATAGATATAGGTACATATCGATTAACACAAAGCTACTGCTCATAACAAGTAGAGAAATGGTCAAAGCACATAGCAAAACTACAAACAAAAAAGAAGAATGAAATCCAGTTTAAAAAGTGCAGTAAGCCACCATAAGAAGAAAACAAATCCTATCATTTGCAATAACGTGGATGGAGCTAGAGGGTATTATGCTCAGTCAAACAGGCCAGGCGGAGAAATACATGTACAAAATGATTTCACTCATGTGTGGAGTATGATAACAAAGAAAAACTGAAGGAAAAGACAGCAGCAGACTCACAGAACCCGAGAGTGGACTAACAGTTACCAAAGAGAAAGGGACTGGGTAGGGTTTGTGGGAAGGGAGTAATAAGTGCGGGGAAAAAGAATGGGGGCATTAGGATTAGCATGTATAATGTGTAGGGTGAGGTGTCATGGGTAGGGCTGTACAACACAGAGAAGACATGTAGTGATTCTACAGCATCTTAGTACATGCTGACGGAGAGTGGCTGTAACTGGGATTTTTGGTGACTTGGTGAAGAGGGTAGACAGAATAACATAATTTTCTGCAAGTGATTGTATATTAATGAGAACAATAAGAATTTCAAAGTGCACTAAGAGCACAGCTCTCAAATATCAGAATAAAAGTACAGCCTTTGAGTGCTCTAATCAAAAGACACAGGGTTAGAAGAACTGTTGAAAACTCAAGACCACCTACGTGCTCCCTTTCTGGAGACTCACTTGAGATCCAAGGACACAGACAAACTACAAGCTGAAGGGGCGGGGACAGGTACCCTACACAAGTGAAACTGAGAAACAAAGAAAGAAATGGATTCTGTTTTGGACCCCAGAGAGAGTCAGTAGAAAATAGCCCTATCTAGCCACCATGAATTGTTTTTGTTTGGTTTCAGCAGTGCTCAGGCATAGATTTAGTGGTGCAGCAACTTCCTTCTCATTTCCTCTCACCTCAGCAAATGAATTGCTGTAATAATATGCGTCTGGACATTTATAATCATTGCTTTTTATGATGTTCACGAATGTAAAGAAGTAATAACCACCTAAAGAGGGAAGTTTGGACACTCAAATAAACACTTCACTCCACAACGCACTCTTTGTACCCAACTGCTCCTGTCCAGAAATAGGTGTTAATTCATATTTGTCCCTCCACCTATCAGCAGTGATCACGCAAATGTCCCTCAAACACGGTGGTTTACAAAGGGCCAAGTACACTTTTCTGTCGACAACAGGCCCAGACAAAGGATACTTGTGGTCTTCAGGGATCACTTACTCACTGAATGTAGCTAAATAAAGTCAACAAGCGAGCAGGAAGTATAGGAGGATAGAGGACAAAGATACGGGTTCAAGTCCTTTCACCTCCATTTACTGGTTTTGTAAGCACACTCTGCTGACTCTACCTGAAAGCGTATCGGTGAACACAGTGCTCTCCTTATGGCTTAGTTACCTTGCAAGATTTCTGGAAGCATAATGTAGGGAAGAGACATAGGCTATGTTGTTAACTGTTCTGTACATAAGGATAGATGGGCAGACAAAAAGATGATTGTTTCATAGATAGGTAGGTAGACAGACGATAGGTGAAAGATAGATAGATAGGTACATAGATTAATAGATGATAGACATCATAGATATATGATAGGAAGATAGATACATAGGTACATAGATCGATACATAGATACATAGGTATATACATACATAGATACATAGATAGACAGACAGACCTTTAGATAGATAGATACAGATACATATCGATTGACAGAAAGCTATTGTTCATAACCAGGAGTTGAATGGTGAATAACATAGCTAAACTACAAACAAAAAGGAAGAATTAAATCCAGTTTAAAATGTGCAGTAAGCAGCCTTAAGAAGAAAACAAATACTACCATTTGCAATGAGGTGGATGGAGCAAGACGGTAGTATCCTCAGAAAAATAGGGCAGGAGGATAAAGGCAAGTACCAAGTGATTTCACTCATGTGTGGAGTATAACAACAAAGAAAAACTGAAGTAAAAAAGAGCAGCAGACTCACAGAACCCGAGAGTTGACTAAAAGTAATCGAAGAAAAAGGACTGGGCAGGGTGAGTCTGAAGGGAGGGATAAGTGTGGGGAGAAAGAATGGGGGCATTAAATTTAGCATGTATAATGCGCGGGGTCGGGTGTGCATGGGGAGTACTGTACAACACAGAGAAGACTAGTAGAGATCATATAGCATCTTACTACTCACTGATGGACAGTGACTGTAACGGAGACTTTTGGGGGGACATGGTGAAGGGGTCTACAGCATCCAACTACGCTGATCGACATTGACTGAAGAGGTTTTTCGGGGGGACCTGGTGAAGGGGGGAGCATAGTAAACATAATGTTCTTCACGTGATTGTAGATTAATTATAAAAAATATTCTTTAAGTGCAATAAGTGCACAGCTCTGAATCATCAGAATAAAAGATCAGGCACTGAGTGCTGCAAACAAAAGACACAGGGATAAAAGAAGGGATGAAAACTCAAGACACCAACGTGCTTACTTACAGGAGACTCACTTGAGATCCAAGGACACAGACAAACTACAAGCCGAAGGTGTGTGGACAAGTACCCTACACGAGTGAAACGGAAAATCAAACAATCAAGCAAATGGATTCTGTTTGAGTCCACAGAGACAGTCAGCAGAAAATAGCCGTATCTGGCCACCGTGAATTCTTTTTGTTTGGTTTCAACAGTTCCCAGCCATAGATTTAGTGTTGCAGCAACATACTTCTCATTTTCTCTGACCTCAACAACTGAGTTGCTGTAATAATAAGCATCTGGGCCTTTGAAATCAGTGGATTTTATGATGTTTACGAATGTGAAAATCTAATAAACACCTAAAGAGGGAAGTTTGGACACTCAAATAAACACGTCACTCCACAATACACTCTTAGCTCCCAACTGCTCCTGTCTAGAAATTGGTGTTCCTTTTTATTTGACCCTCCGTCCTATCGGCGGTGATCACGCTGATGTCCTTCAAACATGGTGGTGAGCAAAGCAAAAAGTTTACTTTTCTGTCGACAACACGCCCAGAGGAATGATAGTTGAGATCTTCTGGGAGCACTTAGTCAATGAATGTGGCTAAATACAGACAGCAAGTTAGAAGGAGATGAAAGAGAACAGAGGATAGAGACACGGGTTCAAGTCCCAGCACAACCATTTCCTGGTTTTGTAGGTACACGCGGCCGACTCGAACTGCAACTGTCTCGGTGAACCCAGTGCTCTCTCTACAGCCTAGATACTTTGCAGGATTGTGGGGAGCATAGTGTAGGAAAGTGATACAGGGTAAATGGTTAACTGTTCTGTATACATGGACAGAAGGACAGACAAAAAGATGATTGATTGAGTGATTGATTAATAGATAGACAGACAGATACATAGATATAAGTACGTATCGATTAACACAAAGCTACTGCTCATAACAAGGAGAGGAATGGTGAAAGCACATAGCAAAACTACAAACAAAAAAGAAGAATGAAATCCAGTTTAAAAAGTGCAGTAAGCCGCCATAAGAAGAAAACAAATCCTATCATTTGCAATAACGTGGATGGAGCTAGTGGGTATTATGCTCAGTCAAATAGGCCAGGCGGAGAAATACCTGTACCAAATGATTTCACTCATGTGTGGCGTATGATAACAAAGAAAAACTGGAGGAAAAGACAGCAGCAGACTCACAGAACCCGAGAGTGGACTAACAGTTACCAAAGAGAAAGGGACTGGGTAGGGTTTGTGGGAAGGGAGTAATAAGTGCGGGGAAAAAGAATGGGGGCATTAGGATTAGCATGTATAATGTGTAGGGTGGGGTGTCATGGGTAGGGCTGTACAACACAGAGAAGACATATAGTGATTCTACAGCATCTTAGTACATGCTGACGGAGAGTGGCTGTACCTGGGATTTGGGGTGACTTGGTGAAGAGGGTAGACAGAATAACATAATTTTCTGCAAGTGATTTTATATTAATGAGAACAAAGAGAATTTCAAAGTGCAGTAAGAGCACAGCTCTCAAATATCAGAATAAATGTACAGCCTTTGAGTGCTCCAATCAAAAGACACAGGGTTTGAAGAACTGATGAAAACTCAAGACCAACTACGTGCTCCTTTACTGGAGGCTCCCTACAGATCCAAGGACACAGACAAACTACAAGCTGAAGGTTGCGGGGACAGGTACCCTACACAAGTGAAACTGAGAAACAAAGAAAGAAATGGATTCTGTTTTGGACCCCAGAGACAGTCAGTAGAAAATAGCCCTATCTAGCCACCGTGAATTTTTTGTTTGGTTTCAGCAGTGCTCAGGCATAGATTTAGTGGTGCAGCAACTTCCTTCTCATTTCCTCTCACCTCAACAAATGAATTGCTGTAATAATATGCGTCTGGGCATTTATAATCATTGCTTTTTATGATGTTCACGAATGTAAAGAAGTAATAAGCACCTAAAGAGGGAAGTTTGGACCCTCAAAAATCACTTCACTCCACAACACACTCTTTGTTCCGAACTGCTCCTGTCCAGAAATAGGTGTTAATACATATTTTTCCCTCCACATATCAGCAGTGATCACGCCAATGTCCCTCAAACATGGTGGTGTGCAAAGGGCCAAGTACACTTTTCTGTCGACAACAGGCCAAGACGAAGGATACTTGTGGTCTTCAGGGATTACTTACTCACTGAATGTTGCTAAATAAAGTCAACAAGCGAGGAGCAAGTATAAGAGGACAGATGACAAAGATACGGGTTCAAGTCCTTTCACCTCCATTTACTGGTTTTGTAAGCACACTCTGCTAACTCTACCTGAAAGCGTATCGGTGAACACAGTGCTCTCCTTATGGCCTGGTTACGTTGCAAGATTTCTGGAAGCATAATGTAGGGAAGAGACATAGGCTATGTTGTTAACTGTTCTGTACAGAAGGATAGATGGGCAGACAAAAAGATGATTGTTTCATAGATAGATAGGTAGACAGACGACAGGTGAAAGATAGATAGATAGGTACATAGATTAATAGATGATAGACATCATAGATAGATGATAGGAAGATAGATACATAGATACATAGATCGATACATAGATACATAGGTATATACATACATAGATACATAGATAGACAGACAGACCTTTAGATAGATAGATACAGATACATATCGATTGACACAAAGCTATTTTTCATAACCAGGAGTTGAATGGTGAATAACATAGCTAAACTACAAACAAAAAGGAAGAATGAAATCCAGTTTAAAATGTGCAGTTAGCAGCCTTAAGAAGAAAACATATAGTACCATTTGCAATGACGTGGAAGGAGCAAGACGGTAGTATCTTCAGAAAAATAGGGCAGGCCGATAAAGGCAAGAACCAAGTGATTTCACTCATGTGTGGAGTATAACAACAAAGAAAAACTGAAGTAAAAAAACAGCAGCAGACTCACAGAACCCGAGAGTTGACTAAAAGTAACCAAAGGAAAAAGGACTGGGCAGGGTGAGTCTGAAGGGAGGGATAAGTGTGGGGAGAAAGAATGGGGGCATTAAGTTTAGCATGTATAATGCACGGGGTTGGGCGTGCATGGGGAGTACTGTACAACACAGAGAAGACAAGTAGAGATCATATAGCATCTTACTACTCACTGATGGACAGTGACTGTAACGGGGACTTTTGGGGGAGACATGGTGAAGGGGTCTACAGCATCCAAATACGCTAATCGACAGTGACTGAAGAGGTTTTTCGGGGTGACTTGTTGAAGGAGGGAGCATAGTAAACATAATGTTCTTCACGTGATTGTAGATTAATGATAAAAAATATTCTTTAAGTGTAATAAGTGCACAGCTCTGAATCATCAGAATAAAAGGTCAGGCACTGAGTGCTGCAAACAAAAGTCACAGGGATAAAAGAAGGGATGAAAACTCAAGACACCTACGTGCTTACTTACAGGAGACTCACTTGAGATCCAAGGACACAGACAAACTACAAGCCGAAGGTGTGTGGACAAGTACCCTACACGAGTGAAACGGAAAACCAAACGATCAAGGAAGTGGATTCTGTTTGAGTTCCCAGAGACAGTCAGCAGAAAATAGCCCTATCTGGCCACCGTGAATTCTTTTTGATTGATTTCAACAGTTACCAGCGATAGATTTAGTGGAGCCGCAACATACTTCTCATTTTCTCTGACCTCAACAACTGAGTTGCTGTAATAATAAGCATCTGGGCCTTTGAAATCAGTGGATTTTATGATGTTCACGAATGTGAAAATCTAATAACCACCTAAAGAGGGAAGTTTGGACACTCAAATAAACACGTCACTCCACAATACACTCTTAGCTCCAAACTGCTCCTGTCTAGAAATTGGTGTTCCTTTTTATTTGATCCTCCGTCCTACCGGTGGTGATCACGCTGATGTCCTTCAAACATGGTGGTGAGCAAAGCAACAAGTTTACTTCTCTGTCGACAACAGGCCCAGAGGAATGATACTTGAGATCTTCAGGGAGCACTTAGTCAATGAATGTGGCTAAATACAGACAGCAAGTTAGAAGGAGATGAAAGAGGACAGAGGATAGATACACGGGTTCAAGTCCCAGCACAACCATTTCCTGGTTTTGTAGGTACACGCGACCGACTCGAACTGCAAGTGTCTCGGTGAACCCAGTGCTCCCTCTGCAGCCTAGATACTTTGCAGGATTGTGGGGAGCATAGTGTAGGAAAGTGATACAGGGTAAATGGTTAACTGTTCTGTACACATGGACAGATGGACAGACAAAAAGATGATTGATTGAGTGATTGATAAATAGATAGACAGACAGATACATAGATATAGGTACATATCGATTAACACAAAGCTACTGCTCATAACAAGGAGAGCAATGGTGAAAGCACATAGCAACACTACAAACAAAAAAGAAGAATGAAATCCAGTTTAAAAAGTGCAGTAAGCCACCATAAGAAGAAAACAAATCCTATCATTTGCAATAACGTGGATGGAGCTAGAGGGTATTATGCTCAGTCAAATAGGCCAGGCGGTGTAATACATGTACAAAATGATTTCACTCATGTGTGGAGTATGATAACAAAGAAAAACTGAAGGAAAAGACAGCAGCAGACTCACAGAACCCGAGAGTGGACTAACAGTTACCAAAGAGAAAGGGACTGGGTAGCGTTTGTGGGAAGTTAGTAATAAGTGCGGGGAAAAAGAATGGGGGCATTAGGATTAGCATGTATAATGTGTAGGGTGGGGTGTCATCCGTAGGGCTGTACAACACAGAGAAGACATGTAGTGATTCTACAGCATCTTAGTACATGCTGACGGAGAGCGGCTGTAACTGGGATTTGGGGTGATTTGGTGAAGAGGGTAGACAGAATAACATAATTTTCTGCAAGTGATTGAATATTAATAAGAACAAAAAGAATTTCAAAGTGCAGTATGAGTACAGCACTAAAATATCAGAATAAATGTACAGCCTTTGAGTGCTCCAATCAAAAGACACAGGGTTAGAAGTACTGATGAAAACTCAAGACCACCTACGTGCTCCCATACTGGAGACTCACTTCAGATCCAAGGACACAGACAAACTACAAGCTGAAGGTTGCGGGAACAGGTACCCTACACAAGTGAAACTGAGAAACAAAGAAAGAAATGGATTCTGTTTTGGACCCCAGAGACAGTCAGTAGAATATAGCCCTATCTAGCCACCGTGAACTTTTTGTTTGGTTTCAGCAGTGCTCAGGCATAGATTTAGTGGTGCAGCAACTTCCTTCTCATTTCCTCTCACCTAAACAAATGAATTGCTGTAATAATATGCGTCTTCGCATTTATAATCATTGCTTTTTATGATGTTCACGAATGTAAAGGAGTAATAACCACCTAAAGAGGGAAGTTTGGACGCTCAAATAAACATTTCTCTCCACAACACACTCTTTGTTCCCAACTGCTCCTGCCCAGAAATAGGTGTTAATTCATATTGTTCCCTTCCACCTATCAGCAGTGATCACGCCAATGTCCCTCAAACATGGTGTTGTGCAAAGGGCCAAGTACACTTTTCTGTCAACAACAGGCCAAGAAGAAGGATACCTGTGGTCTTCAGGGATTACTTACTCACTGAATGTTGCTAAATAAAGTCAACAAGCGAGGAGGAAGTATAAGAGGACAGAGGACAAAGATACGGGTTCAAGTCCTTTCACCTCCATTTACTGGTTTTGTAAGCACACTCTGGTGACTCTACCTGAAAGCGTATCGGTGAACACAGTGCTCTCCTTATGGCTTAGTTACCTTGCAAGATTTCTGGAAGCATAATGTAGGGAAGAGACATAGGATATGTTGTTAACTATTCTGTACAGAAGGATAGATGGGCAGACAAAAAGATGATTGTTTCATAGATAGATAGGTAGACAGACGACAAGTGAACGATAGATAGATAGGTACGTAGATTAATAGATGATAGACATCATAGATAGATGATAGGAAGATAGATAGATAGATACATAGATAGATACATAGATACATAGATATATACATACATAGATACATAGATAGACAGACAGACCTTTAGATAGATAGATACAGATACATATCTATTGACACAAAGCTATTGTTCATAACCAGGAGTTGAATGGTGAATAACATAGCTAAACTACAAACAAAAAGGAAGAATGAAATCCAGTTTAAAAAGTGCAGTAAGCAGCCTTAAGAAGAAAACAAATACTACCATTTGCAATGACGTGGATGGAGCAAGACAGTAGTATCTTCAGAAAAATAGGGCAGGCGGATAAAGACAAGTACCAAGTGATTTCACTCATGTGTGGAGTATAACAACAAAGAAAAACTGAAGTAAAAAAACAGCAGCTGACCCACAGAACCCGAGAGTTGACTAAAATTAACCAAAGGAAAAAGGACTGGGCAGGGTGAGTCTGAAGGGAGGGATAAGTGTGGGGAGAAAGAATGGGGGCATTAAGTTTTGCATGTATAATGCGCGGGGTCGGGTGTGCATGGGGAGTACTGTACAACACAGAGAAGACTAGTAGAGATTGTATAGCATCTTACTACTCACTGATGGACAGTGACTGTAACAGGGACTTTTGGGGGGGACATGGTGAAGGGGTCTACATCATCCAACTACGCTGATCGACAGTGACTGAAGAGGTTTTTCGGGGGGACTTGGTGAAGGGGGGAGCATAGTAAACATAATGTTCTTCACGTGATTGTAGATTAATGATAAAAAATATTCTTTAAGTGCAATAAGTGCACAGCTTTGAATCATCAGAATAAAAGATCAGGCACTGAGTGCTGCAAACAAAAGACACAGGGATAAAAGAAGGGATGAAAACTCAAGACACCTACGTGCTTACTTACAGGAGACTCACTTGAGATCCAAGGACACAGACAAACTACAAGCCGAAGGTGTGTGGACAAGTACCCTACACGAGTGAAACGGAAAATCAAACAATCAACAAATGGATTCTGTTTGAATCCCCAGAGACAGTCAGCAGAAAATAGCCGTATCTGGCCACCGTGAATTCTTTTTGTTTGGTTCCAACAGTTCCCAGCGATAGATTTAGTGGAGCAGCAACATACTTCTCATTTTCTCTGACCTCAACAACTGAGTTGCTTTAATAATAAGCATCTGGTCCTTTGAAATCAGTGGATTTTATGATGTTCACGAATGTGAAAATCTAATACCCACCTAAAGAGGGAAGTTTGGACACTCAAATAAAGACGTCACTCCACAATACACTCTTCGCTCCCAACTGCTCCTGTCTAGAAATTGGTGTTCCTTTTTATTTGATCCTCCGTCCTACCGGCGATGATCACGCTGATGTCCTTCAAACATGGTGGTGAGCAAAGCAACAAGTTTACATTTCTGTCGACAACCGGCTCAGAGGAATGATACCTTTGGTCTTCAGGGAGCACTTAGTCAATGAATGTGGCTAAATACAGACAGAAAGTTAGAAGGAAATGAAAGAGGACAGAGGATAGAGACACGGGTTCAAGTCCCAGCACCACCATTTCCTGGTTTTGTAGGTACACGCGGCCGACTCGAACTGCAAGTGTCTCGGTGAACCCAGTGCTCCCTCTGCAGCCTAGATAATTTGCAGAATTGTGGGGAGCATAGTGTAGGAAAGTGATACAGGGTAAATGGTTAACTGTTCTGTACACATGGACAGATGGACAGACAAAAACATGATTGATTGAGTGATTGATAAATAGATAGACAGACAGATACATAGATATAGGTACATATCGATTAACACAAAGCTAGTGCTCATAACAAGGAGAGCAATGGTGAAAGCACATAGCAAAACTACAAACAAAAAAGAAGAATGAAATCCAGTTTATAAAGTGCAGTAAGCCGCCATAAGAAGAAAACAAATCCTATCATTTGCAATAACGTGGATGGAGCTAGAGGGTATTATGCTCAGTCAAATAGGCCAGGTGGAGAAATACATGTACCAAATGATTTCACTCATGTGTGGAGTATGATAACAAAGAAAAACTGAAGGAAAAGACAGCAACAGACTCACAGAACCCGAGAGTGGACTAACAGTTACCAAAGAGAAAGGGACTGTGTAGGGTTTGTGGGAAGGGACTAATAAGTGCGGGGAAAAAGAATGGGGGCATTAGGATTAGCATGTATAATGTGTAGGGTGGGGAGTCATGGGTAGGGCTGTACAACACAGAGAAGACATGTAGTGATTCTACAGCATCTTAGTACATGCTGACGGAGAGCGGCTGTAACTGGGATTTGGGGTGACTTGGTGAAGAGGGTAGACAGAATAACATAATTTTCTGCAAGTGATTGTATATTAATGAGAACAAAAAGAATTTCAAAGTGCAGTAAGAGTACAGCTCTCAAATATCAGAATAAATGTACAGCCTTTGAGTGCTCCAATCAAAAGACACAGGGTTAGAAGAACTGATGAAAACTCAAGACCAACTACGAGCTCCCTTGCTGGAGACTCACTTCAGATCCAAGGACACAGACAAACTACAAGCTGAAGGTTGCGGGGACAGGTACCCTACACAAGTGAAACTGAGAAACAAAGAAAGAAATGGATTCTGTTTTGGACCCCAGAGACTAACAGTAGAAAATAGCCCTATCTAGCCACCGTGAATTGTTTTTGTTTGGTTTCAGCAGTGCTCAGGCATAGATTTAGTATTGCAGCAACTTCCTTCTCATTTCCTCTCACCTCAACAAATGAATTGCTCTAATAATATGCGTCTGGGCATTTATAATCATTGCTTTTTATGATGTTCACGAATGTAAAGAAGTAATAAGCACCTAAAGAGGGAAGTTTGGACCCTCAAATAAACACTTCACTCCACAACACACTCTTTGTTCCCAACTGCTCCTGTCCAGAAATAGGTGTTAATACATATTTTTCCCTCCACATATCAGCAGTGATCACGCCAATATCCCTCAAACATGGTGGTGTGCAAAGGGCCAAGTACACTTTTCTGTCGACAACAGGCCCAGACGAAGGATACTTGTGGTCTTCAGGGATTACTTACTCACTGAATGTTGCTAAATAAAGTCAACAAGCGAGGAGCAAGTATAAGAGGACAGATGACAAAGATACGGGTTCAAGTCCTTTCACCTCCATTTACTGGTTTTGTAAGCACACTCTGCTAACTCTACCTGAAAGCGTATCGGTGAACACAGTGCTCTCCTTATGGCTTAGTTACCTTGCAAGATTTCTGGAAGCATAATGTAGGGAAGAGACATAGGCTATGTTGTTAACTGTTCTGTACAGAAGGATAGATGGGCAGACAAAAAGATGATTGTTTCATAGATAGATAGGTAGACAGACGACAGGTGAAAGATAGATAGATAGGTACATAGATTAATAGATGATAGACATCATAGATAGATGATAGGAAGATAGATACATAGATACATAGATCGATACATAGATACATAGGTATATACATACATAGATACATAGATAGACAGACAGACCTTTAGATAGATAGATACAGATACATATCGATTGACACAAAGCTATTGTTCATAACCAGGAGTTGAATGGTGAATAACATAGCTAAACTACAAACAAAAAGGAAGAATGAAATCCAGTTTAAAATGTGCAGTAAGCAGCCTTAAGAAGAAAACATATAGTACCATTTGCAATGACGTGGAAGGAGCAAGACGGTAGTATCTTCAGAAAAATAGGGCAGGCCGATAAAGGCAAGAACCAAGTGATTTCACTCATGTGTGGAGTATAACAACAAAGAAAAACTGAAGTAAAAAAACAGCAGCAGACTCACAGAACCCGAGAGTTGACTAAAAGTAACCAAAGGAAAAAGGACTGGGCAGGGTGAGTCTGAAGGGAGGGATAAGTGTGGGGAGAAAGAATGGGGGCATTAAGTTTAGCATGTATAATGCACGGGGTTGGGAGTGCATGGGGAGTACTGTACAACACAGAGAAGACAAGTAGAGATCATATAGCATCTTACTACTCACTGATGGACAGTGACTGTAACGGGGACTTTTGGGGGAGACATGGTGAAGGGGTCTACAGCATCCAAATACGCTAATCGACAGTGACTGAAGGGGTTTTTCGGGGTGACTTGTTGAAGGAGGGAGCATAGTAAACATAATGTTCTTCACGTGATTGTAGATTAATGATAAAAAATATTCTTTAAGTGTAATAAGTGCACAGCTCTGAATCATCAGAATAAAAGGTCAGGCACTGAGTGCTGCAAACAAAAGTCACAGGGATAAAAGAAGGGATGAAAACTCAAGACACCTACGTGCTTACTTACAGGAGACTCACTTGAGATCCAAGGACAAAGACAAACTACAAGCCTAAGGTGTGCGGACAAGTACCCTACACGAGTGAAACGGAAAAACAAATGATCAAGGAAGTGGATTCTGTTTGAGTTCCCAGAGACAGTCAGCAGAAAATAGCCCTATCTGGCCACCGTGAATTCTTTTTGATTGGTTTCAACAGTTACCAGCGATAGATTTAGTGGAGCAGCAACATACTTCTCATTTTCTCTGACCTCAACAACTGAGTTGCTGTAATAATAAGCATCTGGGCCTTTGAAATCAGTGGATTTTATGATGTTCACGAATGTGAAAATCTAATAACCACCTAAAGAGGGAAGTTTGGACACTCAAATAAACACGTCACTCCACAATACACTCTTAGCTCCAAACTGTTCCTGTCTAGAAATTGGTGTTCCTTTTTATTTGATCCTCCGTCCTACCGGCGGTGATCACGCTGATGTCCTTCAAACATGGTGGTGAGCAAAGCAACAAGTTTACTATTCTGTCGACAACAGACCCAGAGGAATGATACTTGAGATCTTCAGGGAGCACTTAGTCAATGAATGTGGCTAAATACAGACAGCAAGTTAGAAGGAGATGAAAGAGGACAGAGGATAGAGACACGGGTTCAAGTCCCAGCACAACCATTTCCTGGTTTTGTAGGTACACGCGACCGACTCGAACTGCAAGTGTCTCGGTGAACCCAGTGCTCCCTCTGCAGCCTAGATACTTTGCAGGATTGTGGGGAGCATAGTGTAGGAAAGTGATACAGGGTAAATGGTTAACTGTTCTGTACACATGGACAGATGGACAGACAAAAAGATGATTGATTGAGTGATTGATAAATAGATAGACAGACAGATACATAGATATAGGTACATATCGATTAACACAAAGCTACTGCTCATAACAAGGAGAGCAATGGTGAAAGCACATAGTAACACTACAAACAAAAAAGAAGAATGAAATCCAGTTTAAAAAGTGCAGTAAGCCACCATAAGAAGAAAACAAATCCTATCATTTGCAATAACGTGGATGGAGCTAGAAGGTATTATGCTCAGTCAAATAGGCCAGGCGGAGAAATACATGTACAAAATGATTTCACTCATGTGTGGAGTATGATAACAAAGAAAAACTGAAGGAAAAGACAGCAGCAGACTCACAGAACCCGAGAGTGGACTAACAGTTACCAAAGAGAAAGGGACTGGGTAGCGTTTGTGGGAAGTTAGTAATAAGTGCGGGGAAAAAGAATGGGGGCATTAGGATTAGCATGTATAATGTGTAGGGTGGGGTGTCATCCGTAGGGCTGTACAACACAGAGAAGACATGTAGTGATTCTACAGCATCTTAGTACATGCTGACGGAGAGCGGCTGTAACTGGGATTTGGGGTGATTTGGTGAAGAGGGTAGACAGAATAACATAATTTTCTGCAAGTGATTGAATATTAATAAGAACAAAAAGAATTTCAAAGTGCAGTATGAGTACAGCACTAAAATATCAGAATAAATGTACAGCCTTTGAGTGCTCCAATCAAAAGACACAGGGTTAGAAGTACTGATGAAAACTCAAGACCACCTACGTGCTCCCATACTGGAGACTCACTTCAGATCCAAGGACACAGACAAACTACAAGCTGAAGGTTGCGGGGATAGGTACCCTACACAAGTGAAACTGAGAAACAAAGAAAGAAATGGATTCTGTTTTGGACCCCAGAGACAGTCAGTAGAATATAGCCCTATCTAGCCACCGTGAACTTTTTGTTTGGTTTCAGCAGTGCTCAGGCATAGATTTAGTGGTGCAGCAACTTCCTTCTCATTTCCTCTCACCTAAACAAATGAATTGTTGTAATAATATGCGTCTGGGCATTTATAATCATTGCTTTTTATGATGTTCACGAATGTAAAGGAGTAATAACCACCTAAAGAGGGAAGTTTGGACGCTCAAATAAACACTTCTCTCCACAACACACTCTTTGTTCCCAACTGCTCCTGCCCAGAAATAGGTGTTAATTCATATTGTTCCCTCCACCTATCAGCAGTGATCACGCCAATGTCCCTCAAACATGGTGTTGTGCAAAGGGCCAAGTACACTTTTCTGTCGACAACAGACCAAGACGAAGGATACCTGTGGTCTTCAGAAATTACTTACTCACTGAATGTTGCTAAATAAAGTCAACAAGCGAGGAGGAAGTATAAGAGGACAGAGGACAAAGATACGGGTTCAAGTCCTTTCACCTCCATTTACTGGTTTTGTAAGCACACTCTGCTGACTCTACCTGAAAGCGTATCGGTGAACACAGTGCTCTCCTTATGGCTTAGTTACCTTGCAAGATTTCTGGAAGCATAATGTAGGGAAGAGACATAGGCTATGTTGTTAACTGTTCTGTACAGAAGGATAGATGGGCAGACAAAAAGATGATTGTTTCATAGATAGATAGGTGGACAGACGACAGGTGAAAGTTAGATAGATAGGTACATAGATTAATAGATGATTGACATCATAGATAGATGATAGGAAGATAGATACATAGATACATAGATCGATACATAGATACATAGGTATATACATACATAGATACATAGATAGACAGACAGACCTTTAGATAGATAGATACAGATACATATCGATTGACACAATGCTTTTGTTCATAACCAGGAGTTGAATGGTGAATAACATAGCTAAATTACAAAAAAAAAGGAAGAATGAAATCCAGTTTAAAATGTGCCGTAAACAGCCTTAAGAAGAAAACATATACTACCATTTGCAATGAACTGGATGGAGCAAGACAGTAGTATCTTCAGAAAAATAGGGCAGGCGGATAAAGGCAAGTACCAGGTGATTTCACTCATGTGTGGAGTATAACAACAAAGAAAAAGTGAAGTAAAAAAACAGCAGCTGACTCACAGAACCCGAGAGTTGTCTAAAATTAACCAAAGGAAAAAGGACTGGGCAGGGTGAGTCTGAAGGGAGGGATAAGTGTGGGGAGAAAGAATGGGGGCATTAAGTTTAGCATGTATAATGCGCGGGGTCGGGTGTGCATGGGGAGTACTGTACAACACATAGAAGACTAGTAGAGATCGTATAGCATCTTACTACTCACTGATGGACAGTGACAGTAACGGGGACTTTTGGGGGTGGCATGGTGAAGGGGTCTACAGCATCCAACTACGCTGATCGACAGTGACTGAAGAGGTTTTTCGGGGGGACTTGGTGAAGGGGGGAGCATAGTAAACATAATGTTCTTCACGTGATTGTAGATTAATGATAAAAAATATTCTTTAAGTGCAATAAGTGCACAGCTCTGAATCATCAGAATAAAAGATCAGGCACTGAGTGCTGCAAACAAAAGACACAGGGATAAAAGAAGGGATGAAAACTCAAGACACCTACGTGCTTACTTACAGGAGACTCACTTGAGATCCAAGGACACAGACAAACTACAAGCCGAAGGTGTGTGGACAAGTACCCTACACGAGTGAAACGGAAAATCAAACAATCAAGCAAATGGATTCTGTTTGAGTCCCCAGAGACAGTCAGCAGAAAATATCTGTATCTGGCCACCGTGAATTCTTTTTGTTTGGTTTCAACAGTTCCCAGCCATAGATTTAGTGTTGCAGCAACATACTTCTCATTTTCTCTGACCTCAACAACTGAGTTGCTGTAATAATAAGCATCTGGGCCTTTGAAATCAGTGGATTTTATGATGTTTACGAATGTGAAAATCTAATAACCACCTAAAGAGGGAAGTTTGGACACTCAAATAAACACGTCACTCCACAATACACTCTTCGCTCCCAACTGCTCCTGTCTAGAAATTGGTGTTCCTTTTTATTTGAACCTCCGTCCTATCGGCGGTGATCACGCTGATGTCCTTCAAACATGGTGGTGAGCAAAGCAACAAGTTTACTTTTCTGTCGACAACAGGCCCAGAGGAATGATACTTGAGATCTTCAGGGAGCACTTAGTCAATGAATGTGGCTAAATACAGACAGCAAGTTAGAAGGAGATGAAAGAGGACAGAGGATAGAGACACGGGTTCAAGCCCCAGCACAACCATTTCCTGGTTTTGTAGGTACACGCGACCGACTCGAACTGCAAGTGTCTCGGTGAACCCAGTGCTCCCTCTGCAGCCTAGATACTTTGCAGGATTGTGGGGAGCATAGAGTAGGAAAGTGATACAGGGTAAATGGTTAACTGTTCTGTACACATGGACAGATGGACAGACAAAAAGATGATTGATTGAGTGATTGATAAATAGATAGACAGACAGATACATA
Organism: Manis pentadactyla; assembly: GCF_030020395.1. Taxonomy (NCBI): domain Eukaryota; kingdom Metazoa; phylum Chordata; class Mammalia; order Pholidota; family Manidae; genus Manis; species Manis pentadactyla. The sequence goes on along the minus strand of NC_080031.1, from coordinate 42,881,197 downwards.
GATATAGGTACATATCGATTAACACAAAGCTACTGCTCATAACAAGGAGAGCAATGGTGAAAGCACATAGTAACACTACAAACAAAAAAGAAGAATGAAATCCAGTTTAAAAAGTGCAGTAAGCCACCATAAGAAGAAAACAAATCCTATCATTTGCAATAACGTGGATGGAGCTAGAAGGTATTATGCTCAGTCAAATAGGCCAGGCGGAGAAATACATGTACAAAATGATTTCACTCATGTGTGGAGTATGATAACAAAGAAAAACTGAAGGAAAAGACAGCAGCAGACTCACAGAACCCGAGAGTGGACTAACAGTTACCAAAGAGAAAGGGACTGGGTAGCGTTTGTGGGAAGTTAGTAATAAGTGCGGGGAAAAAGAATGGGGGCATTAGGATTAGCATGTATAATGTGTAGGGTGGGGTGTCATCCGTAGGGCTGTACAACACAGAGAAGACATGTAGTGATTCTACAGCATCTTAGTACATGCTGACGGAGAGCGGCTGTAACTGGGATTTGGGGTGATTTGGTGAAGAAGGTAGACAGAATAACATAATTTTCTGCAAGTGATTGAATATTAATAAGAACAAAAAGAATTTCAAAGTGCAGTAAGAGTACAGCACTAAAATATCAGAATAAATGTACAGCCTTTGAGTGCTCCAATCAAAAGACACAGGGTTAGAAGTACTGATGAAAACTCAAGACCACCTACGTGCTCCCATACTGGAGACTCACTTCAGATCCAAGGACACAGACAAACTACAAGCTGAAGGTTGCGGGGATAGGTACCCTACACAAGTGAAACTGAGAAACAAAGAAAGAAATGGATTCTGTTTTGGACCCCAGAGACAGTCAGTAGAATATAGCCCTATCTAGCCACCGTGAACTTTTTGTTTGGTTTCAGCAGTGCTCAGGCATAGATTTAGTGGTGCAGCAACTTCCTTCTCATTTCCTCTCACCTAAACAAATGAATTGCTGTAATAATATGCGTCTGGGCATTTATAATCATTGCTTTTTATGATGTTCACGAATGTAAAGGAGTAATAACCACCTAAAGAGGGAAGTTTGGACGCTCAAATAAACACTTCTCTCCACAACACACTCTTTGTTCCCAACTGCTCCTGCCCAGAAATAGGTGTTAATTCATATTGTTCCCTCCACCTATCAGCAGTGATCACGCCAATGTCCCTCAAACATGGTGTTGTGCAAAGGGCCAAGTACACTTTTCTGTCGACAACAGACCAAGACGAAGGATACCTGTGGTCTTCAGAAATTACTTACTCACTGAATGTTGCTAAATAAAGTCAACAAGCGAGGAGGAAGTATAAGAGGACAGAGGACAAAGATACGGGTTCAAGTCCTTTCACCTCCATTTACTGGTTTTGTAAGCACACTCTGCTGACTCTACCTGAAAGCGTATCGGTGAACACAGTGCTCTCCTTATGGCTTAGTTACCTTGCAAGATTTCTGGAAGCATAATGTAGGGAAGAGACATAGGCTATGTTGTTAACTGTTCTGTACAGAAGGATAGATGGGCAGACAAAAAGATGATTGTTTCATAGATAGATAGGTGGACAGACGACAGGTGAAAGTTAGATAGATAGGTACATAGATTAATAGATGATTGACATCATAGATAGATGATAGGAAGATAGATACATAGATACATAGATCGATACATAGATACATAGGTATATACATACATAGATACATAGATAGACAGACAGACCTTTAGATAGATAGATACAGATACATATCGATTGACACAATGCTTTTGTTCATAACCAGGAGTTGAATGGTGAATAACATAGCTAAACTACAAAAAAAAAGGAAGAATGAAATCCAGTTTAAAATGTGCAGTAAACAGCCTTAAGAAGAAAACATATACTACCATTTGCAATGAACTGGATGGAGCAAGACAGTAGTATCTTCAGAAAAATAGGGCAGGCGGATAAAGGCAAGTACCAGGTGATTTCACTCATGTGTGGAGTATAACAACAAAGAAAAAGTGAAGTAAAAAAACAGCAGCTGACTCACAGAACCCGAGAGTTGTCTAAAATTAACCAAAGGAAAAAGGACTGGGCAGGGTGAGTCTGAAGGGAGGGATAAGTGTGGGGAGAAAGAATGGGGGCATTAAGTTTAGCATGTATAATGCGCGGGGTCGGGTGTGCATGGGGAGTACTGTACAACACATAGAAGACTAGTAGAGATCGTATAGCATCTTACTACTCACTGATGGACAGTGACAGTAACGGGGACTTTTGGGGGGGGCATGGTGAAGGGGTCTACAGCATCCAACTACGCTGATCGACAGTGACTGAAGAGGTTTTTCGGGGGGACTTGGTGAAGGGGGGAGCATAGTAAACATAATGTTCTTCACGTGATTGTAGATTAATGATAAAAAATATTCTTTAAGTGCAATAAGTGCACAGCTCTGAATCATCAGAATAAAAGATCAGGCACTGAGTGCTGCAAACAAAAGACACAGGGATAAAAGAAGGGATGAAAACTCAAGACACCTACGTGCCTTACTTACAGGAGACTCACTTGAGATCCAAGGACACAGACAAACTACAAGCCGAAGGTGTGTGGACAAGTACCCTACACGAGTGAAACGGAAAATCAAACAATCAAGCAAATGGATTCTGTTTGAGTCCCCAGAGACAGTCAGCAGAAAATAGCCGTATCTGGCCACCGTGAATTCTTTTTGTTTGGTTTCAACAGTTCCCAGCCATAGATTTAGTGTTGCAGCAACATACTTCTCATTTTCTCTGACCTCAACAACTGAGTTGCTGTAATAATAAGCATCTGGGCCTTTGAAATCAGTGGATTTTATGATGTTTACGAATGTGAAAATCTAATAACCACCTAAAGAGGGAAGTTTGGACACTCAAATAAACACGTCACTCCACAATACACTCTTCGCTCCCAACTGCTCCTGTCTAGAAATTGGTGTTCCTTTTTATTTGAACCTCCGTCCTATCGGCGGTGATCACGCTGATGTCCTTCAAACATGGTGGTGAGCAAAGCAACAAGTTTACTTTTCTGTCGACAACAGGCCCAGAGGAATGATACTTGAGATCTTCAGGGAGCACTTAGTCAATGAATGTGGCTAAATACAGACAGCAAGTTAGAAGGAGATGAAAGAGGACAGAGGATAGAGACACGGGTTCAAGCCCCAGCACAACCATTTCCTGGTTTTGTAGGTACACGCGACCGACTCGAACTGCAAGTGTCTCGGTGAACCCAGTGCTCCCTCTGCAGCCTAGATACTTTGCAGGATTGTGGGGAGCATAGTGTAGGAAAGTGATACAGGGTAAATGGTTAACTGTTCTGTACACATGGACAGATGGACAGACAAAAAGATGATTGATTGAGTGATTGATAAATAGATAGACAGACAGATACATAGATATAGGTACATATCGATTAACACAAAGCTACTGCTCATAACAAGGAGAGCAATGGTGAAAGCACATAGTAACACTACAAACAAAAAAGAAGAATGAAATCCAGTTTAAAAAGTGCAGTAAGCCACCATAAGAAGAAAACAAATCCTATCATTTGCAATAACGTGGATGGAGCTAGAAGGTATTATGCTCAGTCAAATAGGCCAGGCGGAGAAATACATGTACAAAATGATTTCACTCATGTGTGGAGTATGATAACAAAGAAAAACTGAAGGAAAAGACAGCAGCAGACTCACAGAACCCGAGAGTGGACTAACAGTTACCAAAGAGAAAGGGACTGGGTAGCGTTTGTGGGAAGTTAGTAATAAGTGCGGGGAAAAAGAATGGGGGCATTAGGATTAGCATGTATAATGTGTAGGGTGGGGTGTCATCCGTAGGGCTGTACAACACAGAGAAGACATGTAGTGATTCTACAGCATCTTAGTACATGCTGACGGAGAGCGGCTGTAACTGGGATTTGGGGTGATTTGGTGAAGAGGGTAGACAGAATAACATAATTTTCTGCAAGTGATTGAATATTAATAAGAACAAAAAGAATTTCAAAGTGCAGTATGAGTACAGCACTAAAATATCAGAATAAATGTACAGCCTTTGAGTGCTCCAATCAAAAGACACAGGGTTAGAAGTACTGATGAAAACTCAAGACCACCTACGTGCTCCCATACTGGAGACTCACTTCAGATCCAAGGACACAGACAAACTACAAGCTGAAGGTTGCGGGGATAGGTACCCTACACAAGTGAAACTGAGAAACAAAGAAAGAAATGGATTCTGTTTTGGACCCCAGAGACAGTCAGTAGAATATAGCCCTATCTAGCCACCGTGAACTTTTTGTTTGGTTTCAGCAGTGCTCAGGCATAGATTTAGTGGTGCAGCAACTTCCTTCTCATTTCCTCTCACCTAAACAAATGAATTGCTGTAATAATATGCGTCTGGGCATTTATAATCATTGCTTTTTATGATGTTCACGAATGTAAAGGAGTAATAACCACCTAAAGAGGGAAGTTTGGACGCTCAAATAAACACTTCTCTCCACAACACACTCTTTGTTCCCAACTGCTCCTGCCCAGAAATAGGTGTTAATTCATATTGTTCCCTCCACCTATCAGCAGTGATCACGCCAATGTCCCTCAAACATGGTGTTGTGCAAAGGGCCAAGTACACTTTTCTGTCGACAACAGACCAAGACGAAGGATACCTGTGGTCTTCAGAAATTACTTACTCACTGAATGTTGCTAAATAAAGTCAACAAGCGAGGAGGAAGTATAAGAGGACAGAGGACAAAGATACGGGTTCAAGTCCTTTCACCTCCATTTACTGGTTTTGTAAGCACACTCTGCTGACTCTACCTGAAAGCGTATCGGTGAACACAGTGCTCTCCTTATGGCTTAGTTACCTTGCAAGATTTCTGGAAGCATAATGTAGGGAAGAGACATAGGCTATGTTGTTAACTGTTCTGTACAGAAGGATAGATGGGCAGACAAAAAGATGATTGTTTCATAGATAGATAGGTGGACAGACGACAGGTGAAAGTTAGATAGATAGGTACATAGATTAATAGATGATTGACATCATAGATAGATGATAGGAAGATAGATACATAGATACATAGATCGATACATAGATACATAGGTATATACATACATAGATACATAGATAGACAGACAGACCTTTAGATAGATAGATACAGATACATATCGATTGACACAATGCTTTTGTTCATAACCAGGAGTTGAATGGTGAATAACATAGCTAAACTACAAAAAAAAAGGAAGAATGAAATCCAGTTTAAAATGTGCAGTAAACAGCCTTAAGAAGAAAACATATACTACCATTTGCAATGAACTGGATGGAGCAAGACAGTAGTATCTTCAGAAAAATAGGGCAGGCGGATAAAGGCAAGTACCAGGTGATTTCACTCATGTGTGGAGTATAACAACAAAGAAAAAGTGAAGTAAAAAAACAGCAGCTGACTCACAGAACCCGAGAGTTGTCTAAAATTAACCAAAGGAAAAAGGACTGGGCAGGGTGAGTCTGAAGGGAGGGATAAGTGTGGGGAGAAAGAATGGGGGCATTAAGTTTAGCATGTATAATGCGCGGGGTCGGGTGTGCATGGGGAGTACTGTACAACACATAGAAGACTAGTAGAGATCGTATAGCATCTTACTACTCACTGATGGACAGTGACAGTAACGGGGACTTTTGGGGGGGGCATGGTGAAGGGGTCTACAGCATCCAACTACGCTGATCGACAGTGACTGAAGAGGTTTTTCGGGGGGACTTGGTGAAGGGGGGAGCATAGTAAACATAATGTTCTTCACGTGATTGTAGATTAATGATAAAAAATATTCTTTAAGTGCAATAAGTGCACAGCTCTGAATCATCAGAATAAAAGATCAGGCACTGAGTGCTGCAAACAAAAGACACAGGGATAAAAGAAGGGATGAAAACTCAAGACACCTACGTGCCTTACTTACAGGAGACTCACTTGAGATCCAAGGACACAGACAAACTACAAGCCGAAGGTGTGTGGACAAGTACCCTACACGAGTGAAACGGAAAATCAAACAATCAAGCAAATGGATTCTGTTTGAGTCCCCAGAGACAGTCAGCAGAAAATAGCCGTATCTGGCCACCGTGAATTCTTTTTGTTTGGTTTCAACAGTTCCCAGCCATAGATTTAGTGTTGCAGCAACATACTTCTCATTTTCTCTGACCTCAACAACTGAGTTGCTGTAATAATAAGCATCTGGGCCTTTGAAATCAGTGGATTTTATGATGTTTACGAATGTGAAAATCTAATAACCACCTAAAGAGGGAAGTTTGGACACTCAAATAAACACGTCACTCCACAATACACTCTACGCTCCCAACTGCTCCTGTCTAGAAATTGGTGTTCCTTTTTATTTGAACCTCCGTCCTATCGGCGGTGATCACGCTGATGTCCTTCAAACATGGTGGTGAGCAAAGCAACAAGTTTACTTTTCTGTCGACAACAGGCCCAGAGGAATGATACTTGAGATCTTCAGGGAGCACTTAGTCAATGAATGTGGCTAAATACAGACAGCAAGTTAGAAGGAGATGAAAGAGGACAGAGGATAGAGACACGGGTTCAAGCCCCAGCACAACCATTTCCTGGTTTTGTAGGTACACGCGACCGACTCGAACTGCAAGTGTCTCGGTGAACCCAGTGCTCCCTCTGCAGCCTAGATACTTTGCAGGATTGTGGGGAGCATAGTGTAGGAAAGTGATACAGGGTAAATGGTTAACTGTTCTGTACACATGGACAGATGGACAGACAAAAAGATGATTGATTGAGTGATTGATAAATAGATAGACAGACAGATACATAGATATAGGTACATATCGATTAACACAAAGCTACTGCTCATAACAAGGAGAGCAATGGTGAAAGCACATAGTAACACTACAAACAAAAAAGAAGAATGAAATCCAGTTTAAAAAGTGCAGTAAGCCACCATAAGAAGAAAACAAATCCTATCATTTGCAATAACGTGGATGGAGCTAGAAGGTATTATGCTCAGTCAAATAGGCCAGGCGGAGAAATACATGTACAAAATGATTTCACTCATGTGTGGAGTATGATAACAAAGAAAAACTGAAGGAAAAGACAGCAGCAGACTCACAGAACCCGAGAGTGGACTAACAGTTACCAAAGAGAAAGGGACTGGGTAGCGTTTGTGGGAAGTTAGTAATAAGTGCGGGGAAAAAGAATGGGGGCATTAGGATTAGCATGTATAATGTGTAGGGTGGGGTGTCATCCGTAGGGCTGTACAACACAGAGAAGACATGTAGTGATTCTACAGCATCTTAGTACATGCTGACGGAGAGCGGCTGTAACTGGGATTTGGGGTGATTTGGTGAAGAGGGTAGACAGAATAACATAATTTTCTGCAAGTGATTGAATATTAATAAGAACAAAAAGAATTTCAAAGTGCAGTATGAGTACAGCACTAAAATATCAGAATAAATGTACAGCCTTTGAGTGCTCCAATCAAAAGACACAGGGTTAGAAGTACTGATGAAAACTCAAGACCACCTACGTGCTCCCATACTGGAGACTCACTTCAGATCCAAGGACACAGACAAACTACAAGCTGAAGGTTGCGGGGATAGGTACCCTACACAAGTGAAACTGAGAAACAAAGAAAGAAATGGATTCTGTTTTGGACCCCAGAGACAGTCAGTAGAATATAGCCCTATCTAGCCACCGTGAACTTTTTGTTTGGTTTCAGCAGTGCTCAGGCATAGATTTAGTGGTGCAGCAACTTCCTTCTCATTTCCTCTCACCTAAACAAATGAATTGCTGTAATAATATGCGTCTGGGCATTTATAATCATTGCTTTTTATGATGTTCACGAATGTAAAGGAGTAATAACCACCTAAAGAGGGAAGTTTGGACGCTCAAATAAACACTTCTCTCCACAACACACTCTTTGTTCCCAACTGCTCCTGCCCAGAAATAGGTGTTAATTCATATTGTTCCCTCCACCTATCAGCAGTGATCACGCCAATGTCCCTCAAACATGGTGTTGTGCAAAGGGCCAAGTACACTTTTCTGTCGACAACAGACCAAGACGAAGGATACCTGTGGTCTTCAGAAATTACTTACTCACTGAATGTTGCTAAATAAAGTCAACAAGCGAGGAGGAAGTATAAGAGGACAGAGGACAAAGATACGGGTTCAAGTCCTTTCACCTCCATTTACTGGTTTTGTAAGCACACTCTGCTGACTCTACCTGAAAGCGTATCGGTGAACACAGTGCTCTCCTTATGGCTTAGTTACCTTGCAAGATTTCTGGAAGCATAATGTAGGGAAGAGACATAGGCTATGTTGTTAACTGTTCTGTACAGAAGGATAGATGGGCAGACAAAAAGATGATTGTTTCATAGATAGATAGGTGGACAGACGACAGGTGAAAGTTAGATAGATAGGTACATAGATTAATAGATGATTGACATCATAGATAGATGATAGGAAGATAGATACATAGATACATAGATCGATACATAGATACATAGGTATATACATACATAGATACATAGATAGACAGACAGACCTTTAGATAGATAGATACAGATACATATCGATTGACACAATGCTTTTGTTCATAACCAGGAGTTGAATGGTGAATAACATAGCTAAACTACAAAAAAAAAGGAAGAATGAAATCCAGTTTAAAATGTGCAGTAAACAGCCTTAAGAAGAAAACATATACTACCATTTGCAATGAACTGGATGGAGCAAGACAGTAGTATCTTCAGAAAAATAGGGCAGGCGGATAAAGGCAAGTACCAGGTGATTTCACTCATGTGTGGAGTATAACAACAAAGAAAAAGTGAAGTAAAAAAGCAGCAGCTGACTCACAGAACCCGAGAGTTGTCTAAAATTAACCAAAGGAAAAAGGACTGGGCAGGGTGAGTCTGAAGGGAGGGATAAGTGTGGGGAGAAAGAATGGGGGCATTAAGTTTAGCATGTATAATGCGCGGGGTCGGGTGTGCATGGGGAGTACTGTACAACACATAGAAGACTAGTAGAGATCGTATAGCATCTTACTACTCACTGATGGACAGTGACAGTAACGGGGACTTTTGGGGGGGGCATGGTGAAGGGGTCTACAGCATCCAACTACGCTGATCGACAGTGACTGAAGAGGTTTTTCGGGGGGACTTGGTGAAGGGGGGAGCATAGTAAACATAATGTTCTTCACGTGATTGTAGATTAATGATAAAAAATATTCTTTAAGTGCAATAAGTGCACAGCTCTGAATCATCAGAATAAAAGATCAGGCACTGAGTGCTGCAAACAAAAGACACAGGGATAAAAGAAGGGATGAAAACTCAAGACACCTACGTGCTTACTTACAGGAGACTCACTTGAGATCCAAGGACACAGACAAACTACAAGCCGAAGGTGTGTGGACAAGTACCCTACACGAGTGAAACGGAAAATCAAACAATCAAGCAAATGGATTCTGTTTGAGTCCCCAGAGACAGTCAGCAGAAAATAGCCGTATCTGGCCACCGTGAATTCTTTTTGTTTGGTTTCAACAGTTCCCAGCCATAGATTTAGTGTTGCAGCAACATACTTCTCATTTTCTCTGACCTCAACAACTGAGTTGCTGTAATAATAAGCATCTGGGCCTTTGAAATCAGTGGATTTTATGATGTTTACGAATGTGAAAATCTAATAACCACCTAAAGAGGGAAGTTTGGACACTCAAATAAACACGTCACTCCACAATACACTCTTCGCTCCCAACTGCTCCTGTCTAGAAATTGGTGTTCCTTTTTATTTGAACCTCCGTCCTATCGGCGGTGATCACGCTGATGTCCTTCAAACATGGTGGTGAGCAAAGCAACAAGTTTACTTTTCTGTCGACAACAGGCCCAGAGGAATGATACTTGAGATCTTCAGGGAGCACTTAGTCAATGAATGTGGCTAAATACAGACAGCAAGTTAGAAGGAGATGAAAGAGGACAGAGGATAGAGACACGGGTTCAAGCCCCAGCACAACCATTTCCTGGTTTTGTAGGTACACGCGACCGACTCGAACTGCAAGTGTCTCGGTGAACCCAGTGCTCCCTCTGCAGCCTAGATACTTTGCAGGATTGTGGGGAGCATAGTGTAGGAAAGTGATACAGGGTAAATGGTTAACTGTTCTGTACACATGGACAGATGGACAGACAAAAAGATGATTGATTGAGTGATTGATAAATAGATAGACAGACAGATACATAGATATAGGTACATATCGATTAACACAAAGCTACTGCTCATAACAAGGAGAGCAATGGTGAAAGCACATAGTAACACTACAAACAAAAAAGAAGAATGAAATCCAGTTTAAAAAGTGCAGTAAGCCACCATAAGAAGAAAACAAATCCTATCATTTGCAATAACGTGGATGGAGCTAGAAGGTATTATGCTCAGTCAAATAGGCCAGGCGGAGAAATACATGTACAAAATGATTTCACTCATGTGTGGAGTATGATAACAAAGAAAAACTGAAGGAAAAGACAGCAGCAGACTCACAGAACCCGAGAGTGGACTAACAGTTACCAAAGAGAAAGGGACTGGGTAGCGTTTGTGGGAAGTTAGTAATAAGTGCGGGGAAAAAGAATGGGGGCATTAGGATTAGCATGTATAATGTGTAGGGTGGGGTGTCATCCGTAGGGCTGTTCAACACAGAGAAGACATGTAGTGATTCTACAGCATCTTAGTACATGCTGACGGAGAGCGGCTGTAACTGGGATTTGGGGTGATTTGGTGAAGAGGGTAGACAGAATAACATAATTTTCTGCAAGTGATTGAATATTAATAAGAACAAAAAGAATTTCAAAGTGCAGTATGAGTACAGCACTAAAATATCAGAATAAATGTACAGCCTTTGAGTGCTCCAATCAAAAGACACAGGGTTAGAAGTACTGATGAAAACTCAAGACCACCTACGTGCTCCCATACTGGAGACTCACTTCAGATCCAAGGACACAGACAAACTACAAGCTGAAGGTTGCGGGGATAGGTACCCTACACAAGTGAAACTGAGAAACAAAGAAAGAAATGGATTCTGTTTTGGACCCCAGAGACAGTCAGTAGAATATAGCCCTATCTAGCCACCGTGAACTTTTTGTTTGGTTTCAGCAGTGCTCAGGCATAGATTTAGTGGTGCAGCAACTTCCTTCTCATTTCCTCTCACCTAAACAAATGAATTGCTGTAATAATATGCGTCTGGGCATTTATAATCATTGCTTTTTATGATGTTCACGAATGTAAAGGAGTAATAACCACCTAAAGAGGGAAGTTTGGACGCTCAAATAAACACTTCTCTCCACAACACACTCTTTGTTCCCAACTGCTCCTGCCCAGAAATAGGTGTTAATTCATATTGTTCCCTCCACCTATCAGCAGTGATCACGCCAATGTCCCTCAAACATGGTGTTGTGCAAAGGGCCAAGTACACTTTTCTGTCGACAACAGACCAAGACGAAGGATACCTGTGGTCTTCAGAAATTACTTACTCACTGAATGTTGCTAAATAAAGTCAACAAGCGAGGAGGAAGTATAAGAGGACAGAGGACAAAGATACGGGTTCAAGTCCTTTCACCTCCATTTACTGGTTTTGTAAGCACACTCTGCTGACTCTACCTGAAAGCGTATCGGTGAACACAGTGCTCTCCTTATGGCTTAGTTACCTTGCAAGATTTCTGGAAGCATAATGTAGGGAAGAGACATAGGCTATGTTGTTAACTGTTCTGTACAGAAGGATAGATGGGCAGACAAAAAGATGATTGTTTCATAGATAGATAGGTGGACAGACGACAGGTGAAAGTTAGATAGATAGGTACATAGATTAATAGATGATTGACATCATAGATAGATGATAGGAAGATAGATACATAGATACATAGATCGATACATAGATACATAGGTATATACATACATAGATACATAGATAGACAGACAGACCTTTAGATAGATAGATAGAGATACATATCGATTGACACAATGCTTTTGTTCATAACCAGGAGTTGAATGGTGAATAACATAGCTAAACTACAAAAAAAAAGGAAGAATGAAATCCAGTTTAAAATGTGCAGTAAACAGCCTTAAGAAGAAAACATATACTACCATTTGCAATGAACTGGATGGAGCAAGACAGTAGTATCTTCAGAAAAATAGGGCAGGCGGATAAAGGCAAGTACCAGGTGATTTCACTCATGTGTGGAGTATAACAACAAAGAAAAAGTGAAGTAAAAAAAACAGCAGCTGACTCACAGAACCCGAGAGTTGTCTAAAATTAACCAAAGGAAAAAGGACTGGGCAGGGTGAGTCTGAAGGGAGGGATAAGTGTGGGGAGAAAGAATGGGGGCATTAAGTTTAGCATGTATAATGCGCGGGGTCGGGTGTGCATGGGGAGTACTGTACAACACATAGAAGACTAGTAGAGATCGTATAGCATCTTACTACTCACTGATGGACAGTGACAGTAACGGGGACTTTTGGGGGGGGCATGGTGAAGGGGTCTACAGCATCCAACTACGCTGATCGACAGTGACTGAAGAGGTTTTTCGGGGGGACTTGGTGAAGGGGGGAGCATAGTAAACATAATGTTCTTCACGTGATTGTAGATTAATGATAAAAAATATTCTTTAAGTGCAATAAGTGCACAGCTCTGAATCATCAGAATAAAAGATCAGGCACTGAGTGCTGCAAACAAAAGACACAGGGATAAAAGAAGGGATGAAAACTCAAGACACCTACGTGCTTACTTACAGGAGACTCACTTGAGATCCAAGGACACAGACAAACTACAAGCCGAAGGTGTGTGGACAAGTACCCTACACGAGTGAAACGGAAAATCAAACAATCAAGCAAATGGATTCTGTTTGAGTCCCCAGAGACAGTCAGCAGAAAATAGCCGTATCTGGCCACCGTGAATTCTTTTTGTTTGGTTTCAATAGTTCCCAGCCATAGATTTAGTGTTGCAGCAACATACTTCTCATTTTCTCTGACCTCAACAACTGAGTTGCTGTAATAATAAGCATCTGGGCCTTTGAAATCAGTGGATTTTATGATGTTTACGAATGTGAAAATCTAATAACCACCTAAAGAGGGAAGTTTGGACACTCAAATAAACACGTCACTCCACAATACACTCTTCGCTCCCAACTGCTCCTGTCTAGAAATTGGTGTTCCTTTTTATTTGAACCTCCGTCCTATCGGCGGTGATCACGCTGATGTCCTTCAAACATGGTGGTGAGCAAAGCAACAAGTTTACTTTTCTGTCGACAAAAGGCCCAGAGGAATGATACTTGAGATCTTCAGGGAGCACTTAGTCAATGAATATGGCTAAATACAGACAGCAAGTTAGAAGGAGATGAAAGAGGACAGAGGATAGAGACACGGGTTCAAGCCCCAGCACAACCATTTCCTGGTTTTGTAGGTACACGCGGCCGACTCGAACTGCAAGTGTCTCGGTGAACCCAGTGCTCCCTCTGCAGCCTAGATACTTTGCAGGATTGTGGGGAGCATAGTGTAGGAAAGTGATACAGGGTAAATGGTTAACTGTTCTGTACACATGGACAGATGGACAGACAAAAAGATGATTGATTGAGTGATTGATAAATAGATAGACAGACAGATACATAGATATAGGTACATATCGATTAACACAAAGCTACTGCTCATAACAAGGAGAGCAATGGTGAAAGCACATAGTAACACTACAAACAAAAAAGAAGAATGAAATCCAGTTTAAAAAGTGCAGTAAGCCACCATAAGAAGAAAACAAATCCTATCATTTGCAATAACGTGGATGGAGCTAGAAGGTATTATGCTCAGTCAAATAGGCCAGGCGGAGAAATACATGTACAAAATGATTTCACTCATGTGTGGAGTATGATAACAAAGAAAAACTGAAGGAAAAGACAGCAGCAGACTCACAGAACCCGAGAGTGGACTAACAGTTACCAAAGAGAAAGGGACTGGGTAGCGTTTGTGGGAAGTTAGTAATAAGTGCGGGGAAAAAGAATGGGGGCATTAGGATTAGCATGTATAATGTGTAGGGTGGGGTGTCATCCGTAGGGCTGTACAACACAGAGAAGACATGTAGTGATTCTACAGCATCTTAGTACATGCTGACGGAGAGCGGCTGTAACTGGGATTTGGGGTGATTTGGTGAAGAGGGTAGACAGAATAACATAATTTTCTGCAAGTGATTGAATATTAATAAGAACAAAAAGAATTTCAAAGTGCAGTATGAGTACAGCACTAAAATATCAGAATAAATGTACAGCCTTTGAGTGCTCCAATCAAAAGACACAGGGTTAGAAGTACTGATGAAAACTCAAGACCACCTACGTGCTCCCATACTGGAGACTCACTTCAGATCCAAGGACACAGACAAACTACAAGCTGAAGGTTGCGGGGATAGGTACCCTACACAAGTGAAACTGAGAAACAAAGAAAGAAATGGATTCTGTTTTGGACCCCAGAGACAGTCAGTAGAATATAGCCCTATCTAGCCACCGTGAACTTTTTGTTTGGTTTCAGCAGTGCTCAGGCATAGATTTAGTGGTGCAGCAACTTCCTTCTCATTTCCTCTCACCTAAACAAATGAATTGCTGTAATAATATGCGTCTGGGCATTTATAATCATTGCTTTTTATGATGTTCACGAATGTAAAGGAGTAATAACCACCTAAAGAGGGAAGTTTGGACGCTCAAATAAACACTTCTCTCCACAACACACTCTTTGTTCCCAACTGCTCCTGCCCAGAAATAGGTGTTAATTCATATTGTTCCCTCCACCTATCAGCAGTGATCACGCCAATGTCCCTCAAACATGGTGTTGTGCAAAGGGCCAAGTACACTTTTCTGTCGACAACAGACCAAGACGAAGGATACCTGTGGTCTTCAGAAATTACTTACTCACTGAATGTTGCTAAATAAAGTCAACAAGCGAGGAGGAAGTATAAGAGGACAGAGGACAAAGATACGGGTTCAAGTCCTTTCACCTCCATTTACTGGTTTTGTAAGCACACTCTGCTGACTCTACCTGAAAGCGTATCGGTGAACACAGTGCTCTCCTTATGGCTTAGTTACCTTGCAAGATTTCTGGAAGCATAATGTAGGGAAGAGACATAGGCTATGTTGTTAACTGTTCTGTACAGAAGGATAGATGGGCAGACAAAAAGATGATTGTTTCATAGATAGATAGGTGGACAGACGACAGGTGAAAGTTAGATAGATAGGTACATAGATTAATAGATGATTGACATCATAGATAGATGATAGGAAGATAGATACATAGATACATAGATCGATACATAGATACATAGGTATATACATACATAGATACATAGATAGACAGACAGACCTTTAGATAGATAGATACAGATACATATCGATTGACACAATGCTTTTGTTCATAACCAGGAGTTGAATGGTGAATAACATAGCTAAACTACAAAAAAAAAGGAAGAATGAAATCCAGTTTAAAATGTGCAGTAAACAGCCTTAAGAAGAAAACATATACTACCATTTGCAATGAACTGGATGGAGCAAGACAGTAGTATCTTCAGAAAAATAGGGCAGGCGGATAAAGGCAAGTACCAGGTGATTTCACTCATGTGTGGAGTATAACAACAAAGAAAAAGTGAAGTAAAAAAACAGCAGCTGACTCACAGAACCCGAGAGTTGTCTAAAATTAACCAAAGGAAAAAGGACTGGGCAGGGTGAGTCTGAAGGGAGGGATAAGTGTGGGGAGAAAGAATGGGGGCATTAAGTTTAGCATGTATAATGCGCGGGGTCGGGTGTGCATGGGGAGTACTGTACAACACATAGAAGACTAGTAGAGATCGTATAGCATCTTACTACTCACTGATGGACAGTGACAGTAACGGGGACTTTTGGGGGGGGCATGGTGAAGGGGTCTACAGCATCCAACTACGCTGATCGACAGTGACTGAAGAGGTTTTTCGGGGGGACTTGGTGAAGGGGGGAGCATAGTAAACATAATGTTCTTCACGTGATTGTAGATTAATGATAAAAAATATTATTTAAGTGCAATAAGTGCACAGCTCTGAATCATCAGAATAAAAGATCAGGCACTGAGTGCTGCAAACAAAAGACACAGGGATAAAAGAAGGGATGAAAACTCAAGACACCTACGTGCTTACTTACAGGAGACTCACTTGAGATCCAAGGACACAGACAAACTACAAGCCGAAGGTGTGTGGACAAGTACCCTACACGAGTGAAACGGAAAATCAAACAATCAAGCAAATGGATTCTGTTTGAGTCCCCAGAGACAGTCAGCAGAAAATAGCCGTATCTGGCCACCGTGAATTCTTTTTGTTTGGTTTCAACAGTTCCCAGCCATAGATTTAGTGTTGCAGCAACATACTTCTCATTTTCTCTGACCTCAACAACTGAGTTGCTGTAATAATAAGCATCTGGGCCTTTGAAATCAGTGGATTTTATGATGTTTACGAATGTGAAAATCTAATAACCACCTAAAGAGGGAAGTTTGGACACTCAAATAAACACGTCACTCCACAATACACTCTTCGCTCCCAACTGCTCCTGTCTAGAAATTGGTGTTCCTTTTTATTTGAACCTCCGTCCTATCGGCGGTGATCACGCTGATGTCCTTCAAACATGGTGGTGACCAAAGCAACAAGTTTACTTTTCTGTCGACAACAGGCCCAGAGGAATGATACTTGAGATCTTCAGGGAGCACTTAGTCAATGAATGTGGCTAAATACAGACAGCAAGTTAGAAGGAGATGAAAGAGGACAGAGGATAGAGACACGGGTTCAAGCCCCAGCACAACCATTTCCTGGTTTTGTAGGTACACGCGACCGACTCGAACTGCAAGTGTCTCGGTGAACCCAGTGCTCCCTCTGCAGCCTAGATACTTTGCAGGATTGTGGGGAGCATAGTGTAGGAAAGTGATACAGGGTAAATGGTTAACTGTTCTGTACACATGGACAGATGGACAGACAAAAAGATGATTGATTGAGTGATTGATAAATAGATAGACAGACAGATACATAGATATAGGTACATATCGATTAACACAAAGCTACTGCTCATAACAAGGAGAGCAATGGTGAAAGCACATAGTAACACTACAAACAAAAAAGAAGAATGAAATCCAGTTTAAAAAGTGCAGTAAGCCACCATAAGAAGAAAACAAATCCTATCATTTGCAATAACGTGGATGGAGCTAGAAGGTATTATGCTCAGTCAAATAGGCCAGGCGGAGAAATACATGTACAAAATGATTTCACTCATGTGTGGAGTATGATAACAAAGAAAAACTGAAGGAAAAGACAGCAGCAGACTCACAGAACCCGAGAGTGGACTAACAGTTACCAAAGAGAAAGGGACTGGGTAGCGTTTGTGGGAAGTTAGTAATAAGTGCGGGGAAAAAGAATGGGGGCATTAGGATTAGCATGTATAATGTGTAGGGTGGGGTGTCATCCGTAGGGCTGTACAACACAGAGAAGACATGTAGTGATTCTACAGCATCTTAGTACATGCTGACGGAGAGCGGCTGTAACTGGGATTTGGGGTGATTTGGTGAAGAGGGTAGACAGAATAACATAATTTTCTGCAAGTGATTGAATATTAATAAGAACAAAAAGAATTTCAAAGTGCAGTATGAGTACAGCACTAAAATATCAGAATAAATGTACAGCCTTTGAGTGCTCCAATCAAAAGACACAGGGTTAGAAGTACTGATGAAAACTCAAGACCACCTACGTGCTCCCATACTGGAGACTCACTTCAGATCCAAGGACACAGACAAACTACAAGCTGAAGGTTGCGGGGATAGGTACCCTACACAAGTGAAACTGAGAAACAAAGAAAGAAATGGATTCTGTTTTGGACCCCAGAGACAGTCAGTAGAATATAGCCCTATCTAGCCACCGTGAACTTTTTGTTTGGTTTCAGCAGTGCTCAGGCATAGATTTAGTGGTGCAGCAACTTCCTTCTCATTTCCTCTCACCTAAACAAATGAATTGCTGTAATAATATGCGTCTGGGCATTTATAATCATTGCTTTTTATGATGTTCACGAATGTAAAGGAGTAATAACCACCTAAAGAGGGAAGTTTGGACGCTCAAATAAACACTTCTCTCCACAACACACTCTTTGTTCCCAACTGCTCCTGCCCAGAAATAGGTGTTAATTCATATTGTTCCCTCCACCTATCAGCAGTGATCACGCCAATATCCCTCAAACATGGTGTTGTGCAAAGGGCCAAGTAAACTTTTCTGTCGACAACAGACCAAGACGAAGGATACCTGTGGTCTTCAGAAATTACTTACTCACTGAATGTTGCTAAATAAAGTCAACAAGCGAGGAGGAAGTATAAGAGGACAGAGGACAAAGATACGGGTTCAAGTCCTTTCACCTCCATTTACTGGTTTTGTAAGCACACTCTGCTGACTCTACCTGAAAGCGTATCGGTGAACACAGTGCTCTCCTTATGGCTTAGTTACCTTGCAAGATTTCTGGAAGCATAATGTAGGGAAGAGACATAGGCTATGTTGTTAACTGTTCTGTACAGAAGGATAGATGGGCAGACAAAAAGATGATTGTTTCATAGATAGATAGGTGGACAGACGACAGGTGAAAGTTAGATAGATAGGTACATAGATTAATAGATGATTGACATCATAGATAGATGATAGGAAGATAGATACATAGATACATAGATCGATACATAGATACATAGGTATATACATACATAGATACATAGATAGACAGACAGACCTTTAGATAGATAGATACAGATACATATCGATTGACACAATGCTTTTGTTCATAACCAGGAGTTGAATGGTGAATAACATAGCTAAACTACAAAAAAAAAGGAAGAATGAAATCCACTTTACAATGTGCAGTAAACAGCCTTAAGAAGAAAACATATACTACCATTTGCAATGAACTGGATGGAGCAAGACAGTAGTATCTTCAGAAAAATAGGGCAGGCGGATAAACGCAAGTACCAGGTGATTTCACTCATGTGTGGAGTATAACAACAAAGAAAAAGTGAAGTATAAAAACAGCAGCTGACTCACAGAACCCGAGAGTTGTCTAAAATTAACCAAAGGAAAAAGGACTGGGCAGGGTGAGTCTGAAGGGAGGGATAAGTGTGGGGAGAAAGAATGGGGGCATTAAGTTTAGCATGTATAATGCGCGGGGTCGGGTGTGCATGGGGAGTACTGTACAACACATAGAAGACTAGTAGAGATCGTATAGCATCTTACTACTCACTGATGGACAGTGACAGTAACGGGGACTTTTGGGGGGGGCATGGTGAAGGGGTCTACAGCATCCAACTACGCTGATCGACAGTGACTGAAGAGGTTTTTCGGGGGGACTTGGTGAAGGGGGGAGCATAGTAAACATAATGTTCTTCACGTGATTGTAGATTAATGATAAAAAATATTCTTTAAGTGCAATAAGTGCACAGCTCTGAATCATCAGAATAAAAGATCAGGCACTGAGTGCTGCAAACAAAAGACACAGGGATAAAAGAAGGGATGAAAACTCAAGACACCTACGTGCTTACTTACAGGAGACTCACTTGAGATCCAAGGACACAGACAAACTACAAGCCGAAGGTGTGTGGACAAGTACCCTACACGAGTGAAACGGAAAATCAAACGATCAAGCAAATGGATTCTGTTTGAGTCCCCAGAGACAGTCAGCAGAAAATAGCCGTATCTGGCCACCGTGAATTCTTTTTGTTTGGTTTCAACAGTTCCCAGCCATAGATTTAGTGTTGCAGCAACATACTTCTCATTTTCTCTGACCACGAAAACTGAGTTGCTGTAATAATAAGCATCTGGGCCTTTGAAATCAGTGGATTTTATGATGTTCACGAATGTGAAAATCTAATAACCACCTAAAGAGGGAAGTTTGGACACTCAAATAAACACGTCACTCCACAATACACTCTTAGCTCCCAACTGCTCCTGTCTAGAAATTGGTGTTCCTTTTTATTTGACACTCCGTCCTATCGGCGGTGATCACGCTGATGTCCTTCAAACATGGTGGTGAGCAAAGCATCAAGTTTACTTTTCTGTCGACAACAGGCCTAGAGGAATGATACTTGAGATCTTCAGGGAGCACTTAGTCAATGAATGTGGCTAAATACAGACAGCAAGTTAGAAGGAGATGAAAGAGGACAGAGGATAGAGACACGGGTTCAAGTCCCAGCACAACCATTTCCTGGTTTTGTAGGTATACGCGACCGACTCGAACTGCAAGTGTCTCGGTGAACCCAGTACTCCCTCCGAAGCCTAGATACTTTGCAGGATTGTGGGGAGCATAGTGTAGGAAAGTGATAAAGGGTAACTGGTTATCTCTTCTGTACACTTGGACAGTTGGACAGACAAAAAGATGATTGATTGAGTGATTGATAAATAGATAGACAGACAGATACATAGATATAGGTACATATCGATTAACACAAAGCTACTGCTCATAACCAGGAGAGAAATGGTGAAAGCACATAGCAAAACTACAAACAAAAAAGAAGAATGAAATCCAGTTTAAAAAGTGCCGTAAGCCGCCATAAGAAGAAAACAAATCCTATCATTTGCAATAACGTGGATGGAGCTAGAGGGTATTATGCTCAGTCAAATAGGCCAGGCGGAGAAATACATGTACAAAATGATTTCACTCATGTGTGGAGTATGATAACAAAGAAAATCTGAAGGAAAAGACAGCAGCAGACTCACAGAACCCGAGAGTGGACTAACAGTTACAAAAGAGAAAGGGACTGGGTAGGGTTTGTGGGAAGGGAGTAATAAGTGCGGGGAAAAAGAATGGGGGCATTAGGATTAGCATGTATAATGTGTAGGGTGAGGTGTCATGGGTAGGGCTGTACAACACAGAGAAGACATGTAGTGATTCTACAGCATCTTAGTACATGCTGACGTAGAGTGGCTGTAACTGGAATTTGGGGTGACTTGGTGAAGAGGGTAGACAGAATAACATAATTTTCTGCAAGTGATTGTATATTAATGAGAAAAAAAAGAATTTCAAAGTGCAGTAAGAGCACAGCTCTCAAATATCAGAAAAAAAGTACAGCCTTTGAGTGCTCTAATCAAAAGACACAGGGTTTGAAGAACTGATGAAAACTCAAGACCACCTACGTGCTCCCTTACTGGAGACTCACTTCAGATCCAAGGACACAGACAAACTACAAGCTGAAGGGGCGGGGACAGGTACCCTACAAAAGTTAAACTGAGAAACAAAGAAAGAAATGGATTCTGTTTTGGACCCCAGAGAGAGTCAGTAGAAAATAGCCCTATCTAGCCCCGTGAATTGTTTTTGTTTGGTTGCAGCAGTGCTCAGGCATAGATTTCGTGGTGCAGCAACTTCCTTCTCATTTCCTCTCACCTCAGCAAATGAATTGCTGTAATAATATGCGTTTGGACATTTATAATCATTGCTTTTTATGATGTTCACGAATGTAAAGAAGTAATAACCACCTAAAGAGGGAAGTTTGGACACTCAAATAAACACTTCACTCCACAACGCACTCTTTGTTCCCAACTGCTCCTGTCCAGAAATAGGTGTTAATTCATATTTGTCCCTCCACCTATCAGCAGTGATCACGCAAATGTCCCTCAAACACGGTGGTGTGCA
Organism: Manis pentadactyla; assembly: GCF_030020395.1. NCBI lineage: Eukaryota > Metazoa > Chordata > Mammalia > Pholidota > Manidae > Manis > Manis pentadactyla. The sequence continues at coordinate 42,859,526 of NC_080031.1, read as the reverse complement.
AAGGGCCAAGTACACTTTTCTGACGACAACAGGCCCAGACGAAGGATACTTGTGGTCTTCAGGGATCACTTACTTACTGAATGTAGCTAAATAAAGTCAGCAAGCGAGCAGGAAGTATAAGAGGACAGAGGACAAAGATACGGGTTCAAGTCCTTTCATCTCCATTTACTGGTTTTGTAAGCACACTCTGCTGACTCTACCTGAAAGCGTATCGGTGAACACAGTGCTCTCCTTATGGCTTAGTTACCTTGCAAGATTTCTGGAAGCATAATGTAGGGAAGAGACATAGGCTATGTTGTTAACTGTTCTGTACAGAAGGATAGATGGGCAGACAAAAAGATGATTGTTTCATAGATAGATAGGTAGACAGACGACAGGTGAAAGATAGATAGATAGGTACGTAGATTAATAGATGATAGACATCATAGATATATGATAGGAAGATAGATACATAGGAACATAGATCGATACATAGATACATAGGTATATACATACATAGATACATAGATAGACAGACAGACCTTTAGATAGATAGATACAGATATATATCGATTGACACAAAGCTATTGTTCATAACGAAGAGTTGAATGGTGAATAACATAGCTAAACTACAAACAAAAAGGAAGAATGAAATCCAGTTTAAAAAGTGCAGTAAGCAGCCTTAAGAAGAAAACAAATACTACCATTTGCAATGACGTGGATGGAGCAAGACAGTAGTATCTTCAGAAAAATAGGGCAGGCGGATAAAGACAAGTACCAAGTGATTTCACTCATGTGTGGAGTATAACAACAAAGAAAAACTGAAGTAAAAAAACAGCAGCAGACTCACAGAACCCGAGAGTTGACTAAAAGTAACCAAAGGAAAAAGGAGTGGGCAGGGTGAGTCTGAAGGGAGGGATAAGTGTGGGGAGAAAGAATGGGGGCATTAAGTTTTGCATGTATAATGCGCGGGGTCGGGTGTGCATGGGGAGTACTGTACAACACAGAGAAGACTAGTAGAGATCGTATAGCATCTTACTACTCACTGATGGACAGTGACTGTAACAGGGACTTTTGGGGGGGTCATGGTGAAGGGGTCTACATCATCCAACTACGCTGATCGACAGTGACTGAAGAGGTTTTTCGGGGCGACTTGGTGAAGGGGGGAGCATAGTAAACATAATGTTCTTCACGTGATTGTAGATTAATGATAAAAAATATTCTTTAAGTGAAATAAGTGCACAGCTCTGAATCATCAGAATAAAAGATCAGGCACTGAGTGCTGCAAACAAAAGACACAGGGATAAAAGAAGGGATGAAAACTAAGACACCTACGTGCTTACTTACAGGAGACTCACTTGAGATCCAAGGACACAGACAAACTACAAGCCGAAGGTGTGTGGACAAGTACCCTACACGAGTGAAACGGAAAATCAAACAATCAAGCAAATGGATTCTGTTTGAGTCCCCAGAGACAGTCAGCAGAAAATAGCCGTATCTGGCCACCGTGAATTCTTTTTGTTTGGTTCCAACAGTTCCCAGCCATAGATTTAGTGGTGCAGCAACATACTTCTCATTTTCTCTGACCTCAACAACTGAGTTGCTGTAATAATAAGCATCTGGGCCTTTGAAATCAGTGGATTTTATGATGTTTACGAATGTGAAAATCTAATAACCACCTAAAGAGGGAAGTTTGGACACTCAAATAAACACGTCACTCCACAATACACTCTTCGCTCCCAACTGCTCCTGTCTAGAAATTGGTGTTCCTTTTTATTTGAACCTCCGTCCTATCGGCGGTGATCACGCTGATGTCCTTCAAACATGGTGGTGAGCAAAGCAACAAGTTTACTTTTCTGTCGACAACAGGCCCAGAGGAATGATACTTGAGATCTTCAGGGAGCACTTAGTCAATGAATGTGGCTAAATACAGACAGCAAGTTAGAAGGAGATGAAAGAGGACAGAGGATAGAGACACGGGTTCAAGCCCCAGCACAACCATTTCCTGGTTTTGTAGGTACACGCGGCCGACTCGAACTGCAAGTGTCTCGGTGAACCCAGTGCTCCCTCTGCAGCCTAGATACTTTGCAGGATTGTGGGGAGCATAGTGTAGGAAAGTGATATTGGGAATATGGTTAACTGTTCTGTACACATGGACAGATGGACAGACAAAAAGATGATTGATTGAGTGATTGATAAATAGATAGACAGACAGATACATAGATATAGGTACATATCGATTAACACAAAGCTACTGCTCATAACAAGAGAGCAATGGTGAAAGCACATAGCAAATCTACAAACAAAAAAGAAGAATGAAATCCAGTTTAAAAAGTGCAGTAAGCCGCCATAAGAAGAAAACAAATCCTATCATTTGCAATAACGTGGATGGAGCTAGAGGGTATTATGCTCAGTCAAACAGGCCAGGCGGAGAAATACATGTACCAAATGATTTCACTCATGTGTGGAGTATGATAACAAAGAAAAACTGAAGGAAAAGACAGCAGCAGACTCACAGAACCCGAGAGTGGACTAACAGTTACCAAAGAGAAAGGGACTGGGTAGGGTTTGTGGGAAGGGAGTAATAAGTGCGGGGAAAAAGAATGGGGGCATTAGGATTATCATGTATAATGTGTAGGGTGGGGTGTCATGGGTAGGGCTGTTCAACACAGAGAAGACATGTAGTGATTCTACAGCATCTTAGTACATGCTGACGGAGAGCGGCTATAACTGGGATTTGGGGTGACTTGGTGAAGAGGGTAGACAGAATAACATAATTTTGTGCATGTGATTGCATATTAATGATAACAAAAAGAATTTAAAAGTGCAGTAAGAGCACAGCTCTCAAATATCAGAATAAAAGTACAGCCTTTGAGTGCTCTAATCAAAAGACACAGGGTTTGAAGAACTGATGAAAACTCAAGACCACCTACGTGCTCCCTTACTGGAGACTCACTTGAGATCCAAGGACACAGACAAACTACAAGCTGAAGGGGCGGGGACAGGTCCCCTACACAAGTGAAACTGAGAAACAAAGAAAGAAATGGATTCTCTTTTGGACCCCAGAGAGAGTCAGTAGAAAATAGCCCTATCTAGCCACCGTGAATTCATTTTGTCTGGTTTCAGCAGTGCTCAGGCATAGATTTAGTGGTGCAGCAACTTCCTTCTCATTTCCTCTCACCTCAGCAAATGAATTGCTGTAATAATATGCGTCTGGACATTTATAATCATTGCTTTTTATGATGTTCACGAATGTAAAGAAGTAATAACCGCCTAAAGAGGGAAGTTTGGACACTCAAATAATCACTTCACTAAACAACGCACTCTTTGTTCCCAACTGCTCCTGTCCAGAAATAGGTGTTAATTCATATTTGTCCCTCCACATATCAGCAGTGATCACGCCAATGTCCCTCAAACATGGTGGTGTGCAAAGGGCCAAGTACACATTTCTGTCGACAACAGGCCAAGACGAAGGATACTTGTGGTCTTCAGGGATCACTTACTCACTGAATGTGGCTAAATAAAGTCAACAAGTGAGGAGGAAGTATAAGAGGACAGAGGACAAAGATACGGGTTCAAGTCCTTTCACCTCCAATTACTGGTTTTGTAAGCACACTCTGCTGACTCTACCTGAAAGCGTATCGGTGAACACAGTGCTCTCCTTATGGCTTAGTTACCTTGCAAGATTTCTGGAAGCATAATGTAGGGAAGAGACATAGGCTATGTTGTTAACTGTTCTGTACATAAGGATAGATGGGCAGACAAAAAGATGATTGTTTCATAGATAGATAGGTAGACAGACGACAGGTGAACGATAGATAGATAGGTACGTAGATTAATAGATGATAGACATCATAGATAGATGATAGGAAGATATATAGATAGATACATAGATAGATACATAGATACATAGATATATACATACATAGATACATAGATAGAAAGACAGACCTTTAGATAGATAGATACAGATACATATCTATTGACACAAAGCTATTGTTCATAACCAGGAGTTGAATGGTGAATAACATAGCTAAACTACAAACAAAAAGAAAGAATGAAATCCAGTTTAAAAAGTGCAGTAAGCAGCCTTAAGAAGAAAACAAATACTACCATTTGCAATGACGTGGATGGAGCAAGACAGTAGTATCTTCAGAAAAATAGGGCAGGCGGATAAAGACAAGTACCAAGTGATTTCACTCATGTGTGGAGTATAACAACAAAGAAAAAGTGAAGTAAAAAAACAGCAGCTGACTCACAGAACCCGAGAGTTGACTAAAATTAACCAAAGGAAAAAGGACTGGGCAGGGTGAGTCTGAAGGGAGGGATAAGTGTGGGGATAAAGAATGGGGGCATTAAGTTTTGCATGTATAATGCGCGGGGTCGGGTGTGCATGGGGAGTTCTGTACAACACAGAGAAGACTAGTAGAGATCGTATAGCATCTTACTACTCACTGATGGACAGTGACTGTAACAGGGACTTTTGGGGGTGACATGGTGAAGGGGTCTACATCATCCAACTACGCTGATCGACAGTGACTGAAGAGGTTTTTCGGGGGGACTTGGTGAAGGGGGGAGCATAGTAAACATAATGTTCTTCACGTGATTGTAGATTAATGATAAAAAATATTCTTTAAGTGAAATAAGTGCACAGCTCTGAATCATCAGAATAAAAGATCAGGCACTGAGTGCTGCAAACAAAAGACACAGGGATAAAAGAAGGGATGAAAACTAAGACACCTACGTGCTTACTTACAGGAGACTCACTTGAGATCCAAGGACACAGACAAACTACAAGCCGAAGGTGTGTGGACAAGTACCCTACACGAGTGAAACGGAAAATCAAACAATCAAGCAAATGGATTCTGTTTGAGTCCCCAGAGACAGTCAGCAGAAAATAGCCGTATCTGGCCACCGTGAATTCTTTTTGTTTGGTTCCAACAGTTCCCAGCCATAGATTTAGTGGTGCAGCAACATACTTCTCATTTTCTCTGACCTCAACAACTGAGTTGCTGTAATAATAAGCATCTGGGCCTTTGAAATCAGTGGATTTTATGATGTTTACGAATGTGAAAATCTAATAACCACCTAAAGAGGGAAGTTTGGACACTCAAATAAACACGTCACTCCACAATACACTCTTCGCTCCCAACTGCTCCTGTCTAGAAATTGGTGTTCCTTTTTATTTGAACCTCCGTCCTATCGGCGGTGATCACGCTGATGTCCTTCAAACATGGTGGTGAGCAAAGCAACAAGTTTACTTTTCTGTCGACAACAGGCCCAGAGGAATGATACTTGAGATCTTCAGGGAGCACTTAGTCAATGAATGTGGCTAAATACAGACAGCAAGTTAGAAGGAGATGAAAGAGGACAGAGGATAGAGACACGGGTTCAAGCCCCAGCACAACCATTTCCTGGTTTTGTAGGTACACGCGGCCGACTCGAACTGCAAGTGTCTCGGTGAACCCAGTGCACCCTCTGCAGCCTAGATACTTTGCAGGATTGTGGGGAGCATAGTGTAGGAAAGTGATATTGGGAATATGGTTAACTGTTCTGTACACATGGACAGATGGACAGACAAAAAGATGATTGATTGAGTGATTGATAAATAGATAGACAGACAGATACATAGATATAGGTACATATCGATTAACACAAAGCTACTGCTCATAACAAGAGAGCAATGGTGAAAGCACATAGCAAATCTACAAACAAAAAAGAAGAATGAAATCCAGTTTAAAAAGTGCAGTAAGCCGCCATAAGAAGAAAACAAATCCTATCATTTGCAATAACGTGGATGGAGCTAGAGGGTATTATGCTCAGTCAAACAGGCCAGGCGGAGAAATACATGTACCAAATGATTTCACTCATGTGTGGAGTATGATAACAAAGAAAAACTGAAGGAAAAGACAGCAGCAGACTCACAGAACCCGAGAGTGGACTAACAGTTACCAAAGAGAAAGGGACTGTGTAGGGTTTGTGGGAAGGGAGTAATAAGTGCGGGGAAAAAGAATGGGGGCATTAGGATTATCATGTATAATGTGTAGGGTGGGGTGTCATGGGTAGGGCTGTTCAACACAGAGAAGACATGTAGTGATTCTACAGCATCTTAGTACATGCTGACGGAGAGCGGCTATAACTGGGATTTGGGGTGACTTGGTGAAGAGGGTAGACAGAATAACATAATTTTGTGCATGTGATTGCATATTAATGATAACAAAAAGAATTTAAAAGTGCAGTAAGAGCACAGCTCTCAAATATCAGAATAAAAGTACAGCCTTTGAGTGCTCTAATCAAAAGACACAGGGTTTGAAGAACTGATGAAAACTCAAGACCACCTACGTGCTCCCTTACTGGAGACTCACTTGAGATCCAAGGACACAGACAAACTACAAGCTGAAGGGGCGGGGACAGGTCCCCTACACAAGTGAAACTGAGAAACAAAGAAAGAAATGGATTCTCTTTTGGACCCCAGAGAGAGTCAGTAGAAAATAGCCCTATCTAGCCACCGTGAATTCATTTTGTCTGGTTTCAGCAGTGCTCAGGCATAGATTTAGTGGTGCAGCAACTTCCTTCTCATTTCCTCTCACCTCAGCAAATGAATTGCTGTAATAATATGCGTCTGGACATTTATAATCATTGCTTTTTATGATGTTCACGAATGTAAAGAAGTAATAACCGCCTAAAGAGGGAAGTTTGGACACTCAAATAATCACTTCACTAAACAACGCACTCTTTGTTCCCAACTGCTCCTGTCCAGAAATAGGTGTTAATTCATATTTGTCCCTCCACATATCAGCAGTGATCACGCCAATGTCCCTCAAACATGGTGGTGTGCAAAGGGCCAAGTACACATTTCTGTCGACAACAGGCCAAGACGAAGGATACTTGTGGTCTTCAGGGATCACTTACTCACTGAATGTGGCTAAATAAAGTCAACAAGTGAGGAGGAAGTATAAGAGGACAGAGGACAAAGATACGGGTTCAAGTCCTTTCACCTCCATTTACTGGTTTTGTAAGCACACTCTGCTGACTCTACCTGAAAGCGTATCGGTGAACACAGTGCTCTCCTTATGGCTTAGTTACCTTGCAAGATTTCTGGAAGCATAATGTAGGGAAGAGACATAGGCTATGTTGTTAACTGTTCTGTACATAAGGATAGATGGGCAGACAAAAAGATGATTGTTTCATAGATAGATAGGTAGACAGACGACAGGTGAACGATAGATAGATAGGTACGTAGATTAATAGATGATAGACATCATAGATAGATGATAGGAAGATAGATAGATAGATACATAGATAGATACATAGATACATAGATATATACATACATAGATACATAGATAGACAGACAGACCTTTAGATAGATAGATACAGATACATATCTATTGACACAAAGCTATTGTTCATAACCAGGAGTTGAATGGTGAATAACATAGCTAAACTACAAACAAAAAGGAAGAATGAAATCCAGTTTAAAAAGTGCAGTAAGCAGCCTTAAGAAGAAAACAAATACTACCATTTGCAATGACGTGGATGGAGCAAGACAGTAGTATCTTCAGAAAAATAGGGCAGGCGGATAAAGGCAAGTACCAAGTGATTTCACTCATGTGTGGAGTATAACAACAAAGAAAAAGTGAAGTAAAAAAACAGCAGGTGACTCACAGAACCCGAGAGTTGTCTAAAATTAACCAAAGGAAAAAGGACTGGGCAGGGTGAGTCTGAAGGGAGGGATAAGTGTGGGGAGAAAGAATGGGGGCATTAAGTTTTGCATGTATAATGCGCGGGGTCGGGTGTGCATGGGGAGTACTGTACAACACAGAGAAGACTAGTAGAGATCGTATAGCATCTTACTACTCACTGATGGACAGTGACTGTAACAGGGACTTTTGGGGGGGACATGGTGAAGGGGTCTACATCATCCAACTACGCTGATCGACAGTGACTGAAGAGGTTTTTCGGGGGGACTTGGTGAAGGGGGGAGCATAGTAAACATAATGTTCTTCACGTGATTGTAGATTAATGATAAAAAATATTCTTTAAGTGAAATAAGTGCACAGCTCTGAATCATCAGAATAAAAGATCAGGCACTGAGTGCTGCAAACAAAAGACACAGGGATAAAAGAAGGGATGAAAACTAAGACACCTACGTGCTTACTTACAGGAGACTCACTTGAGATCCAAGGACACAGACAAACTACAAGCCGAAGGTGTGTGGACAAGTACCCTACACGAGTGAAACGGAAAATCAAACAATCAAGCAAATGGATTCTGTTTGAGTCCCCAGAGACAGTCAGCAGAAAATAGCCGTATCTGGCCACCGTGAATTCTTTTTGTTTGGTTCCAACAGTTCCCAGCCATAGATTTAGTGGTGCAGCAACATACTTCTCATTTTCTCTGACCTCAACAACTGAGTTGCTGTAATAATAAGCATCTGGGCCTTTGAAATCAGTGGATTTTATGATGTTTACGAATGTGAAAATCTAATAACCACCTAAAGAGGGAAGTTTGGACACTCAAATAAACACGTCACTCCACAATACACTCTTCGCTCCCAACTGCTCCTGTCTAGAAATTGGTGTTCCTTTTTATTTGAACCTCCGTCCTATCGGCGGTGATCACGCTGATGTCCTTCAAACATGGTGGTGAGCAAAGCAACAAGTTTACTTTTCTGTCGACAACAGGCCCAGAGGAATGATACTTGAGATCTTCAGGGAGCACTTAGTCAATGAATGTGGCTAAATACAGACAGCAAGTTAGAAGGAGATGAAAGAGGACAGAGGATAGAGACACGGGTTCAAGCCCCAGCACAACCATTTCCTGGTTTTGTAGGTACACGCGGCCGACTCGAACTGCAAGTGTCTCGGTGAACCCAGTGCTCCCTCTGCAGCCTAGATACTTTGCAGGATTGTGGGGAGCATAGTGTAGGAAAGTGATATTGGGAATATGGTTAACTGTTCTGTACACATGGACAGATGGACAGACAAAAAGATGATTGATTGAGTGATTGATAAATAGATAGACAGACAGATACATAGATATAGGTACATATCGATTAACACAAAGCTACTGCTCATAACAAGAGAGCAATGGTGAAAGCACATAGCAAATCTACAAACAAAAAAGAAGAATGAAATCCAGTTTAAAAAGTGCAGTAAGCCGCCATAAGAAGAAAACAAATCCTATCATTTGCAATAACGTGGATGGAGCTAGAGGGTATTATGCTCAGTCAAACAGGCCAGGCGGAGAAATACATGTACCAAATGATTTCACTCATGTGTGGAGTATGATAACAAAGAAAAACTGAAGGAAAAGACAGCAGCAGACTCACAGAACCCGAGAGTGGACTAACAGTTACCAAAGAGAAAGGGACTGGGTAGGGTTTGTGGGAAGGGAGTAATAAGTGCGGGGAAAAAGAATGGGGGCATTAGGATTATCATGTATAATGTGTAGGGTGGGGTGTCATGGGTAGGGCTGTTCAACACAGAGAAGACATGTAGTGATTCTACAGCATCTTAGTACATGCTGACGGAGAGCGGCTATAACTGGGATTTGGGGTGACTTGGTGAAGAGGGTAGACAGAATAACATAATTTTGTGCATGTGATTGCATATTAATGATAACAAAAAGAATTTAAAAGTGCAGTAAGAGCACAGCTCTCAAATATCAGAATAAAAGTACAGCCTTTGAGGGCTCTAATCAAAAGACACAGGGTTTGAAGAACTGATGAAAACTCAAGACCACCTACGTGCTCCCTTACTGGAGACTCACTTGAGATCCAAGGACACAGACAAACTACAAGCTGAAGGGGCGGGGACAGGTCCCCTACACAAGTGAAACTGAGAAACAAAGAAAGAAATGGATTCTCTTTTGGACCCCAGAGAGAGTCAGTAGAAAATAGCCCTATCTAGCCACCGTGAATTCATTTTGTCTGGTTTCAGCAGTGCTCAGGCATAGATTTAGTGGTGCAGCAACTTCCTTCTCATTTCCTCTCACCTCAGCAAATGAATTGCTGTAATAATATGCGTCTGGACATTTATAATCATTGCTTTTTATGATGTTCACGAATGTAAAGAAGTAATAACCGCCTAAAGAGGGAAGTTTGGACACTCAAATAATCACTTCACTAAACAACGCACTCTTTGTTCCCAACTGCTCCTGTCCAGAAATAGGTGTTAATTCATATTTGTCCCTCCACATATCAGCAGTGATCACGCCAATGTCCCTCAAACATGGTGGTGTGCAAAGGGCCAAGTACACATTTCTGTCGACAACAGGCCAAGACGAAGGATACTCGTGGTCTTCAGGGATCACTTACTCACTGTATGTGGCTAAATAAAGTCAACAAGTGAGGAGGAAGTATAAGAGGACAGAGGACAAAGATACGGGTTCAAGTCCTTTCACCTCCATTTACTGGTTTTGTAAGCACACTCTGCTGACTCTACCTGAAAGCGTATCGGTGAACACAGTGCTCTCCTTATGGCTTAGTTACCTTGCAAGATTTCTGGAAGCATAATGTAGGGAAGAGACATAGGCTATGTTGTTAACTGTTCTGTACATAAGGATAGATGGGCAGACAAAAAGATGATTGTTTCATAGATAGATAGGTAGACAGACGACAGGTGAACGATAGATAGATAGGTACGTAGATTAATAGATGATAGACATCATAGATAGATGATAGGAAGATAGATAGATAGATACATAGATAGATACATAGATACATAGATATATACATACATAGATACATAGATAGACAGACAGACCTTTAGATAGATAGATACAGATACATATCTATTGACACAAAGCTATTGTTCATAACCAGGAGTTGAATGGTGAATAACATAGCTAAACTACAAACAAAAAGGAAGAATGAAATCCAGTTTAAAAAGTGCAGTAAGCAGCCTTAAGAAGAAAACAAATACTACCATTTGCAATGACGTGGATGGAGCAAGACAGTAGTATCTTCAGAAAAATAGGGCAGGTGGATAAAGACAAGTACCAAGTGATTTCACTCATGTGTGGAGTATAACAACAAAGAAAAACTGAAGTAAAAAAAACAGCAGCTGACTCACAGAACCCGAGAGTTGACTAAAATTAACCAAAGGAAAAAGGACTGGGCAGGGTGAGTCTGAAGGGAGGGATAAGTGTGGGGAGAAAGAATGGGGGCATTAAGTTTTGCATGTATAATGCGCGGGGTCGGGTGTGCATGGGGAGTACTGTACAACACAGAGAAGACTAGTAGAGATCGTATAGCATCTTACTACTCACTGATGGACAGTGACTGTAACAGGGACTTTTGGGGGGGACATGGTGAAGGGGTCTACATCATCCAACTACGCTGATCGACAGTGACTGAAGAGGTTTTTCGGGGGGACTTGGTGAAGGGGGGAGCATAGTAAACATAATGTTCTTCACGTGATTGTAGATTAATGATAAAAAATATTCTTTAAGTGAAATAAGTGCACAGCTCTGAATCATCAGAATAAAAGATCAGGCACTGAGTGCTGCAAACAAAAGACACAGGGATAAAAGAAGGGATGAAAACTAAGACACCTACGTGCTTACTTACAGGAGACTCACTTGAGATCCAAGGACACAGACAAACTACAAGCCGAAGGTGTGTGGACAAGTACCCTACACGAGTGAAACGGAAAATCAAACAATCAAGCAAATGGATTCTGTTTGAGTCCCCAGAGACAGTCAGCAGAAAATAGCCGTATCTGGCCACCGTGAATTCTTTTTGTTTGGTTCCAACAGTTCCCAGCCATAGATTTAGTGGTGCAGCAACATACTTCTCATTTTCTCTGACCTCAACAACTGAGTTGCTGTAATAATAAGCATCTGGGCCTTTGAAATCAGTGGATTTTATGATGTTTACGAATGTGAAAATCTAATAACCACCTAAAGAGGGAAGTTTGGACACTCAAATAAACACGTCACTCCACAATACACTCTTCGCTCCCAACTGCTCCTGTCTAGAAATTGGTGTTCCTTTTTATTTGAACCTCCGTCCTATCGGCGGTGATCACGCTGATGTCCTTCAAACATGGTGGTGAGCAAAGCAACAAGTTTACTTTTCTGTCGACAACAGGCCCAGAGGAATGATACTTGAGATCTTCAGGGAGCACTTAGTCAATGAATGTGGCTAAATACAGACAGCAAGTTAGAAGGAGATGAAAGAGGACAGAGGATAGAGACACGGGTTCAAGCCCCAGCACAACCATTTCCTGGTTTTGTAGGTACACGCGGCCGACTCGAACTGCAAGTGTCTCGGTGAACCCAGTGCTCCCTCTGCAGCCTAGATACTTTGCAGGATTGTGGGGAGCATAGTGTAGGAAAGTGATATTGGGAATATGGTTAACTGTTCTGTACACATGGACAGATGGACAGACAAAAAGATGATTGATTGAGTGATTGATAAATAGATAGACAGACAGATACATAGATATAGGTACATATCGATTAACACAAAGCTACTGCTCATAACAAGAGAGCAATGGTGAAAGCACATAGCAAATCTACAAACAAAAAAGAAGAATGAAATCCAGTTTAAAAAGTGCAGTAAGCCGCCATAAGAAGAAAACAAATCCTATCATTTGCAATAACGTGGATGGAGCTAGAGGGTATTATGCTCAGTCAAACAGGCCAGGCGGAGAAATACATGTACCAAATGATTTCACTCATGTGTGGAGTATGATAACAAAGAAAAACTGAAGGAAAAGACAGCAGCAGACTCACAGAACCCGAGAGTGGACTAACAGTTACCAAAGAGAAAGGGACTGGGTAGGGTTTGTGGGAAGGGAGTAATAAGTGCGGGGAAAAAGAATGGGGGCATTAGGATTATCATGTATAATGTGTAGGGTGGGGTGTCATGGGTAGGGCTGTTCAACACAGAGAAGACATGTAGTGATTCTACAGCATCTTAGTACATGCTGACGGAGAGCGGCTATAACTGGGATTTGGGGTGACTTGGTGAAGAGGGTAGACAGAATAACATAATTTTGTGCATGTGATTGCATATTAATGATAACAAAAAGAATTTAAAAGTGCAGTAAGAGCACAGCTCTCAAATATCAGAATAAAAGTACAGCCTTTGAGGGCTCTAATCAAAAGACACAGGGTTTGAAGAACTGATGAAAACTCAAGACCACCTACGTGCTCCCTTACTGGAGACTCACTTGAGATCCAAGGACACAGACAAACTACAAGCTGAAGGGGCGGGGACAGGTCCCCTACACAAGTGAAACTGAGAAACAAAGAAAGAAATGGATTCTCTTTTGGACCCCAGAGAGAGTCAGTAGAAAATAGCCCTATCTAGCCACCGTGAATTCATTTTGTCTGGTTTCAGCAGTGCTCAGGCATAGATTTAGTGGTGCAGCAACTTCCTTCTCATTTCCTCTCACCTCAGCAAATGAATTGCTGTAATAATATGCGTCTGGACATTTATAATCATTGCTTTTTATGATGTTCACGAATGTAAAGAAGTAATAACCGCCTAAAGAGGGAAGTTTGGACACTCAAATAATCACTTCACTAAACAACGCACTCTTTGTTCCCAACTGCTCCTGTCCAGAAATAGGTGTTAATTCATATTTGTCCCTCCACATATCAGCAGTGATCACGCCAATGTCCCTCAAACATGGTGGTGTGCAAAGGGCCAAGTACACATTTCTGTCGACAACAGGCCAAGACGAAGGATACTCGTGGTCTTCAGGGATCACTTACTCACTGTATGTGGCTAAATAAAGTCAACAAGTGAGGAGGAAGTATAAGAGGACAGAGGACAAAGATACGGGTTCAAGTCCTTTCACCTCCATTTACTGGTTTTGTAAGCACACTCTGCTGACTCTACCTGAAAGCGTATCGGTGAACACAGTGCTCTCCTTATGGCTTAGTTACCTTGCAAGATTTCTGGAAGCATAATGTAGGGAAGAGACATAGGCTATGTTGTTAACTGTTCTGTACATAAGGATAGATGGGCAGACAAAAAGATGATTGTTTCATAGATAGATAGGTAGACAGACGACAGGTGAACGATAGATAGATAGGTACGTAGATTAATAGATGATAGACATCATAGATAGATGATAGGAAGATAGATAGATAGATACATAGATAGATACATAGATACATAGATATATACATACATAGATACATAGATAGACAGACAGACCTTTAGATAGATAGATACAGATACATATCTATTGACACAAAGCTATTGTTCATAACCAGGAGTTGAATGGTGAATAACATAGCTAAACTACAAACAAAAAGGAAGAATGAAATCCAGTTTAAAAAGTGCAGTAAGCAGCCTTAAGAAGAAAACAAATACTACCATTTGCAATGACGTGGATGGAGCAAGACAGTAGTATCTTCAGAAAAATAGGGCAGGTGGATAAAGACAAGTACCAAGTGATTTCACTCATGTGTGGAGTATAACAACAAAGAAAAACTGAAGTAAAAAAAACAGCAGCTGACTCACAGAACCCGAGAGTTGACTAAAATTAACCAAAGGAAAAAGGACTGGGCAGGGTGAGTCTGAAGGGAGGGATAAGTGTGGGGAGAAAGAATGGGGGCATTAAGTTTTGCATGTATAATGCGCGGGGTCGGGTGTGCATGGGGAGTACTGTACAACACAGAGAAGACTAGTAGAGATCGTATAGCATCTTACTACTCACTGATGGACAGTGACTGTAACAGGGACTTTTGGGGGGGACATGGTGAAGGGGTCTACATCATCCAACTACGCTGATCGACAGTGACTGAAGAGGTTTTTCGGGGGGACTTGGTGAAGGGGGGAGCATAGTAAACATAATGTTCTTCACGTGATTGTAGATTAATGATAAAAAATATTCTTTAAGTGAAATAAGTGCACAGCTCTGAATCATCAGAATAAAAGATCAGGCACTGAGTGCTGCAAACAAAAGACACAGGGATAAAAGAAGGGATGAAAACTAAGACACCTACGTGCTTACTTACAGGAGACTCACTTGAGATCCAAGGACACAGACAAACTACAAGCCGAAGGTGTGTGGACAAGTACCCTACACGAGTGAAACGGAAAATCAAACAATCAAGCAAATGGATTCTGTTTGAGTCCCCAGAGACAGTCAGCAGAAAATAGCCGTATCTGGCCACCGTGAATTCTTTTTGTTTGGTTCCAACAGTTCCCAGCCATAGATTTAGTGGTGCAGCAACATACTTCTCATTTTCTCTGACCTCAACAACTGAGTTGCTGTAATAATAAGCATCTGGGCCTTTGAAATCAGTGGATTTTATGATGTTTACGAATGTGAAAATCTAATAACCACCTAAAGAGGGAAGTTTGGACACTCAAATAAACACGTCACTCCACAATACACTCTTCGCTCCCAACTGCTCCTGTCTAGAAATTGGTGTTCCTTTTTATTTGAACCTCCGTCCTATCGGCGGTGATCACGCTGATGTCCTTCAAACATGGTGGTGAGCAAAGCAACAAGTTTACTTTTCTGTCGACAACAGGCCCAGAGGAATGATACTTGAGATCTTCAGGGAGCACTTAGTCAATGAATGTGGCTAAATACAGACAGCAAGTTAGAAGGAGATGAAAGAGGACAGAGGATAGAGACACGGGTTCAAGCCCCAGCACAACCATTTCCTGGTTTTGTAGGTACACGCGGCCGACTCGAACTGCAAGTGTCTCGGTGAACCCAGTGCTCCCTCTGCAGCCTAGATACTTTGCAGGATTGTGGGGAGCATAGTGTAGGAAAGTGATATTGGGAATATGGTTAACTGTTCTGTACACATGGACAGATGGACAGACAAAAAGATGATTGATTGAGTGATTGATAAATAGATAGACAGACAGATACATAGATATAGGTACATATCGATTAACACAAAGCTACTGCTCATAACAAGAGAGCAATGGTGAAAGCACATAGCAAATCTACAAACAAAAAAGAAGAATGAAATCCAGTTTAAAAAGTGCAGTAAGCCGCCATAAGAAGAAAACAAATCCTATCATTTGCAATAACGTGGATGGAGCTAGAGGGTATTATGCTCAGTCAAACAGGCCAGGCGGAGAAATACATGTACCAAATGATTTCACTCATGTGTGGAGTATGATAACAAAGAAAAACTGAAGGAAAAGACAGCAGCAGACTCACAGAACCCGAGAGTGGACTAACAGTTACCAAAGAGAAAGGGACTGGGTAGGGTTTGTGGGAAGGGAGTAATAAGTGCGGGGAAAAAGAATGGGGGCATTAGGATTATCATGTATAATGTGTAGGGTGGGGTGTCATGGGTAGGGCTGTTCAACACAGAGAAGACATGTAGTGATTCTACAGCATCTTAGTACATGCTGACGGAGAGCGGCTATAACTGGGATTTGGGGTGACTTGGTGAAGAGGGTAGACAGAATAACATAATTTTGTGCATGTGATTGCATATTAATGATAACAAAAAGAATTTAAAAGTGCAGTAAGAGCACAGCTTTCAAATATCAGAATAAAAGTACAGCCTTTGAGGGCTCTAATCAAAAGACACAGGGTTTGAAGAACTGATGAAAACTCAAGACCACCTACGTGCTCCCTTACTGGAGACTCACTTGAGATCCAAGGACACAGACAAACTACAAGCTGAAGGGGCGGGGACAGGTCCCCTACACAAGTGAAACTGAGAAACAAAGAAAGAAATGGATTCTCTTTTGGACCCCAGAGAGAGTCAGTAGAAAATAGCCCTATCTAGCCACCGTGAATTCATTTTGTCTGGTTTCAGCAGTGCTCAGGCATAGATTTAGTGGTGCAGCAACTTCCTTCTCATTTCCTCTCACCTCAGCAAATGAATTGCTGTAATAATATGCGTCTGGACATTTATAATCATTGCTTTTTATGATGTTCACGAATGTAAAGAAGTAATAACCGCCTAAAGAGGGAAGTTTGGACACTCAAATAATCACTTCACTAAACAACGCACTCTTTGTTCCCAACTGCTCCTGTCCAGAAATAGGTGTTAATTCATATTTGTCCCTCCACATATCAGCAGTGATCACGCCAATGTCCCTCAAACATGGTGGTGTGCAAAGGGCCAAGTACACATTTCTGTCGACAACAGGCCAAGACGAAGGATACTCGTGGTCTTCAGGGATCACTTACTCACTGAATGTGGCTAAATAAAGTCAACAAGTGAGGAGGAAGTATAAGAGGACAGAGGACAAAGATACGGGTTCAAGTCCTTTCACCTCCATTTACTGGTTTTGTAAGCACACTCTGCTGACTGTACCTGAAAGCGTATCGGTGAACAGAGTGCTCTCCTTATGGCTTAGTTACCTTGCAAGATTTCTGGAAGCATAATGTAGGGAAGAGACATAGGCTATGTTGTTAACTGTTCTGTACATAAGGATAGATGGGCAGACAAAAAGATGATTGTTTCATAGATAGATAGGTAGACAGACGACAGGTGAACGATAGATAGATAGGTACGTAGATTAATAGATGATAGACATCATAGATAGATGATAGGAAGATAGATAGATAGATACATAGATAGATACATAGATACATAGATATATACATACATAGATACATAGATAGACAGACAGACCTTTAGATAGATAGATACAGATACATATCTATTGACACAAAGCTATTGTTCATAACCAGGAGTTGAATGGTGAATAACATAGCTAAACTACAAACAAAAAGGAAGAATGAAATCCAGTTTAAAAAGTGCAGTAAGCAGCCTTAAGAAGAAAACAAATACTACCATTTGCAATGACGTGGATGGAGCAAGACAGTAGTATCTTCAGAAAAATAGGGCAGGCGGATAAAGACAAGTACCAAGTGATTTCACTCATGTGTGGAGTATAACAACAAAGAAAAACTGAAGTAAAAAAAACAGCAGCTGACTCACAGAACCCGAGAGTTGACTAAAATTAACCAAAGGAAAAAGGACTGGGCAGGGTGAGTCTGAAGGGAGGGATAAGTGTGGGGAGAAAGAATGGGGGCATTAAGTTTTGCATGTATAATGCGCGGGGTCGGGTGTGCATGGGGAGTACTGTACAACACAGAGAAGACTAGTAGAGATCGTATAGCATCTTACTACTCACTGATGGACAGTGACTGTAACAGGGACTTTTGGGGGGGACATGGTGAAGGGGTCTACATCATCCAACTACGCTGATCGACAGTGACTGAAGAGGTTTTTCGGGGGGACTTGGTGAAGGGGGGAGCATAGTAAACATAATGTTCTTCACGTGATTGTAGATTAATGATAAAAAATATTCTTTAAGTGAAATAAGTGCACAGCTCTGAATCATCAGAATAAAAGATCAGGCACTGAGTGCTGCAAACAAAAGACACAGGGATAAAAGAAGGGATGAAAACTAAGACACCTACGTGCTTACTTACAGGAGACTCACTTGAGATCCAAGGACACAGACAAACTACAAGCCGAAGGTGTGTGGACAAGTACCCTACACGAGTGAAACGGAAAATCAAACAATCAAGCAAATGGATTCTGTTTGAGTCCCCAGAGACAGTCAGCAGAAAATAGCCGTATCTGGCCACCGTGAATTCTTTTTGTTTGGTTCCAACAGTTCCCAGCCATAGATTTAGTGGTGCAGCAACATACTTCTCATTTTCTCTGACCTCAACAACTGAGTTGCTGTAATAATAAGCATCTGGGCCTTTGAAATCAGTGGATTTTATGATGTTTACGAATGTGAAAATCTAATAACCACCTAAAGAGGGAAGTTTGGACACTCAAATAAACACGTCACTCCACAATACACTCTTCGCTCCCAACTGCTCCTGTCTAGAAATTGGTGTTCCTTTTTATTTGAACCTCCGTCCTATCGGCGGTGATCACGCTGATGTCCTTCAAACATGGTGGTGAGCAAAGCAACAAGTTTACTTTTCTGTCGACAACAGGCCCAGAGGAATGATACTTGAGATCTTCAGGGAGCACTTAGTCAATGAATGTGGCTAAATACAGACAGCAAGTTAGAAGGAGATGAAAGAGGACAGAGGATAGAGACACGGGTTCAAGCCCCAGCACAACCATTTCCTGGTTTTGTAGGTACACGCGGCCGACTCGAACTGCAAGTGTCTCGGTGAACCCAGTGCTCCCTCTGCAGCCTAGATACTTTGCAGGATTGTGGGGAGCATAGTGTAGGAAAGTGATATTGGGAATATGGTTAACTGTTCTGTACACATGGACAGATGGACAGACAAAAAGATGATTGATTGAGTGATTGATAAATAGATAGACAGACAGATACATAGATATAGGTACATATCGATTAACACAAAGCTACTGCTCATAACAAGAGAGCAATGGTGAAAGCACATAGCAAATCTACAAACAAAAAAGAAGAATGAAATCCAGTTTAAAAAGTGCAGTAAGCCGCCATAAGAAGAAAACAAATCCTATCATTTGCAATAACGTGGATGGAGCTAGAGGGTATTATGCTCAGTCAAACAGGCCAGGCGGAGAAATACATGTACCAAATGATTTCACTCATGTGTGGAGTATGATAACAAAGAAAAACTGAAGGAAAAGACAGCAGCAGACTCACAGAACCCGAGAGTGGACTAACAGTTACCAAAGAGAAAGGGACTGGGTAGGGTTTGTGGGAAGGGAGTAATAAGTGCGGGGAAAAAGAATGGGGGCATTAGGATTATCATGTATAATGTGTAGGGTGGGGTGTCATGGGTAGGGCTGTTCAACACAGAGAAGACATGTAGTGATTCTACAGCATCTTAGTACATGCTGACGGAGAGCGGCTATAACTGGGATTTGGGGTGACTTGGTGAAGAGGGTAGACAGAATAACATAATTTTGTGCATGTGATTGCATATTAATGATAACAAAAAGAATTTAAAAGTGCAGTAAGAGCACAGCTTTCAAATATCAGAATAAAAGTACAGCCTTTGAGGGCTCTAATCAAAAGACACAGGGTTTGAAGAACTGATGAAAACTCAAGACCACCTACGTGCTCCCTTACTGGAGACTCACTTGAGATCCAAGGACACAGACAAACTACAAGCTGAAGGGGCGGGGACAGGTCCCCTACACAAGTGAAACTGAGAAACAAAGAAAGAAATGGATTCTCTTTTGGACCCCAGAGAGAGTCAGTAGAAAATAGCCCTATCTAGCCACCGTGAATTCATTTTGTCTGGTTTCAGCAGTGCTCAGGCATAGATTTAGTGGTGCAGCAACTTCCTTCTCATTTCCTCTCACCTCAGCAAATGAATTGCTGTAATAATATGCGTCTGGACATTTATAATCATTGCTTTTTATGATGTTCACGAATGTAAAGAAGTAATAACCGCCTAAAGAGGGAAGTTTGGACACTCAAATAATCACTTCACTAAACAACGCACTCTTTGTTCCCAACTGCTCCTGTCCAGAAATAGGTGTTAATTCATATTTGTCCCTCCACATATCAGCAGTGATCACGCCAATGTCCCTCAAACATGGTGGTGTGCAAAGGGCCAAGTACACATTTCTGTCGACAACAGGCCAAGACGAAGGATACTCGTGGTCTTCAGGGATCACTTACTCACTGAATGTGGCTAAATAAAGTCAACAAGTGAGGAGGAAGTATAAGAGGACAGAGGACAAAGATACGGGTTCAAGTCCTTTCACCTCCATTTACTGGTTTTGTAAGCACACTCTGCTGACTGTACCTGAAAGCGTATCGGTGAACACAGTGCTCTCCTTATGGCTTAGTTACCTTGCAAGATTTCTGGAAGCATAATGTAGGGAAGAGACATAGGCTATGTTGTAAACTGTTCTGTACATAAGGATAGATGGGCAGACAAAAAGATGATTGTTTCATAGATAGATAGGTAGACAGACGACAGGTGAACGATAGATAGATAGGTACGTAGATTAATAGATGATAGACATCATAGATAGATGATAGGAAGATAGATAGATAGATACATAGATAGATACATAGATACATAGATATATACATACATAGATACATAGATAGACAGACAGACCTTTAGATAGATAGATACAGATACATATCTATTGACACAAAGCTATTGTTCATAACCAGGAGTTGAATGGTGAATAACATAGCTAAACTACAAACAAAAAGGAAGAATGAAATCCAGTTTAAAAAGTGCAGTAAGCAGCCTTAAGAAGAAAACAAATACTACCATTTGCAATGACGTGGATGGAGCAAGACAGTAGTATCTTCAGAAAAATAGGGCAGGCGGATAAAGACAAGTACCAAGTGATTTCACTCATGTGTGGAGTATAACAACAAAGAAAAACTGAAGTAAAAAAAACAGCAGCTGACTCACAGAACCCGAGAGTTGACTAAAATTAACCAAAGGAAAAAGGACTGGGCAGGGTGAGTCTGAAGGGAGGGATAAGTGTTAGGAGAAAGAATGGGGGCATTAAGTTTTGCATGTATAATGCGCGGGGTCGGGTGTGCATGGGGAGTACTGTACAACACAGAGAAGACTAGTAGAGATCGTATAGCATCTTACTACTCACTGATGGACAGTGACTGTAACAGGGACTTTTGGGGGGGACATGGTGAAGGGGTCTACATCATCCAACTACGCTGATCGACAGTGACTGAAGAGGTTTTTCGGGGGGACTTGGTGAAGGGGGGAGCATAGTAAACATAATGTTCTTCACGTGATTGTAGATTAATGATAAAAAATATTCTTTAAGTGAAATAAGTGCACAGCTCTGAATCATCAGAATAAAAGATCAGGCACTGAGTGCTGCAAACAAAAGACACAGGGATAAAAGAAGGGATGAAAACTAAGACACCTACGTGCTTACTTACAGGAGACTCACTTGAGATCCAAGGACACAGACAAACTACAAGCCGAAGGTGTGTGGACAAGTACCCTACACGAGTGAAACGGAAAATCAAACAATCAAGCAAATGGATTCTGTTTGAGTCCCCAGAGACAGTCAGCAGAAAATAGCCGTATCTGGCCACCGTGAATTCTTTTTGTTTGGTTCCAACAGTTCCCAGCCATAGATTTAGTGGTGCAGCAACATACTTCTCATTTTCTCTGACCTCAACAACTGAGTTGCTGTAATAATAAGCATCTGGGCCTTTGAAATCAGTGGATTTTATGATGTTTACGAATGTGAAAATCTAATAACCACCTAAAGAGGGAAGTTTGGACACTCAAATAAACACGTCACTCCACAATACACTCTTCGCTCCCAACTGCTCCTGTCTAGAAATTGGTGTTCCTTTTTATTTGAACCTCCGTCCTATCGGCGGTGATCACGCTGATGTCCTTCAAACATGGTGGTGAGCAAAGCAACAAGTTTACTTTTCTGTCGACAACAGGCCCAGAGGAATGATACTTGAGATCTTCAGGGAGCACTTAGTCAATGAATGTGGCTAAATACAGACAGCAAGTTAGAAGGAGATGAAAGAGGACAGAGGATAGAGACACGGGTTCAAGCCCCAGCACAACCATTTCCTGGTTTTGTAGGTACACGCGGCCGACTCGAACTGCAAGTGTCTCGGTGAACCCAGTGCTCCCTCTGCAGCCTAGATACTTTGCAGGATTGTGGGGAGCATAGTGTAGGAAAGTGATATTGGGAATATGGTTAACTGTTCTGTACACATGGACAGATGGACAGACAAAAAGATGATTGATTGAGTGATTGATAAATAGATAGACAGACAGATACATAGATATAGGTACATATCGATTAACACAAAGCTACTGCTCATAACAAGAGAGCAATGGTGAAAGCACATAGCAAATCTACAAACAAAAAAGAAGAATGAAATCCAGTTTAAAAAGTGCAGTAAGCCGCCATAAGAAGAAAACAAATCCTATCATTTGCAATAACGTGGATGGAGCTAGAGGGTATTATGCTCAGTCAAACAGGCCAGGCGGAGAAATACATGTACCAAATGATTTCACTCATGTGTGGAGTATGATAACAAAGAAAAACTGAAGGAAAAGACAGCAGCAGACTCACAGAACCCGAGAGTGGACTAACAGTTACCAAAGAGAAAGGGACTGGGTAGGGTTTGTGGGAAGGGAGTAATAAGTGCGGGGAAAAAGAATGGGGGCATTAGGATTATCATGTATAATGTGTAGGGTGGGGTGTCATGGGTAGGGCTGTTCAACACAGAGAAGACATGTAGTGATTCTACAGCATCTTAGTACATGCTGACGGAGAGCGGCTATAACTGGGATTTGGGGTGACTTGGTGAAGAGGGTAGACAGAATAACATAATTTTGTGCATGTGATTGCATATTAATGATAACAAAAAGAATTTAAAAGTGCAGTAAGAGCACAGCTTTCAAATATCAGAATAAAAGTACAGCCTTTGAGGGCTCTAATCAAAAGACACAGGGTTTGAAGAACTGATGAAAACTCAAGACCACCTACGTGCTCCCTTACTGGAGACTCACTTGAGATCCAAGGACACAGACAAACTACAAGCTGAAGGGGCGGGGACAGGTCCCCTACACAAGTGAAACTGAGAAACAAAGAAAGAAATGGATTCTCTTTTGGACCCCAGAGAGAGTCAGTAGAAAATAGCCCTATCTAGCCACCGTGAATTCATTTTGTCTGGTTTCAGCAGTGCTCAGGCATAGATTTAGTGGTGCAGCAACTTCCTTCTCATTTCCTCTCACCTCAGCAAATGAATTGCTGTAATAATATGCGTCTGGACATTTATAATCATTGCTTTTTATGATGTTCACGAATGTAAAGAAGTAATAACCGCCTAAAGAGGGAAGTTTGGACACTCAAATAATCACTTCACTAAACAACGCACTCTTTGTTCCCAACTGCTCCTGTCCAGAAATAGGTGTTAATTCATATTTGTCCCTCCACATATCAGCAGTGATCACGCCAATGTCCCTCAAACATGGTGGTGTGCAAAGGGCCAAGTACACATTTCTGTCGACAACAGGCCAAGACGAAGGATACTCGTGGTCTTCAGGGATCACTTACTCACTGAATGTGGCTAAATAAAGTCAACAAGTGAGGAGGAAGTATAAGAGGACAGAGGACAAAGATACGGGTTCAAGTCCTTTCACCTCCATTTACTGGTTTTGTAAGCACACTCTGCTGACTGTACCTGAAAGCGTATCGGTGAACACAGTGCTCTCCTTATGGCTTAGTTACCTTGCAAGATTTCTGGAAGCATAATGTAGGGAAGAGACATAGGCTATGTTGTAAACTGTTCTGTACATAAGGATAGATGGGCAGACAAAAAGATGATTGTTTCATAGATAGATAGGTAGACAGACGACAGGTGAACGATAGATAGATAGGTACGTAGATTAATAGATGATAGACATCATAGATAGATGATAGGAAGATAGATAGATAGATACATAGATAGATACATAGATACATAGATATATACATACATAGATACATAGATAGACAGACAGACCTTTAGATAGATAGATACAGATACATATCTATTGACACAAAGCTATTGTTCATAACCAGGAGTTGAATGGTGAATAACATAGCTAAACTACAAACAAAAAGGAAGAATGAAATCCAGTTTAAAAAGTGCAGTAAGCAGCCTTAAGAAGAAAACAAATACTACCATTTGCAATGACGTGGATGGAGCAAGACAGTAGTATCTTCAGAAAAATAGGGCAGGCGGATAAAGACAAGTACCAAGTGATTTCACTCATGTGTGGAGTATAACAACAAAGAAAAACTGAAGTAAAAAAAACAGCAGCTGACTCACAGAACCCGAGAGTTGACTAAAATTAACCAAAGGAAAAAGGACTGGGCAGGGTGAGTCTGAAGGGAGGGATAAGTGTGGGGAGAAAGAATGGGGGCATTAAGTTTTGCATGTATAATGCGCGGGGTCGGGTGTGCATGGGGAGTACTGTACAACACAGAGAAGACTAGTAGAGATCGTATAGCATCTTACTACTCACTGATGGACAGTGACTGTAACAGGGACTTTTGGGGGGGACATGGTGAAGGGGTCTACATCATCCAACTACGCTGATCGACAGTGACTGAAGAGGTTTTTCGGGGGGACTTGGTGAAGGGGGGAGCATAGTAAACATAATGTTCTTCACGTGATTGTAGATTAATGATAAAAAATATTCTTTAAGTGAAATAAGTGCACAGCTCTGAATCATCAGAATAAAAGATCAGGCACTGAGTGCTGCAAACAAAAGACACAGGGATAAAAGAAGGGATGAAAACTAAGACACCTACGTGCTTACTTACAGGAGACTCACTTGAGATCCAAGGACACAGACAAACTACAAGCCGAAGGTGTGTGGACAAGTACCCTACACGAGTGAAACGGAAAATCAAACAATCAAGCAAATGGATTCTGTTTGAGTCCCCAGAGACAGTCAGCAGAAAATAGCCGTATCTGGCCACCGTGAATTCTTTTTGTTTGGTTCCAACAGTTCCCAGCCATAGATTTAGTGGTGCAGCAACATACTTCTCATTTTCTCTGACCTCAACAACTGAGTTGCTGTAATAATAAGCATCTGGGCCTTTGAAATCAGTGGATTTTATGATGTTTACGAATGTGAAAATCTAATAACCACCTAAAGAGGGAAGTTTGGACACTCAAATAAACACGTCACTCCACAATACACTCTTCGCTCCCAACTGCTCCTGTCTAGAAATTGGTGTTCCTTTTTATTTGAACCTCCGTCCTATCGGCGGTGATCACGCTGATGTCCTTCAAACATGGTGGTGAGCAAAGCAACAAGTTTACTTTTCTGTCGACAACAGGCCCAGAGGAATGATACTTGAGATCTTCAGGGAGCACTTAGTCAATGAATGTGGCTAAATACAGACAGCAAGTTAGAAGGAGATGAAAGAGGACAGAGGATAGAGACACGGGTTCAAGCCCCAGCACAACCATTTCCTGGTTTTGTAGGTACACGCGGCCGACTCGAACTGCAAGTGTCTCGGTGAACCCAGTGCTCCCTCTGCAGCCTAGATACTTTGCAGGATTGTGGGGAGCATAGTGTAGGAAAGTGATATTGGGAATATGGTTAACTGTTCTGTACACATGGACAGATGGACAGACAAAAAGATGATTGATTGAGTGATTGATAAATAGATAGACAGACAGATACATAGATATAGGTACATATCGATTAACACAAAGCTACTGCTCATAACAAGAGAGCAATGGTGAAAGCACATAGCAAATCTACAAACAAAAAAGAAGAATGAAATCCAGTTTAAAAAGTGCAGTAAGCCGCCATAAGAAGAAAACAAATCCTATCATTTGCAATAACGTGGATGGAGCTAGAGGGTATTATGCTCAGTCAAACAGGCCAGGCGGAGAAATACATGTACCAAATGATTTCACTCATGTGTGGAGTATGATAACAAAGAAAAACTGAAGGAAAAGACAGCAGCAGACTCACAGAACCCGAGAGTGGACTAACAGTTACCAAAGAGAAAGGGACTGGGTAGGGTTTGTGGGAAGGGAGTAATAAGTGCGGGGAAAAAGAATGGGGGCATTAGGATTATCATGTATAATGTGTAGGGTGGGGTGTCATGGGTAGGGCTGTTCAACACAGAGAAGACATGTAGTGATTCTACAGCATCTTAGTACATGCTGACGGAGAGCGGCTATAACTGGGATTTGGGGTGACTTGGTGAAGAGGGTAGACAGAATAACATAATTTTGTGCATGTGATTGCATATTAATGATAACAAAAAGAATTTAAAAGTGCAGTAAGAGCACAGCTCTCAAATATCAGAATAAAAGTACAGCCTTTGAGTGCTCTAATCAAAAGACACAGGGTTTGAAGAACTGATGAAAACTCAAGACCACCTACGTGCTCCCTTACTGGAGACTCACTTGAGATCCAAGGACACAGACAAACTACAAGCTGAAGGGGCGGGGACAGGTCCCCTACACAAGTGAAACTGAGAAACAAAGAAAGGAATGGATTCTCTTTTGGACCCCAGAGAGAGTCAGTAGAAAATAGCCCTATCTAGCCACCGTGAATTCATTTTGTCTGGTTTCAGCAGTGCTCAGGCATAGATTTAGTGGTGCAGCAACTTCCTTCTCATTTCCTCTCACCTCAGCAAATGAATTGCTGTAATAATATGCGTCTGGACATTTATAATCATTGCTTTTTATGATGTTCACGAATGTAAAGAAGTAATAACCGCCTAAAGAGGGAAGTTTGGACACTCAAATAATCACTTCACTAAACAACGCACTCTTTGTTCCCAACTGCTCCTGTCCAGAAATAGGTGTTAATTCATATTTGTCCCTCCACATATCAGCAGTGATCACGCCAATGTCCCTCAAACATGGTGGTGTGCAAAGGGCCAAGTACACATTTCTGTCGACAACAGGCCAAGACGAAGGATACTCGTGGTCTTCAGGGATCACTTACTCACTGAATGTGGCTAAATAAAGTCAACAAGTGAGGAGGAAGTATAAGAGGACAGAGGACAAAGATACGGGTTCAAGTCCTTTCACCTCCATTTACTGGTTTTGTAAGCACACTCTGCTGACTGTACCTGAAAGCGTATCGGTGAACACAGTGCTCTCCTTATGGCTTAGTTACCTTGCAAGATTTCTGGAAGCATAATGTAGGGAAGAGACATAGGCTATGTTGTTAACTGTTCTGTACATAAGGATAGATGGGCAGACAAAAAGATGATTGTTTCATAGATAGATAGGTAGACAGACGACAGGTGAACGATAGATAGATAGGTACGTAGATTAATAGATGATAGACATCATAGATAGATGATAGGAAGATAGATAGATAGATACATAGATAGATACATAGATACATAGATATATACATACATAGATACATAGATAGACAGACAGACCTTTAGATAGATAGATACAGATACATATCTATTGACACAAAGCTATTGTTCATAACCAGGAGTTGAATGGTGAATAACATAGCTAAACTACAAACAAAAAGGAAGAATGAAATCCAGTTTAAAAAGTGCAGTAAGCAGCCTTAAGAAGAAACCAAATACTACCATTTGCAATGACGTGGTTGGAGCAAGACAGTAGTATCTTCAGAAAAATAGGGCAGGCGGATAAAGACAAGTACCAAGTGATTTCACTCATGTGTGGAGTATAACAACAAAGAAAAACTGAAGTAAAAAAAACAGCAGCTGACTCACAGAACCCGAGAGTTGACTAAAATTAACCAAAGGAAAAAGGACTGGGCAGGGTGAGTCTGAAGGGAGGGATAAGTGTGGGGAGAAAGAATGGGGGCATTAAGTTTTGCATGTATAATGCGCGGGGTCGGGTGTGCATGGGGAGTACTGTACAACACAGAGAAGACTAGTAGAGATCGTATAGCATCTTACTACTCACTGATGGACAGTGACTGTAACAGGGACTTTTGGGGGGGACATGGTGAAGGGGTCTACATCATCCAACTACGCTGATCGACAGTGACTGAAGAGGTTTTTCGGGGGGACTTGGTGAAGGGGGGAGCATAGTAAACATAATGTTCTTCACGTGATTGTATATTAATGATAAAAAATATTCTTTAAGTGAAATAAGTGCACAGCTCTGAATCATCAGAATAAAAGATCAGGCACTGAGTGCTGCAAACAAAAGACACAGGGATAAAAGAAGGGATGAAAACTAAGACACCTACGTGCTTACTTACAGGAGACTCACTTGAGATCCAAGGACACAGACAAACTACAAGCCGAAGGTGTGTGGACAAGTACCCTACACGAGTGAAACGGAAAATCAAACAATCAAGCAAATGGATTCTGTTTGAGTCCCCAGAGACAGTCAGCAGAAAATAGCCGTATCTGGCCACCGTGAATTCTTTTTGTTTGGTTCCAACAGTTCCCAGCCATAGATTTAGTGGTGCAGCAACATACTTCTCATTTTCTCTGACCTCAACAACTGAGTTGCTGTAATAATAAGCATCTGGGCCTTTGAAATCAGTGGATTTTATGATGTTTACGAATGTGAAAATCTAATAACCACCTAAAGAGGGAAGTTTGGACACTCAAATAAACACGTCACTCCACAATACACTCTTCGCTCCCAACTGCTCCTGTCTAGAAATTGGTGTTCCTTTTTATTTGAACCTCCGTCCTATCGGCGGTGATCACGCTGATGTCCTTCAAACATGGTGGTGAGCAAAGCAACAAGTTTACTTTTCTGTCGACAACAGGCCCAGAGGAATGATACTTGAGATCTTCAGGGAGCACTTAGTCAATGAATGTGGCTAAATACAGACAGCAAGTTAGAAGGAGATGAAAGAGGACAGAGGATAGAGACACGGGTTCAAGCCCCAGCACAACCATTTCCTGGTTTTGTAGGTACACGCGGCCGACTCGAACTGCAAGTGTCTCGGTGAACCCAGTGCTCCCTCTGCAGCCTAGATACTTTGCAGGATTGTGGGGAGCATAGTGTAGGAAAGTGATATTGGGAATATGGTTAACTGTTCTGTACACATGGACAGATGGACAGACAAAAAGATGATTGATTGAGTGATTGATAAATAGATAGACAGACAGATACATAGATATAGGTACATATCGATTAACACAAAGCTACTGCTCATAACAAGAGAGCAATGGTGAAAGCACATAGCAAATCTACAAACAAAAAAGAAGAATGAAATCCAGTTTAAAAAGTGCAGTAAGCCGCCATAAGAAGAAAACAAATCCTATCATTTGCAATAACGTGGATGGAGCTAGAGGGTATTATGCTCAGTCAAACAGGCCAGGCGGAGAAATACATGTACCAAATGATTTCACTCATGTGTGGAGTATGATAACAAAGAAAAACTGAAGGAAAAGACAGCAGCAGACTCACAGAACCCGAGAGTGGACTAACAGTTACCAAAGAGAAAGGGACTGGGTAGGGTTTGTGGGAAGGGAGTAATAAGTGCGGGGAAAAAGAATGGGGGCATTAGGATTATCATGTATAATGTGTAGGGTGGGGTGTCATGGGTAGGGCTGTTCAACACAGAGAAGACATGTAGTGATTCTACAGCATCTTAGTACATGCTGACGGAGAGCGGCTATAACTGGGATTTGGGGTGACTTGGTGAAGAGGGTAGACAGAATAACATAATTTTGTGCATGTGATTGCATATTAATGATAACAAAAAGAATTTAAAAGTGCAGTAAGAGCACAGCTCTCAAATATCAGAATAAAAGTACAGCCTTTGAGTGCTCTAATCGAAAGACACAGGGTTTGAAGAACTGATGAAAACTCAAGACCACCTACGTGCTCCCTTACTGGAGACTCACTTGAGATCCAAGGACACAGACAAACTACAAGCTGAAGGGGCGGGGACAGGTCCCCTACACAAGTGAAACTGAGAAACAAAGAAAGGAATGGATTCTCTTTTGGACCCCAGAGAGAGTCAGTAGAAAATAGCCCTATCTAGCCACCGTGAATTCATTTTGTCTGGTTTCAGCAGTGCTCAGGCATAGATTTAGTGGTGCAGCAACTTCCTTCTCATTTCCTCTCACCTCAGCAAATGAATTGCTGTAATAATATGCGTCTGGACATTTATAATCATTGCTTTTTATGATGTTCACGAATGTAAAGAAGTAATAACCGCCTAAAGAGGGAAGTTTGGACACTCAAATAATCACTTCACTAAACAACGCACTCTTTGTTCCCAACTGCTCCTGTCCAGAAATAGGTGTTAATTCATATTTGTCCCTCCACATATCAGCAGTGATCACGCCAATGTCCCTCAAACATGGTGGTGTGCAAAGGGCCAAGTACACATTTCTGTCGACAACAGGCCAAGACGAAGGATACTCGTGGTCTTCAGGGATCACTTACTCACTGAATGTGGCTAAATAAAGTCAACAAGTGAGGAGGAAGTATAAGAGGACAGAGGACAAAGATACGGGTTCAAGTCCTTTCACCTCCATTTACTGGTTTTGTAAGCACACTCTGCTGACTCTACCTGAAAGCGTATCGGTGAACACAGTGCTCTCCTTATGGCTTAGTTACCTTGCAAGATTTCTGGAAGCATAATGTAGGGAAGAGACATAGGCTATGTTGTTAACTGTTCTGTACATAAGGATAGATGGGCAGACAAAAAGATGATTGTTTCATAGATAGATAGGTAGACAGACGACAGGTGAACGATAGATAGATAGGTACGTAGATTAATAGATGATAGACATCATAGATAGATGATAGGAAGATAGATAGATAGATACATAGATAGATACATAGATACATAGATATATACATACATAGATACATAGATAGACAGACAGACCTTTAGATAGATAGATACAGATACATATCTATTGACACAAAGCTATTGTTCATAACCAGGAGTTGAATGGTGAATAACATAGCTAAACTACAAACAAAAAGGAAGAATGAAATCCAGTTTAAAAAGTGCAGTAAGCAGCCTTAAGAAGAAACCAAATACTACCATTTGCAATGACGTGGTTGGAGCAAGACAGTAGTATCTTCAGAAAAATAGGGCAGGCGGATAAAGACAAGTACCAAGTGATTTCACTCATGTGTGGAGTATAACAACAAAGAAAAACTGAAGTAAAAAAAACAGCAGCTGACTCACAGAACCCGAGAGTTGACTAAAATTAACCAAAGGAAAAAGGACTGGGCAGGGTGAGTCTGAAGGGAGGGATAAGTGTGGGGAGAAAGAATGGGGGCATTAAGTTTTGCATGTATAATGCGCGGGGTCGGGTGTGCATGGGGAGTACTGTACAACACAGAGAAGACTAGTAGAGATCGTATAGCATCTTACTACTCACTGATGGACAGTGACTGTAACAGGGACTTTTGGGGGGGACATGGTGAAGGGGTCTACATCATCCAACTACGCTGATCGACAGTGACTGAAGAGGTTTTTCGGGGGGACTTGGTGAAGGGGGGAGCATAGTAAACATAATGTTCTTCACGTGATTGTATATTAATGATAAAAAATATTCTTTAAGTGAAATAAGTGCACAGCTCTGAATCATCAGAATAAAAGATCAGGCACTGAGTGCTGCAAACAAAAGACACAGGGATAAAAGAAGGGATGAAAACTAAGACACCTACGTGCTTACTTACAGGAGACTCACTTGAGATCCAAGGACACAGACAAACTACAAGCCGAAGGTGTGTGGACAAGTACCCTACACGAGTGAAACGGAAAATCAAACAATCAAGCAAATGGATTCTGTTTGAGTCCCCAGAGACAGTCAGCAGAAAATAGCCGTATCTGGCCACCGTGAATTCTTTTTGTTTGGTTCCAACAGTTCCCAGCCATAGATTTAGTGGTGCAGCAACATACTTCTCATTTTCTCTGACCTCAACAACTGAGTTGCTGTAATAATAAGCATCTGGGCCTTTGAAATCAGTGGATTTTATGATGTTTACGAATGTGAAAATCTAATAACCACCTAAAGAGGGAAGTTTGGACACTCAAATAAACACGTCACTCCACAATACACTCTTCGCTCCCAACTGCTCCTGTCTAGAAATTGGTGTTCCTTTTTATTTGAACCTCCGTCCTATCGGCGGTGATCACGCTGATGTCCTTCAAACATGGTGGTGAGCAAAGCAACAAGTTTACTTTTCTGTCGACAACAGGCCCAGAGGAATGATACTTGAGATCTTCAGGGAGCACTTAGTCAATGAATGTGGCTAAATACAGACAGCAAGTTAGAAGGAGATGAAAGAGGACAGAGGATAGAGACACGGGTTCAAGCCCCAGCACAACCATTTCCTGGTTTTGTAGGTACACGCGGCCGACTCGAACTGCAAGTGTCTCGGTGAACCCAGTGCTCCCTCTGCAGCCTAGATACTTTGCAGGATTGTGGGGAGCATAGTGTAGGAAAGTGATATTGGGAATATGGTTAACTGTTCTGTACACATGGACAGATGGACAGACAAAAAGATGATTGATTGAGTGATTGATAAATAGATAGACAGACAGATACATAGATATAGGTACATATCGATTAACACAAAGCTACTGCTCATAACAAGAGAGCAATGGTGAAAGCACATAGCAAATCTACAAACAAAAAAGAAGAAAGAAATCCAGTTTAAAAAGCGCAGTAAGCCGCCATAAGAAGAAAACAAATCCTATCATTTGCAATAACGTGGATGGAGCTAGAGGGTATTATGCTCAGTCAAACAGGCCAGGCGGAGAAATACATGTACCAAATGATTTCACTCATGTGTGGAGTATGATAACAAAGAAAAACTGAAGGAAAAGACAGCAGCAGACTCACAGAACCCGAGAGTGGACTAACAGTTACCAAAGAGAAAGGGACTGGGTAGGGTTTGTGGGAAGGGAGTAATAAGTGCGGGGAAAAAGAATGGGGGCATTAGGATTATCATGTATAATGTGTAGGGTGGGGTGTCATGGGTAGGGCTGTTCAACACAGAGAAGACATGTAGTGATTCTACAGCATCTTAGTACATGCTGACGGAGAGCGGCTATAACTGGGATTTGGGGTGACTTGGTGAAGAGGGTAGACAGAATAACATAATTTTGTGCATGTGATTGCATATTAATGATAACAAAAAGAATTTAAAAGTGCAGTAAGAGCACAGCTCTCAAATATCAGAATAAAAGTACAGCCTTTGAGTGCTCTAATCGAAAGACACAGGGTTTGAAGAACTGATGAAAACTCAAGACCACCTACGTGCTCCCTTACTGGAGACTCACTTGAGATCCAAGGACACAGACAAACTACAAGCTGAAGGGGCGGGGACAGGTCCCCTACACAAGTGAAACTGAGAAACAAAGAAAGAAATGGATTCTCTTTTGGACCCCAGAGAGAGTCAGTAGAAAATAGCCCTATCTAGCCACCGTGAATTCATTTTGTCTGGTTTCAGCAGTGCTCAGGCATAGATTTAGTGGTGCAGCAACTTCCTTCTCATTTCCTCTCACCTCAGCAAATGAATTGCTGTAATAATATGCGTCTGGACATTTATAATCATTGCTTTTTATGATGTTCACGAATGTAAAGAAGTAATAACCGCCTAAAGAGGGAAGTTTGGACACTCAAATAATCACTTCACTAAACAACGCACTCTTTGTTCCCAACTGCTCCTGTCCAGAAATAGGTGTTAATTCATATTTGTCC
The DNA here is from genome assembly GCF_030020395.1 of Manis pentadactyla. Taxonomy (NCBI): domain Eukaryota; kingdom Metazoa; phylum Chordata; class Mammalia; order Pholidota; family Manidae; genus Manis; species Manis pentadactyla. The sequence goes on along the minus strand of NC_080031.1, from coordinate 42,825,482 downwards.
CTCCACATATCAGCAGTGATCACGCCAATGTCCCTCAAACATGGTGGTGTGCAAAGGGCCAAGTACACATTTCTGTCGACAACAGGCCAAGACGAAGGATACTCGTGGTCTTCAGGGATCACTTACTCACTGAATGTGGCTAAATAAAGTCAACAAGTGAGGAGGAAGTATAAGAGGACAGAGGACAAAGATACGGGTTCAAGTCCTTTCACCTCCATTTACTGGTTTTGTAAGCACACTCTGCTGACTCTACCTGAAAGCGTATCGGTGAACACAGTGCTCTCCTTATGGCTTAGTTACCTTGCAAGATTTCTGGAAGCATAATGTAGGGAAGAGACATAGGCTATGTTGTTAACTGTTCTGTACATAAGGATAGATGGGCAGACAAAAAGATGATTGTTTCATAGATAGATAGGTAGACAGACGACAGGTGAACGATAGATAGATAGGTACGTAGATTAATAGATGATAGACATCATAGATAGATGATAGGAAGATAGATAGATAGATACATAGATAGATACATAGATACATAGATATATACATACATAGATACATAGATAGACAGACAGACCTTTAGATAGATAGATACAGATACATATCTATTGACACAAAGCTATTGTTCATAACCAGGAGTTGAATGGTGAATAACATAGCTAAACTACAAACAAAAAGGAAGAATGAAATCCAGTTTAAAAAGTGCAGTAAGCAGCCTTAAGAAGAAACCAAATACTACCATTTGCAATGACGTGGTTGGAGCAAGACAGTAGTATCTTCAGAAAAATAGGGCAGGCGGATAAAGACAAGTACCAAGTGATTTCACTCATGTGTGGAGTATAACAACAAAGAAAAACTGAAGTAAAAAAAACAGCAGCTGACTCACAGAACCCGAGAGTTGACTAAAATTAACCAAAGGAAAAAGGACTGGGCAGGGTGAGTCTGAAGGGAGGGATAAGTGTGGGGAGAAAGAATGGGGGCATTAAGTTTTGCATGTATAATGCGCGGGGTCGGGTGTGCATGGGGAGTACTGTACAACACAGAGAAGACTAGTAGAGATCGTATAGCATCTTACTACTCACTGATGGACAGTGACTGTAACAGGGACTTTTGGGGGGGACATGGTGAAGGGGTCTACATCATCCAACTACGCTGATCGACAGTGACTGAAGAGGTTTTTCGGGGGGACTTGGTGAAGGGGGGAGCATAGTAAACATAATGTTCTTCACGTGATTGTAGATTAATGATAAAAAATATTCTTTAAGTGAAATAAGTGCACAGCTCTGAATCATCAGAATAAAAGATCAGGCACTGAGTGCTGCAAACAAAAGACACAGGGATAAAAGAAGGGATGAAAACTAAGACACCTACGTGCTTACTTACAGGAGACTCACTTGAGATCCAAGGACACAGACAAACTACAAGCCGAAGGTGTGTGGACAAGTACCCTACACGAGTGAAACGGAAAATCAAACAATCAAGCAAATGGATTCTGTTTGAGTCCCCAGAGACAGTCAGCAGAAAATAGCCGTATCTGGCCACCGTGAATTCTTTTTGTTTGGTTCCAACAGTTCCCAGCCATAGATTTAGTGGTGCAGCAACATACTTCTCATTTTCTCTGACCTCAACAACTGAGTTGCTGTAATAATAAGCATCTGGGCCTTTGAAATCAGTGGATTTTATGATGTTTACGAATGTGAAAATCTAATAACCACCTAAAGAGGGAAGTTTGGACACTCAAATAAACACGTCACTCCACAATACACTCTTCGCTCCCAACTGCTCCTGTCTAGAAATTGGTGTTCCTTTTTATTTGAACCTCCGTCCTATCGGCGGTGATCACGCTGATGTCCTTCAAACATGGTGGTGAGCAAAGCAACAAGTTTACTTTTCTGTCGACAACAGGCCCAGAGGAATGATACTTGAGATCTTCAGGGAGCACTTAGTCAATGAATGTGGCTAAATACAGACAGCAAGTTAGAAGGAGATGAAAGAGGACAGAGGATAGAGACACGGGTTCAAGCCCCAGCACAACCATTTCCTGGTTTTGTAGGTACACGCGGCCGACTCGAACTGCAAGTGTCTCGGTGAACCCAGTGCTCCCTCTGCAGCCTAGATACTTTGCAGGATTGTGGGGAGCATAGTGTAGGAAAGTGATATTGGGAATATGGTTAACTGTTCTGTACACATGGACAGATGGACAGACAAAAAGATGATTGATTGAGTGATTGATAAATAGATAGACAGACAGATACATAGATATAGGTACATATCGATTAACACAAAGCTACTGCTCATAACAAGAGAGCAATGGTGAAAGCACATAGCAAATCTACAAACAAAAAAGAAGAATGAAATCCAGTTTAAAAAGTGCAGTAAGCCGCCATAAGAAGAAAACAAATCCTATCATTTGCAATAACGTGGATGGAGCTAGAGGGTATTATGCTCAGTCAAACAGGCCAGGCGGAGAAATACATGTACCAAATGATTTCACTCATGTGTGGAGTATGATAACAAAGAAAAACTGAAGGAAAAGACAGCAGCAGACTCACAGAACCCGAGAGTGGACTAACAGTTACCAAAGAGAAAGGGACTGGGTAGGGTTTGTGGGAAGGGAGTAATAAGTGCGGGGAAAAAGAATGGGGGCATTAGGATTATCATGTATAATGTGTAGGGTGGGGTGTCATGGGTAGGGCTGTTCAACACAGAGAAGACATGTAGTGATTCTACAGCATCTTAGTACATGCTGACGGAGAGCGGCTATAACTGGGATTTGGGGTGACTTGGTGAAGAGGGTAGACAGAATAACATAATTTTGTGCATGTGATTGCATATTAATGATAACAAAAAGAATTTAAAAGTGCAGTAAGAGCACAGCTCTCAAATATCAGAATAAAAGTACAGCCTTTGAGTGCTCTAATCGAAAGACACAGGGTTTGAAGAACTGATGAAAACTCAAGACCACCTACGTGCTCCCTTACTGGAGACTCACTTGAGATCCAAGGACACAGACAAACTACAAGCTGAAGGGGCGGGGACAGGTCCCCTACACAAGTGAAACTGAGAAACAAAGAAAGAAATGGATTCTCTTTTGGACCCCAGAGAGAGTCAGTAGAAAATAGCCCTATCTAGCCACCGTGAATTCATTTTGTCTGGTTTCAGCAGTGCTCAGGCATAGATTTAGTGGTGCAGCAACTTCCTTCTCATTTCCTCTCACCTCAGCAAATGAATTGCTGTAATAATATGCGTCTGGACATTTATAATCATTGCTTTTTATGATGTTCACGAATGTAAAGAAGTAATAACCGCCTAAAGAGGGAAGTTTGGACACTCAAATAATCACTTCACTAAACAACGCACTCTTTGTTCCCAACTGCTCCTGTCCAGAAATAGGTGTTAATTCATATTTGTCCCTCCACATATCAGCAGTGATCACGCCAATGTCCCTCAAACATGGTGGTGTGCAAAGGGCCAAGTACACATTTCTGTCGACAACAGGCCAAGACGAAGGATACTTGTGGTCTTCAGGGATCACTTACTCACTGAATGTGGCTAAATAAAGTCAACAAGTGAGGAGGAAGTATAAGAGGACAGAGGACAAAGATACGGGTTCAAGTCCTTTCACCTCCATTTACTGGTTTTGTAAGCACACTCTGCTGACTCTACCTGAAAGCGTATCGGTGAACACAGTGCTCTCCTTATGGCTTAGTTACCTTGCAAGATTTCTGGAAGCATAATGTAGGGAAGAGACATAGGCTATGTTGTTAACTGTTCTGTACATAAGGATAGATGGGCAGACAAAAAGATGATTGTTTCATAGATAGATAGGTAGACAGACGACAGGTGAACGATAGATAGATAGGTATGTAGATTAATAGATGATAGACATCATAGATAGATGATAGGAAGATAGATAGATAGATACATAGATAGATACATAGATACATAGATATATACATACATAGATACATTGATAGACAGACAGACCTTTAGATAGATAGATACAGATACATATCTATTGACACAAAGCTATTGTTCATAACCAGGAGTTGAATGGTGAATAACATAGCTAAACTACAAACAAAAAGGAAGAATGAAATCCAGTTTAAAAAGTGCAGTAAGCAGCCTTAAGAAGAAAACAAATACTACCATTTGCAATGACGTGGATGGAGCAAGACAGTAGTATCTTCAGAAAAATAGGGCAGGCGGATAAAGACAAGTACCAAGTGATTTCACTCATGTGTGGAGTATAACAACAAAGAAAAACTGAAGTAAAAAAAACAGCAGCTGACTCACAGAACCCGAGAGTTGACTAAAATTAACCAAAGGAAAAAGGACTGGGCAGGGTAAGTCTGAAGGGAGGGATATGTGTGGGGAGAAAGAATGGGGGCATTAAGTTTTGCATGTATAATGCGCGGGGTCGGGTGTGCATGGGGAGTACTGTACAACACAGAGAAGACTAGTAGAGATCGTATAGCATCTTACTACTCACTGATGGACAGTGACTGTAACAGGGACTTTTGGGGGGGACATGGTGAAGGGGTCTACATCATCCAACTACGCTGATCGACAGTGACTGAAGAGGTTTTTCGGGGGGACTTGGTGAAGGGGGGAGCATAGTAAACATAATGTTCTTCACGTGATTGTAGATTAATGATAAAAAATATTCTTTAAGTGAAATAAGTGCACAGCTCTGAATCATCAGAATAAAAGATCAGGCACTGAGTGCTGCAAACAAAAGACACAGGGATAAAAGAAGGGATGAAAACTAAGACACCTACGTGCTTACTTACAGGAGACTCACTTGAGATCCAAGGACACAGACAAACTACAAGCCGAAGGTGTGTGGACAAGTACCCTACACGAGTGAAACGGAAAATCAAACAATCAAGCAAATGGATTCTGTTTGAGTCCCCAGAGACAGTCAGCAGAAAATAGCCGTATCTGGCCACCGTGAATTCTTTTTGTTTGGTTCCAACAGTTCCCAGCCATAGATTTAGTGGTGCAGCAACATACTTCTCATTTTCTCTGACCTCAACAACTGAGTTGCTGTAATAATAAGCATCTGGGCCTTTGAAATCAGTGGATTTTATGATGTTTACGAATGTGAAAATCTAATAACCACCTAAAGAGGGAAGTTTGGACACTCAAATAAACACGTCACTCCACAATACACTCTTCGCTCCCAACTGCTCCTGTCTAGAAATTGGTGTTCCTTTTTATTTGAACCTCCGTCCTATCGGCGGTGATCACGCTGATGTCCTTCAAACATGGTGGTGAGCAAAGCAACAAGTTTACTTTTCTGTCGACAACAGGCCCAGAGGAATGATACTTGAGATCTTCAGGGAGCACTTAGTCAATGAATGTGGCTAAATACAGACAGCAAGTTAGAAGGAGATGAAAGAGGACAGAGGATAGAGACACGGGTTCAAGCCCCAGCACAACCATTTCCTGGTTTTGTAGGTACACGCGGCCGACTCGAACTGCAAGTGTCTCGGTGAACCCAGTGCTCCCTCTGCAGCCTAGATACTTTGCAGGATTGTGGGGAGCATAGTGTAGGAAAGTGATATTGGGAATATGGTTAACTGTTCTGTACACATGGACAGATGGACAGACAAAAAGATGATTGATTGAGTGATTGATAAATAGATAGACAGACAGATACATAGATATAGGTACATATCGATTAACACAAAGCTACTGCTCATAACAAGAGAGCAATGGTGAAAGCACATAGCAAATCTACAAACAAAAAAGAAGAATGAAATCCAGTTTAAAAAGTGCAGTAAGCCGCCATAAGAAGAAAACAAATCCTATCATTTGCAATAACGTGGATGGAGCTAGAGGGTATTATGCTCAGTCAAACAGGCCAGGCGGAGAAATACATGTACCAAATGATTTCACTCATGTGTGGAGTATGATAACAAAGAAAAACTGAAGGAAAAGACAGCAGCAGACTCAACCCGAGAGTGGACTAACAGTTACCAAAGAGAAAGGGACTGGGTAGGGTTTGTGGGAAGGGAGTAATAAGTGCGGGGAAAAAGAATGGGGGCATTAGGATTATCATGTATAATGTGTAGGGTGGGGTGTCATGGGTAGGGCTGTTCAACACAGAGAAGACATGTAGTGATTCTACAGCATCTTAGTACATGCTGACGGAGAGCGGCTATAACTGGGATTTGGGGTGACTTGGTGAAGAGGGTAGACAGAATAACATAATTTTGTGCATGTGATTGCATATTAATGATAACAAAAAGAATTTAAAAGTGCAGTAAGAGCACAGCTCTCAAATATCAGAATAAAAGTACAGCCTTTGAGTGCTCTAATCAAAAGACACAGGGTTTGAAGAACTGATGAAAACTCAAGACCACCTACGTGCTCCCTTACTGGAGACTCACTTGAGATCCAAGGACACAGACAAACTACAAGCTGAAGGGGCGGGGACAGGTCCCCTACACAAGTGAAACTGAGAAACAAAGAAAGAAATGGATTCTCTTTTGGACCCCAGAGAGAGTCAGTAGAAAATAGCCCTATCTAGCCACCGTGAATTCATTTTGTCTGGTTTCAGCAGTGCTCAGGCATAGATTTAGTGGTGCAGCAACTTCCTTCTCATTTCCTCTCACCTCAGCAAATGAATTGCTGTAATAATATGCGTCTGGACATTTATAATCATTGCTTTTTATGATGTTCACGAATGTAAAGAAGTAATAACCGCCTAAAGAGGGAAGTTTGGACACTCAAATAATCACTTCACTAAACAACGCACTCTTTGTTCCCAACTGCTCCTGTCCAGAAATAGGTGTTAATTCATATTTGTCCCTCCACATATCAGCAGTGATCACGCCAATGTCCCTCAAACATGGTGGTGTGCAAAGGGCCAAGTACACATTTCTGTCGACAACAGGCCAAGACGAAGGATACTCGTGGTCTTCAGGGATCACTTACTCACTGAATGTGGCTAAATAAAGTCAACAAGTGAGGAGGAAGTATAAGAGGACAGAGGACAAAGATACGGGTTCAAGTCCTTTCACCTCCATTTACTGGTTTTGTAAGCACACTCTGCTGACTCTACCTGAAAGCGTATCGGTGAACACAGTGCTCTCCTTATGGCTTAGTTACCTTGCAAGATTTCTGGAAGCATAATGTAGGGAAGAGACATAGGCTATGTTGTTAACTGTTCTGTACATAAGGATAGATGGGCAGACAAAAAGATGATTGTTTCATAGATAGATAGGTAGACAGACGACAGGTGAACGATAGATAGATAGGTACGTAGATTAATAGATGATAGACATCATAGATAGATGATAGGAAGATAGATAGATAGATACATAGATAGATACATAGATACATAGATATATACATACATAGATACATAGATAGACAGACAGACCTTTAGATAGATAGATACAGATACATATCTATTGACACAAAGCTATTGTTCATAACCAGGAGTTGAATGGTGAATAACATAGCTAAACTACAAACAAAAAGGAAGAATGAAATCCAGTTTAAAAAGTGCAGTAAGCAGCCTTAAGAAGAAACCAAATACTACCATTTGCAATGACGTGGTTGGAGCAAGACAGTAGTATCTTCAGAAAAATAGGGCAGGCGGATAAAGACAAGTACCAAGTGATTTCACTCATGTGTGGAGTATAACAACAAAGAAAAACTGAAGTAAAAAAAACAGCAGCTGACTCACAGAACCCGAGAGTTGACTAAAATTAACCAAAGGAAAAAGGACTGGGCAGGGTGAGTCTGAAGGGAGGGATAAGTGTGGGGAGAAAGAATGGGGGCATTAAGTTTTGCATGTATAATGCGCGGGGTCGGGTGTGCATGGGGAGTACTGTACAACACAGAGAAGACTAGTAGAGATCGTATAGCATCTTACTACTCACTGATGGACAGTGACTGTAACAGGGACTTTTGGGGGGGACATGGTGAAGGGGTCTACATCATCCAACTACGCTGATCGACAGTGACTGAAGAGGTTTTTCGGGGGGACTTGGTGAAGGGGGGAGCATAGTAAACATAATGTTCTTCACGTGATTGTAGATTAATGATAAAAAATATTCTTTAAGTGAAATAAGTGCACAGCTCTGAATCATCAGAATAAAAGATCAGGCACTGAGTGCTGCAAACAAAAGACACAGGGATAAAAGAAGGGATGAAAACTAAGACACCTACGTGCTTACTTACAGGAGACTCACTTGAGATCCAAGGACACAGACAAACTACAAGCCGAAGGTGTGTGGACAAGTACCCTACACGAGTGAAACGGAAAATCAAACAATCAAGCAAATGGATTCTGTTTGAGTCCCCAGAGACAGTCAGCAGAAAATAGCCGTATCTGGCCACCGTGAATTCTTTTTGTTTGGTTCCAACAGTTCCCAGCCATAGATTTAGTGGTGCAGCAACATACTTCTCATTTTCTCTGACCTCAACAACTGAGTTGCTGTAATAATAAGCATCTGGGCCTTTGAAATCAGTGGATTTTATGATGTTTACGAATGTGAAAATCTAATAACCACCTAAAGAGGGAAGTTTGGACACTCAAATAAACACGTCACTCCACAATACACTCTTCGCTCCCAACTGCTCCTGTCTAGAAATTGGTGTTCCTTTTTATTTGAACCTCCGTCCTATCGGCGGTGATCACGCTGATGTCCTTCAAACATGGTGGTGAGCAAAGCAACAAGTTTACTTTTCTGTCGACAACAGGCCCAGAGGAATGATACTTGAGATCTTCAGGGAGCACTTAGTCAATGAATGTGGCTAAATACAGACAGCAAGTTAGAAGGAGATGAAAGAGGACAGAGGATAGAGACACGGGTTCAAGCCCCAGCACAACCATTTCCTGGTTTTGTAGGTACACGCGGCCGACTCGAACTGCAAGTGTCTCGGTGAACCCAGTGCTCCCTCTGCAGCCTAGATACTTTGCAGGATTGTGGGGAGCATAGTGTAGGAAAGTGATATTGGGAATATGGTTAACTGTTCTGTACACATGGACAGATGGACAGACAAAAAGATGATTGATTGAGTGATTGATAAATAGATAGACAGACAGATACATAGATATAGGTACATATCGATTAACACAAAGCTACTGCTCATAACAAGAGAGCAATGGTGAAAGCACATAGCAAATCTACAAACAAAAAAGAAGAATGAAATCCAGTTTAAAAAGTGCAGTAAGCCGCCATAAGAAGAAAACAAATCCTATCATTTGCAATAACGTGGATGGAGCTAGAGGGTATTATGCTCAGTCAAACAGGCCAGGCGGAGAAATACATGTACCAAATGATTTCACTCATGTGTGGAGTATGATAACAAAGAAAAACTGAAGGAAAAGACAGCAGCAGACTCACAGAACCCGAGAGTGGACTAACAGTTACCAAAGAGAAAGGGACTGGGTAGGGTTTGTGGGAAGGGAGTAATAAGTGCGGGGAAAAAGAATGGGGGCATTAGGATTATCATGTATAATGTGTAGGGTGGGGTGTCATGGGTAGGGCTGTTCAACACAGAGAAGACATGTAGTGATTCTACAGCATCTTAGTACATGCTGACGGAGAGCGGCTATAACTGGGATTTGGGGTGACTTGGTGAAGAGGGTAGACAGAATAACATAATTTTGTGCATGTGATTGCATATTAATGATAACAAAAAGAATTTAAAAGTGCAGTAAGAGCACAGCTCTCAAATATCAGAATAAAAGTACAGCCTTTGAGTGCTCTAATCAAAAGACACAGGGTTTGAAGAACTGATGAAAACTCAAGACCACCTACGTGCTCCCTTACTGGAGACTCACTTGAGATCCAAGGACACAGACAAACTACAAGCTGAAGGGGCGGGGACAGGTCCCCTACACAAGTGAAACTGAGAAACAAAGAAAGAAATGGATTCTCTTTTGGACCCCAGAGAGAGTCAGTAGAAAATAGCCCTATCTAGCCACCGTGAATTCATTTTGTCTGGTTTCAGCAGTGCTCAGGCATAGATTTAGTGGTGCAGCAACTTCCTTCTCATTTCCTCTCACCTCAGCAAATGAATTGCTGTAATAATATGCGTCTGGACATTTATAATCATTGCTTTTTATGATGTTCACGAATGTAAAGAAGTAATAACCGCCTAAAGAGGGAAGTTTGGACACTCAAATAATCACTTCACTAAACAACGCACTCTTTGTTCCCAACTGCTCCTGTCCAGAAATAGGTGTTAATTCATATTTGTCCCTCCACATATCAGCAGTGATCACGCCAATGTCCCTCAAACATGGTGGTGTGCAAAGGGCCAAGTACACATTTCTGTCGACAACAGGCCAAGACGAAGGATACTCGTGGTCTTCAGGGATCACTTACTCACTGAATGTGGCTAAATAAAGTCAACAAGTGAGGAGGAAGTATAAGAGGACAGAGGACAAAGATACGGGTTCAAGTCCTTTCACCTCCATTTACTGGTTTTGTAAGCACACTCTGCTGACTCTACCTGAAAGCGTATCGGTGAACACAGTGCTCTCCTTATGGCTTAGTTACCTTGCAAGATTTCTGGAAGCATAATGTAGGGAAGAGACATAGGCTATGTTGTTAACTGTTCTGTACATAAGGATAGATGGGCAGACAAAAAGATGATTGTTTCATAGATAGATAGGTAGACAGACGACAGGTGAACGATAGATAGATAGGTACGTAGATTAATAGATGATAGACATCATAGATAGATGATAGGAAGATAGATAGATAGATACATAGATAGATACATAGATACATAGATATATACATACATAGATACATAGATAGACAGACAGACCTTTAGATAGATAGATACAGATACATATCTATTGACACAAAGCTATTGTTCATAACCAGGAGTTGAATGGTGAATAACATAGCTAAACTACAAACAAAAAGGAAGAATGAAATCCAGTTTAAAAAGTGCAGTAAGCAGCCTTAAGAAGAAACCAAATACTACCATTTGCAATGACGTGGTTGGAGCAAGACAGTAGTATCTTCAGAAAAATAGGGCAGGCGGATAAAGACAAGTACCAAGTGATTTCACTCATGTGTGGAGTATAACAACAAAGAAAAACTGAAGTAAAAAAAACAGCAGCTGACTCACAGAACCCGAGAGTTGACTAAAATTAACCAAAGGAAAAAGGACTGGGCAGGGTGAGTCTGAAGGGAGGGATAAGTGTGGGGAGAAAGAATGGGGGCATTAAGTTTTGCATGTATAATGCGCGGGGTCGGGTGTGCATGGGGAGTACTGTACAACACAGAGAAGACTAGTAGAGATCGTATAGCATCTTACTACTCACTGATGGACAGTGACTGTAACAGGGACTTTTGGGGGGGACATGGTGAAGGGGTCTACATCATCCAACTACGCTGATCGACAGTGACTGAAGAGGTTTTTCGGGGGGACTTGGTGAAGGGGGGAGCATAGTAAACATAATGTTCTTCACGTGATTGTAGATTAATGATAAAAAATATTCTTTAAGTGAAATAAGTGCACAGCTCTGAATCATCAGAATAAAAGATCAGGCACTGAGTGCTGCAAACAAAAGACACAGGGATAAAAGAAGGGATGAAAACTAAGACACCTACGTGCTTACTTACAGGAGACTCACTTGAGATCCAAGGACACAGACAAACTACAAGCCGAAGGTGTGTGGACAAGTACCCTACACGAGTGAAACGGAAAATCAAACAATCAAGCAAATGGATTCTGTTTGAGTCCCCAGAGACAGTCAGCAGAAAATAGCCGTATCTGGCCACCGTGAATTCTTTTTGTTTGGTTCCAACAGTTCCCAGCCATAGATTTAGTGGTGCAGCAACATACTTCTCATTTTCTCTGACCTCAACAACTGAGTTGCTGTAATAATAAGCATCTGGGCCTTTGAAATCAGTGGATTTTATGATGTTTACGAATGTGAAAATCTAATAACCACCTAAAGAGGGAAGTTTGGACACTCAAATAAACACGTCACTCCACAATACACTCTTCGCTCCCAACTGCTCCTGTCTAGAAATTGGTGTTCCTTTTTATTTGAACCTCCGTCCTATCGGCGGTGATCACGCTGATGTCCTTCAAACATGGTGGTGAGCAAAGCAACAAGTTTACTTTTCTGTCGACAACAGGCCCAGAGGAATGATACTTGAGATCTTCAGGGAGCACTTAGTCAATGAATGTGGCTAAATACAGACAGCAAGTTAGAAGGAGATGAAAGAGGACAGAGGATAGAGACACGGGTTCAAGCCCCAGCACAACCATTTCCTGGTTTTGTAGGTACACGCGGCCGACTCGAACTGCAAGTGTCTCGGTGAACCCAGTGCTCCCTCTGCAGCCTAGATACTTTGCAGGATTGTGGGGAGCATAGTGTAGGAAAGTGATATTGGGAATATGGTTAACTGTTCTGTACACATGGACAGATGGACAGACAAAAAGATGATTGATTGAGTGATTGATAAATAGATAGACAGACAGATACATAGATATAGGTACATATCGATTAACACAAAGCTACTGCTCATAACAAGAGAGCAATGGTGAAAGCACATAGCAAATCTACAAACAAAAAAGAAGAATGAAATCCAGTTTAAAAAGTGCAGTAAGCCGCCATAAGAAGAAAACAAATCCTATCATTTGCAATAACGTGGATGGAGCTAGAGGGTATTATGCTCAGTCAAACAGGCCAGGCGGAGAAATACATGTACCAAATGATTTCACTCATGTGTGGAGTATGATAACAAAGAAAAACTGAAGGAAAAGACAGCAGCAGACTCACAGAACCCGAGAGTGGACTAACAGTTACCAAAGAGAAAGGGACTGGGTAGGGTTTGTGGGAAGGGAGTAATAAGTGCGGGGAAAAAGAATGGGGGCATTAGGATTATCATGTATAATGTGTAGGGTGGGGTGTCATGGGTAGGGCTGTTCAACACAGAGAAGACATGTAGTGATTCTACAGCATCTTAGTACATGCTGACGGAGAGCGGCTATAACTGGGATTTGGGGTGACTTGGTGAAGAGGGTAGACAGAATAACATAATTTTGTGCATGTGATTGCATATTAATGATAACAAAAAGAATTTAAAAGTGCAGTAAGAGCACAGCTCTCAAATATCAGAATAAAAGTACAGCCTTTGAGTGCTCTAATCAAAAGACACAGGGTTTGAAGAACTGATGAAAACTCAAGACCACCTACGTGCTCCCTTACTGGAGACTCACTTGAGATCCAAGGACACAGACAAACTACAAGCTGAAGGGGCGGGGACAGGTCCCCTACACAAGTGAAACTGAGAAACAAAGAAAGAAATGGATTCTCTTTTGGACCCCAGAGAGAGTCAGTAGAAAATAGCCCTATCTAGCCACCGTGAATTCATTTTGTCTGGTTTCAGCAGTGCTCAGGCATAGATTTAGTGGTGCAGCAACTTCCTTCTCATTTCCTCTCACCTCAGCAAATGAATTGCTGTAATAATATGCGTCTGGACATTTATAATCATTGCTTTTTATGATGTTCACGAATGTAAAGAAGTAATAACCGCCTAAAGAGGGAAGTTTGGACACTCAAATAATCACTTCACTAAACAACGCACTCTTTGTTCCCAACTGCTCCTGTCCAGAAATAGGTGTTAATTCATATTTGTCCCTCCACATATCAGCAGTGATCACGCCAATGTCCCTCAAACATGGTGGTGTGCAAAGGGCCAAGTACACATTTCTGTCGACAACAGGCCAAGACGAAGGATACTCGTGGTCTTCAGGGATCACTTACTCACTGAATGTGGCTAAATAAAGTCAACAAGTGAGGAGGAAGTATAAGAGGACAGAGGACAAAGATACGGGTTCAAGTCCTTTCACCTCCATTTACTGGTTTTGTAAGCACACTCTGCTGACTCTACCTGAAAGCGTATCGGTGAACACAGTGCTCTCCTTATGGCTTAGTTACCTTGCAAGATTTCTGGAAGCATAATGTAGGGAAGAGACATAGGCTATGTTGTTAACTGTTCTGTACATAAGGATAGATGGGCAGACAAAAAGATGATTGTTTCATAGATAGATAGGTAGACAGACGACAGGTGAACGATAGATAGATAGGTACGTAGATTAATAGATGATAGACATCATAGATAGATGATAGGAAGATAGATAGATAGATACATAGATAGATACATAGATACATAGATATATACATACATAGATACATAGATAGACAGACAGACCTTTAGATAGATAGATACAGATACATATCTATTGACACAAAGCTATTGTTCATAACCAGGAGTTGAATGGTGAATAACATAGCTAAACTACAAACAAAAAGGAAGAATGAAATCCAGTTTAAAAAGTGCAGTAAGCAGCCTTAAGAAGAAACCAAATACTACCATTTGCAATGACGTGGTTGGAGCAAGACAGTAGTATCTTCAGAAAAATAGGGCAGGCGGATAAAGACAAGTACCAAGTGATTTCACTCATGTGTGGAGTATAACAACAAAGAAAAACTGAAGTAAAAAAAACAGCAGCTGACTCACAGAACCCGAGAGTTGACTAAAATTAACCAAAGGAAAAAGGACTGGGCAGGGTGAGTCTGAAGGGAGGGATAAGTGTGGGGAGAAAGAATGGGGGCATTAAGTTTTGCATGTATAATGCGCGGGGTCGGGTGTGCATGGGGAGTACTGTACAACACAGAGAAGACTAGTAGAGATCGTATAGCATCTTACTACTCACTGATGGACAGTGACTGTAACAGGGACTTTTGGGGGGGACATGGTGAAGGGGTCTACATCATCCAACTACGCTGATCGACAGTGACTGAAGAGGTTTTTCGGGGGGACTTGGTGAAGGGGGGAGCATAGTAAACATAATGTTCTTCACGTGATTGTAGATTAATGATAAAAAATATTCTTTAAGTGAAATAAGTGCACAGCTCTGAATCATCAGAATAAAAGATCAGGCACTGAGTGCTGCAAACAAAAGACACAGGGATAAAAGAAGGGATGAAAACTAAGACACCTACGTGCTTACTTACAGGAGACTCACTTGAGATCCAAGGACACAGACAAACTACAAGCCGAAGGTGTGTGGACAAGTACCCTACACGAGTGAAACGGAAAATCAAACAATCAAGCAAATGGATTCTGTTTGAGTCCCCAGAGACAGTCAGCAGAAAATAGCCGTATCTGGCCACCGTGAATTCTTTTTGTTTGGTTCCAACAGTTCCCAGCCATAGATTTAGTGGTGCAGCAACATACTTCTCATTTTCTCTGACCTCAACAACTGAGTTGCTGTAATAATAAGCATCTGGGCCTTTGAAATCAGTGGATTTTATGATGTTTACGAATGTGAAAATCTAATAACCACCTAAAGAGGGAAGTTTGGACACTCAAATAAACACGTCACTCCACAATACACTCTTCGCTCCCAACTGCTCCTGTCTAGAAATTGGTGTTCCTTTTTATTTGAACCTCCGTCCTATCGGCGGTGATCACGCTGATGTCCTTCAAACATGGTGGTGAGCAAAGCAACAAGTTTACTTTTCTGTCGACAACAGGCCCAGAGGAATGATACTTGAGATCTTCAGGGAGCACTTAGTCAATGAATGTGGCTAAATACAGACAGCAAGTTAGAAGGAGATGAAAGAGGACAGAGGATAGAGACACGGGTTCAAGCCCCAGCACAACCATTTCCTGGTTTTGTAGGTACACGCGGCCGACTCCAACTGCAAGTGTCTCGGTGAACCCAGTGCTCCCTCTGCAGCCTAGATACTTTGCAGGATTGTGGGGAGCATAGTGTAGGAAAGTGATATTGGGAATATGGTTAACTGTTCTGTACACATGGACAGATGGACAGACAAAAAGATGATTGATTGAGTGATTGATAAATAGATAGACAGACAGATACATAGATATAGGTACATATCGATTAACACAAAGCTACTGCTCATAACAAGAGAGCAATGGTGAAAGCACATAGCAAATCTACAAACAAAAAAGAAGAATGAAATCCAGTTTAAAAAGTGCAGTAAGCCGCCATAAGAAGAAAACAAATCCTATCATTTGCAATAACGTGGATGGAGCTAGAGGGTATTATGCTCAGTCAAACAGGCCAGGCGGAGAAATACATGTACCAAATGATTTCACTCATGTGTGGAGTATGATAACAAAGAAAAACTGAAGGAAAAGACAGCAGCAGACTCACAGAACCCGAGAGTGGACTAACAGTTACCAAAGAGAAAGGGACTGGGTAGGGTTTGTGGGAAGGGAGTAATAAGTGCGGGGAAAAAGAATGGGGGCATTAGGATTATCATGTATAATGTGTAGGGTGGGGTGTCATGGGTAGGGCTGTTCAACACAGAGAAGACATGTAGTGATTCTACAGCATCTTAGTACATGCTGACGGAGAGCGGCTATAACTGGGATTTGGGGTGACTTGGTGAAGAGGGTAGACAGAATAACATAATTTTGTGCATGTGATTGCATATTAATGATAACAAAAAGAATTTAAAAGTGCAGTAAGAGCACAGCTCTCAAATATCAGAATAAAAGTACAGCCTTTGAGTGCTCTAATCAAAAGACACAGGGTTTGAAGAACTGATGAAAACTCAAGACCACCTACGTGCTCCCTTACTGGAGACTCACTTGAGATCCAAGGACACAGACAAACTACAAGCTGAAGGGGCGGGGACAGGTCCCCTACACAAGTGAAACTGAGAAACAAAGAAAGAAATGGATTCTCTTTTGGACCCCAGAGAGAGTCAGTAGAAAATAGCCCTATCTAGCCACCGTGAATTCATTTTGTCTGGTTTCAGCAGTGCTCAGGCATAGATTTAGTGGTGCAGCAACTTCCTTCTCATTTCCTCTCACCTCAGCAAATGAATTGCTGTAATAATATGCGTCTGGACATTTATAATCATTGCTTTTTATGATGTTCACGAATGTAAAGAAGTAATAACCGCCTAAAGAGGGAAGTTTGGACACTCAAATAATCACTTCACTAAACAACGCACTCTTTGTTCCCAACTGCTCCTGTCCAGAAATAGGTGTTAATTCATATTTGTCCCTCCACATATCAGCAGTGATCACGCCAATGTCCCTCAAACATGGTGGTGTGCAAAGGGCCAAGTACACATTTCTGTCGACAACAGGCCAAGACGAAGGATACTTGTGGTCTTCAGGGATCACTTACTCACTGAATGTGGCTAAATAAAGTCAACAAGTGAGGAGGAAGTATAAGAGGACAGAGGACAAAGATACGGGTTCAAGTCCTTTCACCTCCATTTACTGGTTTTGTAAGCACACTCTGCTGACTCTACCTGAAAGCGTATCGGTGAACACAGTGCTCTCCTTATGGCTTAGTTACCTTGCAAGATTTCTGGAAGCATAATGTAGGGAAGAGACATAGGCTATGTTGTTAACTGTTCTGTACATAAGGATAGATGGGCAGACAAAAAGATGATTGTTTCATAGATAGATAGGTAGACAGACGACAGGTGAACGATAGATAGATAGGTACGTAGATTAATAGATGATAGACATCATAGATAGATGATAGGAAGATAGATAGATAGATACATAGATAGATACATAGATACATAGATATATACATACATAGATACATAGATAGACAGACAGACCTTTAGATAGATAGATACAGATACATATCTATTGACACAAAGCTATTGTTCATAACCAGGAGTTGAATGGTGAATAACATAGCTAAACTACAAACAAAAAGAAAGAATGAAATCCAGTTTAAAAAGTGCAGTAAGCAGCCTTAAGAAGAAAACAAATACTACCATTTGCAATGACGTGGATGGAGCAAGACAGTAGTATCTTCAGAAAAATAGGGCAGGCGGATAAAGACAAGTACCAAGTGATTTCACTCATGTGTGGAGTATAACAACAAAGAAAAAGTGAAGTAAAAAAACAGCAGCTGACTCACAGAACCCGAGAGTTGACTAAAATTAACCAAAGGAAAAAGGACTGGGCAGGGTGAGTCTGAAGGGAGGGATAAGTGTGGGGAGAAAGAATGGGGGCATTAAGTTTTGCATGTATAATGCGCGGGGTCGGGTGTGCATGGGGAGTTCTGTACAACACAGAGAAGACTAGTAGAGATCGTATAGCATCTTACTACTCACTGATGGACAGTGACTGTAACAGGGACTTTTGGGGGGGACATGGTGAAGGGGTCTACATCATCCAACTACGCTGATCGACAGTGACTGAAGAGGTTTTTCGGGGGGACTTGGTGAAGGGGGGAGCATAGTAAACATAATGTTCTTCACGTGATTGTAGATTAATGATAAAAAATATTCTTTAAGTGAAATAAGTGCACAGCTCTGAATCATCAGAATAAAAGATCAGGCACTGAGTGCTGCAAACAAAAGACACAGGGATAAAAGAAGGGATGAAAACTAAGACACCTACGTGCTTACTTACAGGAGACTCACTTGAGATCCAAGGACACAGACAAACTACAAGCCGAAGGTGTGTGGACAAGTACCCTACACGAGTGAAACGGAAAATCAAACAATCAAGCAAATGGATTCTGTTTGAGTCCCCAGAGACAGTCAGCAGAAAATAGCCGTATCTGGCCACCGTGAATTCTTTTTGTTTGGTTCCAACAGTTCCCAGCCATAGATTTAGTGGTGCAGCAACATACTTCTCATTTTCTCTGACCTCAACAACTGAGTTGCTGTAATAATAAGCATCTGGGCCTTTGAAATCAGTGGATTTTATGATGTTTACGAATGTGAAAATCTAATAACCACCTAAAGAGGGAAGTTTGGACACTCAAATAAACACGTCACTCCACAATACACTCTTCGCTCCCAACTGCTCCTGTCTAGAAATTGGTGTTCCTTTTTATTTGAACCTCCGTCCTATCGGCGGTGATCACGCTGATGTCCTTCAAACATGGTGGTGAGCAAAGCAACAAGTTTACTTTTCTGTCGACAACAGGCCCAGAGGAATGATACTTGAGATCTTCAGGGAGCACTTAGTCAATGAATGTGGCTAAATACAGACAGCAAGTTAGAAGGAGATGAAAGAGGACAGAGGATAGAGACACGGGTTCAAGCCCCAGCACAACCATTTCCTGGTTTTGTAGGTACACGCGGCCGACTCGAACTGCAAGTGTCTCGGTGAACCCAGTGCTCCCTCTGCAGCCTAGATACTTTGCAGGATTGTGGGGAGCATAGTGTAGGAAAGTGATATTGGGAATATGGTTAACTGTTCTGTACACATGGACAGATGGACAGACAAAAAGATGATTGATTGAGTGATTGATAAATAGATAGACAGACAGATACATAGATATAGGTACATATCGATTAACACAAAGCTACTGCTCATAACAAGAGAGCAATGGTGAAAGCACATAGCAAATCTACAAACAAAAAAGAAGAATGAAATCCAGTTTAAAAAGTGCAGTAAGCCGCCATAAGAAGAAAACAAATCCTATCATTTGCAATAACGTGGATGGAGCTAGAGGGTATTATGCTCAGTCAAACAGGCCAGGCGGAGAAATACATGTACCAAATGATTTCACTCATGTGTGGAGTATGATAACAAAGAAAAACTGAAGGAAAAGACAGCAGCAGACTCACAGAACCCGAGAGTGGACTAACAGTTACCAAAGAGAAAGGGACTGGGTAGGGTTTGTGGGAAGGGAGTAATAAGTGCGGGGAAAAAGAATGGGGGCATTAGGATTATCATGTATAATGTGTAGGGTGGGGTGTCATGGGTAGGGCTGTTCAACACAGAGAAGACATGTAGTGATTCTACAGCATCTTAGTACATGCTGACGGAGAGCGGCTATAACTGGGATTTGGGGTGACTTGGTGAAGAGGGTAGACAGAATAACATAATTTTGTGCATGTGATTGCATATTAATGATAACAAAAAGAATTTAAAAGTGCAGTAAGAGCACAGCTCTCAAATATCAGAATAAAAGTACAGCCTTTGAGTGCTCTAATCAAAAGACACAGGGTTTGAAGAACTGATGAAAACTCAAGACCACCTACGTGCTCCCTTACTGGAGACTCACTTGAGATCCAAGGACACAGACAAACTACAAGCTGAAGGGGCGGGGACAGGTCCCCTACACAAGTGAAACTGAGAAACAAAGAAAGAAATGGATTCTCTTTTGGACCCCAGAGAGAGTCAGTAGAAAATAGCCCTATCTAGCCACCGTGAATTCATTTTGTCTGGTTTCAGCAGTGCTCAGGCATAGATTTAGTGGTGCAGCAACTTCCTTCTCATTTCCTCTCACCTCAGCAAATGAATTGCTGTAATAATATGCGTCTGGACATTTATAATCATTGCTTTTTATGATGTTCACGAATGTAAAGAAGTAATAACCGCCTAAAGAGGGAAGTTTGGACACTCAAATAATCACTTCACTAAACAACGCACTCTTTGTTCCCAACTGCTCCTGTCCAGAAATAGGTGTTAATTCATATTTGTCCCTCCACATATCAGCAGTGATCACGCCAATGTCCCTCAAACATGGTGGTGTGCAAAGGGCCAAGTACACATTTCTGTCGACAACAGGCCAAGACGAAGGATACTTGTGGTCTTCAGGGATCACTTACTCACTGAATGTGGCTAAATAAAGTCAACAAGTGAGGAGGAAGTATAAGAGGACAGAGGACAAAGATACGGGTTCAAGTCCTTTCACCTCCATTTACTGGTTTTGTAAGCACACTCTGCTGACTCTACCTGAAAGCGTATCGGTGAACACAGTGCTCTCCTTATGGCTTAGTTACCTTGCAAGATTTCTGGAAGCATAATGTAGGGAAGAGACATAGGCTATGTTGTTAACTGTTCTGTACATAAGGATAGATGGGCAGACAAAAAGATGATTGTTTCATAGATAGATAGGTAGACAGACGACAGGTGAACGATAGATAGATAGGTACGTAGATTAATAGATGATAGACATCATAGATAGATGATAGGAAGATAGATAGATAGATACATAGATAGATACATAGATACATAGATATATACATACATAGATACATAGATAGACAGACAGACCTTTAGATAGATAGATACAGATACATATCTATTGACACAAAGCTATTGTTCATAACCAGGAGTTGAATGGTGAATAACATAGCTAAACTACAAACAAAAAGAAAGAATGAAATCCAGTTTAAAAAGTGCAGTAAGCAGCCTTAAGAAGAAAACAAATACTACCATTTGCAATGACGTGGATGGAGCAAGACAGTAGTATCTTCAGAAAAATAGGGCAGGCGGATAAAGACAAGTACCAAGTGATTTCACTCATGTGTGGAGTATAACAACAAAGAAAAAGTGAAGTAAAAAAACAGCAGCTGACTCACAGAACCCGAGAGTTGACTAAAATTAACCAAAGGAAAAAGGACTGGGCAGGGTGAGTCTGAAGGGAGGGATAAGTGTGGGGAGAAAGAATGGGGGCATTAAGTTTTGCATGTATAATGCGCGGGGTCGGGTGTGCATGGGGAGTTCTGTACAACACAGAGAAGACTAGTAGAGATCGTATAGCATCTTACTACTCACTGATGGACAGTGACTGTAACAGGGACTTTTGGGGGGGACATGGTGAAGGGGTCTACATCATCCAACTACGCTGATCGACAGTGACTGAAGAGGTTTTTCGGGGGGACTTGGTGAAGGGGGGAGCATAGTAAACATAATGTTCTTCACGTGATTGTAGATTAATGATAAAAAATATTCTTTAAGTGAAATAAGTGCACAGCTCTGAATCATCAGAATAAAAGATCAGGCACTGAGTGCTGCAAACAAAAGACACAGGGATAAAAGAAGGGATGAAAACTAAGACACCTACGTGCTTACTTACAGGAGACTCACTTGAGATCCAAGGACACAGACAAACTACAAGCCGAAGGTGTGTGGACAAGTACCCTACACGAGTGAAACGGAAAATCAAACAATCAAGCAAATGGATTCTGTTTGAGTCCCCAGAGACAGTCAGCAGAAAATAGCCGTATCTGGCCACCGTGAATTCTTTTTGTTTGGTTCCAACAGTTCCCAGCCATAGATTTAGTGGTGCAGCAACATACTTCTCATTTTCTCTGACCTCAACAACTGAGTTGCTGTAATAATAAGCATCTGGGCCTTTGAAATCAGTGGATTTTATGATGTTTACGAATGTGAAAATCTAATAACCACCTAAAGAGGGAAGTTTGGACACTCAAATAAACACGTCACTCCACAATACACTCTTCGCTCCCAACTGCTCCTGTCTAGAAATTGGTGTTCCTTTTTATTTGAACCTCCGTCCTATCGGCGGTGATCACGCTGATGTCCTTCAAACATGGTGGTGAGCAAAGCAACAAGTTTACTTTTCTGTCGACAACAGGCCCAGAGGAATGATACTTGAGATCTTCAGGGAGCACTTAGTCAATGAATGTGGCTAAATACAGACAGCAAGTTAGAAGGAGATGAAAGAGGACAGAGGATAGAGACACGGGTTCAAGCCCCAGCACAACCATTTCCTGGTTTTGTAGGTACACGCGGCCGACTCGAACTGCAAGTGTCTCGGTGAACCCAGTGCTCCCTCTGCAGCCTAGATACTTTGCA
The DNA here is from genome assembly GCF_030020395.1 of Manis pentadactyla. Taxonomy (NCBI): domain Eukaryota; kingdom Metazoa; phylum Chordata; class Mammalia; order Pholidota; family Manidae; genus Manis; species Manis pentadactyla. The sequence continues at coordinate 42,802,905 of NC_080031.1, read as the reverse complement.
GGATTGTGGGGAGCATAGTGTAGGAAAGTGATATTGGGAATATGGTTAACTGTTCTGTACACATGGACAGATGGACAGACAAAAAGATGATTGATTGAGTGATTGATAAATAGATAGACAGACAGATACATAGATATAGGTACATATAGATTAACACAAAGCTACTGCTCATAACAAGAGAGCAATGGTGAAAGCACATAGCAAATCTACAAACAAAAAAGAAGAATGAAATCCAGTTTAAAAAGTGCAGTAAGCCGCCATAAGAAGAAAACAAATCCTATCATTTGCAATAACGTGGATGGAGCTAGAGGGTATTATGCTCAGTCAAACAGGCCAGGCGGAGAAATACATGTACCAAATGATTTCACTCATGTGTGGAGTATGATAACAAAGAAAAACTGAAGGAAAAGACAGCAGCAGACTCACAGAACCCGAGAGTGGACTAACAGTTACCAAAGAGAAAGGGACTGGGTAGGGTTTGTGGGAAGGGAGTAATAAGTGCGGGGAAAAAGAATGGGGGCATTAGGATTATCATGTATAATGTGTAGGGTGGGGTGTCATGGGTAGGGCTGTTCAACACAGAGAAGACATGTAGTGATTCTACAGCATCTTAGTACATGCTGACGGAGAGCGGCTATAACTGGGATTTGGGGTGACTTGGTGAAGAGGGTAGACAGAATAACATAATTTTGTGCATGTGATTGCATATTAATGATAACAAAAAGAATTTAAAAGTGCAGTAAGAGCACAGCTCTCAAATATCAGAATAAAAGTACAGCCTTTGAGTGCTCTAATCAAAAGACACAGGGTTTGAAGAACTGATGAAAACTCAAGACCACCTACGTGCTCCCTTACTGGAGACTCACTTGAGATCCAAGGACACAGACAAACTACAAGCTGAAGGGGCGGGGACAGGTCCCCTACACAAGTGAAACTGAGAAACAAAGAAAGAAATGGATTCTCTTTTGGACCCCAGAGAGAGTCAGTAGAAAATAGCCCTATCTAGCCACCGTGAATTCATTTTGTCTGGTTTCAGCAGTGCTCAGGCATAGATTTAGTGGTGCAGCAACTTCCTTCTCATTTCCTCTCACCTCAGCAAATGAATTGCTGTAATAATATGCGTCTGGACATTTATAATCATTGCTTTTTATGATGTTCACGAATGTAAAGAAGTAATAACCGCCTAAAGAGGGAAGTTTGGACACTCAAATAATCACTTCACTAAACAACGCACTCTTTGTTCCCAACTGCTCCTGTCCAGAAATAGGTGTTAATTCATATTTGTCCCTCCACATATCAGCAGTGATCACGCCAATGTCCCTCAAACATGGTGGTGTGCAAAGGGCCAAGTACACATTTCTGTCGACAACAGGCCAAGACGAAGGATACTTGTGGTCTTCAGGGATCACTTACTCACTGAATGTGGCTAAATAAAGTCAACAAGTGAGGAGGAAGTATAAGAGGACAGAGGACAAAGATACGGGTTCAAGTCCTTTCACCTCCATTTACTGGTTTTGTAAGCACACTCTGCTGACTCTACCTGAAAGCGTATCGGTGAACACAGTGCTCTCCTTATGGCTTAGTTACCTTGCAAGATTTCTGGAAGCATAATGTAGGGAAGAGACATAGGCTATGTTGTTAACTGTTCTGTACATAAGGATAGATGGGCAGACAAAAAGATGATTGTTTCATAGATAGATAGGTAGACAGACGACAGGTGAACGATAGATAGATAGGTACGTAGATTAATAGATGATAGACATCATAGATAGATGATAGGAAGATAGATAGATAGATACATAGATAGATACATAGATACATAGATATATACATACATAGATACATAGATAGACAGACAGACCTTTAGATAGATAGATACAGATACATATCTATTGACACAAAGCTATTGTTCATAACCAGGAGTTGAATGGTGAATAACATAGCTAAACTACAAACAAAAAGAAAGAATGAAATCCAGTTTAAAAAGTGCAGTAAGCAGCCTTAAGAAGAAAACAAATACTACCATTTGCAATGACGTGGATGGAGCAAGACAGTAGTATCTTCAGAAAAATAGGGCAGGCGGATAAAGACAAGTACCAAGTGATTTCACTCATGTGTGGAGTATAACAACAAAGAAAAAGTGAAGTAAAAAAACAGCAGCTGACTCACAGAACCCGAGAGTTGACTAAAATTAACCAAAGGAAAAAGGACTGGGCAGGGTGAGTCTGAAGGGAGGGATAAGTGTGGGGAGAAAGAATGGGGGCATTAAGTTTTGCATGTATAATGCGCGGGGTCGGGTGTGCATGGGGAGTTCTGTACAACACAGAGAAGACTAGTAGAGATCGTATAGCATCTTACTACTCACTGATGGACAGTGACTGTAACAGGGACTTTTGGGGGGGACATGGTGAAGGGGTCTACATCATCCAACTACGCTGATCGACAGTGACTGAAGAGGTTTTTCGGGGGGACTTGGTGAAGGGGGGAGCATAGTAAACATAATGTTCTTCACGTGATTGTAGATTAATGATAAAAAATATTCTTTAAGTGAAATAAGTGCACAGCTCTGAATCATCAGAATAAAAGATCAGGCACTGAGTGCTGCAAACAAAAGACACAGGGATAAAAGAAGGGATGAAAACTAAGACACCTACGTGCTTACTTACAGGAGACTCACTTGAGATCCAAGGACACAGACAAACTACAAGCCGAAGGTGTGTGGACAAGTACCCTACACGAGTGAAACGGAAAATCAAACAATCAAGCAAATGGATTCTGTTTGAGTCCCCAGAGACAGTCAGCAGAAAATAGCCGTATCTGGCCACCGTGAATTCTTTTTGTTTGGTTCCAACAGTTCCCAGCCATAGATTTAGTGGTGCAGCAACATACTTCTCATTTTCTCTGACCTCAACAACTGAGTTGCTGTAATAATAAGCATCTGGGCCTTTGAAATCAGTGGATTTTATGATGTTTACGAATGTGAAAATCTAATAACCACCTAAAGAGGGAAGTTTGGACACTCAAATAAACACGTCACTCCACAATACACTCTTCGCTCCCAACTGCTCCTGTCTAGAAATTGGTGTTCCTTTTTATTTGAACCTCCGTCCTATCGGCGGTGATCACGCTGATGTCCTTCAAACATGGTGGTGAGCAAAGCAACAAGTTTACTTTTCTGTCGACAACAGGCCCAGAGGAATGATACTTGAGATCTTCAGGGAGCACTTAGTCAATGAATGTGGCTAAATACAGACAGCAAGTTAGAAGGAGATGAAAGAGGACAGAGGATAGAGACACGGGTTCAAGCCCCAGCACAACCATTTCCTGGTTTTGTAGGTACACGCGGCCGACTCGAACTGCAAGTGTCTCGGTGAACCCAGTGCTCCCTCTGCAGCCTAGATACTTTGCAGGATTGTGGGGAGCATAGTGTAGGAAAGTGATATTGGGAATATGGTTAACTGTTCTGTACACATGGACAGATGGACAGACAAAAAGATGATTGATTGAGTGATTGATAAATAGATAGACAGACAGATACATAGATATAGGTACATATCGATTAACACAAAGCTACTGCTCATAACAAGAGAGCAATGGTGAAAGCACATAGCAAATCTACAAACAAAAAAGAAGAATGAAATCCAGTTTAAAAAGTGCAGTAAGCCGCCATAAGAAGAAAACAAATCCTATCATTTGCAATAACGTGGATGGAGCTAGAGGGTATTATGCTCAGTCAAACAGGCCAGGCGGAGAAATACATGTACCAAATGATTTCACTCATGTGTGGAGTATGATAACAAAGAAAAACTGAAGGAAAAGACAGCAGCAGACTCACAGAACCCGAGAGTGGACTAACAGTTACCAAAGAGAAAGGGACTGGGTAGGGTTTGTGGGAAGGGAGTAATAAGTGCGGGGAAAAAGAATGGGGGCATTAGGATTATCATGTATAATGTGTAGGGTGGGGTGTCATGGGTAGGGCTGTTCAACACAGAGAAGACATGTAGTGATTCTACAGCATCTTAGTACATGCTGACGGAGAGCGGCTATAACTGGGATTTGGGGTGACTTGGTGAAGAGGGTAGACAGAATAACATAATTTTGTGCATGTGATTGCATATTAATGATAACAAAAAGAATTTAAAAGTGCAGTAAGAGCACAGCTCTCAAATATCAGAATAAAAGTACAGCCTTTGAGTGCTCTAATCAAAAGACACAGGGTTTGAAGGACTGATGAAAACTCAAGACCACCTACGTGCTCCCTTACTGGAGACTCACTTGAGATCCAAGGACACAGACAAACTACAAGCTGAAGGGGCGGGGACAGGTCCCCTACACAAGTGAAACTGAGAAACAAAGAAAGAAATGGATTCTCTTTTGGACCCCAGAGAGAGTCAGTAGAAAATAGCCCTATCTAGCCACCGTGAATTCATTTTGTCTGGTTTCAGCAGTGCTCAGGCATAGATTTAGTGGTGCAGCAACTTCCTTCTCATTTCCTCTCACCTCAGCAAATGAATTGCTGTAATAATATGCGTCTGGACATTTATAATCATTGCTTTTTATGATGTTCACGAATGTAAAGAAGTAATAACCGCCTAAAGAGGGAAGTTTGGACACTCAAATAATCACTTCACTAAACAACGCACTCTTTGTTCCCAACTGCTCCTGTCCAGAAATAGGTGTTAATTCATATTTGTCCCTCCACATATCAGCAGTGATCACGCCAATGTCCCTCAAACATGGTGGTGTGCAAAGGGCCAAGTACACATTTCTGTCGACAACAGGCCAAGACGAAGGATACTTGTGGTCTTCAGGGATCACTTACTCACTGAATGTGGCTAAATAAAGTCAACAAGTGAGGAGGAAGTATAAGAGGACAGAGGACAAAGATACGGGTTCAAGTCCTTTCACCTCCATTTACTGGTTTTGTAAGCACACTCTGCTGACTCTACCTGAAAGCGTATCGGTGAACACAGTGCTCTCCTTATGGCTTAGTTACCTTGCAAGATTTCTGGAAGCATAATGTAGGGAAGAGACATAGGCTATGTTGTTAACTGTTCTGTACATAAGGATAGATGGGCAGACAAAAAGATGATTGTTTCATAGATAGATAGGTAGACAGACGACAGGTGAACGATAGATAGATAGGTACGTAGATTAATAGATGATAGACATCATAGATAGATGATAGGAAGATAGATAGATAGATACATAGATAGATACATAGATACATAGATATATACATACATAGATACATAGATAGACAGACAGACCTTTAGATAGATAGATACAGATACATATCTATTGACACAAAGCTATTGTTCATAACCAGGAGTTGAATGGTGAATAACATAGCTAAACTACAAACAAAAAGAAAGAATGAAATCCAGTTTAAAAAGTGCAGTAAGCAGCCTTAAGAAGAAAACAAATACTACCATTTGCAATGACGTGGATGGAGCAAGACAGTAGTATCTTCAGAAAAATAGGGCAGGCGGATAAAGACAAGTACCAAGTGATTTCACTCATGTGTGGAGTATAACAACAAAGAAAAAGTGAAGTAAAAAAACAGCAGCTGACTCACAGAACCCGAGAGTTGACTAAAATTAACCAAAGGAAAAAGGACTGGGCAGGGTGAGTCTGAAGGGAGGGATAAGTGTGGGGAGAAAGAATGGGGGCATTAAGTTTTGCATGTATAATGCGCGGGGTCGGGTGTGCATGGGGAGTTCTGTACAACACAGAGAAGACTAGTAGAGATCGTATAGCATCTTACTACTCACTGATGGACAGTGACTGTAACAGGGACTTTTGGGGGGGACATGGTGAAGGGGTCTACATCATCCAACTACGCTGATCGACAGTGACTGAAGAGGTTTTTCGGGGGGACTTGGTGAAGGGGGGAGCATAGTAAACATAATGTTCTTCACGTGATTGTAGATTAATGATAAAAAATATTCTTTAAGTGAAATAAGTGCACAGCTCTGAATCATCAGAATAAAAGATCAGGCACTGAGTGCTGCAAACAAAAGACACAGGGATAAAAGAAGGGATGAAAACTAAGACACCTACGTGCTTACTTACAGGAGACTCACTTGAGATCCAAGGACACAGACAAACTACAAGCCGAAGGTGTGTGGACAAGTACCCTACACGAGTGAAACGGAAAATCAAACAATCAAGCAAATGGATTCTGTTTGAGTCCCCAGAGACAGTCAGCAGAAAATAGCCGTATCTGGCCACCGTGAATTCTTTTTGTTTGGTTCCAACAGTTCCCAGCCATAGATTTAGTGGTGCAGCAACATACTTCTCATTTTCTCTGACCTCAACAACTGAGTTGCTGTAATAATAAGCATCTGGGCCTTTGAAATCAGTGGATTTTATGATGTTTACGAATGTGAAAATCTAATAACCACCTAAAGAGGGAAGTTTGGACACTCAAATAAACACGTCACTCCACAATACACTCTTCGCTCCCAACTGCTCCTGTCTAGAAATTGGTGTTCCTTTTTATTTGAACCTCCGTCCTATCGGCGGTGATCACGCTGATGTCCTTCAAACATGGTGGTGAGCAAAGCAACAAGTTTACTTTTCTGTCGACAACAGGCCCAGAGGAATGATACTTGAGATCTTCAGGGAGCACTTAGTCAATGAATGTGGCTAAATACAGACAGCAAGTTAGAAGGAGATGAAAGAGGACAGAGGATAGAGACACGGGTTCAAGCCCCAGCACAACCATTTCCTGGTTTTGTAGGTACACGCGGCCGACTCGAACTGCAAGTGTCTCGGTGAACCCAGTGCTCCCTCTGCAGCCTAGATACTTTGCAGGATTGTGGGGAGCATAGTGTAGGAAAGTGATATTGGGAATATGGTTAACTGTTCTGTACACATGGACAGATGGACAGACAAAAAGATGATTGATTGAGTGATTGATAAATAGATAGACAGACAGATACATAGATATAGGTACATATCGATTAACACAAAGCTACTGCTCATAACAAGAGAGCAATGGTGAAAGCACATAGCAAATCTACAAACAAAAAAGAAGAATGAAATCCAGTTTAAAAAGTGCAGTAAGCCGCCATAAGAAGAAAACAAATCCTATCATTTGCAATAACGTGGATGGAGCTAGAGGGTATTATGCTCAGTCAAACAGGCCAGGCGGAGAAATACATGTACCAAATGATTTCACTCATGTGTGGAGTATGATAACAAAGAAAAACTGAAGGAAAAGACAGCAGCAGACTCACAGAACCCGAGAGTGGACTAACAGTTACCAAAGAGAAAGGGACTGGGTAGGGTTTGTGGGAAGGGAGTAATAAGTGCGGGGAAAAAGAATGGGGGCATTAGGATTATCATGTATAATGTGTAGGGTGGGGTGTCATGGGTAGGGCTGTTCAACACAGAGAAGACATGTAGTGATTCTACAGCATCTTAGTACATGCTGACGGAGAGCGGCTATAACTGGGATTTGGGGTGACTTGGTGAAGAGGGTAGACAGAATAACATAATTTTGTGCATGTGATTGCATATTAATGATAACAAAAAGAATTTAAAAGTGCAGTAAGAGCACAGCTCTCAAATATCAGAATAAAAGTACAGCCTTTGAGTGCTCTAATCAAAAGACACAGGGTTTGAAGGACTGATGAAAACTCAAGACCACCTACGTGCTCCCTTACTGGAGACTCACTTGAGATCCAAGGACACAGACAAACTACAAGCTGAAGGGGCGGGGACAGGTCCCCTACACAAGTGAAACTGAGAAACAAAGAAAGAAATGGATTCTCTTTTGGACCCCAGAGAGAGTCAGTAGAAAATAGCCCTATCTAGCCACCGTGAATTCATTTTGTCTGGTTTCAGCAGTGCTCAGGCATAGATTTAGTGGTGCAGCAACTTCCTTCTCATTTCCTCTCACCTCAGCAAATGAATTGCTGTAATAATATGCGTCTGGACATTTATAATCATTGCTTTTTATGATGTTCACGAATGTAAAGAAGTAATAACCGCCTAAAGAGGGAAGTTTGGACACTCAAATAATCACTTCACTAAACAACGCACTCTTTGTTCCCAACTGCTCCTGTCCAGAAATAGGTGTTAATTCATATTTGTCCCTCCACATATCAGCAGTGATCACGCCAATGTCCCTCAAACATGGTGGTGTGCAAAGGGCCAAGTACACATTTCTGTCGACAACAGGCCAAGACGAAGGATACTTGTGGTCTTCAGGGATCACTTACTCACTGAATGTGGCTAAATAAAGTCAACAAGTGAGGAGGAAGTATAAGAGGACAGAGGACAAAGATACGGGTTCAAGTCCTTTCACCTCCATTTACTGGTTTTGTAAGCACACTCTGCTGACTCTACCTGAAAGCGTATCGGTGAACACAGTGCTCTCCTTATGGCTTAGTTACCTTGCAAGATTTCTGGAAGCATAATGTAGGGAAGAGACATAGGCTATGTTGTTAACTGTTCTGTACATAAGGATAGATGGGCAGACAAAAAGATGATTGTTTCATAGATAGATAGGTAGACAGACGACAGGTGAACGATAGATAGATAGGTACGTAGATTAATAGATGATAGACATCATAGATAGATGATAGGAAGATAGATAGATAGATACATAGATAGATACATAGATACATAGATATATACATACATAGATACATAGATAGACAGACAGACCTTTAGATAGATAGATACAGATACATATCTATTGACACAAAGCTATTGTTCATAACCAGGAGTTGAATGGTGAATAACATAGCTAAACTACAAACAAAAAGGAAGAATGAAATCCAGTTTAAAAAGTGCAGTAAGCAGCCTTAAGAAGAAAACAAATACTACCATTTGCAATGACGTGGATGGAGCAAGACAGTAGTATCTTCAGAAAAATAGGGCAGGCGGATAAAGACAAGTACCAAGTGATTTCACTCATGTGTGGAGTATAACAACAAAGAAAAAGTGAAGTAAAAAAACAGCAGCTGACTCACAGAACCCGAGAGTTGACTAAAATTAACCAAAGGAAAAAGGACTGGGCAGGGTGAGTCTGAAGGGAGGGATAAGTGTGGGGAGAAAGAATGGGGGCATTAAGTTTTGCATGTATAATGCGCGGGGTCGGGTGTGCATGGGGAGTTCTGTACAACACAGAGAAGACTAGTAGAGATCGTATAGCATCTTACTACTCACTGATGGACAGTGACTGTAACAGGGACTTTTGGGGGGGACATGGTGAAGGGGTCTACATCATCCAACTACGCTGATCGACAGTGACTGAAGAGGTTTTTCGGGGGGACTTGGTGAAGGGGGGAGCATAGTAAACATAATGTTCTTCACGTGATTGTAGATTAATGATAAAAAATATTCTTTAAGTGAAATAAGTGCACAGCTCTGAATCATCAGAATAAAAGATCAGGCACTGAGTGCTGCAAACAAAAGACACAGGGATAAAAGAAGGGATGAAAACTAAGACACCTACGTGCTTACTTACAGGAGACTCACTTGAGATCCAAGGACACAGACAAACTACAAGCCGAAGGTGTGTGGACAAGTACCCTACACGAGTGAAACGGAAAATCAAACAATCAAGCAAATGGATTCTGTTTGAGTCCCCAGAGACAGTCAGCAGAAAATAGCCGTATCTGGCCACCGTGAATTCTTTTTGTTTGGTTCCAACAGTTCCCAGCCATAGATTTAGTGGTGCAGCAACATACTTCTCATTTTCTCTGACCTCAACAACTGAGTTGCTGTAATAATAAGCATCTGGGCCTTTGAAATCAGTGGATTTTATGATGTTTACGAATGTGAAAATCTAATAACCACCTAAAGAGGGAAGTTTGGACACTCAAATAAACACGTCACTCCACAATACACTCTTCGCTCCCAACTGCTCCTGTCTAGAAATTGGTGTTCCTTTTTATTTGAACCTCCGTCCTATCGGCGGTGATCACGCTGATGTCCTTCAAACATGGTGGTGAGCAAAGCAACAAGTTTACTTTTCTGTCGACAACAGGCCCAGAGGAATGATACTTGAGATCTTCAGGGAGCACTTAGTCAATGAATGTGGCTAAATACAGACAGCAAGTTAGAAGGAGATGAAAGAGGACAGAGGATAGAGACACGGGTTCAAGCCCCAGCACAACCATTTCCTGGTTTTGTAGGTACACGCGGCCGACTCGAACTGCAAGTGTCTCGGTGAACCCAGTGCTCCCTCTGCAGCCTAGATACTTTGCAGGATTGTGGGGAGCATAGTGTAGGAAAGTGATATTGGGAATATGGTTAACTGTTCTGTACACATGGACAGATGGACAGACAAAAAGATGATTGATTGAGTGATTGATAAATAGATAGACAGACAGATACATAGATATAGGTACATATCGATTAACACAAAGCTACTGCTCATAACAAGAGAGCAATGGTGAAAGCACATAGCAAATCTACAAACAAAAAAGAAGAATGAAATCCAGTTTAAAAAGTGCAGTAAGCCGCCATAAGAAGAAAACAAATCCTATCATTTGCAATAACGTGGATGGAGCTAGAGGGTATTATGCTCAGTCAAACAGGCCAGGCGGAGAAATACATGTACCAAATGATTTCACTCATGTGTGGAGTATGATAACAAAGAAAAACTGAAGGAAAAGACAGCAGCAGACTCACAGAACCCGAGAGTGGACTAACAGTTACCAAAGAGAAAGGGACTGGGTAGGGTTTGTGGGAAGGGAGTAATAAGTGCGGGGAAAAAGAATGGGGGCATTAGGATTATCATGTATAATGTGTAGGGTGGGGTGTCATGGGTAGGGCTGTTCAACACAGAGAAGACATGTAGTGATTCTACAGCATCTTAGTACATGCTGACGGAGAGCGGCTATAACTGGGATTTGGGGTGACTTGGTGAAGAGGGTAGACAGAATAACATAATTTTGTGCATGTGATTGCATATTAATGATAACAAAAAGAATTTAAAAGTGCAGTAAGAGCACAGCTCTCAAATATCAGAATAAAAGTACAGCCTTTGAGAGCTCTAATCAAAAGACACAGGGTTTGAAGAACTGATGAAAACTCAAGACCACCTACGTGCTCCCTTACTGGAGACTCACTTGAGATCCAAGGACACAGACAAACTACAAGCTGAAGGGGCGGGGACAGGTCCCCTACACAAGTGAAACTGAGAAACAAAGAAAGAAATGGATTCTCTTTTGGACCCCAGAGAGAGTCAGTAGAAAATAGCCCTATCTAGCCACCGTGAATTCATTTTGTCTGGTTTCAGCAGTGCTCAGGCATAGATTTAGTGGTGCAGCAACTTCCTTCTCATTTCCTCTCACCTCAGCAAATGAATTGCTGTAATAATATGCGTCTGGACATTTATAATCATTGCTTTTTATGATGTTCACGAATGTAAAGAAGTAATAACCGCCTAAAGAGGGAAGTTTGGACACTCAAATAATCACTTCACTAAACAACGCACTCTTTGTTCCCAACTGCTCCTGTCCAGAAATAGGTGTTAATTCATATTTGTCCCTCCACATATCAGCAGTGATCACGCCAATGTCCCTCAAACATGGTGGTGTGCAAAGGGCCAAGTACACATTTCTGTCGACAACAGGCCAAGACGAAGGATACTTGTGGTCTTCAGGGATCACTTACTCACTGAATGTGGCTAAATAAAGTCAACAAGTGAGGAGGAAGTATAAGAGGACAGAGGACAAAGATACGGGTTCAAGTCCTTTCACCTCCATTTACTGGTTTTGTAAGCACACTCTGCTGACTCTACCTGAAAGCGTATCGGTGAACACAGTGCTCTCCTTATGGCTTAGTTACCTTGCAAGATTTCTGGAAGCATAATGTAGGGAAGAGACATAGGCTATGTTGTTAACTGTTCTGTACATAAGGATAGATGGGCAGACAAAAAGATGATTGTTTCATAGATAGATAGGTAGACAGACGACAGGTGAACGATAGATAGATAGGTACGTAGATTAATAGATGATAGACATCATAGATAGATGATAGGAAGATAGATAGATAGATACATAGATAGATACATAGATACATAGATATATACATACATAGATACATAGATAGACAGACAGACCTTTAGATAGATAGATACAGATACATATCTATTGACACAAAGCTATTGTTCATAACCAGGAGTTGAATGGTGAATAACATAGCTAAACTACAAACAAAAAGAAAGAATGAAATCCAGTTTAAAAAGTGCAGTAAGCAGCCTTAAGAAGAAAACAAATACTACCATTTGCAATGACGTGGATGGAGCAAGACAGTAGTATCTTCAGAAAAATAGGGCAGGCGGATAAAGACAAGTACCAAGTGATTTCACTCATGTGTGGAGTATAACAACAAAGAAAAAGTGAAGTAAAAAAACAGCAGCTGACTCACAGAACCCGAGAGTTGACTAAAATTAACCAAAGGAAAAAGGACTGGGCAGGGTGAGTCTGAAGGGAGGGATAAGTGTGGGGAGAAAGAATGGGGGCATTAAGTTTTGCATGTATAATGCGCGGGGTCGGGTGTGCATGGGGAGTACTGTACAACACAGAGAAGACTAGTAGAGATCGTATAGCATCTTACTACTCACTGATGGACAGTGACTGTAACAGGGACTTTTGGGGGGGACATGGTGAAGGGGTCTACATCATCCAACTACGCTGATCGACAGTGACTGAAGAGGTTTTTCGGGGGGACTTGGTGAAGGGGGGAGCATAGTAAACATAATGTTCTTCACGTGATTGTAGATTAATGATAAAAAATATTCTTTAAGTGAAATAAGTGCACAGCTCTGAATCATCAGAATAAAAGATCAGGCACTGAGTGCTGCAAACAAAAGACACAGGGATAAAAGAAGGGATGAAAACTAAGACACCTACGTGCTTACTTACAGGAGACTCACTTGAGATCCAAGGACACAGACAAACTACAAGCCGAAGGTGTGTGGACAAGTACCCTACACGAGTGAAACGGAAAATCAAACAATCAAGCAAATGGATTCTGTTTGAGTCCCCAGAGACAGTCAGCAGAAAATAGCCGTATCTGGCCACCGTGAATTCTTTTTGTTTGGTTCCAACAGTTCCCAGCCATAGATTTAGTGGTGCAGCAACATACTTCTCATTTTCTCTGACCTCAACAACTGAGTTGCTGTAATAATAAGCATCTGGGCCTTTGAAATCAGTGGATTTTATGATGTTTACGAATGTGAAAATCTAATAACCACCTAAAGAGGGAAGTTTGGACACTCAAATAAACACGTCACTCCACAATACACTCTTCGCTCCCAACTGCTCCTGTCTAGAAATTGGTGTTCCTTTTTATTTGAACCTCCGTCCTATCGGCGGTGATCACGCTGATGTCCTTCAAACATGGTGGTGAGCAAAGCAACAAGTTTACTTTTCTGTCGACAACAGGCCCAGAGGAATGATACTTGAGATCTTCAGGGAGCACTTAGTCAATGAATGTGGCTAAATACAGACAGCAAGTTAGAAGGAGATGAAAGAGGACAGAGGATAGAGACACGGGTTCAAGCCCCAGCACAACCATTTCCTGGTTTTGTAGGTACACGCGGCCGACTCGAACTGCAAGTGTCTCGGTGAACCCAGTGCTCCCTCTGCAGCCTAGATACTTTGCAGGATTGTGGGGAGCATAGTGTAGGAAAGTGATATTGGGAATATGGTTAACTGTTCTGTACACATGGACAGATGGACAGACAAAAAGATGATTGATTGAGTGATTGATAAATAGATAGACAGACAGATACATAGATATAGGTACATATCGATTAACACAAAGCTACTGCTCATAACAAGAGAGCAATGGTGAAAGCACATAGCAAATCTACAAACAAAAAAGAAGAATGAAATCCAGTTTAAAAAGTGCAGTAAGCCGCCATAAGAAGAAAACAAATCCTATCATTTGCAATAACGTGGATGGAGCTAGAGGGTATTATGCTCAGTCAAACAGGCCAGGCGGAGAAATACATGTACCAAATGATTTCACTCATGTGTGGAGTATGATAACAAAGAAAAACTGAAGGAAAAGACAGCAGCAGACTCACAGAACCCGAGAGTGGACTAACAGTTACCAAAGAGAAAGGGACTGGGTAGGGTTTGTGGGAAGGGAGTAATAAGTGCGGGGAAAAAGAATGGGGGCATTAGGATTATCATGTATAATGTGTAGGGTGGGGTGTCATGGGTAGGGCTGTTCAACACAGAGAAGACATGTAGTGATTCTACAGCATCTTAGTACATGCTGACGGAGAGCGGCTATAACTGGGATTTGGGGTGACTTGGTGAAGAGGGTAGACAGAATAACATAATTTTGTGCATGTGATTGCATATTAATGATAACAAAAAGAATTTAAAAGTGCAGTAAGAGCACAGCTCTCAAATATCAGAATAAAAGTACAGCCTTTGAGTGCTCTAATCAAAAGACACAGGGTTTGAAGAACTGATGAAAACTCAAGACCACCTACGTGCTCCCTTACTGGAGACTCACTTGAGATCCAAGGACACAGACAAACTACAAGCTGAAGGGGCGGGGACAGGTCCCCTACACAAGTGAAACTGAGAAACAAAGAAAGAAATGGATTCTCTTTTGGACCCCAGAGAGAGTCAGTAGAAAATAGCCCTATCTAGCCACCGTGAATTCATTTTGTCTGGTTTCAGCAGTGCTCAGGCATAGATTTAGTGGTGCAGCAACTTCCTTCTCATTTCCTCTCACCTCAGCAAATGAATTGCTGTAATAATATGCGTCTGGACATTTATAATCATTGCTTTTTATGATGTTCACGAATGTAAAGAAGTAATAACCGCCTAAAGAGGGAAGTTTGGACACTCAAATAATCACTTCACTAAACAACGCACTCTTTGTTCCCAACTGCTCCTGTCCAGAAATAGGTGTTAATTCATATTTGTCCCTCCACATATCAGCAGTGATCACGCCAATGTCCCTCAAACATGGTGGTGTGCAAAGGGCCAAGTACACATTTCTGTCGACAACAGGCCAAGACGAAGGATACTTGTGGTCTTCAGGGATCACTTACTCACTGAATGTGGCTAAATAAAGTCAACAAGTGAGGAGGAAGTATAAGAGGACAGAGGACAAAGATACGGGTTCAAGTCCTTTCACCTCCATTTACTGGTTTTGTAAGCACACTCTGCTGACTCTACCTGAAAGCGTATCGGTGAACACAGTGCTCTCCTTATGGCTTAGTTACCTTGCAAGATTTCTGGAAGCATAATGTAGGGAAGAGACATAGGCTATGTTGTTAACTGTTCTGTACATAAGGATAGATGGGCAGACAAAAAGATGATTGTTTCATAGATAGATCGGTAGACAGACGACAGGTGAACGATAGATAGATAGGTACGTAGATTAATAGATGATAGACATCATAGATAGATGATAGGAAGATAGATAGATAGATACATAGATAGATACATAGATACATAGATATATACATACATAGATACATAGATAGACAGACAGACCTTTAGATAGATAGATACAGATACATATCTATTGACACAAAGCTATTGTTCATAACCAGGAGTTGAATGGTGAATAACATAGCTAAACTACAAACAAAAAGAAAGAATGAAATCCAGTTTAAAAAGTGCAGTAAGCAGCCTTAAGAAGAAAACAAATACTACCATTTGCAATGACGTGGATGGAGCAAGACAGTAGTATCTTCAGAAAAATAGGGCAGGCGGATAAAGACAAGTACCAAGTGATTTCACTCATGTGTGGAGTATAACAACAAAGAAAAAGTGAAGTAAAAAAACAGCAGCTGACTCACAGAACCCGAGAGTTGACTAAAATTAACCAAAGGAAAAAGGACTGGGCAGGGTGAGTCTGAAGGGAGGGATAAGTGTGGGGAGAAAGAATGGGGGCATTAAGTTTTGCATGTATAATGCGCGGGGTCGGGTGTGCATGGGGAGTACTGTACAACACAGAGAAGACTAGTAGAGATCGTATAGCATCTTACTACTCACTGATGGACAGTGACTGTAACAGGGACTTTTGGGGGGGACATGGTGAAGGGGTCTACATCATCCAACTACGCTGATCGACAGTGACTGAAGAGGTTTTTCGGGGGGACTTGGTGAAGGGGGGAGCATAGTAAACATAATGTTCTTCACGTGATTGTAGATTAATGATAAAAAATATTCTTTAAGTGAAATAAGTGCACAGCTCTGAATCATCAGAATAAAAGATCAGGCACTGAGTGCTGCAAACAAAAGACACAGGGATAAAAGAAGGGATGAAAACTAAGACACCTACGTGCTTACTTACAGGAGACTCACTTGAGATCCAAGGACACAGACAAACTACAAGCCGAAGGTGTGTGGACAAGTACCCTACACGAGTGAAACGGAAAATCAAACAATCAAGCAAATGGATTCTGTTTGAGTCCCCAGAGACAGTCAGCAGAAAATAGCCGTATCTGGCCACCGTGAATTCTTTTTGTTTGGTTCCAACAGTTCCCAGCCATAGATTTAGTGGTGCAGCAACATACTTCTCATTTTCTCTGACCTCAACAACTGAGTTGCTGTAATAATAAGCATCTGGGCCTTTGAAATCAGTGGATTTTATGATGTTTACGAATGTGAAAATCTAATAACCACCTAAAGAGGGAAGTTTGGACACTCAAATAAACACGTCACTCCACAATACACTCTTCGCTCCCAACTGCTCCTGTCTAGAAATTGGTGTTCCTTTTTATTTGAACCTCCGTCCTATCGGCGGTGATCACGCTGATGTCCTTCAAACATGGTGGTGAGCAAAGCAACAAGTTTACTTTTCTGTCGACAACAGGCCCAGAGGAATGATACTTGAGATCTTCAGGGAGCACTTAGTCAATGAATGTGGCTAAATACAGACAGCAAGTTAGAAGGAGATGAAAGAGGACAGAGGATAGAGACACGGGTTCAAGCCCCAGCACAACCATTTCCTGGTTTTGTAGGTACACGCGGCCGACTCGAACTGCAAGTGTCTCGGTGAACCCAGTGCTCCCTCTGCAGCCTAGATACTTTGCAGGATTGTGGGGAGCATAGTGTAGGAAAGTGATATTGGGAATATGGTTAACTGTTCTGTACACATGGACAGATGGACAGACAAAAAGATGATTGATTGAGTGATTGATAAATAGATAGACAGACAGATACATAGATATAGGTACATATCGATTAACACAAAGCTACTGCTCATAACAAGAGAGCAATGGTGAAAGCACATAGCAAATCTACAAACAAAAAAGAAGAATGAAATCCAGTTTAAAAAGTGCAGTAAGCCGCCATAAGAAGAAAACAAATCCTATCATTTGCAATAACGTGGATGGAGCTAGAGGGTATTATGCTCAGTCAAACAGGCCAGGCGGAGAAATACATGTACCAAATGATTTCACTCATGTGTGGAGTATGATAACAAAGAAAAACTGAAGGAAAAGACAGCAGCAGACTCACAGAACCCGAGAGTGGACTAACAGTTACCAAAGAGAAAGGGACTGGGTAGGGTTTGTGGGAAGGGAGTAATAAGTGCGGGGAAAAAGAATGGGGGCATTAGGATTATCATGTATAATGTGTAGGGTGGGGTGTCATGGGTAGGGCTGTTCAACACAGAGAAGACATGTAGTGATTCTACAGCATCTTAGTACATGCTGACGGAGAGCGGCTATAACTGGGATTTGGGGTGACTTGGTGAAGAGGGTAGACAGAATAACATAATTTTGTGCATGTGATTGCATATTAATGATAACAAAAAGAATTTAAAAGTGCAGTAAGAGCACAGCTCTCAAATATCAGAATAAAAGTACAGCCTTTGAGTGCTCTAATCAAAAGACACAGGGTTTGAAGAACTGATGAAAACTCAAGACCACCTACGTGCTCCCTTACTGGAGACTCACTTGAGATCCAAGGACACAGACAAACTACAAGCTGAAGGGGCGGGGACAGGTCCCCTACACAAGTGAAACTGAGAAACAAAGAAAGAAATGGATTCTCTTTTGGACCCCAGAGAGAGTCAGTAGAAAATAGCCCTATCTAGCCACCGTGAATTCATTTTGTCTGGTTTCAGCAGTGCTCAGGCATAGATTTAGTGGTGCAGCAACTTCCTTCTCATTTCCTCTCACCTCAGCAAATGAATTGCTGTAATAATATGCGTCTGGACATTTATAATCATTGCTTTTTATGATGTTCACGAATGTAAAGAAGTAATAACCGCCTAAAGAGGGAAGTTTGGACACTCAAATAATCACTTCACTAAACAACGCACTCTTTGTTCCCAACTGCTCCTGTCCAGAAATAGGTGTTAATTCATATTTGTCCCTCCACATATCAGCAGTGATCACGCCAATGTCCCTCAAACATGGTGGTGTGCAAAGGGCCAAGTACACATTTCTGTCGACAACAGGCCAAGACGAAGGATACTTGTGGTCTTCAGGGATCACTTACTCACTGAATGTGGCTAAATAAAGTCAACAAGTGAGGAGGAAGTATAAGAGGACAGAGGACAAAGATACGGGTTCAAGTCCTTTCACCTCCATTTACTGGTTTTGTAAGCACACTCTGCTGACTCTACCTGAAAGCGTATCGGTGAACACAGTGCTCTCCTTATGGCTTAGTTACCTTGCAAGATTTCTGGAAGCATAAT
Organism: Manis pentadactyla; assembly: GCF_030020395.1. Taxonomy (NCBI): domain Eukaryota; kingdom Metazoa; phylum Chordata; class Mammalia; order Pholidota; family Manidae; genus Manis; species Manis pentadactyla. The sequence continues at coordinate 42,784,248 of NC_080031.1, read as the reverse complement.
GTAGGGAAGAGACATAGGCTATGTTGTTAACTGTTCTGTACATAAGGATAGATGGGCAGACAAAAAGATGATTGTTTCATAGATAGATCGGTAGACAGACGACAGGTGAACGATAGATAGATAGGTACGTAGATTAATAGATGATAGACATCATAGATAGATGATAGGAAGATAGATAGATAGATACATAGATAGATACATAGATACATAGATATATACATACATAGATACATAGATAGACAGACAGACCTTTAGATAGATAGATACAGATACATATCTATTGACACAAAGCTATTGTTCATAACCAGGAGTTGAATGGTGAATAACATAGCTAAACTACAAACAAAAAGAAAGAATGAAATCCAGTTTAAAAAGTGCAGTAAGCAGCCTTAAGAAGAAAACAAATACTACCATTTGCAATGACGTGGATGGAGCAAGACAGTAGTATCTTCAGAAAAATAGGGCAGGCGGATAAAGACAAGTACCAAGTGATTTCACTCATGTGTGGAGTATAACAACAAAGAAAAAGTGAAGTAAAAAAACAGCAGCTGACTCACAGAACCCGAGAGTTGACTAAAATTAACCAAAGGAAAAAGGACTGGGCAGGGTGAGTCTGAAGGGAGGGATAAGTGTGGGGAGAAAGAATGGGGGCATTAAGTTTTGCATGTATAATGCGCGGGGTCGGGTGTGCATGGGGAGTACTGTACAACACAGAGAAGACTAGTAGAGATCGTATAGCATCTTACTACTCACTGATGGACAGTGACTGTAACAGGGACTTTTGGGGGGGACATGGTGAAGGGGTCTACATCATCCAACTACGCTGATCGACAGTGACTGAAGAGGTTTTTCGGGGGGACTTGGTGAAGGGGGGAGCATAGTAAACATAATGTTCTTCACGTGATTGTAGATTAATGATAAAAAATATTCTTTAAGTGAAATAAGTGCACAGCTCTGAATCATCAGAATAAAAGATCAGGCACTGAGTGCTGCAAACAAAAGACACAGGGATAAAAGAAGGGATGAAAACTAAGACACCTACGTGCTTACTTACAGGAGACTCACTTGAGATCCAAGGACACAGACAAACTACAAGCCGAAGGTGTGTGGACAAGTACCCTACACGAGTGAAACGGAAAATCAAACAATCAAGCAAATGGATTCTGTTTGAGTCCCCAGAGACAGTCAGCAGAAAATAGCCGTATCTGGCCACCGTGAATTCTTTTTGTTTGGTTCCAACAGTTCCCAGCCATAGATTTAGTGGTGCAGCAACATACTTCTCATTTTCTCTGACCTCAACAACTGAGTTGCTGTAATAATAAGCATCTGGGCCTTTGAAATCAGTGGATTTTATGATGTTTACGAATGTGAAAATCTAATAACCACCTAAAGAGGGAAGTTTGGACACTCAAATAAACACGTCACTCCACAATACACTCTTCGCTCCCAACTGCTCCTGTCTAGAAATTGGTGTTCCTTTTTATTTGAACCTCCGTCCTATCGGCGGTGATCACGCTGATGTCCTTCAAACATGGTGGTGAGCAAAGCAACAAGTTTACTTTTCTGTCGACAACAGGCCCAGAGGAATGATACTTGAGATCTTCAGGGAGCACTTAGTCAATGAATGTGGCTAAATACAGACAGCAAGTTAGAAGGAGATGAAAGAGGACAGAGGATAGAGACACGGGTTCAAGCCCCAGCACAACCATTTCCTGGTTTTGTAGGTACACGCGGCCGACTCGAACTGCAAGTGTCTCGGTGAACCCAGTGCTCCCTCTGCAGCCTAGATACTTTGCAGGATTGTGGGGAGCATAGTGTAGGAAAGTGATATTGGGAATATGGTTAACTGTTCTGTACACATGGACAGATGGACAGACAAAAAGATGATTGATTGAGTGATTGATAAATAGATAGACAGACAGATACATAGATATAGGTACATATCGATTAACACAAAGCTACTGCTCATAACAAGAGAGCAATGGTGAAAGCACATAGCAAATCTACAAACAAAAAAGAAGAATGAAATCCAGTTTAAAAAGTGCAGTAAGCCGCCATAAGAAGAAAACAAATCCTATCATTTGCAATAACGTGGATGGAGCTAGAGGGTATTATGCTCAGTCAAACAGGCCAGGCGGAGAAATACATGTACCAAATGATTTCACTCATGTGTGGAGTATGATAACAAAGAAAAACTGAAGGAAAAGACAGCAGCAGACTCACAGAACCCGAGAGTGGACTAACAGTTACCAAAGAGAAAGGGACTGGGTAGGGTTTGTGGGAAGGGAGTAATAAGTGCGGGGAAAAAGAATGGGGGCATTAGGATTATCATGTATAATGTGTAGGGTGGGGTGTCATGGGTAGGGCTGTTCAACACAGAGAAGACATGTAGTGATTCTACAGCATCTTAGTACATGCTGACGGAGAGCGGCTATAACTGGGATTTGGGGTGACTTGGTGAAGAGGGTAGACAGAATAACATAATTTTGTGCATGTGATTGCATATTAATGATAACAAAAAGAATTTAAAAGTGCAGTAAGAGCACAGCTCTCAAATATCAGAATAAAAGTACAGCCTTTGAGTGCTCTAATCAAAAGACACAGGGTTTGAAGAACTGATGAAAACTCAAGACCACCTACGTGCTCCCTTACTGGAGACTCACTTGAGATCCAAGGACACAGACAAACTACAAGCTGAAGGGGCGGGGACAGGTCCCCTACACAAGTGAAACTGAGAAACAAAGAAAGAAATGGATTCTCTTTTGGACCCCAGAGAGAGTCAGTAGAAAATAGCCCTATCTAGCCACCGTGAATTCATTTTGTCTGGTTTCAGCAGTGCTCAGGCATAGATTTAGTGGTGCAGCAACTTCCTTCTCATTTCCTCTCACCTCAGCAAATGAATTGCTGTAATAATATGCGTCTGGACATTTATAATCATTGCTTTTTATGATGTTCACGAATGTAAAGAAGTAATAACCGCCTAAAGAGGGAAGTTTGGACACTCAAATAATCACTTCACTAAACAACGCACTCTTTGTTCCCAACTGCTCCTGTCCAGAAATAGGTGTTAATTCATATTTGTCCCTCCACATATCAGCAGTGATCACGCCAATGTCCCTCAAACATGGTGGTGTGCAAAGGGCCAAGTACACATTTCTGTCGACAACAGGCCAAGACGAAGGATACTTGTGGTCTTCAGGGATCACTTACTCACTGAATGTGGCTAAATAAAGTCAACAAGTGAGGAGGAAGTATAAGAGGACAGAGGACAAAGATACGGGTTCAAGTCCTTTCACCTCCATTTACTGGTTTTGTAAGCACACTCTGCTGACTCTACCTGAAAGCGTATCGGTGAACACAGTGCTCTCCTTATGGCTTAGTTACCTTGCAAGATTTCTGGAAGCATAATGTAGGGAAGAGACATAGGCTATGTTGTTAACTGTTCTGTACATAAGGATAGATGGGCAGACAAAAAGATGATTGTTTCATAGATAGATCGGTAGACAGACGACAGGTGAACGATAGATAGATAGGTACGTAGATTAATAGATGATAGACATCATAGATAGATGATAGGAAGATAGATAGATAGATACATAGATAGATACATAGATACATAGATATATACATACATAGATACATAGATAGACAGACAGACCTTTAGATAGATAGATACAGATACATATCTATTGACACAAAGCTATTGTTCATAACCAGGAGTTGAATGGTGAATAACATAGCTAAACTACAAACAAAAAGAAAGAATGAAATCCAGTTTAAAAAGTGCAGTAAGCAGCCTTAAGAAGAAAACAAATACTACCATTTGCAATGACGTGGATGGAGCAAGACAGTAGTATCTTCAGAAAAATAGGGCAGGCGGATAAAGACAAGTACCAAGTGATTTCACTCATGTGTGGAGTATAACAACAAAGAAAAAGTGAAGTAAAAAAACAGCAGCTGACTCACAGAACCCGAGAGTTGACTAAAATTAACCAAAGGAAAAAGGACTGGGCAGGGTGAGTCTGAAGGGAGGGATAAGTGTGGGGAGAAAGAATGGGGGCATTAAGTTTTGCATGTATAATGCGCGGGGTCGGGTGTGCATGGGGAGTACTGTACAACACAGAGAAGACTAGTAGAGATCGTATAGCATCTTACTACTCACTGATGGACAGTGACTGTAACAGGGACTTTTGGGGGGGACATGGTGAAGGGGTCTACATCATCCAACTAAGCTGATCGACAGTGACTGAAGAGGTTTTTCGGGGGGACTTGGTGAAGGGGGGAGCATAGTAAACATAATGTTCTTCACGTGATTGTAGATTAATGATAAAAAATATTCTTTAAGTGAAATAAGTGCACAGCTCTGAATCATCAGAATAAAAGATCAGGCACTGAGTGCTGCAAACAAAAGACACAGGGATAAAAGAAGGGATGAAAACTAAGACACCTACGTGCTTACTTACGGGAGACTCACTTGAGATCCAAGGACACAGACAAACTACAAGCCGAAGGTGTGTGGACAAGTACCCTACACGAGTGAAACGGAAAATCAAACAATCAAGCAAATGGATTCTGTTTGAGTCCCCAGAGACAGTCAGCAGAAAATAGCCTTATCTGGCCACCGTGAATTCTTTTTGTTTGGTTCCAACAGTTCCCAGCCATAGATTTAGTGGTGCAGCAACATACTTCTCATTTTCTCTGACCTCAACAACTGAGTTGCTGTAATAATAAGCATCTGGGCCTTTGAAATCAGTGGATTTTATGATGTTTACGAATGTGAAAATCTAATAACCACCTAAAGAGGGAAGTTTGGACACTCAAATAAACACGTCACTCCACAATACACTCTTCGCTCCCAACTGCTCCTGTCTAGAAATTGGTGTTCCTTTTTATTTGAACCTCCGTCCTATCGGCGGTGATCACGCTGATGTCCTTCAAACATGGTGGTGAGCAAAGCAACAAGTTTACTTTTCTGTCGACAACAGGCCCAGAGGAATGATACTTGAGATCTTCAGGGAGCACTTAGTCAATGAATGTGGCTAAATACAGACAGCAAGTTAGAAGGAGATGAAAGAGGACAGAGGATAGAGACACGGGTTCAAGCCCCAGCACAACCATTTCCTGGTTTTGTAGGTACACGCGGCCGACTCGAACTGCAAGTGTCTCGGTGAACCCAGTGCTCCCTCTGCAGCCTAGATACTTTGCAGGATTGTGGGGAGCATAGTGTAGGAAAGTGATATTGGGAATATGGTTAACTGTTCTGTACACATGGACAGATGGACAGACAAAAAGATGATTGATTGAGTGATTGATAAATAGATAGACAGACAGATACATAGATATAGGTACATATCGATTAACACAAAGCTACTGCTCATAACAAGAGAGCAATGGTGAAAGCACATAGCAAATCTACAAACAAAAAAGAAGAATGAAATCCAGTTTAAAAAGTGCAGTAAGCCGCCATAAGAAGAAAACAAATCCTATCATTTGCAATAACGTGGATGGAGCTAGAGGGTATTATGCTCAGTCAAACAGGCCAGGCGGAGAAATACATGTACCAAATGATTTCACTCATGTGTGGAGTATGATAACAAAGAAAAACTGAAGGAAAAGACAGCAGCAGACTCACAGAACCCGAGAGTGGACTAACAGTTACCAAAGAGAAAGGGACTGGGTAGGGTTTGTGGGAAGGGAGTAATAAGTGCGGGGAAAAAGAATGGGGGCATTAGGATTATCATGTATAATGTGTAGGGTGGGGTGTCATGGGTAGGGCTGTTCAACACAGAGAAGACATGTAGTGATTCTACAGCATCTTAGTACATGCTGACGGAGAGCGGCTATAACTGGGATTTGGGGTGACTTGGTGAAGAGGGTAGACAGAATAACATAATTTTGTGCATGTGATTGCATATTAATGATAACAAAAAGAATTTAAAAGTGCAGTAAGAGCACAGCTCTCAAATATCAGAATAAAAGTACAGCCTTTGAGTGCTCTAATCAAAAGACACAGGGTTTGAAGAACTGATGAAAACTCAAGACCACCTACGTGCTCCCTTACTGGAGACTCACTTGAGATCCAAGGACACAGACAAACTACAAGCTGAAGGGGCGGGGACAGGTCCCCTACACAAGTGAAACTGAGAAACAAAGAAAGAAATGGATTCTCTTTTGGACCCCAGAGAGAGTCAGTAGAAAATAGCCCTATCTAGCCACCGTGAATTCATTTTGTCTGGTTTCAGCAGTGCTCAGGCATAGATTTAGTGGTGCAGCAACTTCCTTCTCATTTCCTCTCACCTCAGCAAATGAATTGCTGTAATAATATGCGTCTGGACATTTATAATCATTGCTTTTTATGATGTTCACGAATGTAAAGAAGTAATAACCGCCTAAAGAGGGAAGTTTGGACACTCAAATAATCACTTCACTAAACAACGCACTCTTTGTTCCCAACTGCTCCTGTCCAGAAATAGGTGTTAATTCATATTTGTCCCTCCACATATCAGCAGTGATCACGCCAATGTCCCTCAAACATGGTGGTGTGCAAAGGGCCAAGTACACATTTCTGTCGACAACAGGCCAAGACGAAGGATACTTGTGGTCTTCAGGGATCACTTACTCACTGAATGTGGCTAAATAAAGTCAACAAGTGAGGAGGAAGTATAAGAGGACAGAGGACAAAGATACGGGTTCAAGTCCTTTCACCTCCATTTACTGGTTTTGTAAGCACACTCTGCTGACTCTACCTGAAAGCGTATCGGTGAACACAGTGCTCTCCTTATGGCTTAGTTACCTTGCAAGATTTCTGGAAGCATAATGTAGGGAAGAGACATAGGCTATGTTGTTAACTGTTCTGTACATAAGGATAGATGGGCAGACAAAAAGATGATTGTTTCATAGATAGATCGGTAGACAGACGACAGGTGAACGATAGATAGATAGGTACGTAGATTAATAGATGATAGACATCATAGATAGATGATAGGAAGATAGATAGATAGATACATAGATAGATACATAGATACATAGATATATACATACATAGATACATAGATAGACAGACAGACCTTTAGATAGATAGATACAGATACATATCTATTGACACAAAGCTATTGTTCATAACCAGGAGTTGAATGGTGAATAACATAGCTAAACTACAAACAAAAAGAAAGAATGAAATCCAGTTTAAAAAGTGCAGTAAGCAGCCTTAAGAAGAAAACAAATACTACCATTTGCAATGACGTGGATGGAGCAAGACAGTAGTATCTTCAGAAAAATAGGGCAGGCGGATAAAGACAAGTACCAAGTGATTTCACTCATGTGTGGAGTATAACAACAAAGAAAAAGTGAAGTAAAAAAACAGCAGCTGACTCACAGAACCCGAGAGTTGACTAAAATTAACCAAAGGAAAAAGGACTGGGCAGGGTGAGTCTGAAGGGAGGGATAAGTGTGGGGAGAAAGAATGGGGGCATTAAGTTTTGCATGTATAATGCGCGGGGTCGGGTGTGCATGGGGAGTTCTGTACAACACAGAGAAGACTAGTAGAGATCGTATAGCATCTTACTACTCACTGATGGACAGTGACTGTAACAGGGACTTTTGGGGGGGACATGGTGAAGGGGTCTACATCATCCAACTACGCTGATCGACAGTGACTGAAGAGGTTTTTCGGGGGGACTTGGTGAAGGGGGGAGCATAGTAAACATAATGTTCTTCACGTGATTGTAGATTAATGATAAAAAATATTCTTTAAGTGAAATAAGTGCACAGCTCTGAATCATCAGAATAAAAGATCAGGCACTGAGTGCTGCAAACAAAAGACACAGGGATAAAAGAAGGGATGAAAACTAAGACACCTACGTGCTTACTTACAGGAGACTCACTTGAGATCCAAGGACACAGACAAACTACAAGCCGAAGGTGTGTGGACAAGTACCCTACACGAGTGAAACGGAAAATCAAACAATCAAGCAAATGGATTCTGTTTGAGTCCCCAGAGACAGTCAGCAGAAAATAGCCGTATCTGGCCACCGTGAATTCTTTTTGTTTGGTTCCAACAGTTCCCAGCCATAGATTTAGTGGTGCAGCAACATACTTCTCATTTTCTCTGACCTCAACAACTGAGTTGCTGTAATAATAAGCATCTGGGCCTTTGAAATCAGTGGATTTTATGATGTTTACGAATGTGAAAATCTAATAACCACCTAAAGAGGGAAGTTTGGACACTCAAATAAACACGTCACTCCACAATACACTCTTCGCTCCCAACTGCTCCTGTCTAGAAATTGGTGTTCCTTTTTATTTGAACCTCCGTCCTATCGGCGGTGATCACGCTGATGTCCTTCAAACATGGTGGTGAGCAAAGCAACAAGTTTACTTTTCTGTCGACAACAGGCCCAGAGGAATGATACTTGAGATCTTCAGGGAGCACTTAGTCAATGAATGTGGCTAAATACAGACAGCAAGTTAGAAGGAGATGAAAGAGGACAGAGGATAGAGACACGGGTTCAAGCCCCAGCACAACCATTTCCTGGTTTTGTAGGTACACGCGGCCGACTCCAACTGCAAGTGTCTCGGTGAACCCAGTGCTCCCTCTGCAGCCTAGATACTTTGCAGGATTGTGGGGAGCATAGTGTAGGAAAGTGATATTGGGAATATGGTTAACTGTTCTGTACACATGGACAGATGGACAGACAAAAAGATGATTGATTGAGTGATTGATAAATAGATAGACAGACAGATACATAGATATAGGTACATATCGATTAACACAAAGCTACTGCTCATAACAAGAGAGCAATGGTGAAAGCACATAGCAAATCTACAAACAAAAAAGAAGAATGAAATCCAGTTTAAAAAGTGCAGTAAGCCGCCATAAGAAGAAAACAAATCCTATCATTTGCAATAACGTGGATGGAGCTAGAGGGTATTATGCTCAGTCAAACAGGCCAGGCGGAGAAATACATGTACCAAATGATTTCACTCATGTGTGGAGTATGATAACAAAGAAAAACTGAAGGAAAAGACAGCAGCAGACTCACAGAACCCGAGAGTGGACTAACAGTTACCAAAGAGAAAGGGACTGGGTAGGGTTTGTGGGAAGGGAGTAATAAGTGCGGGGAAAAAGAATGGGGGCATTAGGATTATCATGTATAATGTGTAGGGTGGGGTGTCATGGGTAGGGCTGTTCAACACAGAGAAGACATGTAGTGATTCTACAGCATCTTAGTACATGCTGACGGAGAGCGGCTATAACTGGGATTTGGGGTGACTTGGTGAAGAGGGTAGACAGAATAACATAATTTTGTGCATGTGATTGCATATTAATGATAACAAAAAGAATTTAAAAGTGCAGTAAGAGCACAGCTCTCAAATATCAGAATAAAAGTACAGCCTTTGAGTGCTCTAATCAAAAGACACAGGGTTTGAAGAACTGATGAAAACTCAAGACCACCTACGTGCTCCCTTACTGGAGACTCACTTGAGATCCAAGGACACAGACAAACTACAAGCTGAAGGGGCGGGGACAGGTCCCCTACACAAGTGAAACTGAGAAACAAAGAAAGAAATGGATTCTCTTTTGGACCCCAGAGAGAGTCAGTAGAAAATAGCCCTATCTAGCCACCGTGAATTCATTTTGTCTGGTTTCAGCAGTGCTCAGGCATAGATTTAGTGGTGCAGCAACTTCCTTCTCATTTCCTCTCACCTCAGCAAATGAATTGCTGTAATAATATGCGTCTGGACATTTATAATCATTGCTTTTTATGATGTTCACGAATGTAAAGAAGTAATAACCGCCTAAAGAGGGAAGTTTGGACACTCAAATAATCACTTCACTAAACAACGCACTCTTTGTTCCCAACTGCTCCTGTCCAGAAATAGGTGTTAATTCATATTTGTCCCTCCACATATCAGCAGTGATCACGCCAATGTCCCTCAAACATGGTGGTGTGCAAAGGGCCAAGTACACATTTCTGTCGACAACAGGCCAAGACGAAGGATACTTGTGGTCTTCAGGGATCACTTACTCACTGAATGTGGCTAAATAAAGTCAACAAGTGAGGAGGAAGTATAAGAGGACAGAGGACAAAGATACGGGTTCAAGTCCTTTCACCTCCATTTACTGGTTTTGTAAGCACACTCTGCTGACTCTACCTGAAAGCGTATCGGTGAACACAGTGCTCTCCTTATGGCTTAGTTACCTTGCAAGATTTCTGGAAGCATAATGTAGGGAAGAGACATAGGCTATGTTGTTAACTGTTCTGTACATAAGGATAGATGGGCAGACAAAAAGATGATTGTTTCATAGATAGATAGGTAGACAGACGACAGGTGAACGATAGATAGATAGGTACGTAGATTAATAGATGATAGACAACATAGATAGATGATAGGAAGATAGATAGATAGATACATAGATAGATACATAGATACATAGATATATACATACATAGATACATAGATAGACAGACAGACCTTTAGATAGATAGATACAGATACATATCTATTGACACAAAGCTATTGTTCATAACCAGGAGTTGAATGGTGAATAACATAGCTAAACTACAAACAAAAAGAAAGAATGAAATCCAGTTTAAAAAGTGCAGTAAGCAGCCTTAAGAAGAAAACAAATACTACCATTTGCAATGACGTGGATGGAGCAAGACAGTAGTATCTTCAGAAAAATAGGGCAGGCGGATAAAGACAAGTACCAAGTGATTTCACTCATGTGTGGAGTATAACAACAAAGAAAAAGTGAAGTAAAAAAACAGCAGCTGACTCACAGAACCCGAGAGTTGACTAAAATTAACCAAAGGAAAAAGGACTGGGCAGGGTGAGTCTGAAGGGAGGGATAAGTGTGGGGAGAAAGAATGGGGGCATTAAGTTTTGCATGTATAATGCGCGGGGTCGGGTGTGCATGGGGAGTTCTGTACAACACAGAGAAGACTAGTAGAGATCGTATAGCATCTTACTACTCACTGATGGACAGTGACTGTAACAGGGACTTTTGGGGGGGACATGGTGAAGGGGTCTACATCATCCAACTACGCTGATCGACAGTGACTGAAGAGGTTTTTCGGGGGGACTTGGTGAAGGGGGGAGCATAGTAAACATAATGTTCTTCACGTGATTGTAGATTAATGATAAAAAATATTCTTTAAGTGAAATAAGTGCACAGCTCTGAATCATCAGAATAAAAGATCAGGCACTGAGTGCTGCAAACAAAAGACACAGGGATAAAAGAAGGGATGAAAACTAAGACACCTACGTGCTTACTTACAGGAGACTCACTTGAGATCCAAGGACACAGACAAACTACAAGCCGAAGGTGTGTGGACAAGTACCCTACACGAGTGAAACGGAAAATCAAACAATCAAGCAAATGGATTCTGTTTGAGTCCCCAGAGACAGTCAGCAGAAAATAGCCGTATCTGGCCACCGTGAATTCTTTTTGTTTGGTTCCAACAGTTCCCAGCCATAGATTTAGTGGTGCAGCAACATACTTCTCATTTTCTCTGACCTCAACAACTGAGTTGCTGTAATAATAAGCATCTGGGCCTTTGAAATCAGTGGATTTTATGATGTTTACGAATGTGAAAATCTAATAACCACCTAAAGAGGGAAGTTTGGACACTCAAATAAACACGTCACTCCACAATACACTCTTCGCTCCCAACTGCTCCTGTCTAGAAATTGGTGTTCCTTTTTATTTGAACCTCCGTCCTATCGGCGGTGATCACGCTGATGTCCTTCAAACATGGTGGTGAGCAAAGCAACAAGTTTACTTTTCTGTCGACAACAGGCCCAGAGGAATGATACTTGAGATCTTCAGGGAGCACTTAGTCAATGAATGTGGCTAAATACAGACAGCAAGTTAGAAGGAGATGAAAGAGGACAGAGGATAGAGACACGGGTTCAAGCCCCAGCACAACCATTTCCTGGTTTTGTAGGTACACGCGGCCGACTCCAACTGCAAGTGTCTCGGTGAACCCAGTGCTCCCTCTGCAGCCTAGATACTTTGCAGGATTGTGGGGAGCATAGTGTAGGAAAGTGATATTGGGAATATGGTTAACTGTTCTGTACACATGGACAGATGGACAGACAAAAAGATGATTGATTGAGTGATTGATAAATAGATAGACAGACAGATACATAGATATAGGTACATATCGATTAACACAAAGCTACTGCTCATAACAAGAGAGCAATGGTGAAAGCACATAGCAAATCTACAAACAAAAAAGAAGAATGAAATCCAGTTTAAAAAGTGCAGTAAGCCGCCATAAGAAGAAAACAAATCCTATCATTTGCAATAACGTGGATGGAGCTAGAGGGTATTATGCTCAGTCAAACAGGCCAGGCGGAGAAATACATGTACCAAATGATTTCACTCATGTGTGGAGTATGATAACAAAGAAAAACTGAAGGAAAAGACAGCAGCAGACTCACAGAACCCGAGAGTGGACTAACAGTTACCAAAGAGAAAGGGACTGGGTAGGGTTTGTGGGAAGGGAGTAATAAGTGCGGGGAAAAAGAATGGGGGCATTAGGATTATCATGTATAATGTGTAGGGTGGGGTGTCATGGGTAGGGCTGTTCAACACAGAGAAGACATGTAGTGATTCTACAGCATCTTAGTACATGCTGACGGAGAGCGGCTATAACTGGGATTTGGGGTGACTTGGTGAAGAGGGTAGACAGAATAACATAATTTTGTGCATGTGATTGCATATTAATGATAACAAAAAGAATTTAAAAGTGCAGTAAGAGCACAGCTCTCAAATATCAGAATAAAAGTACAGCCTTTGAGTGCTCTAATCAAAAGACACAGGGTTTGAAGAACTGATGAAAACTCAAGACCACCTACGTGCTCCCTTACTGGAGACTCACTTGAGATCCAAGGACACAGACAAACTACAAGCTGAAGGGGCGGGGACAGGTCCCCTACACAAGTGAAACTGAGAAACAAAGAAAGAAATGGATTCTCTTTTGGACCCCAGAGAGAGTCAGTAGAAAATAGCCCTATCTAGCCACCGTGAATTCATTTTGTCTGGTTTCAGCAGTGCTCAGGCATAGATTTAGTGGTGCAGCAACTTCCTTCTCATTTCCTCTCACCTCAGCAAATGAATTGCTGTAATAATATGCGTCTGGACATTTATAATCATTGCTTTTTATGATGTTCACGAATGTAAAGAAGTAATAACCGCCTAAAGAGGGAAGTTTGGACACTCAAATAATCACTTCACTAAACAACGCACTCTTTGTTCCCAACTGCTCCTGTCCAGAAATAGGTGTTAATTCATATTTGTCCCTCCACATATCAGCAGTGATCACGCCAATGTCCCTCAAACATGGTGGTGTGCAAAGGGCCAAGTACACATTTCTGTCGACAACAGGCCAAGACGAAGGATACTTGTGGTCTTCAGGGATCACTTACTCACTGAATGTGGCTAAATAAAGTCAACAAGTGAGGAGGAAGTATAAGAGGACAGAGGACAAAGATACGGGTTCAAGTCCTTTCACCTCCATTTACTGGTTTTGTAAGCACACTCTGCTGACTCTACCTGAAAGCGTATCGGTGAACACAGTGCTCTCCTTATGGCTTAGTTACCTTGCAAGATTTCTGGAAGCATAATGTAGGGAAGAGACATAGGCTATGTTGTTAACTGTTCTGTACATAAGGATAGATGGGCAGACAAAAAGATGATTGTTTCATAGATAGATCGGTAGACAGACGACAGGTGAACGATAGATAGATAGGTACGTAGATTAATAGATGATAGACATCATAGATAGATGATAGGAAGATAGATAGATAGATACATAGATAGATACATAGATACATAGATATATACATACATAGATACATAGATAGACAGACAGACCTTTAGATAGATAGATACAGATACATATCTATTGACACAAAGCTATTGTTCATAACCAGGAGTTGAATGGTGAATAACATAGCTAAACTACAAACAAAAAGAAAGAATGAAATCCAGTTTAAAAAGTGCAGTAAGCAGCCTTAAGAAGAAAACAAATACTACCATTTGCAATGACGTGGATGGAGCAAGACAGTAGTATCTTCAGAAAAATAGGGCAGGCGGATAAAGACAAGTACCAAGTGATTTCACTCATGTGTGGAGTATAACAACAAAGAAAAAGTGAAGTAAAAAAACAGCAGCTGACTCACAGAACCCGAGAGTTGACTAAAATTAACCAAAGGAAAAAGGACTGGGCAGGGTGAGTCTGAAGGGAGGGATAAGTGTGGGGAGAAAGAATGGGGGCATTAAGTTTTGCATGTATAATGCGCGGGGTCGGGTGTGCATGGGGAGTTCTGTACAACACAGAGAAGACTAGTAGAGATCGTATAGCATCTTACTACTCACTGATGGACAGTGACTGTAACAGGGACTTTTGGGGGGGACATGGTGAAGGGGTCTACATCATCCAACTACGCTGATCGACAGTGACTGAAGAGGTTTTTCGGGGGGACTTGGTGAAGGGGGGAGCATAGTAAACATAATGTTCTTCACGTGATTGTAGATTAATGATAAAAAATATTCTTTAAGTGAAATAAGTGCACAGCTCTGAATCATCAGAATAAAAGATCAGGCACTGAGTGCTGCAAACAAAAGACACAGGGATAAAAGAAGGGATGAAAACTAAGACACCTACGTGCTTACTTACAGGAGACTCACTTGAGATCCAAGGACACAGACAAACTACAAGCCGAAGGTGTGTGGACAAGTACCCTACACGAGTGAAACGGAAAATCAAACAATCAAGCAAATGGATTCTGTTTGAGTCCCCAGAGACAGTCAGCAGAAAATAGCCGTATCTGGCCACCGTGAATTCTTTTTGTTTGGTTCCAACAGTTCCCAGCCATAGATTTAGTGGTGCAGCAACATACTTCTCATTTTCTCTGACCTCAACAACTGAGTTGCTGTAATAATAAGCATCTGGGCCTTTGAAATCAGTGGATTTTATGATGTTTACGAATGTGAAAATCTAATAACCACCTAAAGAGGGAAGTTTGGACACTCAAATAAACACGTCACTCCACAATACACTCTTCGCTCCCAACTGCTCCTGTCTAGAAATTGGTGTTCCTTTTTATTTGAACCTCCGTCCTATCGGCGGTGATCACGCTGATGTCCTTCAAACATGGTGGTGAGCAAAGCAACAAGTTTACTTTTCTGTCGACAACAGGCCCAGAGGAATGATACTTGAGATCTTCAGGGAGCACTTAGTCAATGAATGTGGCTAAATACAGACAGCAAGTTAGAAGGAGATGAAAGAGGACAGAGGATAGAGACACGGGTTCAAGCCCCAGCACAACCATTTCCTGGTTTTGTAGGTACACGCGGCCGACTCCAACTGCAAGTGTCTCGGTGAACCCAGTGCTCCCTCTGCAGCCTAGATACTTTGCAGGATTGTGGGGAGCATAGTGTAGGAAAGTGATATTGGGAATATGGTTAACTGTTCTGTACACATGGACAGATGGACAGACAAAAAGATGATTGATTGAGTGATTGATAAATAGATAGACAGACAGATACATAGATATAGGTACATATCGATTAACACAAAGCTACTGCTCATAACAAGAGAGCAATGGTGAAAGCACATAGCAAATCTACAAACAAAAAAGAAGAATGAAATCCAGTTTAAAAAGTGCAGTAAGCCGCCATAAGAAGAAAACAAATCCTATCATTTGCAATAACGTGGATGGAGCTAGAGGGTATTATGCTCAGTCAAACAGGCCAGGCGGAGAAATACATGTACCAAATGATTTCACTCATGTGTGGAGTATGATAACAAAGAAAAACTGAAGGAAAAGACAGCAGCAGACTCACAGAACCCGAGAGTGGACTAACAGTTACCAAAGAGAAAGGGACTGGGTAGGGTTTGTGGGAAGGGAGTAATAAGTGCGGGGAAAAAGAATGGGGGCATTAGGATTATCATGTATAATGTGTAGGGTGGGGTGTCATGGGTAGGGCTGTTCAACACAGAGAAGACATGTAGTGATTCTACAGCATCTTAGTACATGCTGACGGAGAGCGGCTATAACTGGGATTTGGGGTGACTTGGTGAAGAGGGTAGACAGAATAACATAATTTTGTGCATGTGATTGCATATTAATGATAACAAAAAGAATTTAAAAGTGCAGTAAGAGCACAGCTCTCAAATATCAGAATAAAAGTACAGCCTTTGAGTGCTCTAATCAAAAGACACAGGGTTTGAAGAACTGATGAAAACTCAAGACCACCTACGTGCTCCCTTACTGGAGACTCACTTGAGATCCAAGGACACAGACAAACTACAAGCTGAAGGGGCGGGGACAGGTCCCCTACACAAGTGAAACTGAGAAACAAAGAAAGAAATGGATTCTCTTTTGGACCCCAGAGAGAGTCAGTAGAAAATAGCCCTATCTAGCCACCGTGAATTCATTTTGTCTGGTTTCAGCAGTGCTCAGGCATAGATTTAGTGGTGCAGCAACTTCCTTCTCATTTCCTCTCACCTCAGCAAATGAATTGCTGTAATAATATGCGTCTGGACATTTATAATCATTGCTTTTTATGATGTTCACGAATGTAAAGAAGTAATAACCGCCTAAAGAGGGAAGTTTGGACACTCAAATAATCACTTCACTAAACAACGCACTCTTTGTTCCCAACTGCTCCTGTCCAGAAATAGGTGTTAATTCATATTTGTCCCTCCACATATCAGCAGTGATCACGCCAATGTCCCTCAAACATGGTGGTGTGCAAAGGGCCAAGTACACATTTCTGTCGACAACAGGCCAAGACGAAGGATACTTGTGGTCTTCAGGGATCACTTACTCACTGAATGTGGCTAAATAAAGTCAACAAGTGAGGAGGAAGTATAAGAGGACAGAGGACAAAGATACGGGTTCAAGTCCTTTCACCTCCATTTACTGGTTTTGTAAGCACACTCTGCTGACTCTACCTGAAAGCGTATCGGTGAACACAGTGCTCTCCTTATGGCTTAGTTACCTTGCAAGATTTCTGGAAGCATAATGTAGGGAAGAGACATAGGCTATGTTGTTAACTGTTCTGTACATAAGGATAGATGGGCAGACAAAAAGATGATTGTTTCATAGATAGATAGGTAGACAGACGACAGGTGAACGATAGATAGATAGGTACGTAGATTAATAGATGATAGACAACATAGATAGATGATAGGAAGATAGATAGATAGATACATAGATAGATACATAGATACATAGATATATACATACATAGATACATAGATAGACAGACAGACCTTTAGATAGATAGATACAGATACATATCTATTGACACAAAGCTATTGTTCATAACCAGGAGTTGAATGGTGAATAACATAGCTAAACTACAAACAAAAAGAAAGAATGAAATCCAGTTTAAAAAGTGCAGTAAGCAGCCTTAAGAAGAAAACAAATACTACCATTTGCAATGACGTGGATGGAGCAAGACAGTAGTATCTTCAGAAAAATAGGGCAGGCGGATAAAGACAAGTACCAAGTGATTTCACTCATGTGTGGAGTATAACAACAAAGAAAAAGTGAAGTAAAAAAACAGCAGCTGACTCACAGAACCCGAGAGTTGACTAAAATTAACCAAAGGAAAAAGGACTGGGCAGGGTGAGTCTGAAGGGAGGGATAAGTGTGGGGAGAAAGAATGGGGGCATTAAGTTTTGCATGTATAATGCGCGGGGTCGGGTGTGCATGGGGAGTTCTGTACAACACAGAGAAGACTAGTAGAGATCGTATAGCATCTTACTACTCACTGATGGACAGTGACTGTAACAGGGACTTTTGGGGGGGACATGGTGAAGGGGTCTACATCATCCAACTACGCTGATCGACAGTGACTGAAGAGGTTTTTCGGGGGGACTTGGTGAAGGGGGGAGCATAGTAAACATAATGTTCTTCACGTGATTGTAGATTAATGATAAAAAATATTCTTTAAGTGAAATAAGTGCACAGCTCTGAATCATCAGAATAAAAGATCAGGCACTGAGTGCTGCAAACAAAAGACACAGGGATAAAAGAAGGGATGAAAACTAAGACACCTACGTGCTTACTTACAGGAGACTCACTTGAGATCCAAGGACACAGACAAACTACAAGCCGAAGGTGTGTGGACAAGTACCCTACACGAGTGAAACGGAAAATCAAACAATCAAGCAAATGGATTCTGTTTGAGTCCCCAGAGACAGTCAGCAGAAAATAGCCGTATCTGGCCACCGTGAATTCTTTTTGTTTGGTTCCAACAGTTCCCAGCCATAGATTTAGTGGTGCAGCAACATACTTCTCATTTTCTCTGACCTCAACAACTGAGTTGCTGTAATAATAAGCATCTGGGCCTTTGAAATCAGTGGATTTTATGATGTTTACGAATGTGAAAATCTAATAACCACCTAAAGAGGGAAGTTTGGACACTCAAATAAACACGTCACTCCACAATACACTCTTCGCTCCCAACTGCTCCTGTCTAGAAATTGGTGTTCCTTTTTATTTGAACCTCCGTCCTATCGGCGGTGATCACGCTGATGTCCTTCAAACATGGTGGTGAGCAAAGCAACAAGTTTACTTTTCTGTCGACAACAGGCCCAGAGGAATGATACTTGAGATCTTCAGGGAGCACTTAGTCAATGAATGTGGCTAAATACAGACAGCAAGTTAGAAGGAGATGAAAGAGGACAGAGGATAGAGACACGGGTTCAAGCCCCAGCACAACCATTTCCTGGTTTTGTAGGTACACGCGGCCGACTCCAACTGCAAGTGTCTCGGTGAACCCAGTGCTCCCTCTGCAGCCTAGATACTTTGCAGGATTGTGGGGAGCATAGTGTAGGAAAGTGATATTGGGAATATGGTTAACTGTTCTGTACACATGGACAGATGGACAGACAAAAAGATGATTGATTGAGTGATTGATAAATAGATAGACAGACAGATACATAGATATAGGTACATATCGATTAACACAAAGCTACTGCTCATAACAAGAGAGCAATGGTGAAAGCACATAGCAAATCTACAAACAAAAAAGAAGAATGAAATCCAGTTTAAAAAGTGCAGTAAGCCGCCATAAGAAGAAAACAAATCCTATCATTTGCAATAACGTGGATGGAGCTAGAGGGTATTATGCTCAGTCAAACAGGCCAGGCGGAGAAATACATGTACCAAATGATTTCACTCATGTGTGGAGTATGATAACAAAGAAAAACTGAAGGAAAAGACAGCAGCAGACTCACAGAACCCGAGAGTGGACTAACAGTTACCAAAGAGAAAGGGACTGGGTAGGGTTTGTGGGAAGGGAGTAATAAGTGCGGGGAAAAAGAATGGGGGCATTAGGATTATCATGTATAATGTGTAGGGTGGGGTGTCATGGGTAGGGCTGTTCAACACAGAGAAGACATGTAGTGATTCTACAGCATCTTAGTACATGCTGACGGAGAGCGGCTATAACTGGGATTTGGGGTGACTTGGTGAAGAGGGTAGACAGAATAACATAATTTTGTGCATGTGATTGCATATTAATGATAACAAAAAGAATTTAAAAGTGCAGTAAGAGCACAGCTCTCAAATATCAGAATAAAAGTACAGCCTTTGAGTGCTCTAATCAAAAGACACAGGGTTTGAAGAACTGATGAAAACTCAAGACCACCTACGTGCTCCCTTACTGGAGACTCACTTGAGATCCAAGGACACAGACAAACTACAAGCTGAAGGGGCGGGGACAGGTCCCCTACACAAGTGAAACTGAGAAACAAAGAAAGAAATGGATTCTCTTTTGGACCCCAGAGAGAGTCAGTAGAAAATAGCCCTATCTAGCCACCGTGAATTCATTTTGTCTGGTTTCAGCAGTGCTCAGGCATAGATTTAGTGGTGCAGCAACTTCCTTCTCATTTCCTCTCACCTCAGCAAATGAATTGCTGTAATAATATGCGTCTGGACATTTATAATCATTGCTTTTTATGATGTTCACGAATGTAAAGAAGTAATAACCGCCTAAAGAGGGAAGTTTGGACACTCAAATAATCACTTCACTAAACAACGCACTCTTTGTTCCCAACTGCTCCTGTCCAGAAATAGGTGTTAATTCATATTTGTCCCTCCACATATCAGCAGTGATCACGCCAATGTCCCTCAAACATGGTGGTGTGCAAAGGGCCAAGTACACATTTCTGTCGACAACAGGCCAAGACGAAGGATACTTGTGGTCTTCAGGGATCACTTACTCACTGAATGTGGCTAAATAAAGTCAACAAGTGAGGAGGAAGTATAAGAGGACAGAGGACAAAGATACGGGTTCAAGTCCTTTCACCTCCATTTACTGGTTTTGTAAGCACACTCTGCTGACTCTACCTGAAAGCGTATCGGTGAACACAGTGCTCTCCTTATGGCTTAGTTACCTTGCAAGATTTCTGGAAGCATAATGTAGGGAAGAGACATAGGCTATGTTGTTAACTGTTCTGTACATAAGGATAGATGGGCAGACAAAAAGATGATTGTTTCATAGATAGATCGGTAGACAGACGACAGGTGAACGATAGATAGATAGGTACGTAGATTAATAGATGATAGACATCATAGATAGATGATAGGAAGATAGATAGATAGATACATAGATAGATACATAGATACATAGATATATACATACATAGATACATAGATAGACAGACAGACCTTTAGATAGATAGATACAGATACATATCTATTGACACAAAGCTATTGTTCATAACCAGGAGTTGAATGGTGAATAACATAGCTAAACTACAAACAAAAAGAAAGAATGAAATCCAGTTTAAAAAGTGCAGTAAGCAGCCTTAAGAAGAAAACAAATACTACCATTTGCAATGACGTGGATGGAGCAAGACAGTAGTATCTTCAGAAAAATAGGGCAGGCGGATAAAGACAAGTACCAAGTGATTTCACTCATGTGTGGAGTATAACAACAAAGAAAAAGTGAAGTAAAAAAACAGCAGCTGACTCACAGAACCCGAGAGTTGACTAAAATTAACCAAAGGAAAAAGGACTGGGCAGGGTGAGTCTGAAGGGAGGGATAAGTGTGGGGAGAAAGAATGGGGGCATTAAGTTTTGCATGTATAATGCGCGGGGTCGGGTGTGCATGGGGAGTTCTGTACAACACAGAGAAGACTAGTAGAGATCGTATAGCATCTTACTACTCACTGATGGACAGTGACTGTAACAGGGACTTTTGGGGGGGACATGGTGAAGGGGTCTACATCATCCAACTACGCTGATCGACAGTGACTGAAGAGGTTTTTCGGGGGGACTTGGTGAAGGGGGGAGCATAGTAAACATAATGTTCTTCACGTGATTGTAGATTAATGATAAAAAATATTCTTTAAGTGAAATAAGTGCACAGCTCTGAATCATCAGAATAAAAGATCAGGCACTGAGTGCTGCAAACAAAAGACACAGGGATAAAAGAAGGGATGAAAACTAAGACACCTACGTGCTTACTTACAGGAGACTCACTTGAGATCCAAGGACACAGACAAACTACAAGCCGAAGGTGTGTGGACAAGTACCCTACACGAGTGAAACGGAAAATCAAACAATCAAGCAAATGGATTCTGTTTGAGTCCCCAGAGACAGTCAGCAGAAAATAGCCGTATCTGGCCACCGTGAATTCTTTTTGTTTGGTTCCAACAGTTCCCAGCCATAGATTTAGTGGTGCAGCAACATACTTCTCATTTTCTCTGACCTCAACAACTGAGTTGCTGTAATAATAAGCATCTGGGCCTTTGAAATCAGTGGATTTTATGATGTTTACGAATGTGAAAATCTAATAACCACCTAAAGAGGGAAGTTTGGACACTCAAATAAACACGTCACTCCACAATACACTCTTCGCTCCCAACTGCTCCTGTCTAGAAATTGGTGTTCCTTTTTATTTGAACCTCCGTCCTATCGGCGGTGATCACGCTGATGTCCTTCAAACATGGTGGTGAGCAAAGCAACAAGTTTACTTTTCTGTCGACAACAGGCCCAGAGGAATGATACTTGAGATCTTCAGGGAGCACTTAGTCAATGAATGTGGCTAAATACAGACAGCAAGTTAGAAGGAGATGAAAGAGGACAGAGGATAGAGACACGGGTTCAAGCCCCAGCACAACCATTTCCTGGTTTTGTAGGTACACGCGGCCGACTCCAACTGCAAGTGTCTCGGTGAACCCAGTGCTCCCTCTGCAGCCTAGATACTTTGCAGGATTGTGGGGAGCATAGTGTAGGAAAGTGATATTGGGAATATGGTTAACTGTTCTGTACACATGGACAGATGGACAGACAAAAAGATGATTGATTGAGTGATTGATAAATAGATAGACAGACAGATACATAGATATAGGTACATATCGATTAACACAAAGCTACTGCTCATAACAAGAGAGCAATGGTGAAAGCACATAGCAAATCTACAAACAAAAAAGAAGAATGAAATCCAGTTTAAAAAGTGCAGTAAGCCGCCATAAGAAGAAAACAAATCCTATCATTTGCAATAACGTGGATGGAGCTAGAGGGTATTATGCTCAGTCAAACAGGCCAGGCGGAGAAATACATGTACCAAATGATTTCACTCATGTGTGGAGTATGATAACAAAGAAAAACTGAAGGAAAAGACAGCAGCAGACTCACAGAACCCGAGAGTGGACTAACAGTTACCAAAGAGAAAGGGACTGGGTAGGGTTTGTGGGAAGGGAGTAATAAGTGCGGGGAAAAAGAATGGGGGCATTAGGATTATCATGTATAATGTGTAGGGTGGGGTGTCATGGGTAGGGCTGTTCAACACAGAGAAGACATGTAGTGATTCTACAGCATCTTAGTACATGCTGACGGAGAGCGGCTATAACTGGGATTTGGGGTGACTTGGTGAAGAGGGTAGACAGAATAACATAATTTTGTGCATGTGATTGCATATTAATGATAACAAAAAGAATTTAAAAGTGCAGTAAGAGCACAGCTCTCAAATATCAGAATAAAAGTACAGCCTTTGAGTGCTCTAATCAAAAGACACAGGGTTTGAAGAACTGATGAAAACTCAAGACCACCTACGTGCTCCCTTACTGGAGACTCACTTGAGATCCAAGGACACAGACAAACTACAAGCTGAAGGGGCGGGGACAGGTCCCCTACACAAGTGAAACTGAGAAACAAAGAAAGAAATGGATTCTCTTTTGGACCCCAGAGAGAGTCAGTAGAAAATAGCCCTATCTAGCCACCGTGAATTCATTTTGTCTGGTTTCAGCAGTGCTCAGGCATAGATTTAGTGGTGCAGCAACTTCCTTCTCATTTCCTCTCACCTCAGCAAATGAATTGCTGTAATAATATGCGTCTGGACATTTATAATCATTGCTTTTTATGATGTTCACGAATGTAAAGAAGTAATAACCGCCTAAAGAGGGAAGTTTGGACACTCAAATAATCACTTCACTAAACAACGCACTCTTTGTTCCCAACTGCTCCTGTCCAGAAATAGGTGTTAATTCATATTTGTCCCTCCACATATCAGCAGTGATCACGCCAATGTCCCTCAAACATGGTGGTGTGCAAAGGGCCAAGTACACATTTCTGTCGACAACAGGCCAAGACGAAGGATACTTGTGGTCTTCAGGGATCACTTACTCACTGAATGTGGCTAAATAAAGTCAACAAGTGAGGAGGAAGTATAAGAGGACAGAGGACAAAGATACGGGTTCAAGTCCTTTCACCTCCATTTACTGGTTTTGTAAGCACACTCTGCTGACTCTACCTGAAAGCGTATCGGTGAACACAGTGCTCTCCTTATGGCTTAGTTACCTTGCAAGATTTCTGGAAGCATAATGTAGGGAAGAGACATAGGCTATGTTGTTAACTGTTCTGTACATAAGGATAGATGGGCAGACAAAAAGATGATTGTTTCATAGATAGATAGGTAGACAGACGACAGGTGAACGATAGATAGATAGGTACGTAGATTAATAGATGATAGACAACATAGATAGATGATAGGAAGATAGATAGATAGATACATAGATAGATACATAGATACATAGATATATACATACATAGATACATAGATAGACAGACAGACCTTTAGATAGATAGATACAGATACATATCTATTGACACAAAGCTATTGTTCATAACCAGGAGTTGAATGGTGAATAACATAGCTAAACTACAAACAAAAAGAAAGAATGAAATCCAGTTTAAAAAGTGCAGTAAGCAGCCTTAAGAAGAAAACAAATACTACCATTTGCAATGACGTGGATGGAGCAAGACAGTAGTATCTTCAGAAAAATAGGGCAGGCGGATAAAGACAAGTACCAAGTGATTTCACTCATGTGTGGAGTATAACAACAAAGAAAAAGTGAAGTAAAAAAACAGCAGCTGACTCACAGAACCCGAGAGTTGACTAAAATTAACCAAAGGAAAAAGGACTGGGCAGGGTGAGTCTGAAGGGAGGGATAAGTGTGGGGAGAAAGAATGGGGGCATTAAGTTTTGCATGTATAATGCGCGGGGTCGGGTGTGCATGGGGAGTTCTGTACAACACAGAGAAGACTAGTAGAGATCGTATAGCATCTTACTACTCACTGATGGACAGTGACTGTAACAGGGACTTTTGGGGGGGACATGGTGAAGGGGTCTACATCATCCAACTACGCTGATCGACAGTGACTGAAGAGGTTTTTCGGGGGGACTTGGTGAAGGGGGGAGCATAGTAAACATAATGTTCTTCACGTGATTGTAGATTAATGATAAAAAATATTCTTTAAGTGAAATAAGTGCACAGCTCTGAATCATCAGAATAAAAGATCAGGCACTGAGTGCTGCAAACAAAAGACACAGGGATAAAAGAAGGGATGAAAACTAAGACACCTACGTGCTTACTTACAGGAGACTCACTTGAGATCCAAGGACACAGACAAACTACAAGCCGAAGGTGTGTGGACAAGTACCCTACACGAGTGAAACGGAAAATCAAACAATCAAGCAAATGGATTCTGTTTGAGTCCCCAGAGACAGTCAGCAGAAAATAGCCGTATCTGGCCACCGTGAATTCTTTTTGTTTGGTTCCAACAGTTCCCAGCCATAGATTTAGTGGTGCAGCAACATACTTCTCATTTTCTCTGACCTCAACAACTGAGTTGCTGTAATAATAAGCATCTGGGCCTTTGAAATCAGTGGATTTTATGATGTTTACGAATGTGAAAATCTAATAACCACCTAAAGAGGGAAGTTTGGACACTCAAATAAACACGTCACTCCACAATACACTCTTCGCTCCCAACTGCTCCTGTCTAGAAATTGGTGTTCCTTTTTATTTGAACCTCCGTCCTATCGGCGGTGATCACGCTGATGTCCTTCAAACATGGTGGTGAGCAAAGCAACAAGTTTACTTTTCTGTCGACAACAGGCCCAGAGGAATGATACTTGAGATCTTCAGGGAGCACTTAGTCAATGAATGTGGCTAAATACAGACAGCAAGTTAGAAGGAGATGAAAGAGGACAGAGGATAGAGACACGGGTTCAAGCCCCAGCACAACCATTTCCTGGTTTTGTAGGTACACGCGGCCGACTCCAACTGCAAGTGTCTCGGTGAACCCAGTGCTCCCTCTGCAGCCTAGATACTTTGCAGGATTGTGGGGAGCATAGTGTAGGAAAGTGATATTGGGAATATGGTTAACTGTTCTGTACACATGGACAGATGGACAGACAAAAAGATGATTGATTGAGTGATTGATAAATAGATAGACAGACAGATACATAGATATAGGTACATATCGATTAACACAAAGCTACTGCTCATAACAAGAGAGCAATGGTGAAAGCACATAGCAAATCTACAAACAAAAAAGAAGAATGAAATCCAGTTTAAAAAGTGCAGTAAGCCGCCATAAGAAGAAAACAAATCCTATCATTTGCAATAACGTGGATGGAGCTAGAGGGTATTATGCTCAGTCAAACAGGCCAGGCGGAGAAATACATGTACCAAATGATTTCACTCATGTGTGGAGTATGATAACAAAGAAAAACTGAAGGAAAAGACAGCAGCAGACTCACAGAACCCGAGAGTGGACTAACAGTTACCAAAGAGAAAGGGACTGGGTAGGGTTTGTGGGAAGGGAGTAATAAGTGCGGGGAAAAAGAATGGGGGCATTAGGATTATCATGTATAATGTGTAGGGTGGGGTGTCATGGGTAGGGCTGTTCAACACAGAGAAGACATGTAGTGATTCTACAGCATCTTAGTACATGCTGACGGAGAGCGGCTATAACTGGGATTTGGGGTGACTTGGTGAAGAGGGTAGACAGAATAACATAATTTTGTGCATGTGATTGCATATTAATGATAACAAAAAGAATTTAAAAGTGCAGTAAGAGCACAGCTCTCAAATATCAGAATAAAAGTACAGCCTTTGAGTGCTCTAATCAAAAGACACAGGGTTTGAAGAACTGATGAAAACTCAAGACCACCTACGTGCTCCCTTACTGGAGACTCACTTGAGATCCAAGGACACAGACAAACTACAAGCTGAAGGGGCGGGGACAGGTCCCCTACACAAGTGAAACTGAGAAACAAAGAAAGAAATGGATTCTCTTTTGGACCCCAGAGAGAGTCAGTAGAAAATAGCCCTATCTAGCCACCGTGAATTCATTTTGTCTGGTTTCAGCAGTGCTCAGGCATAGATTTAGTGGTGCAGCAACTTCCTTCTCATTTCCTCTCACCTCAGCAAATGAATTGCTGTAATAATATGCGTCTGGACATTTATAATCATTGCTTTTTATGATGTTCACGAATGTAAAGAAGTAATAACCGCCTAAAGAGGGAAGTTTGGACACTCAAATAATCACTTCACTAAACAACGCACTCTTTGTTCCCAACTGCTCCTGTCCAGAAATAGGTGTTAATTCATATTTGTCCCTCCACATATCAGCAGTGATCACGCCAATGTCCCTCAAACATGGTGGTGTGCAAAGGGCCAAGTACACATTTCTGTCGACAACAGGCCAAGACGAAGGATACTTGTGGTCTTCAGGGATCACTTACTCACTGAATGTGGCTAAATAAAGTCAACAAGTGAGGAGGAAGTATAAGAGGACAGAGGACAAAGATACGGGTTCAAGTCCTTTCACCTCCATTTACTGGTTTTGTAAGCACACTCTGCTGACTCTACCTGAAAGCGTATCGGTGAACACAGTGCTCTCCTTATGGCTTAGTTACCTTGCAAGATTTCTGGAAGCATAATGTAGGGAAGAGACATAGGCTATGTTGTTAACTGTTCTGTACATAAGGATAGATGGGCAGACAAAAAGATGATTGTTTCATAGATAGATAGGTAGACAGACGACAGGTGAACGATAGATAGATAGGTACGTAGATTAATAGATGATAGACAACATAGATAGATGATAGGAAGATAGATAGATAGATACATAGATAGATACATAGATACATAGATATATACATACATAGATACATAGATAGACAGACAGACCTTTAGATAGATAGATACAGATACATATCTATTGACACAAAGCTATTGTTCATAACCAGGAGTTGAATGGTGAATAACATAGCTAAACTACAAACAAAAAGAAAGAATGAAATCCAGTTTAAAAAGTGCAGTAAGCAGCCTTAAGAAGAAAACAAATACTACCATTTGCAATGACGTGGATGGAGCAAGACAGTAGTATCTTCAGAAAAATAGGGCAGGCGGATAAAGACAAGTACCAAGTGATTTCACTCATGTGTGGAGTATAACAACAAAGAAAAAGTGAAGTAAAAAAACAGCAGCTGACTCACAGAACCCGAGAGTTGACTAAAATTAACCAAAGGAAAAAGGACTGGGCAGGGTGAGTCTGAAGGGAGGGATAAGTGTGGGGAGAAAGAATGGGGGCATTAAGTTTTGCATGTATAATGCGCGGGGTCGGGTGTGCATGGGGAGTTCTGTACAACACAGAGAAGACTAGTAGAGATCGTATAGCATCTTACTACTCACTGATGGACAGTGACTGTAACAGGGACTTTTGGGGGGGACATGGTGAAGGGGTCTACATCATCCAACTACGCTGATCGACAGTGACTGAAGAGGTTTTTCGGGGGGACTTGGTGAAGGGGGGAGCATAGTAAACATAATGTTCTTCACGTGATTGTAGATTAATGATAAAAAATATTCTTTAAGTGAAATAAGTGCACAGCTCTGAATCATCAGAATAAAAGATCAGGCACTGAGTGCTGCAAACAAAAGACACAGGGATAAAAGAAGGGATGAAAACTAAGACACCTACGTGCTTACTTACAGGAGACTCACTTGAGATCCAAGGACACAGACAAACTACAAGCCGAAGGTGTGTGGACAAGTACCCTACACGAGTGAAACGGAAAATCAAACAATCAAGCAAATGGATTCTGTTTGAGTCCCCAGAGACAGTCAGCAGAAAATAGCCGTATCTGGCCACCGTGAATTCTTTTTGTTTGGTTCCAACAGTTCCCAGCCATAGATTTAGTGGTGCAGCAACATACTTCTCATTTTCTCTGACCTCAACAACTGAGTTGCTGTAATAATAAGCATCTGGGCCTTTGAAATCAGTGGATTTTATGATGTTTACGAATGTGAAAATCTAATAACCACCTAAAGAGGGAAGTTTGGACACTCAAATAAACACGTCACTCCACAATACACTCTTCGCTCCCAACTGCTCCTGTCTAGAAATTGGTGTTCCTTTTTATTTGAACCTCCGTCCTATCGGCGGTGATCACGCTGATGTCCTTCAAACATGGTGGTGAGCAAAGCAACAAGTTTACTTTTCTGTCGACAACAGGCCCAGAGGAATGATACTTGAGATCTTCAGGGAGCACTTAGTCAATGAATGTGGCTAAATACAGACAGCAAGTTAGAAGGAGATGAAAGAGGACAGAGGATAGAGACACGGGTTCAAGCCCCAGCACAACCATTTCCTGGTTTTGTAGGTACACGCGGCCGACTCCAACTGCAAGTGTCTCGGTGAACCCAGTGCTCCCTCTGCAGCCTAGATACTTTGCAGGATTGTGGGGAGCATAGTGTAGGAAAGTGATATTGGGAATATGGTTAACTGTTCTGTACACATGGACAGATGGACAGACAAAAAGATGATTGATTGAGTGATTGATAAATAGATAGACAGACAGATACATAGATATAGGTACATATCGATTAACACAAAGCTACTGCTCATAACAAGAGAGCAATGGTGAAAGCACATAGCAAATCTACAAACAAAAAAGAAGAATGAAATCCAGTTTAAAAAGTGCAGTAAGCCGCCATAAGAAGAAAACAAATCCTATCATTTGCAATAACGTGGATGGAGCTAGAGGGTATTATGCTCAGTCAAACAGGCCAGGCGGAGAAATACATGTACCAAATGATTTCACTCATGTGTGGAGTATGATAACAAAGAAAAACTGAAGGAAAAGACAGCAGCAGACTCACAGAACCCGAGAGTGGACTAACAGTTACCAAAGAGAAAGGGACTGGGTAGGGTTTGTGGGAAGGGAGTAATAAGTGCGGGGAAAAAGAATGGGGGCATTAGGATTATCATGTATAATGTGTAGGGTGGGGTGTCATGGGTAGGGCTGTTCAACACAGAGAAGACATGTAGTGATTCTACAGCATCTTAGTACATGCTGACGGAGAGCGGCTATAACTGGGATTTGGGGTGACTTGGTGAAGAGGGTAGACAGAATAACATAATTTTGTGCATGTGATTGCATATTAATGATAACAAAAAGAATTTAAAAGTGCAGTAAGAGCACAGCTCTCAAATATCAGAATAAAAGTACAGCCTTTGAGTGCTCTAATCAAAAGACACAGGGTTTGAAGAACTGATGAAAACTCAAGACCACCTACGTGCTCCCTTACTGGAGACTCACTTGAGATCCAAGGACACAGACAAACTACAAGCTGAAGGGGCGGGGACAGGGCCCCTACACAAGTGAAACTGAGAAACAAAGAAAGAAATGGATTCTCTTTTGGACCCCAGAGAGAGTCAGTAGAAAATAGCCCTATCTAGCCACCGTGAATTCATTTTGTCTGGTTTCAGCAGTGCTCAGGCATAGATTTAGTGGTGCAGCAACTTCCTTCTCATTTCCTCTCACCTCAGCAAATGAATTGCTGTAATAATATGCGTCTGGACATTTATAATCATTGCTTTTTATGATGTTCACGAATGTAAAGAAGTAATAACCGCCTAAAGAGGGAAGTTTGGACACTCAAATAATCACTTCACTAAACAACGCACTCTTTGTTCCCAACTGCTCCTGTCCAGAAATAGGTGTTAATTCATATTTGTCCCTCCACATATCAGCAGTGATCACGCCAATGTCCCTCAAACATGGTGGTGTGCAAAGGGCCAAGTACACATTTCTGTCGACAACAGGCCAAGACGAAGGATACTTGTGGTCTTCAGGGATCACTTACTCACTGAATGTGGCTAAATAAAGTCAACAAGTGAGGAGGAAGTATAAGAGGACAGAGGACAAAGATACGGGTTCAAGTCCTTTCACCTCCATTTACTGGTTTTGTAAGCACACTCTGCTGACTCTACCTGAAAGCGTATCGGTGAACACAGTGCTCTCCTTATGGCTTAGTTACCTTGCAAGATTTCTGGAAGCATAATGTAGGGAAGAGACATAGGCTATGTTGTTAACTGTTCTGTACATAAGGATAGATGGGCAGACAAAAAGATGATTGTTTCATAGATAGATAGGTAGACAGACGACAGGTGAACGATAGATAGATAGGTACGTAGATTAATAGATGATAGACATCATAGATAGATGATAGGAAGATAGATAGATAGATACATAGATAGATACATAGATACATAGATATATACATACATAGATACATAGATAGACAGACAGACCTTTAGATAGATAGATACAGATACATATCTATTGACACAAAGCTATTGTTCATAACCAGGAGTTGAATGGTGAATAACATAGCTAAACTACAAACAAAAAGAAAGAATGAAATCCAGTTTAAAAAGTGCAGTAAGCAGCCTTAAGAAGAAAACAAATACTACCATTTGCAATGACGTGGATGGAGCAAGACAGTAGTATCTTCAGAAAAATAGGGCAGGCGGATAAAGACAAGTACCAAGTGATTTCACTCATGTGTGGAGTATAACAACAAAGAAAAAGTGAAGTAAAAAAACAGCAGCTGACTCACAGAACCCGAGAGTTGACTAAAATTAACCAAAGGAAATAGGACTGGGCAGGGTGAGTCTGAAGGGAGGGATAAGTGTGGGGAGAAAGAATGGGGGCATTAAGTTTTGCATGTATAATGCGCGGGGTCGGGTGTGCATGGGGAGTTCTGTACAACACAGAGAAGACTAGTAGAGATCGTATAGCATCTTACTACTCACTGATGGACAGTGACTGTAACAGGGACTTTTGGGGGGGACATGGTGAAGGGGTCTACATCATCCAACTACGCTGATCGACAGTGACTGAAGAGGTTTTTCGGGGGGACTTGGTGAAGGGGGGAGCATAGTAAACATAATGTTCTTCACGTGATTGTAGATTAATGATAAAAAATATTCTTTAAGTGAAATAAGTGCACAGCTCTGAATCATCAGAATAAAAGATCAGGCACTGAGTGCTGCAAACAAAAGACACAGGGATAAAAGAAGGGATGAAAACTAAGACACCTACGTGCTTACTTACAGGAGACTCACTTGAGATCCAAGGACACAGACAAACTACAAGCCGAAGGTGTGTGGACAAGTACCCTACACGAGTGAAACGGAAAATCAAACAATCAAGCAAATGGATTCTGTTTGAGTCCCCAGAGACAGTCAGCAGAAAATAGCCGTATCTGGCCACCGTGAATTCTTTTTGTTTGGTTCCAACAGTTCCCAGCCATAGATTTAGTGGTGCAGCAACATACTTCTCATTTTCTCTGACCTCAACAACTGAGTTGCTGTAATAATAAGCATCTGGGCCTTTGAAATCAGTGGATTTTATGATGTTTACGAATGTGAAAATCTAATAACCACCTAAAGAGGGAAGTTTGGACACTCAAATAAACACGTCACTCCACAATACTCTCTTCGCTCCCAACTGCTCCTGTCTAGAAATTGGTGTTCCTTTTTATTTGAACCTCCGTCCTATCGGCGGTGATCACGCTGATGTCCTTCAAACATGGTGGTGAGCAAAGCAACAAGTTTACTTTTCTGTCGACAACAGGCCCAGAGG
The DNA here is from genome assembly GCF_030020395.1 of Manis pentadactyla. Lineage (NCBI taxonomy): Eukaryota > Metazoa > Chordata > Mammalia > Pholidota > Manidae > Manis > Manis pentadactyla. The sequence continues at coordinate 42,751,982 of NC_080031.1, read as the reverse complement.
AATGATACTTGAGATCTTCAGGGAGCACTTAGTCAATGAATGTGGCTAAATACAGACAGCAAGTTAGAAGGAGATGAAAGAGGACAGAGGATAGAGACACGGGTTCAAGCCCCAGCACAACCATTTCCTGGTTTTGTAGGTACACGCGGCCGACTCGAACTGCAAGTGTCTCGGTGAACCCAGTGCTCCCTCTGCAGCCTAGATACTTTGCAGGATTGTGGGGAGCATAGTGTAGGAAAGTGATATTGGGAATATGGTTAACTGTTCTGTACACATGGACAGATGGACAGACAAAAAGATGATTGATTGAGTGATTGATAAATAGATAGACAGACAGATACATAGATATAGGTACATATCGATTAACACAAAGCTACTGCTCATAACAAGAGAGCAATGGTGAAAGCACATAGCAAATCTACAAACAAAAAAGAAGAATGAAATCCAGTTTAAAAAGTGCAGTAAGCCGCCATAAGAAGAAAACAAATCCTATCATTTGCAATAACGTGGATGGAGCTAGAGGGTATTATGCTCAGTCAAACAGGCCAGGCGGAGAAATACATGTACCAAATGATTTCACTCATGTGTGGAGTATGATAACAAAGAAAAACTGAAGGAAAAGACAGCAGCAGACTCACAGAACCCGAGAGTGGACTAACAGTTACCAAAGAGAAAGGGACTGGGTAGGGTTTGTGGGAAGGGAGTAATAAGTGCGGGGAAAAAGAATGGGGGCATTAGGATTATCATGTATAATGTGTAGGGTGGGGTGTCATGGGTAGGGCTGTTCAACACAGAGAAGACATGTAGTGATTCTACAGCATCTTAGTACATGCTGACGGAGAGCGGCTATAACTGGGATTTGGGGTGACTTGGTGAAGAGGGTAGACAGAATAACATAATTTTGTGCATGTGATTGCATATTAATGATAACAAAAAGAATTTAAAAGTGCAGTAAGAGCACAGCTCTCAAATATCAGAATAAAAGTACAGCCTTTGAGTGCTCTAATCAAAAGACACAGGGTTTGAAGAACTGATGAAAACTCAAGACCACCTACGTGCTCCCTTACTGGAGACTCACTTGAGATCCAAGGACACAGACAAACTACAAGCTGAAGGGGCGGGGACAGGGCCCCTACACAAGTGAAACTGAGAAACAAAGAAAGAAATGGATTCTCTTTTGGACCCCAGAGAGAGTCAGTAGAAAATAGCCCTATCTAGCCACCGTGAATTCATTTTGTCTGGTTTCAGCAGTGCTCAGGCATAGATTTAGTGGTGCAGCAACTTCCTTCTCATTTCCTCTCACCTCAGCAAATGAATTGCTGTAATAATATGCGTCTGGACATTTATAATCATTGCTTTTTATGATGTTCACGAATGTAAAGAAGTAATAACCGCCTAAAGAGGGAAGTTTGGACACTCAAATAATCACTTCACTAAACAACGCACTCTTTGTTCCCAACTGCTCCTGTCCAGAAATAGGTGTTAATTCATATTTGTCCCTCCACATATCAGCAGTGATCACGCCAATGTCCCTCAAACATGGTGGTGTGCAAAGGGCCAAGTACACATTTCTGTCGACAACAGGCCAAGACGAAGGATACTTGTGGTCTTCAGGGATCACTTACTCACTGAATGTGGCTAAATAAAGTCAACAAGTGAGGAGGAAGTATAAGAGGACAGAGGACAAAGATACGGGTTCAAGTCCTTTCACCTCCATTTACTGGTTTTGTAAGCACACTCTGCTGACTCTACCTGAAAGCGTATCGGTGAACACAGTGCTCTCCTTATGGCTTAGTTACCTTGCAAGATTTCTGGAAGCATAATGTAGGGAAGAGACATAGGCTATGTTGTTAACTGTTCTGTACATAAGGATAGATGGGCAGACAAAAAGATGATTGTTTCATAGATAGATAGGTAGACAGACGACAGGTGAACGATAGATAGATAGGTACGTAGATTAATAGATGATAGACAACATAGATAGATGATAGGAAGATAGATAGATAGATACATAGATAGATACATAGATACATAGATATATACATACATAGATACATAGATAGACAGACAGACCTTTAGATAGATAGATACAGATACATATCTATTGACACAAAGCTATTGTTCATAACCAGGAGTTGAATGGTGAATAACATAGCTAAACTACAAACAAAAAGAAAGAATGAAATCCAGTTTAAAAAGTGCAGTAAGCAGCCTTAAGAAGAAAACAAATACTACCATTTGCAATGACGTGGATGGAGCAAGACAGTAGTATCTTCAGAAAAATAGGGCAGGCGGATAAAGACAAGTACCAAGTGATTTCACTCATGTGTGGAGTATAACAACAAAGAAAAAGTGAAGTAAAAAAACAGCAGCTGACTCACAGAACCCGAGAGTTGACTAAAATTAACCAAAGGAAAAAGGACTGGGCAGGGTGAGTCTGAAGGGAGGGATAAGTGTGGGGAGAAAGAATGGGGGCATTAAGTTTTGCATGTATAATGCGCGGGGTCGGGTGTGCATGGGGAGTTCTGTACAACACAGAGAAGACTAGTAGAGATCGTATAGCATCTTACTACTCACTGATGGACAGTGACTGTAACAGGGACTTTTGGGGGGGACATGGTGAAGGGGTCTACATCATCCAACTACGCTGATCGACAGTGACTGAAGAGGTTTTTCGGGGGGACTTGGTGAAGGGGGGAGCATAGTAAACATAATGTTCTTCACGTGATTGTAGATTAATGATAAAAAATATTCTTTAAGTGAAATAAGTGCACAGCTCTGAATCATCAGAATAAAAGATCAGGCACTGAGTGCTGCAAACAAAAGACACAGGGATAAAAGAAGGGATGAAAACTAAGACACCTACGTGCTTACTTACAGGAGACTCACTTGAGATCCAAGGACACAGACAAACTACAAGCCGAAGGTGTGTGGACAAGTACCCTACACGAGTGAAACGGAAAATCAAACAATCAAGCAAATGGATTCTGTTTGAGTCCCCAGAGACAGTCAGCAGAAAATAGCCGTATCTGGCCACCGTGAATTCTTTTTGTTTGGTTCCAACAGTTCCCAGCCATAGATTTAGTGGTGCAGCAACATACTTCTCATTTTCTCTGACCTCAACAACTGAGTTGCTGTAATAATAAGCATCTGGGCCTTTGAAATCAGTGGATTTTATGATGTTTACGAATGTGAAAATCTAATAACCACCTAAAGAGGGAAGTTTGGACACTCAAATAAACACGTCACTCCACAATACACTCTTCGCTCCCAACTGCTCCTGTCTAGAAATTGGTGTTCCTTTTTATTTGAACCTCCGTCCTATCGGCGGTGATCACGCTGATGTCCTTCAAACATGGTGGTGAGCAAAGCAACAAGTTTACTTTTCTGTCGACAACAGGCCCAGAGGAATGATACTTGAGATCTTCAGGGAGCACTTAGTCAATGAATGTGGCTAAATACAGACAGCAAGTTAGAAGGAGATGAAAGAGGACAGAGGATAGAGACACGGGTTCAAGCCCCAGCACAACCATTTCCTGGTTTTGTAGGTACACGCGGCCGACTCCAACTGCAAGTGTCTCGGTGAACCCAGTGCTCCCTCTGCAGCCTAGATACTTTGCAGGATTGTGGGGAGCATAGTGTAGGAAAGTGATATTGGGAATATGGTTAACTGTTCTGTACACATGGACAGATGGACAGACAAAAAGATGATTGATTGAGTGATTGATAGATAGACAGACAGATACATAGATATAGGTACATATCGATTAACACAAAGCTACTGCTCATAACAAGAGAGCAATGGTGAAAGCACATAGCAAATCTACAAACAAAAAAGAAGAATGAAATCCAGTTTAAAAAGTGCAGTAAGCCGCCATAAGAAGAAAACAAATCCTATCATTTGCAATAACGTGGATGGAGCTAGAGGGTATTATGCTCAGTCAAACAGGCCAGGCGGAGAAATACATGTACCAAATGATTTCACTCATGTGTGGAGTATGATAACAAAGAAAAACTGAAGGAAAAGACAGCAGCAGACTCACAGAACCCGAGAGTGGACTAACAGTTACCAAAGAGAAAGGGACTGGGTAGGGTTTGTGGGAAGGGAGTAATAAGTGCGGGGAAAAAGAATGGGGGCATTAGGATTATCATGTATAATGTGTAGGGTGGGGTGTCATGGGTAGGGCTGTTCAACACAGAGAAGACATGTAGTGATTCTACAGCATCTTAGTACATGCTGACGGAGAGCGGCTATAACTGGGATTTGGGGTGACTTGGTGAAGAGGGTAGACAGAATAACATAATTTTGTGCATGTGATTGCATATTAATGATAACAAAAAGAATTTAAAAGTGCAGTAAGAGCACAGCTCTCAAATATCAGAATAAAAGTACAGCCTTTGAGTGCTCTAATCAAAAGACACAGGGTTTGAAGAACTGATGAAAACTCAAGACCACCTACGTGCTCCCTTACTGGAGACTCACTTGAGATCCAAGGACACAGACAAACTACAAGCTGAAGGGGCGGGGACAGGTCCCCTACACAAGTGAAACTGAGAAACAAAGAAAGAAATGGATTCTCTTTTGGACCCCAGAGAGAGTCAGTAGAAAATAGCCCTATCTAGCCACCGTGAATTCATTTTGTCTGGTTTCAGCAGTGCTCAGGCATAGATTTAGTGGTGCAGCAACTTCCTTCTCATTTCCTCTCACCTCAGCAAATGAATTGCTGTAATAATATGCGTCTGGACATTTATAATCATTGCTTTTTATGATGTTCACGAATGTAAAGAAGTAATAACCGCCTAAAGAGGGAAGTTTGGACACTCAAATAATCACTTCACTAAACAACGCACTCTTTGTTCCCAACTGCTCCTGTCCAGAAATAGGTGTTAATTCATATTTGTCCCTCCACATATCAGCAGTGATCACGCCAATGTCCCTCAAACATGGTGGTGTGCAAAGGGCCAAGTACACATTTCTGTCGACAACAGGCCAAGACGAAGGATACTTGTGGTCTTCAGGGATCACTTACTCACTGAATGTGGCTAAATAAAGTCAACAAGTGAGGAGGAAGTATAAGAGGACAGAGGACAAAGATACGGGTTCAAGTCCTTTCACCTCCATTTACTGGTTTTGTAAGCACACTCTGCTGACTCTACCTGAAAGCGTATCGGTGAACACAGTGCTCTCCTTATGGCTTAGTTACCTTGCAAGATTTCTGGAAGCATAATGTAGGGAAGAGACATAGGCTATGTTGTTAACTGTTCTGTACATAAGGATAGATGGGCAGACAAAAAGATGATTGTTTCATAGATAGATAGGTAGACAGACGACAGGTGAACGATAGACAGATAGGTACGTAGATTAATAGATGATAGACATCATAGATAGATGATAGGAAGATAGATAGATAGATACATAGATAGATACATAGATACATAGATATATACATACATAGATACATTGATAGACAGACAGACCTTTAGATAGATAGATACAGATACATATCTATTGACACAAAGCTATTGTTCATAACCAGGAGTTGAATGGTGAATAACATAGCTAAACTACAAACAAAAAGGAAGAATGAAATCCAGTTTAAAAAGTGCAGTAAGCAGCCTTAAGAAGAAAACAAATACTACCATTTGCAATGACGTGGATGGAGCAAGACAGTAGTATCTTCAGAAAAATAGGGCAGGCGGATAAAGACAAGTACCAAGTGATTTCACTCATGTGTGGAGTATAACAACAAAGAAAAACTGAAGTAAAAAAAACAGCAGCTGACTCACAGAACCCGAGAGTTGACTAAAATTAACCAAAGGAAAAAGGACTGGGCAGGGTGAGTCTGAAGGGAGGGATAAGTGTGGGGAGAAAGAATGGGGGCATTAAGTTTTGCATGTATAATGCGCGGGGTCGGGTGTGCATGGGGAGTACTGTACAACACAGAGAAGACTAGTAGAGATCGTATAGCATCTTACTACTCACTGATGGACAGTGACTGTAACAGGGACTTTTGGGGGGGGACATGGTGAAGGGGTCTACATCATCCAACTACGCTGATCGACAGTGACTGAAGAGGTTTTTCGGGGGGACTTGGTGAAGGGGGGAGCATAGTAAACATAATGTTCTTCACGTGATTGTAGATTAATGATAAAAAATATTCTTTAAGTGAAATAAGTGCACAGCTCTGAATCATCAGAATAAAAGATCAGGCACTGAGTGCTGCAAACAAAAGACACAGGGATAAAAGAAGGGATGAAAACTAAGACACCTACGTGCTTACTTACAGGAGACTCACTTGAGATCCAAGGACACAGACAAACTACAAGCCGAAGGTGTGTGGACAAGTACCCTACACGAGTGAAACGGAAAATCAAACAATCAAGCAAATGGATTCTGTTTGAGTCCCCAGAGACAGTCAGCAGAAAATAGCCGTATCTGGCCACCGTGAATTCTTTTTGTTTGGTTCCAACAGTTCCCAGCCATAGATTTAGTGGTGCAGCAACATACTTCTCATTTTCTCTGACCTCAACAACTGAGTTGCTGTAATAATAAGCATCTGGGCCTTTGAAATCAGTGGATTTTATGATGTTTACGAATGTGAAAATCTAATAACCACCTAAAGAGGGAAGTTTGGACACTCAAATAAACACGTCACTCCACAATACACTCTTTGCTCCCAACTGCTCCTGTCTAGAAATTGGTGTTCCTTTTTATTTGAACCTCCGTCCTATCGGCGGTGATCACGCTGATGTCCTTCAAACATGGTGGTGAGCAAAGCAACAAGTTTACTTTTCTGTCGACAACAGGCCCAGAGGAATGATACTTGAGATCTTCAGGGAGCACTTAGTCAATGAATGTGGCTAAATACAGACAGCAAGTTAGAAGGAGATGAAAGAGGACAGAGGATAGAGACACGGGTTCAAGCCCCAGCACAACCATTTCCTGGTTTTGTAGGTACACGCGGCCGACTCGAACTGCAAGTGTCTCGGTGAACCCAGTGCTCCCTCTGCAGCCTAGATACTTTGCAGGATTGTGGGGAGCATAGTGTAGGAAAGTGATATTGGGAATATGGTTAACTGTTCTGTACACATGGACAGATGGACAGACAAAAAGATGATTGATTGAGTGATTGATAAATAGATAGACAGACAGATACATAGATATAGGTACATATCGATTAACACAAAGCTACTGCTCATAACAAGAGAGCAATGGTGAAAGCACATAGCAAATCTACAAACAAAAAAGAAGAATGAAATCCAGTTTAAAAAGTGCAGTAAGCCGCCATAAGAAGAAAACAAATCCTATCATTTGCAATAACGTGGATGGAGCTAGAGGGTATTATGCTCAGTCAAACAGGCCAGGCGGAGAAATACATGTACCAAATGATTTCACTCATGTGTGGAGTATGATAACAAAGAAAAACTGAAGGAAAAGACAGCAGCAGACTCACAGAACCCGAGAGTGGACTAACAGTTACCAAAGAGAAAGGGACTGGGTAGGGTTTGTGGGAAGGGAGTAATAAGTGCGGGGAAAAAGAATGGGGGCATTAGGATTATCATGTATAATGTGTAGGGTGGGGTGTCATGGGTAGGGCTGTTCAACACAGAGAAGACATGTAGTGATTCTACAGCATCTTAGTACATGCTGACGGAGAGCGGCTATAACTGGGATTTGGGGTGACTTGGTGAAGAGGGTAGACAGAATAACATAATTTTGTGCATGTGATTGCATATTAATGATAACAAAAAGAATTTAAAAGTGCAGTAAGAGCACAGCTCTCAAATATCAGAATAAAAGTACAGCCTTTGAGTGCTCTAATCAAAAGACACAGGGTTTGAAGAACTGATGAAAACTCAAGACCACCTACGTGCTCCCTTACTGGAGACTCACTTGAGATCCAAGGACACAGACAAACTACAAGCTGAAGGGGCGGGGACAGGTCCCCTACACAAGTGAAACTGAGAAACAAAGAAAGAAATGGATTCTCTTTTGGACCCCAGAGAGAGTCAGTAGAAAATAGCCCTATCTAGCCACCGTGAATTCATTTTGTCTGGTTTCAGCAGTGCTCAGGCATAGATTTAGTGGTGCAGCAACTTCCTTCTCATTTCCTCTCACCTCAGCAAATGAATTGCTGTAATAATATGCGTCTGGACATTTATAATCATTGCTTTTTATGATGTTCACGAATGTAAAGAAGTAATAACCGCCTAAAGAGGGAAGTTTGGACACTCAAATAATCACTTCACTAAACAACGCACTCTTTGTTCCCAACTGCTCCTGTCCAGAAATAGGTGTTAATTCATATTTGTCCCTCCACATATCAGCAGTGATCACGCCAATGTCCCTCAAACATGGTGGTGTGCAAAGGGCCAAGTACACATTTCTGTCGACAACAGGCCAAGACGAAGGATACTTGTGGTCTTCAGGGATCACTTACTCACTGAATGTGGCTAAATAAAGTCAACAAGTGAGGAGGAAGTATAAGAGGACAGAGGACAAAGATACGGGTTCAAGTCCTTTCACCTCCATTTACTGGTTTTGTAAGCACACTCTGCTGACTCTACCTGAAAGCGTATCGGTGAACACAGTGCTCTCCTTATGGCTTAGTTACCTTGCAAGATTTCTGGAAGCATAATGTAGGGAAGAGACATAGGCTATGTTGTTAACTGTTCTGTACATAAGGATAGATGGGCAGACAAAAAGATGATTGTTTCATAGATAGATAGGTAGACAGACGACAGGTGAACGATAGATAGATAGGTACGTAGATTAATAGATGATAGACATCATAGATAGATGATAGGAAGATAGATAGATAGATACATAGATAGATACATAGATACATAGATATATACATACATAGATACATTGATAGACAGACAGACCTTTAGATAGATAGATACAGATACATATCTATTGACACAAAGCTATTGTTCATAACCAGGAGTTGAATGGTGAATAACATAGCTAAACTACAAACAAAAAGGAAGAATGAAATCCAGTTTTAAAAGTGCAGTAAGCAGCCTTAAGAAGAAAACAAATACTACCATTTGCAATGACGTGGATGGAGCAAGACAGTAGTATCTTCAGAAAAATAGGGCAGGCGGATAAAGACAAGTACCAAGTGATTTCACTCATGTGTGGAGTATAACAACAAAGAAAAACTGAAGTAAAAAAAACAGCAGCTGACTCACAGAACCCGAGAGTTGACTAAAATTAACCAAAGGAAAAAGGACTGGGCAGGGTAAGTCTGAAGGGAGGGATAAGTGTGGGGAGAAAGAATGGGGGCATTAAGTTTTGCATGTATAATGCGCGGGGTCGGGTGTGCATGGGGAGTACTGTACAACACAGAGAAGACTAGTAGAGATCGTATAGCATCTTACTACTCACTGATGGACAGTGACTGTAACAGGGACTTTTGGGGGGGACATGGTGAAGGGGTCTACATCATCCAACTACGCTGATCGACAGTGACTGAAGAGGTTTTTCGGGGGGACTTGGTGAAGGGGGGAGCATAGTAAACATAATGTTCTTCACGTGATTGTAGATTAATGATAAAAAATATTCTTTAAGTGAAATAAGTGCACAGCTCTGAATCATCAGAATAAAAGATCAGGCACTGAGTGCTGCAAACAAAAGACACAGGGATAAAAGAAGGGATGAAAACTAAGACACCTACGTGCTTACTTACAGGAGACTCACTTGAGATCCAAGGACACAGACAAACTACAAGCCGAAGGTGTGTGGACAAGTACCCTACACGAGTGAAACGGAAAATCAAACAATCAAGCAAATGGATTCTGTTTGAGTCCCCAGAGACAGTCAGCAGAAAATAGCCGTATCTGGCCACCGTGAATTCTTTTTGTTTGGTTCCAACAGTTCCCAGCCATAGATTTAGTGGTGCAGCAACATACTTCTCATTTTCTCTGACCTCAACAACTGAGTTGCTGTAATAATAAGCATCTGGGCCTTTGAAATCAGTGGATTTTATGATGTTTACGAATGTGAAAATCTAATAACCACCTAAAGAGGGAAGTTTGGACACTCAAATAAACACGTCACTCCACAATACACTCTTCGCTCCCAACTGCTCCTGTCTAGAAATTGGTGTTCCTTTTTATTTGAACCTCCGTCCTATCGGCGGTGATCACGCTGATGTCCTTCAAACATGGTGGTGAGCAAAGCAACAAGTTTACTTTTCTGTCGACAACAGGCCCAGAGGAATGATACTTGAGATCTTCAGGGAGCACTTAGTCAATGAATGTGGCTAAATACAGACAGCAAGTTAGAAGGAGATGAAAGAGGACAGAGGATAGAGACACGGGTTCAAGCCCCAGCACAACCATTTCCTGGTTTTGTAGGTACACGCGGCCGACTCGAACTGCAAGTGTCTCGGTGAACCCAGTGCTCCCTCTGCAGCCTAGATACTTTGCAGGATTGTGGGGAGCATAGTGTAGGAAAGTGATATTGGGAATATGGTTAACTGTTCTGTACACATGGACAGATGGACAGACAAAAAGATGATTGATTGAGTGATTGATAAATAGATAGACAGACAGATACATAGATATAGGTACATATCGATTAACACAAAGCTACTGCTCATAACAAGAGAGCAATGGTGAAAGCACATAGCAAATCTACAAACAAAAAAGAAGAATGAAATCCAGTTTAAAAAGTGCAGTAAGCCGCCATAAGAAGAAAACAAATCCTATCATTTGCAATAACGTGGATGGAGCTAGAGGGTATTATGCTCAGTCAAACAGGCCAGGCGGAGAAATACATGTACCAAATGATTTCACTCATGTGTGGAGTATGATAACAAAGAAAAACTGAAGGAAAAGACAGCAGCAGACTCACAGAACCCGAGAGTGGACTAACAGTTACCAAAGAGAAAGGGACTGGGTAGGGTTTGTGGGAAGGGAGTAATAAGTGCGGGGAAAAAGAATGGGGGCATTAGGATTATCATGTATAATGTGTAGGGTGGGGTGTCATGGGTAGGGCTGTTCAACACAGAGAAGACATGTAGTGATTCTACAGCATCTTAGTACATGCTGACGGAGAGCGGCTATAACTGGGATTTGGGGTGACTTGGTGAAGAGGGTAGACAGAATAACATAATTTTGTGCATGTGATTGCATATTAATGATAACAAAAAGAATTTAAAAGTGCAGTAAGAGCACAGCTCTCAAATATCAGAATAAAAGTACAGCCTTTGAGTGCTCTAATCAAAAGACACAGGGTTTGAAGAACTGATGAAAACTCAAGACCACCTACGTGCTCCCTTACTGGAGACTCACTTGAGATCCAAGGACACAGACAAACTACAAGCTGAAGGGGCGGGGACAGGTCCCCTACACAAGTGAAACTGAGAAACAAAGAAAGAAATGGATTCTCTTTTGGACCCCAGAGAGAGTCAGTAGAAAATAGCCCTATCTAGCCACCGTGAATTCATTTTGTCTGGTTTCAGCAGTGCTCAGGCATAGATTTAGTGGTGCAGCAACTTCCTTCTCATTTCCTCTCACCTCAGCAAATGAATTGCTGTAATAATATGCGTCTGGACATTTATAATCATTGCTTTTTATGATGTTCACGAATGTAAAGAAGTAATAACCGCCTAAAGAGGGAAGTTTGGACACTCAAATAATCACTTCACTAAACAACGCACTCTTTGTTCCCAACTGCTCCTGTCCAGAAATAGGTGTTAATTCATATTTGTCCCTCCACATATCAGCAGTGATCACGCCAATGTCCCTCAAACATGGTGGTGTGCAAAGGGCCAAGTACACATTTCTGTCGACAACAGGCCAAGACGAAGGATACTTGTGGTCTTCAGGGATCACTTACTCACTGAATGTGGCTAAATAAAGTCAACAAGTGAGGAGGAAGTATAAGAGGACAGAGGACAAAGATACGGGTTCAAGTCCTTTCACCTCCATTTACTGGTTTTGTAAGCACACTCTGCTGACTCTACCTGAAAGCGTATCGGTGAACACAGTGCTCTCCTTATGGCTTAGTTACCTTGCAAGATTTCTGGAAGCATAATGTAGGGAAGAGACATAGGCTATGTTGTTAACTGTTCTGTACATAAGGATAGATGGGCAGACAAAAAGATGATTGTTTCATAGATAGATAGGTAGACAGACGACAGGTGAACGATAGACAGATAGGTACGTAGATTAATAGATGATAGACATCATAGATAGATGATAGGAAGATAGATAGATAGATACATAGATAGATACATAGATACATAGATATATACATACATAGATACATTGATAGACAGACAGACCTTTAGATAGATAGATACAGATACATATCTATTGACACAAAGCTATTGTTCATAACCAGGAGTTGAATGGTGAATAACATAGCTAAACTACAAACAAAAAGGAAGAATGAAATCCAGTTTAAAAAGTGCAGTAAGCAGCCTTAAGAAGAAAACAAATACTACCATTTGCAATGACGTGGATGGAGCAAGACAGTAGTATCTTCAGAAAAATAGGGCAGGCGGATAAAGACAAGTACCAAGTGATTTCACTCATGTGTGGAGTATAACAACAAAGAAAAACTGAAGTAAAAAAAACAGCAGCTGACTCACAGAACCCGAGAGTTGACTAAAATTAACCAAAGGAAAAAGGACTGGGCAGGGTGAGTCTGAAGGGAGGGATAAGTGTGGGGAGAAAGAATGGGGGCATTAAGTTTTGCATGTATAATGCGCGGGGTCGGGTGTGCATGGGGAGTACTGTACAACACAGAGAAGACTAGTAGAGATCGTATAGCATCTTACTACTCACTGATGGACAGTGACTGTAACAGGGACTTTTGGGGGGGGACATGGTGAAGGGGTCTACATCATCCAACTACGCTGATCGACAGTGACTGAAGAGGTTTTTCGGGGGGACTTGGTGAAGGGGGGAGCATAGTAAACATAATGTTCTTCACGTGATTGTAGATTAATGATAAAAAATATTCTTTAAGTGAAATAAGTGCACAGCTCTGAATCATCAGAATAAAAGATCAGGCACTGAGTGCTGCAAACAAAAGACACAGGGATAAAAGAAGGGATGAAAACTAAGACACCTACGTGCTTACTTACAGGAGACTCACTTGAGATCCAAGGACACAGACAAACTACAAGCCGAAGGTGTGTGGACAAGTACCCTACACGAGTGAAACGGAAAATCAAACAATCAAGCAAATGGATTCTGTTTGAGTCCCCAGAGACAGTCAGCAGAAAATAGCCGTATCTGGCCACCGTGAATTCTTTTTGTTTGGTTCCAACAGTTCCCAGCCATAGATTTAGTGGTGCAGCAACATACTTCTCATTTTCTCTGACCTCAACAACTGAGTTGCTGTAATAATAAGCATCTGGGCCTTTGAAATCAGTGGATTTTATGATGTTTACGAATGTGAAAATCTAATAACCACCTAAAGAGGGAAGTTTGGACACTCAAATAAACACGTCCCTCCACAATACACTCTTCGCTCCCAACTGCTCCTGTCTAGAAATTGGTGTTCCTTTTTATTTGAACCTCCGTCCTATCGGCGGTGATCACGCTGATGTCCTTCAAACATGGTGGTGAGCAAAGCAACAAGTTTACTTTTCTGTCGACAACAGGCCCAGAGGAATGATACTTGAGATCTTCAGGGAGCACTTAGTCAATGAATGTGGCTAAATACAGACAGCAAGTTAGAAGGAGATGAAAGAGGACAGAGGATAGAGACACGGGTTCAAGCCCCAGCACAACCATTTCCTGGTTTTGTAGGTACACGCGGCCGACTCCAACTGCAAGTGTCTCGGTGAACCCAGTGCTCCCTCTGCAGCCTAGATACTTTGCAGGATTGTGGGGAGCATAGTGTAGGAAAGTGATATTGGGAATATGGTTAACTGTTCTGTACACATGGACAGATGGACAGACAAAAAGATGATTGATTGAGTGATTGATAGATAGACAGACAGATACATAGATATAGGTACATATCGATTAACACAAAGCTACTGCTCATAACAAGAGAGCAATGGTGAAAGCACATAGCAAATCTACAAACAAAAAAGAAGAATGAAATCCAGTTTAAAAAGTGCAGTAAGCCGCCATAAGAAGAAAACAAATCCTATCATTTGCAATAACGTGGATGGAGCTAGAGGGTATTATGCTCAGTCAAACAGGCCAGGCGGAGAAATACATGTACCAAATGATTTCACTCATGTGTGGAGTATGATAACAAAGAAAAACTGAAGGAAAAGACAGCAGCAGACTCACAGAACCCGAGAGTGGACTAACAGTTACCAAAGAGAAAGGGACTGGGTAGGGTTTGTGGGAAGGGAGTAATAAGTGCGGGGAAAAAGAATGGGGGCATTAGGATTATCATGTATAATGTGTAGGGTGGGGTGTCATGGGTAGGGCTGTTCAACACAGAGAAGACATGTAGTGATTCTACAGCATCTTAGTACATGCTGACGGAGAGCGGCTATAACTGGGATTTGGGGTGACTTGGTGAAGAGGGTAGACAGAATAACATAATTTTGTGCATGTGATTGCATATTAATGATAACAAAAAGAATTTAAAAGTGCAGTAAGAGCACAGCTCTCAAATATCAGAATAAAAGTACAGCCTTTGAGTGCTCTAATCAAAAGACACAGGGTTTGAAGAACTGATGAAAACTCAAGACCACCTACGTGCTCCCTTACTGGAGACTCACTTGAGATCCAAGGACACAGACAAACTACAAGCTGAAGGGGCGGGGACAGGTCCCCTACACAAGTGAAACTGAGAAACAAAGAAAGAAATGGATTCTCTTTTGGACCCCAGAGAGAGTCAGTAGAAAATAGCCCTATCTAGCCACCGTGAATTCATTTTGTCTGGTTTCAGCAGTGCTCAGGCATAGATTTAGTGGTGCAGCAACTTCCTTCTCATTTCCTCTCACCTCAGCAAATGAATTGCTGTAATAATATGCGTCTGGACATTTATAATCATTGCTTTTTATGATGTTCACGAATGTAAAGAAGTAATAACCGCCTAAAGAGGGAAGTTTGGACACTCAAATAATCACTTCACTAAACAACGCACTCTTTGTTCCCAACTGCTCCTGTCCAGAAATAGGTGTTAATTCATATTTGTCCCTCCACATATCAGCAGTGATCACGCCAATGTCCCTCAAACATGGTGGTGTGCAAAGGGCCAAGTACACATTTCTGTCGACAACAGGCCAAGACGAAGGATACTTGTGGTCTTCAGGGATCACTTACTCACTGAATGTGGCTAAATAAAGTCAACAAGTGAGGAGGAAGTATAAGAGGACAGAGGACAAAGATACGGGTTCAAGTCCTTTCACCTCCATTTACTGGTTTTGTAAGCACACTCTGCTGACTCTACCTGAAAGCGTATCGGTGAACACAGTGCTCTCCTTATGGCTTAGTTACCTTGCAAGATTTCTGGAAGCATAATGTAGGGAAGAGACATAGGCTATGTTGTTAACTGTTCTGTACATAAGGATAGATGGGCAGACAAAAAGATGATTGTTTCATAGATAGATAGGTAGACAGACGACAGGTGAACGATAGATAGATAGGTACGTAGATTAATAGATGATAGACATCATAGATAGATGATAGGAAGATAGATAGATAGATACATAGATAGATACATAGATACATAGATATATACATACATAGATACATTGATAGACAGACAGACCTTTAGATAGATAGATACAGATACATATCTATTGACACAAAGCTATTGTTCATAACCAGGAGTTGAATGGTGAATAACATAGCTAAACTACAAACAAAAAGGAAGAATGAAATCCAGTTTAAAAAGTGCAGTAAGCAGCCTTAAGAAGAAAACAAATACTACCATTTGCAATGACGTGGATGGAGCAAGACAGTAGTATCTTCAGAAAAATAGGGCAGGCGGATAAAGACAAGTACCAAGTGATTTCACTCATGTGTGGAGTATAACAACAAAGAAAAACTGAAGTAAAAAAAACAGCAGCTGACTCACAGAACCCGAGAGTTGACTAAAATTAACCAAAGGAAAAAGGACTGGGCAGGGTGAGTCTGAAGGGAGGGATAAGTGTGGGGAGAAAGAATGGGGGCATTAAGTTTTGCATGTATAATGCGCGGGGTCGGGTGTGCATGGGGAGTACTGTACAACACAGAGAAGACTAGTAGAGATCGTATAGCATCTTACTACTCACTGATGGACAGTGACTGTAACAGGGACTTTTGGGGGGGACATGGTGAAGGGGTCTACATCATCCAACTACGCTGATCGACAGTGACTGAAGAGGTTTTTCGGGGGGACTTGGTGAAGGGGGGAGCATAGTAAACATAATGTTCTTCACGTGATTGTAGATTAATGATAAAAAATATTCTTTAAGTGAAATAAGTGCACAGCTCTGAATCATCAGAATAAAAGATCAGGCACTGAGTGCTGCAAACAAAAGACACAGGGATAAAAGAAGGGATGAAAACTAAGACACCTACGTGCTTACTTACAGGAGACTCACTTGAGATCCAAGGACACAGACAAACTACAAGCCGAAGGTGTGTGGACAAGTACCCTACACGAGTGAAACGGAAAATCAAACAATCAAGCAAATGGATTCTGTTTGAGTCCCCAGAGACAGTCAGCAGAAAATAGCCGTATCTGGCCACCGTGAATTCTTTTTGTTTGGTTCCAACAGTTCCCAGCCATAGATTTAGTGGTGCAGCAACATACTTCTCATTTTCTCTGACCTCAACAACTGAGTTGCTGTAATAATAAGCATCTGGGCCTTTGAAATCAGTGGATTTTATGATGTTTACGAATGTGAAAATCTAATAACCACCTAAAGAGGGAAGTTTGGACACTCAAATAAACACGTCACTCCACAATACACTCTTCGCTCCCAACTGCTCCTGTCTAGAAATTGGTGTTCCTTTTTATTTGAACCTCCGTCCTATCGGCGGTGATCACGCTGATGTCCTTCAAACATGGTGGTGAGCAAAGCAACAAGTTTACTTTTCTGTCGACAACAGGCCCAGAGGAATGATACTTGAGATCTTCAGGGAGCACTTAGTCAATGAATGTGGCTAAATACAGACAGCAAGTTAGAAGGAGATGAAAGAGGACAGAGGATAGAGACACGGGTTCAAGCCCCAGCACAACCATTTCCTGGTTTTGTAGGTACACGCGGCCGACTCGAACTGCAAGTGTCTCGGTGAACCCAGTGCTCCCTCTGCAGCCTAGATACTTTGCAGGATTGTGGGGAGCATAGTGTAGGAAAGTGATATTGGGAATATGGTTAACTGTTCTGTACACATGGACAGATGGACAGACAAAAAGATGATTGATTGAGTGATTGATAAATAGATAGACAGACAGATACATAGATATAGGTACATATCGATTAACACAAAGCTACTGCTCATAACAAGAGAGCAATGGTGAAAGCACATAGCAAATCTACAAACAAAAAAGAAGAATGAAATCCAGTTTAAAAAGTGCAGTAAGCCGCCATAAGAAGAAAACAAATCCTATCATTTGCAATAACGTGGATGGAGCTAGAGGGTATTATGCTCAGTCAAACAGGCCAGGCGGAGAAATACATGTACCAAATGATTTCACTCATGTGTGGAGTATGATAACAAAGAAAAACTGAAGGAAAAGACAGCAGCAGACTCACAGAACCCGAGAGTGGACTAACAGTTACCAAAGAGAAAGGGACTGGGTAGGGTTTGTGGGAAGGGAGTAATAAGTGCAGGGAAAAAGAATGGGGGCATTAGGATTATCATGTATAATGTGTAGGGTGGGGTGTCATGGGTAGGGCTGTTCAACACAGAGAAGACATGTAGTGATTCTACAGCATCTTAGTACATGCTGACGGAGAGCGGCTATAACTGGGATTTGGGGTGACTTGGTGAAGAGGGTAGACAGAATAACATAATTTTGTGCATGTGATTGCATATTAATGATAACAAAAAGAATTTAAAAGTGCAGTAAGAGCACAGCTCTCAAATATCAGAATAAAAGTACAGCCTTTGAGTGCTCTAATCAAAAGACACAGGGTTTGAAGAACTGATGAAAACTCAAGACCACCTACGTGCTCCCTTACTGGAGACTCACTTGAGATCCAAGGACACAGACAAACTACAAGCTGAAGGGGCGGGGACAGGTCCCCTACACAAGTGAAACTGAGAAACAAAGAAAGAAATGGATTCTCTTTTGGACCCCAGAGAGAGTCAGTAGAAAATAGCCCTATCTAGCCACCGTGAATTCATTTTGTCTGGTTTCAGCAGTGCTCAGGCATAGATTTAGTGGTGCAGCAACTTCCTTCTCATTTCCTCTCACCTCAGCAAATGAATTGCTGTAATAATATGCGTCTGGACATTTATAATCATTGCTTTTTATGATGTTCACGAATGTAAAGAAGTAATAACCGCCTAAAGAGGGAAGTTTGGACACTCAAATAATCACTTCACTAAACAACGCACTCTTTGTTCCCAACTGCTCCTGTCCAGAAATAGGTGTTAATTCATATTTGTCCCTCCACATATCAGCAGTGATCACGCCAATGTCCCTCAAACATGGTGGTGTGCAAAGGGCCAAGTACACATTTCTGTCGACAACAGGCCAAGACGAAGGATACTTGTGGTCTTCAGGGATCACTTACTCACTGAATGTGGCTAAATAAAGTCAACAAGTGAGGAGGAAGTATAAGAGGACAGAGGACAAAGATACGGGTTCAAGTCCTTTCACCTCCATTTACTGGTTTTGTAAGCACACTCTGCTGACTCTACCTGAAAGCGTATCGGTGAACACAGTGCTCTCCTTATGGCTTAGTTACCTTGCAAGATTTCTGGAAGCATAATGTAGGGAAGAGACATAGGCTATGTTGTTAACTGTTCTGTACATAAGGATAGATGGGCAGACAAAAAGATGATTGTTTCATAGATAGATAGGTAGACAGACGACAGGTGAACGATAGATAGATAGGTACGTAGATTAATAGATGATAGACATCATAGATAGATGATAGGAAGATAGATAGATAGATACATAGATAGATACATAGATACATAGATATATACATACATAGATACATTGATAGACAGACAGACCTTTAGATAGATAGATACAGATACATATCTATTGACACAAAGCTATTGTTCATAACCAGAAGTTGAATGGTGAATAACATAGCTAAACAACAAACAAAAAGGAAGAATGAAATCCAGTTTAAAAAGTGCAGTAAGCAGCCTTAAGAAGAAAACAAATACTACCATTTGCAATGACGTGGATGGAGCAAGACAGTAGTATCTTCAGAAAAATAGGGCAGGCGGATAAAGACAAGTACCAAGTGATTTCACTCATGTGTGGAGTATAACAACAAAGAAAAACTGAAGTAAAAAAAACAGCAGCTGACTCACAGAACCCGAGAGTTGACTAAAATTAACCAAAGGAAAAAGGACTGGGCAGGGTAAGTCTGAAGGGAGGGATAAGTGTGGGGAGAAAGAATGGGGGCATTAAGTTTTGCATGTATAATGTGCGGGGTCGGGTGTGCATGGGGAGTACTGTACAACACAGAGAAGACTAGTAGAGATCGTATAGCATCTTACTACTCACTGATGGACAGTGACTGTAACAGGGACTTTTGGGGGGGACATGGTGAAGGGGTCTACATCATCCAACTACGCTGATCGACAGTGACTGAAGAGGTTTTTCGGGGGGACTTGGTGAAGGGGGGAGCATAGTAAACATAATGTTCTTCACGTGATTGTAGATTAATGATAAAAAATATTCTTTAAGTGAAATAAGTGCACAGCTCTGAATCATCAGAATAAAAGATCAGGCACTGAGTGCTGCAAACAAAAGACACAGGGATAAAAGAAGGGATGAAAACTAAGACACCTACGTGCTTACTTACAGGAGACTCACTTGAGATCCAAGGACACAGACAACTACAAGCCGAAGGTGTGTGGACAAGTACCCTACACGAGTGAAACGGAAAATCAAACAATCAAGCAAATGGATTCTGTTTGAGTCCCCAGAGACAGTCAGCAGAAAATAGCCGTATCTGGCCACCGTGAATTCTTTTTGTTTGGTTCCAACAGTTCCCAGCCATAGATTTAGTGGTGCAGCAACATACTTCTCATTTTCTCTGACCTCAACAACTGAGTTGCTGTAATAATAAGCATCTGGGCCTTTGAAATCAGTGGATTTTATGATGTTTACGAATGTGAAAATCTAATAACCACCTAAAGAGGGAAGTTTGGACACTCAAATAAACACGTCACTCCACAATACACTCTTCGCTCCCAACTGCTCCTGTCTAGAAATTGGTGTTCCTTTTTATTTGAACCTCCGTCCTATCGGCGGTGATCACACTGATGTCCTTCAAACATGGTGGTGAGCAAAGCAACAAGTTTACTTTTCTGTCGACAACAGGCCCAGAGGAATGATACTTGAGATCTTCAGGGAGCACTTAGTCAATGAATGTGGCTAAATACAGACAGCAAGTTAGAAGGAGATGAAAGAGGACAGAGGATAGAGACACGGGTTCAAGCCCCAGCACAACCATTTCCTGGTTTTGTAGGTACACGCGGCCGACTCGAACTGCAAGTGTCTCGGTGAACCCAGTGCTCCCTCTGCAGCCTAGATACTTTGCAGGATTGTGGGGAGCATAGTGTAGGAAAGTGATATTGGGAATATGGTTAACTGTTCTGTACACATGGACAGATGGACAGACAAAAAGATGATTGATTGAGTGATTGATAAATAGATAGACAGACAGATACATAGATATAGGTACATATCGATTAACACAAAGCTACTGCTCATAACAAGAGAGCAATGGTGAAAGCACATAGCAAATCTACAAACAAAAAAGAAGAATGAAATCCAGTTTAAAAAGTGCAGTAAGCCGCCATAAGAAGAAAACAAATCCTATCATTTGCAATAACGTGGATGGAGCTAGAGGGTATTATGCTCAGTCAAACAGGCCAGGCGGAGAAATACATGTACCAAATGATTTCACTCATGTGTGGAGTATGATAACAAAGAAAAACTGAAGGAAAAGACAGCAGCAGACTCACAGAACCCGAGAGTGGACTAACAGTTACCAAAGAGAAAGGGACTGGGTAGGGTTTGTGGGAAGGGAGTAATAAGTGCGGGGAAAAAGAATGGGGGCATTAGGATTATCATGTATAATGTGTAGGGTGGGGTGTCATGGGTAGGGCTGTTCAACACAGAGAAGACATGTAGTGATTCTACAGCATCTTAGTACATGCTGACGGAGAGCGGCTATAACTGGGATTTGGGGTGACTTGGTGAAGAGGGTAGACAGAATAACATAATTTTGTGCATGTGATTGCATATTAATGATAACAAAAAGAATTTAAAAGTGCAGTAAGAGCACAGCTCTCAAATATCAGAATAAAAGTACAGCGTTTGAGTGCTCTAATCAAAAGACACAGGGTTTGAAGAACTGATGAAAACTCAAGACCACCTACGTGCTCCCTTACTGGAGACTCACTTGAGATCCAAGGACACAGACAAACTACAAGCTGAAGGGGCGGGGACAGGTCCCCTACACAAGTGAAACTGAGAAACAAAGAAAGAAATGGATTCTCTTTTGGACCCCAGAGAGAGTCAGTAGAAAATAGCCCTATCTAGCCACCGTGAATTCATTTTGTCTGGTTTCAGCAGTGCTCAGGCATAGATTTAGTGGTGCAGCAACTTCCTTCTCATTTCCTCTCACCTCAGCAAATGAATTGCTGTAATAATATGCGTCTGGACATTTATAATCATTGCTTTTTATGATGTTCACGAATGTAAAGAAGTAATAACCGCCTAAAGAGGGAAGTTTGGACACTCAAATAATCACTTCACTAAACAACGCACTCTTTGTTCCCAACTGCTCCTGTCCAGAAATAGGTGTTAATTCATATTTGTCCCTCCACATATCAGCAGTGATCACGCCAATGTCCCTCAAACATGGTGGTGTGCAAAGGGCCAAGTACACATTTCTGTCGACAACAGGCCCAGACGAAGGATACTCGTGGTCTTCAGGGATCACTTACTCACTGAATGTGGCTAAATAAAGTCAACAAGTGAGGAGGAAGTATAAGAGGACAGAGGACAAAGATACGGGTTCAAGTCCTTTCACCTCCATTTACTGGTTTTGTAAGCACACTCTGCTGACTCTACCTGAAAGCGTATCGGTGAACACAGTGCTCTCCTTATGGCTTAGTTACCTTGCAAGATTTCTGGAAGCATAATGTAGGGAAGAGACATAGGCTATGTTGTTAACTGTTCTGTACATAAGGATAGATGGGCAGACAAAAAGATGATTGTTTCATAGATAGATAGGTAGACAGACGACAGGTGAACGATAGATAGATAGGTACGTAGATTAATAGATGATAGACATCATAGATAGATGATAGGAAGATAGATAGATAGATACATAGATAGATACATAGATACATAGATATATACATACATAGATACATAGATAGACAGACAGACCTTTAGATAGATAGATACAGATACATATCTATTGACACAAAGCTATTGTTCATAACCAGGAGTTGAATGGTGAATAACATAGCTAAACTACAAACAAAAAGGAAGAATGAAATCCAGTTTAAAAAGTGCAGTAAGCAGCCTTAAGAAGAAAACAAATACTACCATTTGCAATGACGTGGATGGAGCAAGACAGTAGTATCTTCAGAAAAATAGGGCAGGCGGATAAAGACAAGTACCAAGTGATTTCACTCATGTGTGGAGTATAACAACAAAGAAAAACTGAAGTAAAAAAACAGCAGCTGACTCACAGAACCCGAGAGTTGACTAAAATTAACCAAAGGAAAAAGGACTGGGCAGGGTGAGTCTGAAGGGAGGGATAAGTGTGGGGAGAAAGAATGGGGGCATTAAGTTTTGCATGTATAATGCGCGGGGTCGGGTGTGCATGGGGAGTACTGTACAACACAGAGAAGACTAGTAGAGATCGTATAGCATCTTACTACTCACTGATGGACAGTGACTGTAACAGGGACTTTTGGGGGGGACATGGTGAAGGGGTCTACATCATCCAACTACGCTGATCGACAGTGACTGAAGAGGTTTTTCGGGGGGACTTGGTGAAGGGGGGAGCATAGTAAACATAATGTTCTTCACGTGATTGTAGATTAATGATAAAAAATATTCTTTAAGTGAAATAAGTGCACAGCTCTGAATCATCAGAATAAAAGATCAGGCACTGAGTGCTGCAAACAAAAGACACAGGGATAAAAGAAGGGATGAAAACTAAGACACCTACGTGCTTACTTACAGGAGACTCACTTGAGATCCAAGGACACAGACAAACTACAAGCCGAAGGTGTGTGGACAAGTACCCTACACGAGTGAAACGGAAAATCAAACAATCAAGCAAATGGATTCTGTTTGAGTCCCCAGAGACAGTCAGCAGAAAATAGCCGTATCTGGCCACCGTGAATTCTTTTTGTTTGGTTCCAACAGTTCCCAGCCATAGATTTAGTGGTGCAGCAACATACTTCTCATTTTCTCTGACCTCAACAACTGAGTTGCTGTAATAATAAGCATCTGGGCCTTTGAAATCAGTGGATTTTATGATGTTTACGAATGTGAAAATCTAATAACCACCTAAAGAGGGAAGTTTGGACACTCAAATAAACACGTCACTCCACAATACACTCTTCGCTCCCAACTGCTCCTGTCTAGAAATTGGTGTTCCTTTTTATTTGAACCTCCGTCCTATCGGCGGTGATCACGCTGATGTCCTTCAAACATGGTGGTGAGCAAAGCAACAAGTTTACTTTTCTGTCGACAACAGGCCCAGAGGAATGATACTTGAGATCTTCAGGGAGCACTTAGTCAATGAATGTGGCTAAATACAGACAGCAAGTTAGAAGGAGATGAAAGAGGACAGAGGATAGAGACACGGGTTCAAGCCCCAGCACAACCATTTCCTGGTTTTGTAGGTACACGCGGCCGACTCGAACTGCAAGTGTCTCGGTGAACCCAGTGCTCCCTCTGCAGCCTAGATACTTTGCAGGATTGTGGGGAGCATAGTGTAGGAAAGTGATATTGGGAATATGGTTAACTGTTCTGTACACATGGACAGATGGACAGACAAAAAGATGATTGATTGAGTGATTGATAAATAGATAGACAGACAGATACATAGATATAGGTACATATCGATTAACACAAAGCTACTGCTCATAACAAGAGAGCAATGGTGAAAGCACATAGCAAATCTACAAACAAAAAAGAAGAATGAAATCCAGTTTAAAAAGTGCAGTAAGCCGCCATAAGAAGAAAACAAATCCTATCATTTGCAATAACGTGGATGGAGCTAGAGGGTATTATGCTCAGTCAAACAGGCCAGGCGGAGAAATACATGTACCAAATGATTTCACTCATGTGTGGAGTATGATAACAAAGAAAAACTGAAGGAAAAGACAGCAGCAGACTCACAGAACCCGAGAGTGGACTAACAGTTACCAAAGAGAAAGGGACTGGGTAGGGTTTGTGGGAAGGGAGTAATAAGTGCGGGGAAAAAGAATGGGGGCATTAGGATTATCATGTATAATGTGTAGGGTGGGGTGTCATGGGTAGGGCTGTTCAACACAGAGAAGACATGTAGTGATTCTACAGCATCTTAGTACATGCTGACGGAGAGCGGCTATAACTGGGATTTGGGGTGACTTGGTGAAGAGGGTAGACAGAATAACATAATTTTGTGCATGTGATTGCATATTAATGATAACAAAAAGAATTTAAAAGTGCAGTAAGAGCACAGCTCTCAAATATCAGAATAAAAGTACAGCCTTTGAGTGCTCTAATCAAAAGACACAGGGTTTGAAGAACTGATGAAAACTCAAGACCACCTACGTGCTCCCTTACTGGAGACTCACTTGAGATCCAAGGACACAGACAAACTACAAGCTGAAGGGGCGGGGACAGGTCCCCTACACAAGTGAAACTGAGAAACAAAGAAAGAAATGGATTCTCTTTTGGACCCCAGAGAGAGTCAGTAGAAAATAGCCCTATCTAGCCACCGTGAATTCATTTTGTCTGGTTTCAGCAGTGCTCAGGCATAGATTTAGTGGTGCAGCAACTTCCTTCTCATTTCCTCTCACCTCAGCAAATGAATTGCTGTAATAATATGCGTCTGGACATTTATAATCATTGCTTTTTATGATGTTCACGAATGTAAAGAAGTAATAACCGCCTAAAGAGGGAAGTTTGGACACTCAAATAATCACTTCACTAAACAACGCACTCTTTGTTCCCAACTGCTCCTGTCCAGAAATAGGTGTTAATTCATATTTGTCCCTCCACATATCAGCAGTGATCACGCCAATGTCCCTCAAACATGGTGGTGTGCAAAGGGCCAAGTACACATTTCTGTCGACAACAGGCCCAGACGAAGGATACTCGTGGTCTTCAGGGATCACTTACTCACTGAATGTGGCTAAATAAAGTCAACAAGTGAGGAGGAAGTATAAGAGGACAGAGGACAAAGATACGGGTTCAAGTCCTTTCACCTCCATTTACTGGTTTTGTAAGCACACTCTGCTGACTCTACCTGAAAGCGTATCGGTGAACACAGTGCTCTCCTTATGGCTTAGTTACCTTGCAAGATTTCTGGAAGCATAATGTAGGGAAGAGACATAGGCTATGTTGTTAACTGTTCTGTACATAAGGATAGATGGGCAGACAAAAAGATGATTGTTTCATAGATAGATAGGTAGACAGACGACAGGTGAACGATAGATAGATAGGTACGTAGATTAATAGATGATAGACATCATAGATAGATGATAGGAAGATAGATAGATAGATACATAGATAGATACATAGATACATAGATATATACATACATAGATACATAGATAGACAGACAGACCTTTAGATAGATAGATACAGATACATATCTATTGACACAAAGCTATTGTTCATAACCAGGAGTTGAATGGTGAATAACATAGCTAAACTACAAACAAAAAGGAAGAATGAAATCCAGTTTAAAAAGTGCAGTAAGCAGCCTTAAGAAGAAAACAAATACTACCATTTGCAATGACGTGGATGGAGCAAGACAGTAGTATCTTCAGAAAAATAGGGCAGGCGGATAAAGACAAGTACCAAGTGATTTCACTCATGTGTGGAGTATAACAACAAAGAAAAACTGAAGTAAAAAAACAGCAGCTGACTCACAGAACCCGAGAGTTGACTAAAATTAACCAAAGGAAAAAGGACTGGGCAGGGTGAGTCTGAAGGGAGGGATAAGTGTGGGGAGAAAGAATGGGGGCATTAAGTTTTGCATGTATAATGCGCGGGGTCGGGTGTGCATGGGGAGTACTGTACAACACAGAGAAGACTAGTAGAGATCGTATAGCATCTTACTACTCACTGATGGACAGTGACTGTAACAGGGACTTTTGGGGGGGACATGGTGAAGGGGTCTACATCATCCAACTACGCTGATCGACAGTGACTGAAGAGGTTTTTCGGGGGGACTTGGTGAAGGGGGGAGCATAGTAAACATAATGTTCTTCACGTGATTGTAGATTAATGATAAAAAATATTCTTTAAGTGAAATAAGTGCACAGCTCTGAATCATCAGAATAAAAGATCAGGCACTGAGTGCTGCAAACAAAAGACACAGGGATAAAAGAAGGGATGAAAACTAAGACACCTACGTGCTTACTTACAGGAGACTCACTTGAGATCCAAGGACACAGACAAACTACAAGCCGAAGGTGTGTGGACAAGTACCCTACACGAGTGAAACGGAAAATCAAACAATCAAGCAAATGGATTCTGTTTGAGTCCCCAGAGACAGTCAGCAGAAAATAGCCGTATCTGGCCACCGTGAATTCTTTTTGTTTGGTTCCAACAGTTCCCAGCCATAGATTTAGTGGTGCAGCAACATACTTCTCATTTTCTCTGACCTCAACAACTGAGTTGCTGTAATAATAAGCATCTGGGCCTTTGAAATCAGTGGATTTTATGATGTTTACGAATGTGAAAATCTAATAACCACCTAAAGAGGGAAGTTTGGACACTCAAATAAACACGTCACTCCACAATACACTCTTCGCTCCCAACTGCTCCTGTCTAGAAATTGGTGTTCCTTTTTATTTGAACCTCCGTCCTATCGGCGGTGATCACGCTGATGTCCTTCAAACATGGTGGTGAGCAAAGCAACAAGTTTACTTTTCTGTCGACAACAGGCCCAGAGGAATGATACTTGAGATCTTCAGGGAGCACTTAGTCAATGAATGTGGCTAAATACAGACAGCAAGTTAGAAGGAGATGAAAGAGGACAGAGGATAGAGACACGGGTTCAAGCCCCAGCACAACCATTTCCTGGTTTTGTAGGTACACGCGGCCGACTCGAACTGCAAGTGTCTCGGTGAACCCAGTGCTCCCTCTGCAGCCTAGATACTTTGCAGGATTGTGGGGAGCATAGTGTAGGAAAGTGATATTGGGAATATGGTTAACTGTTCTGTACACATGGACAGATGGACAGACAAAAAGATGATTGATTGAGTGATTGATAAATAGATAGACAGACAGATACATAGATATAGGTACATATCGATTAACACAAAGCTACTGCTCATAACAAGAGAGCAATGGTGAAAGCACATAGCAAATCTACAAACAAAAAAGAAGAATGAAATCCAGTTTAAAAAGTGCAGTAAGCCGCCATAAGAAGAAAACAAATCCTATCATTTGCAATAACGTGGATGGAGCTAGAGGGTATTATGCTCAGTCAAACAGGCCAGGCGGAGAAATACATGTACCAAATGATTTCACTCATGTGTGGAGTATGATAACAAAGAAAAACTGAAGGAAAAGACAGCAGCAGACTCACAGAACCCGAGAGTGGACTAACAGTTACCAAAGAGAAAGGGACTGGGTAGGGTTTGTGGGAAGGGAGTAATAAGTGCGGGGAAAAAGAATGGGGGCATTAGGATTATCATGTATAATGTGTAGGGTGGGGTGTCATGGGTAGGGCTGTTCAACACAGAGAAGACATGTAGTGATTCTACAGCATCTTAGTACATGCTGACGGAGAGCGGCTATAACTGGGATTTGGGGTGACTTGGTGAAGAGGGTAGACAGAATAACATAATTTTGTGCATGTGATTGCATATTAATGATAACAAAAAGAATTTAAAAGTGCAGTAAGAGCACAGCTCTCAAATATCAGAATAAAAGTACAGCCTTTGAGTGCTCTAATCAAAAGACACAGGGTTTGAAGAACTGATGAAAACTCAAGACCACCTACGTGCTCCCTTACTGGAGACTCACTTGAGATCCAAGGACACAGACAAACTACAAGCTGAAGGGGCGGGGACAGGTCCCCTACACAAGTGAAACTGAGAAACAAAGAAAGAAATGGATTCTCTTTTGGACCCCAGAGAGAGTCAGTAGAAAATAGCCCTATCTAGCCACCGTGAATTCATTTTGTCTGGTTTCAGCAGTGCTCAGGCATAGATTTAGTGGTGCAGCAACTTCCTTCTCATTTCCTCTCACCTCAGCAAATGAATTGCTGTAATAATATGCGTCTGGACATTTATAATCATTGCTTTTTATGATGTTCACGAATGTAAAGAAGTAATAACCGCCTAAAGAGGGAAGTTTGGACACTCAAATAATCACTTCACTAAACAACGCACTCTTTGTTCCCAACTGCTCCTGTCCAGAAATAGGTGTTAATTCATATTTGTCCCTCCACATATCAGCAGTGATCACGCCAATGTCCCTCAAACATGGTGGTGTGCAAAGGGCCAAGTACACATTTCTGTCGACAACAGGCCCAGACGAAGGATACTCGTGGTCTTCAGGGATCACTTACTCACTGAATGTGGCTAAATAAAGTCAACAAGTGAGGAGGAAGTATAAGAGGACAGAGGACAAAGATACGGGTTCAAGTCCTTTCACCTCCATTTACTGGTTTTGTAAGCACACTCTGCTGACTCTACCTGAAAGCGTATCGGTGAACACAGTGCTCTCCTTATGGCTTAGTTACCTTGCAAGATTTCTGGAAGCATAATGTAGGGAAGAGACATAGGCTATGTTGTTAACTGTTCTGTACATAAGGATAGATGGGCAGACAAAAAGATGATTGTTTCATAGATAGATAGGTAGACAGACGACAGGTGAACGATAGATAGATAGGTACGTAGATTAATAGATGATAGACATCATAGATAGATGATAGGAAGATAGATAGATAGATACATAGATAGATACATAGATACATAGATATATACATACATAGATACATAGATAGACAGACAGACCTTTAGATAGATAGATACAGATACATATCTATTGACACAAAGCTATTGTTCATAACCAGGAGTTGAATGGTGAATAACATAGCTAAACTACAAACAAAAAGGAAGAATGAAATCCAGTTTAAAAAGTGCAGTAAGCAGCCTTAAGAAGAAAACAAATACTACCATTTGCAATGACGTGGATGGAGCAAGACAGTAGTATCTTCAGAAAAATAGGGCAGGCGGATAAAGACAAGTACCAAGTGATTTCACTCATGTGTGGAGTATAACAACAAAGAAAAACTGAAGTAAAAATACAGCAGCTGACTCACAGAACCCGAGAGTTGACTAAAATTAACCAAAGGAAAAAGGACTGGGCAGGGTGAGTCTGAAGGGAGGGATAAGTGTGGGGAGAAAGAATGGGGGCATTAAGTTTTGCATGTATAATGCGCGGGGTCGGGTGTGCATGGGGAGTACTGTACAACACAGAGAAGACTAGTAGAGATCGTATAGCATCTTACTACTCACTGATGGACAGTGACTGTAACAGGGACTTTTGGGGGGGACATGGTGAAGGGGTCTACATCATCCAACTACGCTGATCGACAGTGACTGAAGAGGTTTTTCGGGGGGACTTGGTGAAGGGGGGAGCATAGTAAACATAATGTTCTTCACGTGATTGTAGATTAATGATAAAAAATATTCTTTAAGTGAAATAAGTGCACAGCTCTGAATCATCAGAATAAAAGATCAGGCACTGAGTGCTGCAAACAAAAGACACAGGGATAAAAGAAGGGATGAAAACTAAGACACCTACGTGCTTACTTACAGGAGACTCACTTGAGATCCAAGGACACAGACAAACTACAAGCCGAAGGTGTGTGGACAAGTACCCTACACGAGTGAAACGGAAAATCAAACAATCAAGCAAATGGATTCTGTTTGAGTCCCCAGAGACAGTCAGCAGAAAATAGCCGTATCTGGCCACCGTGAATTCTTTTTGTTTGGTTCCAACAGTTCCCAGCCATAGATTTAGTGGTGCAGCAACATACTTCTCATTTTCTCTGACCTCAACAACTGAGTTGCTGTAATAATAAGCATCTGGGCCTTTGAAATCAGTGGATTTTATGATGTTTACGAATGTGAAAATCTAATAACCACCTAAAGAGGGAAGTTTGGACACTCAAATAAACACGTCACTCCACAATACACTCTTCGCTCCCAACTGCTCCTGTCTAGAAATTGGTGTTCCTTTTTATTTGAACCTCCGTCCTATCGGCGGTGATCACGCTGATGTCCTTCAAACATGGTGGTGAGCAAAGCAACAAGTTTACTTTTCTGTCGACAACAGGCCCAGAGGAATGATACTTGAGATCTTCAGGGAGCACTTAGTCAATGAATGTGGCTAAATACAGACAGCAAGTTAGAAGGAGATGAAAGAGGACAGAGGATAGAGACACGGGTTCAAGCCCCAGCACAACCATTTCCTGGTTTTGTAGGTACACGCGGCCGACTCGAACTGCAAGTGTCTCGGTGAACCCAGTGCTCCCTCTGCAGCCTAGATACTTTGCAGGATTGTGGGGAGCATAGTGTAGGAAAGTGATATTGGGAATATGGTTAACTGTTCTGTACACATGGACAGATGGACAGACAAAAAGATGATTGATTGAGTGATTGATAAATAGATAGACAGACAGATACATAGATATAGGTACATATCGATTAACACAAAGCTACTGCTCATAACAAGAGAGCAATGGTGAAAGCACATAGCAAATCTACAAACAAAAAAGAAGAATGAAATCCAGTTTAAAAAGTGCAGTAAGCCGCCATAAGAAGAAAACAAATCCTATCATTTGCAATAACGTGGATGGAGCTAGAGGGTATTATGCTCAGTCAAACAGGCCAGGCGGAGAAATACATGTACCAAATGATTTCACTCATGTGTGGAGTATGATAACAAAGAAAAACTGAAGGAAAAGACAGCAGCAGACTCACAGAACCCGAGAGTGGACTAACAGTTACCAAAGAGAAAGGGACTGGGTAGGGTTTGTGGGAAGGGAGTAATAAGTGCGGGGAAAAAGAATGGGGGCATTAGGATTATCATGTATAATGTGTAGGGTGGGGTGTCATGGGTAGGGCTGTTCAACACAGAGAAGACATGTAGTGATTCTACAGCATCTTAGTACATGCTGACGGAGAGCGGCTATAACTGGGATTTGGGGTGACTTGGTGAAGAGGGTAGACAGAATAACATAATTTTGTGCATGTGATTGCATATTAATGATAACAAAAAGAATTTAAAAGTGCAGTAAGAGCACAGCTCTCAAATATCAGAATAAAAGTACAGCGTTTGAGTGCTCTAATCAAAAGACACAGGGTTTGAAGAACTGATGAAAACTCAAGACCACCTACGTGCTCCCTTACTGGAGACTCACTTGAGATCCAAGGACACAGACAAACTACAAGCTGAAGGGGCGGGGACAGGTCCCCTACACAAGTGAAACTGAGAAACAAAGAAAGAAATGGATTCTCTTTTGGACCCCAGAGAGAGTCAGTAGAAAATAGCCCTATCTAGCCACCGTGAATTCATTTTGTCTGGTTTCAGCAGTGCTCAGGCATAGATTTAGTGGTGCAGCAACTTCCTTCTCATTTCCTCTCACCTCAGCAAATGAATTGCTGTAATAATATGCGTCTGGACATTTATAATCATTGCTTTTTATGATGTTCACGAATGTAAAGAAGTAATAACCGCCTAAAGAGGGAAGTTTGGACACTCAAATAATCACTTCACTAAACAACGCACTCTTTGTTCCCAACTGCTCCTGTCCAGAAATAGGTGTTAATTCATATTTGTCCCTCCACATATCAGCAGTGATCACGCCAATGTCCCTCAAACATGGTGGTGTGCAAAGGGCCAAGTACACATTTCTGTCGACAACAGGCCAAGACGAAGGATACTTGTGGTCTTCAGGGATCACTTACTCACTGAATGTGGCTAAATAAAGTCAACAAGTGAGGAGGAAGTATAAGAGGACAGAGGACAAAGATACGGGTTCAAGTCCTTTCACCTCCATTTACTGGTTTTGTAAGCACACTCTGCTGACTCTACCTGAAAGCGTATCGGTGAACACAGTGCTCTCCTTATTTCTTAGTTACCTTGCAAGATTTCTGGAAGCATAATGTAGGGAAGAGACATAGGCTATGTTGTTAACTGTTCTGTACATAAGGATAGATGGGCAGACAAAAAGATGATTGTTTCATAGATAGATAGGTAGACAGACGACAGGTGAACGATAGATAGATAGGTACGTAGATTAATAGATGATAGACATCATAGATAGATGATAGGAAGATAGATAGATAGATACATAGATAGATACATAGATACATAGATATATACATACATAGATACATTGATAGACAGACAGACCTTTAGATAGATAGATACAGATACATATCTATTGACACAAAGCTATTGTTCATAACCAGAAGTTGAATGGTGAATAACATAGCTAAACAACAAACAAAAAGGAAGAATGAAATCCAGTTTAAAAAGTGCAGTAAGCAGCCTTAAGAAGAAAACAAATACTACCATTTGCAATGACGTGGATGGAGCAAGACAGTAGTATCTTCAGAAAAATAGGGCAGGCGGATAAAGACAAGTACCAAGTGATTTCACTCATGTGTGGAGTATAACAACATTGAAAAACTGAAGTAAAAAAAACAGCAGCTGACTCACAGAACCCGAGAGTTGACTAAAATTAACCAAAGGAAAAAGGACTGGGCAGGGTAAGTCTGAAGGGAGGGATAAGTGTGGGGAGAAAGAATGGGGGCATTAAGTTTTGCATGTATAATGTGCGGGGTCGGGTGTGCATGGGGAGTACTGTACAACACAGAGAAGACTAGTAGAGATCGTATAGCATCTTACTACTCACTGATGGACAGTGACTGTAACAGGGACTTTTGGGGGGGACATGGTGAAGGGGTCTACATCATCCAACTACGCTGATCGACAGTGACTGAAGAGGTTTTTCGGGGTGACTTGGTGAAGGGGGGAGCATAGTAAACATAATGTTCTTCACGTGATTGTAGATTAATGATAAAAAATATTCTTTAAGTGAAATAAGTGCACAGCTCTGAATCATCAGAATAAAAGATCAGGCACTGAGTGCTGCAAACAAAAGACACAGGGATAAAAGAAGGGATGAAAACTAAGACACCTACGTGCTTACTTACAGGAGACTCACTTGAGATCCAAGGACACAGACAAACTACAAGCCGAAGGTGTGTGGACAAGTACCCTACACGAGTGAAACGGAAAATCAAACAATCAAGCAAATGGATTCTGTTTGAGTCCCCAGAGACAGTCAGCAGAAAATAGCCGTATCTGGCCACCGTGAATTCTTTTTGTTTGGTTCCAACAGTTCCCAGCCATAGATTTAGTGGTGCAGCAACATACTTCTCATTTTCTCTGACCTCAACAACTGAGTTGCTGTAATAATAAGCATCTGGGACTTTGAAATCAGTGGATTTTATGATGTTTACGAATGTGAAAATCTAATAACCACCTAAAGAGGGAAGTTTGGACACTCAAATAAACACGTCACTCCACAATACACTCTTCGCTCCCAACTGCTCCTGTCTAGAAATTGGTGTTCCTTTTTATTTGAACCTCCGTCCTATCGGCGGTGATCACGCTGATGTCCTTCAAACATGGTGGTGAGCAAAGCAACAAGTTTACTTTTCTGTCGACAACAGGCCCAGAGGAATGATACTTGAGATCTTCAGGGAGCACTTAGTCAATGAATGTGGCTAAATACAGACAGCAAGTTAGAAGGAGATGAAAGAGGACAGAGGATAGAGACACGGGTTCAAGCCCCAGCACAACCATTTCCTGGTTTTGTAGGTACACGCGGCCGACTCGAACTGCAAGTGTCTCGGTGAACCCAGTGCTCCCTCTGCAGCCTAGATACTTTGCAGGATTGTGGGGAGCATAGTGTAGGAAAGTGATATTGGGAATATGGTTAACTGTTCTGTACACATGGACAGATGGACAGACAAAAAGATGATTGATTGAGTGATTGATAAATAGATAGACAGACAGATACATAGATATAGGTACATATCGATTAACACAAAGCTACTGCTCATAACAAGAGAGCAATGGTGAAAGCACATAGCAAATCTACAAACAAAAAAGAAGAATGAAATCCAGTTTAAAAAGTGCAGTAAGCCGCCATAAGAAGAAAACAAATCCTATCATTTGCAATAACGTGGATGGAGCTAGAGGGTATTATGCTCAGTCAAACAGGCCAGGCGGAGAAATACATGTACCAAATGATTTCACTCATGTGTGGAGTATGATAACAAAGAAAAACTGAAGGAAAAGACAGCAGCAGACTCACAGAACCCGAGAGTGGACTAACAGTTACCAAAGAGAAAGGGACTGGGTAGGGTTTGTGGGAAGGGAGTAATAAGTGCGGGGAAAAAGAATGGGGGCATTAGGATTATCATGTATAATGTGTAGGGTGGGGTGTCATGGGTAGGGCTGTTCAACACAGAGAAGACATGTAGTGATTCTACAGCATCTTAGTACATGCTGACGGAGAGCGGCTATAACTGGGATTTGGGGTGACTTGGTGAAGAGGGTAGACAGAATAACATAATTTTGTGCATGTGATTGCATATTAATGATAACAAAAAGAATTTAAAAGTGCAGTAAGAGCACAGCTCTCAAATATCAGAATAAAAGTACAGCCTTTGAGTGCTCTAATCAAAAGACACAGGGTTTGAAGAACTGATGAAAACTCAAGACCACCTACGTGCTCCCTTACTGGAGACTCACTTGAGATCCAAGGACACAGACAAACTACAAGCTGAAGGGGCGGGGACAGGTCCCCTACACAAGTGAAACTGAGAAACAAAGAAAGAAATGGATTCTCTTTTGGACCCCAGAGAGAGTCAGTAGAAAATAGCCCTATCTAGCCACCGTGAATTCATTTTGTCTGGTTTCAGCAGTGCTCAGGCATAGATTTAGTGGTGCAGCAACTTCCTTCTCATTTCCTCTCACCTCAGCAAATGAATTGCTGTAATAATATGCGTCTGGACATTTATAATCATTGCTTTTTATGATGTTCACGAATGTAAAGAAGTAATAACCGCCTAAAGAGGGAAGTTTGGACACTCAAATAATCACTTCACTAAACAACGCACTCTTTGTTCCCAACTGCTCCTGTCCAGAAATAGGTGTTAATTCATATTTGTCCCTCCACATATCAGCAGTGATCACGCCAATGTCCCTCAAACATGGTGGTGTGCAAAGGGCCAAGTACACATTTCTGTCGACAACAGGCCAAGACGAAGGATACTTGTGGTCTTCAGGGATCACTTACTCACTGAATGTGGCTAAATAAAGTCAACAAGTGAGGAGGAAGTATAAGAGGACAGAGGACAAAGATACGGGTTCAAGTCCTTTCACCTCCATTTACTGGTTTTGTAAGCACACTCTGCTGACTCTACCTGAAAGCGTATCGGTGAACACAGTGCTCTCCTTATGGCTTAGTTACCTTGCAAGATTTCTGGAAGCATAATGTAGGGAAGAGACATAGGCTATGTTGTTAACTGTTCTGTACATAAGGATAGATGGGCAGACAAAAAGATGATTGTTTCATAGATAGATAGGTAGACAGACGACAGGTGAACGATAGATAGATAGGTACGTAGATTAATAGATGATAGACATCATAGATAGATGATAGGAAGATAGATAGATAGATACATAGATAGATACATAGATACATAGATATATACATACATAGATACATTGATAGACAGACAGACCTTTAGATAGATAGATACAGATACATATCTATTGACACAAAGCTATTGTTCATAACCAGAAGTTGAATGGTGAATAACATAGCTAAACAACAAACAAAAAGGAAGAATGAAATCCAGTTTAAAAAGTGCAGTAAGCAGCCTTAAGAAGAAAACAAATACTACCATTTGCAATGACGTGGATGGAGCAAGACAGTAGTATCTTCAGAAAAATAGGGCAGGCGGATAAAGACAAGTACCAAGTGATTTCACTCATGTGTGGAGTATAACAACAAAGAAAAACTGAAGTAAAAAAAACAGCAGCTGACTCACAGAACCCGAGAGTTGACTAAAATTAACCAAAGGAAAAAGGACTGGGCAGGGTAAGTCTGAAGGGAGGGATAAGTGTGGGGAGAAAGAATGGGGGCATTAAGTTTTGCATGTATAATGTGCGGGGTCGGGTGTGCATGGGGAGTACTGTACAACACAGAGAAGACTAGTAGAGATCGTATAGCATCTTACTACTCACTGATGGACAGTGACTGTAACAGGGACTTTTGGGGGGGACATGGTGAAGGGGTCTACATCATCCAACTACGCTGATCGACAGTGACTGAAGAGGTTTTTCGGGGTGACTTGGTGAAGGGGGGAGCATAGTAAACATAATGTTCTTCACGTGATTGTAGATTAATGATAAAAAATATTCTTTAAGTGAAATAAGTGCACAGCTCTGAATCATCAGAATAAAAGATCAGGCACTGAGTGCTGCAAACAAAAGACACAGGGATAAAAGAAGGGATGAAAACTAAGACACCTACGTGCTTACTTACAGGAGACTCACTTGAGATCCAAGGACACAGACAAACTACAAGCCGAAGGTGTGTGGACAAGTACCCTACACGAGTGAAACGGAAAATCAAACAATCAAGCAAATGGATTCTGTTTGAGTCCCCAGAGACAGTCAGCAGAAAATAGCCGTATCTGGCCACCGTGAATTCTTTTTGTTTGGTTCCAACAGTTCCCAGCCATAGATTTAGTGGTGCAGCAACATACTTCTCATTTTCTCTGACCTCAACAACTGAGTTGCTGTAATAATAAGCATCTGGGACTTTGAAATCAGTGGATTTTATGATGTTTACGAATGTGAAAATCTAATAACCACCTAAAGAGGGAAGTTTGGACACTCAAATAAACACGTCACTCCACAATACACTCTTCGCTCCCAACTGCTCCTGTCTAGAAATTGGTGTTCCTTTTTATTTGAACCTCCGTCCTATCGGCGGTGATCACGCTGATGTCCTTCAAACATGGTGGTGAGCAAAGCAACAAGTTTACTTTTCTGTCGACAACAGGCCCAGAGGAATGATACTTGAGATCTTCAGGGAGCACTTAGTCAATGAATGTGGCTAAATACAGACAGCAAGTTAGAAGGAGATGAAAGAGGACAGAGGATAGAGACACGGGTTCAAGCCCCAGCACAACCATTTCCTGGTTTTGTAGGTACACGCGGCCGACTCGAACTGCAAGTGTCTCGGTGAACCCAGTGCTCCCTCTGCAGCCTAGATACTTTGCAGGATTGTGGGGAGCATAGTGTAGGAAAGTGATATTGGGAATATGGTTAACTGTTCTGTACACATGGACAGATGGACAGACAAAAAGATGATTGATTGAGTGATTGATAAATAGATAGACAGACAGATACATAGATATAGGTACATATCGATTAACACAAAGCTACTGCTCATAACAAGAGAGCAATGGTGAAAGCACATAGCAAATCTACAAACAAAAAAGAAGAATGAAATCCAGTTTAAAAAGTGCAGTAAGCCGCCATAAGAAGAAAACAAATCCTATCATTTGCAATAACGTGGATGGAGCTAGAGGGTATTATGCTCAGTCAAACAGGCCAGGCGGAGAAATACATGTACCAAATGATTTCACTCATGTGTGGAGTATGATAACAAAGAAAAACTGAAGGAAAAGACAGCAGCAGACTCACAGAACCCGAGAGTGGACTAACAGTTACCAAAGAGAAAGGGACTGGGTAGGGTTTGTGGGAAGGGAGTAATAAGTGCGGGGAAAAAGAATGGGGGCATTAGGATTATCATGTATAATGTGTAGGGTGGGGTGTCATGGGTAGGGCTGTTCAACACAGAGAAGACATGTAGTGATTCTACAGCATCTTAGTACATGCTGACGGAGAGCGGCTATAACTGGGATTTGGGGTGACTTGGTGAAGAGGGTAGACAGAATAACATAATTTTGTGCATGTGATTGCATATTAATGATAACAAAAAGAATTTAAAAGTGCAGTAAGAGCACAGCTCTCAAATATCAGAATAAAAGTACAGCCTTTGAGTGCTCTAATCAAAAGACACAGGGTTTGAAGAACTGATGAAAACTCAAGACCACCTACGTGCTCCCTTACTGGAGACTCACTTGAGATCCAAGGACACAGACAAACTACAAGCTGAAGGGGCGGGGACAGGTCCCCTACACAAGTGAAACTGAGAAACAAAGAAAGAAATGGATTCTCTTTTGGACCCCAGAGAGAGTCAGTAGAAAATAGCCCTATCTAGCCACCGTGAATTCATTTTGTCTGGTTTCAGCAGTGCTCAGGCATAGATTTAGTGGTGCAGCAACTTCCTTCTCATTTCCTCTCACCTCAGCAAATGAATTGCTGTAATAATATGCGTCTGGACATTTATAATCATTGCTTTTTATGATGTTCACGAATGTAAAGAAGTAATAACCGCCTAAAGAGGGAAGTTTGGACACTCAAATAATCACTTCACTAAACAACGCACTCTTTGTTCCCAACTGCTCCTGTCCAGAAATAGGTGTTAATTCATATTTGTCCCTCCACATATCAGCAGTGATCACGCCAATGTCCCTCAAACATGGTGGTGTGCAAAGGGCCAAGTACACATTTCTGTCGACAACAGGCCAAGACGAAGGATACTTGTGGTCTTCAGGGATCACTTACTCACTGAATGTGGCTAAATAAAGTCAACAAGTGAGGAGGAAGTATAAGAGGACAGAGGACAAAGATACGGGTTCAAGTCCTTTCACCTCCATTTACTGGTTTTGTAAGCACACTCTGCTGACTCTACCTGAAAGCGTATCGGTGAACACAGTGCTCTCCTTATGGCTTAGTTACCTTGCAAGATTTCTGGAAGCATAATGTAGGGAAGAGACATAGGCTATGTTGTTAACTGTTCTGTACATAAGGATAGATGGGCAGACAAAAAGATGATTGTTTCATAGATAGATAGGTAGACAGACGACAGGTGAACGATAGATAGATAGGTACGTAGATTAATAGATGATAGACATCATAGATAGATGATAGGAAGATAGATAGATAGATACATAGATAGATACATAGATACATAGATATATACATACATAGATACATTGATAGACAGACAGACCTTTAGATAGATAGATACAGATACATATCTATTGACACAAAGCTATTGTTCATAACCAGAAGTTGAATGGTGAATAACATAGCTAAACAACAAACAAAAAGGAAGAATGAAATCCAGTTTAAAAAGTGCAGTAAGCAGCCTTAAGAAGAAAACAAATACTACCATTTGCAATGACGTGGATGGAGCAAGACAGTAGTATCTTCAGAAAAATAGGGCAGGCGGATAAAGACAAGTACCAAGTGATTTCACTCATGTGTGGAGTATAACAACAAAGAAAAACTGAAGTAAAAAAAACAGCAGCTGACTCACAGAACCCGAGAGTTGACTAAAATTAACCAAAGGAAAAAGGACTGGGCAGGGTAAGTCTGAAGGGAGGGATAAGTGTGGGGAGAAAGAATGGGGGCATTAAGTTTTGCATGTATAATGTGCGGGGTCGGGTGTGCATGGGGAGTACTGTACAACACAGAGAAGACTAGTAGAGATCGTATAGCATCTTACTACTCACTGATGGACAGTGACTGTAACAGGGACTTTTGGGGGGGACATGGTGAAGGGGTCTACATCATCCAACTACGCTGATCGACAGTGACTGAAGAGGTTTTTCGGGGTGACTTGGTGAAGGGGGGAGCATAGTAAACATAATGTTCTTCACGTGATTGTAGATTAATGATAAAAAATATTCTTTAAGTGAAATAAGTGCACAGCTCTGAATCATCAGAATAAAAGATCAGGCACTGAGTGCTGCAAACAAAAGACACAGGGATAAAAGAAGGGATGAAAACTAAGACACCTACGTGCTTACTTACAGGAGACTCACTTGAGATCCAAGGACACAGACAAACTACAAGCCGAAGGTGTGTGGACAAGTACCCTACACGAGTGAAACGGAAAATCAAACAATCAAGCAAATGGATTCTGTTTGAGTCCCCAGAGACAGTCAGCAGAAAATAGCCGTATCTGGCCACCGTGAATTCTTTTTGTTTGGTTCCAACAGTTCCCAGCCATAGATTTAGTGGTGCAGCAACATACTTCTCATTTTCTCTGACCTCAACAACTGAGTTGCTGTAATAATAAGCATCTGGGCCTTTGAAATCAGTGGATTTTATGATGTTTACGAATGTGAAAATCTAATAACCACCTAAAGAGGGAAGTTTGGACACTCAAATAAACACGTCACTCCACAATACACTCTTCGCTCCCAACTGCTCCTGTCTAGAAATTGGTGTTCCTTTTTATTTGAACCTCCGTCCTATCGGCGGTGATCACGCTGATGTCCTTCAAACATGGTGGTGAGCAAAGCAACAAGTTTACTTTTCTGTCGACAACAGGCCCAGAGGAATGATACTTGAGATCTTCAGGGAGCACTTAGTCAATGAATGTGGCTAAATACAGACAGCAAGTTAGAAGGAGATGAAAGAGGACAGAGGATAGAGACACGGGTTCAAGCCCCAGCACAACCATTTCCTGGTTTTGTAGGTACACGCGGCCGACTCGAACTGCAAGTGTCTCGGTGAACCCAGTGCTCCCTCTGCAGCCTAGATACTTTGCAGGATTGTGGGGAGCATAGTGTAGGAAAGTGATATTGGGAATATGGTTAACTGTTCTGTACACATGGACAGATGGACAGACAAAAAGATGATTGATTGAGTGATTGATAAATAGATAGACAGACAGATACATAGATATAGGTACATATCGATTAACACAAAGCTACTGCTCATAACAAGAGAGCAATGGTGAAAGCACATAGCAAATCTACAAACAAAAAAGAAGAATGAAATCCAGTTTAAAAAGTGCAGTAAGCCGCCATAAGAAGAAAACAAATCCTATCATTTGCAATAACGTGGATGGAGCTAGAGGGTATTATGCTCAGTCAAACAGGCCAGGCGGAGAAATACATGTACCAAATGATTTCACTCATGT
The DNA here is from genome assembly GCF_030020395.1 of Manis pentadactyla. Classification (NCBI taxonomy): domain Eukaryota; kingdom Metazoa; phylum Chordata; class Mammalia; order Pholidota; family Manidae; genus Manis; species Manis pentadactyla. Next base: position 42,710,487 of record NC_080031.1, on the reverse strand, counting down.
GTGGAGTATGATAACAAAGAAAAACTGAAGGAAAAGACAGCAGCAGACTCACAGAACCCGAGAGTGGACTAACAGTTACCAAAGAGAAAGGGACTGGGTAGGGTTTGTGGGAAGGGAGTAATAAGTGCGGGGAAAAAGAATGGGGGCATTAGGATTATCATGTATAATGTGTAGGGTGGGGTGTCATGGGTAGGGCTGTTCAACACAGAGAAGACATGTAGTGATTCTACAGCATCTTAGTACATGCTGACGGAGAGCGGCTATAACTGGGATTTGGGGTGACTTGGTGAAGAGGGTAGACAGAATAACATAATTTTGTGCATGTGATTGCATATTAATGATAACAAAAAGAATTTAAAAGTGCAGTAAGAGCACAGCTCTCAAATATCAGAATAAAAGTACAGCCTTTGAGTGCTCTAATCAAAAGACACAGGGTTTGAAGAACTGATGAAAACTCAAGACCACCTACGTGCTCCCTTACTGGAGACTCACTTGAGATCCAAGGACACAGACAAACTACAAGCTGAAGGGGCGGGGACAGGTCCCCTACACAAGTGAAACTGAGAAACAAAGAAAGAAATGGATTCTCTTTTGGACCCCAGAGAGAGTCAGTAGAAAATAGCCCTATCTAGCCACCGTGAATTCATTTTGTCTGGTTTCAGCAGTGCTCAGGCATAGATTTAGTGGTGCAGCAACTTCCTTCTCATTTCCTCTCACCTCAGCAAATGAATTGCTGTAATAATATGCGTCTGGACATTTATAATCATTGCTTTTTATGATGTTCACGAATGTAAAGAAGTAATAACCGCCTAAAGAGGGAAGTTTGGACACTCAAATAATCACTTCACTAAACAACGCACTCTTTGTTCCCAACTGCTCCTGTCCAGAAATAGGTGTTAATTCATATTTGTCCCTCCACATATCAGCAGTGATCACGCCAATGTCCCTCAAACATGGTGGTGTGCAAAGGGCCAAGTACACATTTCTGTCGACAACAGGCCCAGACGAAGGATACTTGTGGTCTTCAGGGATCACTTACTCACTGAATGTGGCTAAATAAAGTCAACAAGTGAGGAGGAAGTATAAGAGGACAGAGGACAAAGATACGGGTTCAAGTCCTTTCACCTCCATTTACTGGTTTTGTAAGCACACTCTGCTGACTCTACCTGAAAGCGTATCGGTGAACACAGTGCTCTCCTTATGGCTTAGTTACCTTGCAAGATTTCTGGAAGCATAATGTAGGGAAGAGACATAGGCTATGTTGTTAACTGTTCTGTACATAAGGATAGATGGGCAGACAAAAAGATGATTGTTTCATAGATAGATAGGTAGACAGACGACAGGTGAACGATAGATAGATAGGTACGTAGATTAATAGATGATAGACATCATAGATAGATGATAGGAAGATAGATAGATAGATACATAGATAGATACATAGATACATAGATATATACATACATAGATACATAGATAGACAGACAGACCTTTAGATAGATAGATACAGATACATATCTATTGACACAAAGCTATTGTTCATAACCAGGAGTTGAATGGTGAATAACATAGCTAAACTACAAACAAAAAGGAAGAATGAAATCCAGTTTAAAAAGTGCAGTAAGCAGCCTTAAGAAGAAAACAAATACTACCATTTGCAATGACGTGGATGGAGCAAGACAGTAGTATCTTCAGAAAAATAGGGCAGGCGGATAAAGACAAGTACCAAGTGATTTCACTCATGTGTGGAGTATAACAACAAAGAAAAACTGAAGTAAAAAAACAGCAGCTGACTCACAGAACCCGAGAGTTGACTAAAATTAACCAAAGGAAAAAGGACTGGGCAGGGTGAGTCTGAAGGGAGGGATAAGTGTGGGGAGAAAGAATGGGGGCATTAAGTTTTGCATGTATAATGCGCGGGGTCGGGTGTGCATGGGGAGTACTGTACAACACAGAGAAGACTAGTAGAGATCGTATAGCATCTTACTACTCACTGATGGACAGTGACTGTAACAGGGACTTTTGTGGGGGACATGGTGAAGGGGTCTACATCATCCAACTACGCTGATCGACAGTGACTGAAGAGGTTTTTCGGGGGGACTTGGTGAAGGGGGGAGCATAGTAAACATAATGTTCTTCACGTGATTGTAGATTAATGATAAAAAATATTCTTTAAGTGAAATAAGTGCACAGCTCTGAATCATCAGAATAAAAGATCAGGCACTGAGTGCTGCAAACAAAAGACACAGGGATAAAAGAAGGGATGAAAACTAAGACACCTACGTGCTTACTTACAGGAGACTCACTTGAGATCCAAGGACACAGACAAACTACAAGCCGAAGGTGTGTGGACAAGTACCCTACACGAGTGAAACGGAAAATCAAACAATCAAGCAAATGGATTCTGTTTGAGTCCCCAGAGACAGTCAGCAGAAAATAGCCGTATCTGGCCACCGTGAATTCTTTTTGTTTGGTTCCAACAGTTCCCAGCCATAGATTTAGTGGTGCAGCAACATACTTCTCATTTTCTCTGACCTCAACAACTGAGTTGCTGTAATAATAAGCATCTGGGCCTTTGAAATCAGTGGATTTTATGATGTTTACGAATATGAAAATCTAATAACCACCTAAAGAGGGAAGTTTGGACACTCAAATAAACACGTCACTCAACAATACACTCTTCGCTCCCAACTGCTCCTGTCTAGAAATTGGTGTTCCTTTTTATTTGAACCTCCGTCCTATCGGCGGTGATCACGCTGATGTCCTTCAAACATGGTGGTGAGCAAAGCAACAAGTTTACTTTTCTGTCGACAACAGGCCCAGAGGAATGATACTTGAGATCTTCAGGGAGCACTTAGTCAATGAATGTGGCTAAATACAGACAGCAAGTTAGAAGGAGATGAAAGAGGACAGAGGATAGAGACACGGGTTCAAGCCCCAGCACAACCATTTCCTGGTTTTGTAGGTACACGCGGCCGACTCGAACTGCAAGTGTCTCGGTGAACCCAGTGCTCCCTCTGCAGCCTAGATACTTTGCAGGATTGTGGGGAGCATAGTGTAGGAAAGTGATATTGGGAATATGGTTAACTGTTCTGTACACATGGACAGATGGACAGACAAAAAGATGATTGATTGAGTGATTGATAAATAGATAGACAGACAGATACATAGATATAGGTACATATCGATTAACACAAAGCTACTGCTCATAACAAGAGAGCAATGGTGAAAGCACATAGCAAATCTACAAACAAAAAAGAAGAATGAAATCCAGTTTAAAAAGTGCAGTAAGCCGCCATAAGAAGAAAACAAATCCTATCATTTGCAATAACGTGGATGGAGCTAGAGGGTATTATGCTCAGTCAAACAGGCCAGGCGGAGAAATACATGTACCAAATGATTTCACTCATGTGTGGAGTATGATAACAAAGAAAAACTGAAGGAAAAGACAGCAGCAGACTCACAGAACCCGAGAGTGGACTAACAGTTACCAAAGAGAAAGGGACTGGGTAGGGTTTGTGGGAAGGGAGTAATAAGTGCGGGGAAAAAGAATGGGGGCATTAGGATTATCATGTATAATGTGTAGGGTGGGGTGTCATGGGTAGGGCTGTTCAACACAGAGAAGACATGTAGTGATTCTACAGCATCTTAGTACATGCTGACGGAGAGCGGCTATAACTGGGATTTGGGGTGACTTGGTGAAGAGGGTAGACAGAATAACATAATTTTGTGCATGTGATTGCATATTAATGATAACAAAAAGAATTTAAAAGTGCAGTAAGAGCACAGCTCTCAAATATCAGAATAAAAGTACAGCCTTTGAGTGCTCTAATCAAAAGACACAGGGTTTGAAGAACTGATGAAAACTCAAGACCACCTACGTGCTCCCTTACTGGAGACTCACTTGAGATCCAAGGACACAGACAAACTACAAGCTGAAGGGGCGGGGACAGGTCCCCTACACAAGTGAAACTGAGAAACAAAGAAAGAAATGGATTCTCTTTTGGACCCCAGAGAGAGTCAGTAGAAAATAGCCCTATCTAGCCACCGTGAATTCATTTTGTCTGGTTTCAGCAGTGCTCAGGCATAGATTTAGTGGTGCAGCAACTTCCTTCTCATTTCCTCTCACCTCAGCAAATGAATTGCTGTAATAATATGCGTCTGGACATTTATAATCATTGCTTTTTATGATGTTCACGAATGTAAAGAAGTAATAACCGCCTAAAGAGGGAAGTTTGGACACTCAAATAATCATTTCACAAAACAACGCACTCTTTGTTCCCAACTGCTCCTGTCCAGAAATAGGTGTTAATTCATATTTGTCCCTCCACATATCAGCAGTGATCACGCCAATGTCCCTCAAACATGGTGGTGTGCAAAGGGCCAAGTACACATTTCTGTCGACAACAGGCCCAGACGAAGGATACTTGTGGTCTTCAGGGATCACTTACTCACTGAATGTGGCTAAATAAAGTCAACAAGTGAGGAGGAAGTATAAGAGGACAGAGGACAAAGATACGGGTTCAAGTCCTTTCACCTCCATTTACTGGTTTTGTAAGCACACTCTGCTGACTCTACCTGAAAGCGTATCGGTGAACACAGTGCTCTCCTTATGGCTTAGTTACCTTGCAAGATTTCTGGAAGCATAATGTAGGGAAGAGACATAGGCTATGTTGTTAACTGTTCTGTACATAAGGATAGATGGGCAGACAAAAAGATGATTGTTTCATAGATAGATAGGTAGACAGACGACAGGTGAACGATAGATAGATAGGTACGTAGATTAATAGATGATAGACATCATAGATAGATGATAGGAAGATAGATAGATAGATACATAGATAGATACATAGATACATAGATATATACATACATAGATACATAGATAGACAGACAGACCTTTAGATAGATAGATACAGATACATATCTATTGACACAAAGCTATTGTTCATAACCAGGAGTTGAATGGTGAATAACATAGCTAAACTACAAACGAAAAGGAAGAATGAAATCCAGTTTAAAAAGTGCAGTAAGCAGCTTTAAGAAGAAAACAAATACTACCATTTGCAATGACGTGGATGGAGCAAGACAGTAGTATCTTCAGAAAAATAGGGCAGGCGGATAAAGACAAGTACCAAGTGATTTCACTCATGTGTGGAGTATAACAACAAAGAAAAACTGAAGTAAAAAAAACAGCAGCTGACTCACAGAACCCGAGAGTTGACTAAAATTAACCAAAGGAAAAAGGACTGGGCAGGGTGAGTCTGAAGGGAGGGATAAGTGTGGGGAGAAAGAATGGGGGCATTAAGTTTTGCATGTATAATGCGCGGGGTCGGGTGTGCATGGGGAGTACTGTACAACACAGAGAAGACTAGTAGAGATCGTATAGCATCTTACTATTCACTGATGGGCAGTGACTGTAACAGGGACTTTTGGGGGGGACATGGTGAAGGGGTCTACATCATCCAACTACGCTGATCGACAGTGACTGAAGAGGTTTTTCGGGGGGACTTGGTGAAGGGGGGAGCATAGTAAACATAATGTTCTTCACGTGATTGTAGATTAATGATAAAAAATATTCTTTAAGTGAAATAAGTGCACAGCTCTGAATCATCAGAATAAAAGATCAGGTACTGAGTGCTGCAAACAAAAGACACAGGGATAAAAGAAGGGATGAAAACTAAGACACCTACGTGCTTACTTACAGGAGACTCACTTGAGATCCAAGGACACAGACAAACTACAAGCCGAAGGTGTGTGGACAAGTACCCTACACGAGTGAAACGGAAAATCAAACAATCAAGCAAATGGATTCTGTTTGAGTCCCCAGAGACAGTCAGCAGAAAATAGCCGTATCTGGCCACCGTGAATTCTTTTTGTTTGGTTCCAACAGTTCCCAGCCATAGATTTAGTGGTGCAGCAACATACTTCTCATTTTCTCTGACCTCAACAACTGAATTGCTGTAATAATAAGCATCTGGGCCTTTGAAATCAGTGGATTTTATGATGTTTACGAATGTGAAAATCTAATAACCACCTAAAGAGGGAAGTTTGGACACTCAAATAAACACGTCACTCCACAATACACTCTTCGCTCCCAACTGCTCCTGTCTAGAAATTGGTGTTCCTTTTTATTTGAACTTCCGTCCTATCGGTGGTGATCACGCTGATGTCCTTCAAACATGGTGGTGAGCAAAGCAACAAGTTTACTTTTCTGTCGACAACAGGCCCAGAGGAATGATACTTGAGATCTTCAGGGAGCACTTAGTCAATGAATGTGGCTAAATACAGACAGCAAGTTAGAAGGAGATGAAAGAGGACAGAGGATAGAGACACGGGTTCAAGCCCCAGCACAACCATTTCCTGGTTTTGTAGGTACACGCGGCCGACTCGAACTGCAAGTGTCTCGGTGAACCCAGTGCTCCCTCTGCAGCCTAGATACTTTGCAGGATTGTGGGGAGCATAGTGTAGGAAAGTGATATTGGGAATATGGTTAACTGTTCTGTACACATGGACAGATGGACAGACAAAAAGATGATTGATTGAGTGATTGATAAATAGATAGACAGACAGATACATAGATATAGGTACATATCGATTAACACAAAGCTACTGCTCATAACAAGAGAGCAATGGTGAAAGCACATAGCAAATCTACAAACAAAAAAGAAGAATGAAATCCAGTTTAAAAAGTGCAGTAAGCCGCCATAAGAAGAAAACAAATCCTATCATTTGCAATAACGTGGATGGAGCTAGAGGGTATTATGCTCAGTCAAACAGGCCAGGCGGAGAAATACATGTACCAAATGATTTCACTCATGTGTGGAGTATGATAACAAAGAAAAACTGAAGGAAAAGACAGCAGCAGACTCACAGAACCCGAGAGTGGACTAACAGTTACCAAAGAGAAAGGGACTGGGTAGGGTTTGTGGGAAGGGAGTAATAAGTGCGGGGAAAAAGAATGGGGGCATTAGGATTATCATGTATAATGTGTAGGGTGGGGTGTCATGGGTAGGGCTGTTCAACACAGAGAAGACATGTAGTGATTCTACAGCATCTTAGTACATGCTGACGGAGAGCGGCTATAACTGGGATTTGGGGTGACTTGGTGAAGAGGGTAGACAGAATAACATAATTTTGTGCATGTGATTGCATATTAATGATAACAAAAAGAATTTAAAAGTGCAGTAAGAGCACAGCTCTCAAATATCAGAATAAAAGTACAGCGTTTGAGTGCTCTAATCAAAAGACACAGGGTTTGAAGAACTGATGAAAACTCAAGACCACCTACGTGCTCCCTTACTGGAGACTCACTTGAGATCCAAGGACACAGACAAACTACAAGCTGAAGGGGCGGGGACAGGTCCCCTACACAAGTGAAACTGAGAAACAAAGAAAGAAATGGATTCTCTTTTGGACCCCAGAGAGAGTCAGTAGAAAATAGCCCTATCTAGCCACCGTGAATTCATTTTGTCTGGTTTCAGCAGTGCTCAGGCATAGATTTAGTGGTGCAGCAACTTCCTTCTCATTTCCTCTCACCTCAGCAAATGAATTGCTGTAATAATATGCGTCTGGACATTTATAATCATTGCTTTTTATGATGTTCACGAATGTAAAGAAGTAATAACCGCCTAAAGAGGGAAGTTTGGACACTCAAATAATCACTTCACTAAACAACGCACTCTTTGTTCCCAACTGCTCCTGTCCAGAAATAGGTGTTAATTCATATTTGTCCCTCCACATATCAGCAGTGATCACGCCAATGTCCCTCAAACATGGTGGTGTGCAAAGGGCCAAGTACACATTTCTGTCGACAACAGGCCAAGACGAAGGATACTTGTGGTCTTCAGGGATCACTTACTCACTGAATGTGGCTAAATAAAGTCAACAAGTGAGGAGGAAGTATAAGAGGACAGAGGACAAAGATACGGGTTCAAGTCCTTTCACCTCCATTTACTGGTTTTGTAAGCACACTCTGCTGACTCTACCTGAAAGCGTATCGGTGAACACAGTGCTCTCCTTATGGCTTAGTTACCTTGCAAGATTTCTGGAAGCATAATGTAGGGAAGAGACATAGGCTATGTTGTTAACTGTTCTGTACATAAGGATAGATGGGCAGACAAAAAGATGATTGTTTCATAGATAGATAGGTAGACAGACGACAGGTGAACGATAGATAGATAGGTACGTAGATTAATAGATGATAGACATCATAGATAGATGATAGGAAGATAGATAGATAGATACATAGATAGATACATAGATACATAGATATATACATACATAGATACATAGATAGACAGACAGACCTTTAGATAGATAGATACAGATACATATCTATTGACACAAAGCTATTGTTCATAACCAGGAGTTGAATGGTGAATAACATAGCTAAACTACAAACAAAAAGGAAGAATGAAATCCAGTTTAAAAAGTGCAGTAAGCAGCCTTAAGAAGAAAACAAATACTACCATTTGCAATGACGTGGATGGAGCAAGACAGTAGTATCTTCAGAAAAATAGGGCAGGCGGATAAAGACAAGTACCAAGTGATTTCACTCATGTGTGGAGTATAACAACAAAGAAAAACTGAAGTAAAAAAAACAGCAGCTGACTCACAGAACCCGAGAGTTGACTAAAATTAACCAAAGGAAAAAGGACTGGGCAGGGTGAGTCTGAAGGGAGGGATAAGTGTGGGGAGAAAGAATGGGGGCATTAAGTTTTGCATGTATAATGCGCGGGGTCGGGTGTGCATGGGGAGTACTGTAAAACACAGAGAAGACTAGTAGAGATCGTATAGCATCTTACTACTCACTGATGGACAGTGACTGTAACAGGGACTTTTGGGGGGGACATGGTGAAGGGGTCTACATCATCCAACTACGCTGATCGACAGTGACTGAAGAGGTTTTTCGGGGGGACTTGGTGAAGGGGGGAGCATAGTAAACATAATGTTCTTCACGTGATTGTAGATTAATGATAAAAAATATTCTTTAAGTGAAATAAGTGCACAGCTCTGAATCATCAGAATAAAAGATCAGGCACTGAGTGCTGCAAACAAAAGACACAGGGATAAAAGAAGGGATGAAAACTAAGACACCTACGTGCTTACTTACAGGAGACTCACTTGAGATCCAAGGACACAGACAAACTACAAGCCGAAGGTGTGTGGACAAGTACCGTACACGAGTGAAACGGAAAATCAAACAATCAAGCAAATGGATTCTGTTTGAGTCCCCAGAGACAGTCAGCAGAAAATAGCCGTATCTGGCCACCGTGAATTCTTTTTGTTTGGTTCCAACAGTTCCCAGCCATAGATTTAGTGGTGCAGCAACATACTTCTCATTTTCTCTGACCTCAACAACTGAGTTGCTGTAATAATAAGCATCTGGGCCTTTGAAATCAGTGGATTTTATGATGTTTACGAATGTGAAAATCTAATAACCACCTAAAGAGGGAAGTTTGGACACTCAAATAAACACGTCACTCTGCAATACACTCTTCGCTCCCAACTGCTCCTGTCTAGAAATTGGTGTTCCTTTTTATTTGAACCTCCGTCCTATCGGCGGTGATCACGCTGATGTCCTTCAAACATGGTGGTGAGCAAAGCAACAAGTTTACTTTTCTGTCGACAACAGGCCCAGAGGAATGATACTTGAGATCTTCAGGGAGCACTTAGTCAATGAATGTGGCTAAATACAGACAGCAAGTTAGAAGGAGATGAAAGAGGACAGAGGATAGAGACACGGGTTCAAGCCCCAGCACAACCATTTCCTGGTTTTGTAGGTACACGCGGCCGACTCGAACTGCAAGTGTCTCGGTGAACCCAGTGCTCCCTCTGCAGCCTAGATACTTTGCAGGATTGTGGGGAGCATAGTGTAGGAAAGTGATATTGGGAATATGGTTAACTGTTCTGTACACATGGACAGATGGACAGACAAAAAGATGATTGATTGAGTGATTGATAAATAGATAGACAGACAGATACATAGATATAGGTACATATCGATTAACACAAAGCTACTGCTCATAACAAGAGAGCAATGGTGAAAGCACATAGCAAATCTACAAACAAAAAAGAAGAATGAAATCCAGTTTAAAAAGTGCAGTAAGCCGCCATAAGAAGAAAACAAATCCTATCATTTGCAATAACGTGGATGGAGCTAGAGGGTATTATGCTCAGTCAAACAGGCCAGGCGGAGAAATACATGTACCAAATGATTTCACTCATGTGTGGAGTATGATAACAAAGAAAAACTGAAGGAAAAGACAGCAGCAGACTCACAGAACCCGAGAGTGGACTAACAGTTACCAAAGAGAAAGGGACTGGGTAGGGTTTGTGGGAAGGGATTAATAAGTGCGGGGAAAAAGAATGGGGGCATTAGGATTATCATGTATAATGTGTAGGGTGGGGTGTCATGGGTAGGGCTGTTCAACACAGAGAAGACATGTAGTGATTCTACAGCATCTTAGTACATGCTGACGGAGAGCGGCTATAACTGGGATTTGGGGTGACTTGGTGAAGAGGGTAGACAGAATAACATAATTTTGTGCATGTGATTGCATATTAATGATAACAAAAAGAATTTAAAAGTGCAGTAAGAGCACAGCTCTCAAATATCAGAATAAAAGTACAGCGTTTGAGTGCTCTAATCAAAAGACACAGGGTTTGAAGAACTGATGAAAACTCAAGACCACCTACGTGCTCCCTTACTGGAGACTCACTTGAGATCCAAGGACACAGACAAACTACAAGCTGAAGGGGCGGGGACAGGTCCCCTACACAAGTGAAACTGAGAAACAAAGAAAGAAATGGATTCTCTTTTGGACCCCAGAGAGAGTCAGTAGAAAATAGCCCTATCTAGCCACCGTGAATTCATTTTGTCTGGTTTCAGCAGTGCTCAGGCATAGATTTAGTGGTGCAGCAACTTCCTTCTCATTTCCTCTCACCTGAGCAAATGAATTGCTGTAATAATATGCGTCTGGACATTTATAATCATTGCTTTTTATGATGTTCACGAATGTAAAGAAGTAATAACCGCCTAAAGAGGGAAGTTTGGACACTCAAATAATCATTTCACTAAACAACGCACTCTTTGTTCCCAACTGCTCCTGTCCAGAAATAGGTGTTAATTCATATTTGTCCCTCCACATATCAGCAGTGATCACGCCAATGTCCCTCAAACATGGTGGTGTGCAAAGGGCCAAGTACACATTTCTGTCGACAACAGGCCCAGACGAAGGATACTTGTGGTCTTCAGGGATCACTTACTCACTGAATGTGGCTAAATAAAGTCAACAAGTGAGGAGGAAGTATAAGAGGACAGAGGACAAAGATACGGGTTCAAGTCCTTTCACCTCCATTTACTGGTTTTGTAAGCACACTCTGCTGACTCTACCTGAAAGCGTATCGGTGAACACAGTGCTCTCCTTATGGCTTAGTTACCTTGCAAGATTTCTGGAAGCATAATGTAGGGAAGAGACATAGGCTATGTTGTTAACTGTTCTGTACATAAGGATAGATGGGCAGACAAAAAGATGATTGTTTCATAGATAGATAGGTAGACAGACGACAGGTGAACGATAGATAGATAGGTACGTAGATTAATAGATGATAGACATCATAGATAGATGATAGGAAGATAGATAGATAGATACATAGATAGATACATAGATACATAGATATATACATACATAGATACATAGATAGACAGACAGACCTTTAGATAGATAGATACAGATACATATCTATTGACACAAAGCTATTGTTCATAACCAGGAGTTGAATGGTGAATAACATAGCTAAACTACAAACGAAAAGGAAGAATGAAATCCAGTTTAAAAAGTGCAGTAAGCAGCCTTAAGAAGAAAACAAATACTACCATTTGCAATGACGTGGATGGAGCAAGACAGTAGTATCTTCAGAAAAATAGGGCAGGCGGATAAAGACAAGTACCAAGTGATTTCACTCATGTGTGGAGTATAACAACAAAGAAAAACTGAAGTAAAAAAAACAGCAGCTGACTCACAGAACCCGAGAGTTGACTAAAATTAACCAAAGGAAAAAGGACTGGGCAGGGTGAGTCTGAAGGGAGGGATAAGTGTGGGGAGAAAGAATGGGGGCATTAAGTTTTGCATGTATAATGCGCGGGGTCGGGTGTGCATGGGGAGTACTGTACAACACAGAGAAGACTAGTAGAGATCGTATAGCATCTTACTATTCACTGATGGGCAGTGACTGTAACAGGGACTTTTGGGGGGGACATGGTGAAGGGGTCTACATCATCCAACTACGCTGATCGACAGTGACTGAAGAGGTTTTTCGGGGGGACTTGGTGAAGGGGGGAGCATAGTAAACATAATGTTCTTCACGTGATTGTAGATTAATGATAAAAAATATTCTTTAAGTGAAATAAGTGCACAGCTCTGAATCATCAGAATAAAAGATCAGGTACTGAGTGCTGCAAACAAAAGACACAGGGATAAAAGAAGGGATGAAAACTAAGACACCTACGTGCTTACTTACAGGAGACTCACTTGAGATCCAAGGACACAGACAAACTACAAGCCGAAGGTGTGTGGACAAGTACCCTACACGAGTGAAACGGAAAATCAAACAATCAAGCAAATGGATTCTGTTTGAGTCCCCAGAGACAGTCAGCAGAAAATAGCCGTATCTGGCCACCGTGAATTCTTTTTGTTTGGTTCCAACAGTTCCCAGCCATAGATTTAGTGGTGCAGCAACATACTTCTCATTTTCTCTGACCTCAACAACTGAGTTGCTGTAATAATAAGCATCTGGGCCTTTGAAATCAGTGGATTTTATGATGTTTACGAATGTGAAAATCTAATAACCACCTAAAGAGGGAAGTTTGGACACTCAAATAAACACGTCACTCCACAATACACTCTTCGCTCCCAACTGCTCCTGTCTAGAAATTGGTGTTCCTTTTTATTTGAACTTCCGTCCTATCGGCGGTGATCACGCTGATGTCCTTCAAACATGGTGGTGAGCAAAGCAACAAGTTTACTTTTCTGTCGACAACAGGCCCAGAGGAATGATACTTGAGATCTTCAGGGAGCACTTAGTCAATGAATGTGGCTAAATACAGACAGCAAGTTAGAAGGAGATGAAAGAGGACAGAGGATAGAGACACGGGTTCAAGCCCCAGCACAACCATTTCCTGGTTTTGTAGGTACACGCGGCCGACTCGAACTGCAAGTGTCTTGGTGAACCCAGTGCTCCCTCTGCAGCCTAGATACTTTGCAGGATTGTGGGGAGCATAGTGTAGGAAAGTGATATTGGGAATATGGTTAACTGTTCTGTACACATGGACAGATGGACAGACAAAAAGATGATTGATTGAGTGATTGATAAATAGATAGACAGACAGATACATAGATATAGGTACATATCGATTAACACAAAGCTACTGCTCATAACAAGAGAGCAATGGTGAAAGCACATAGCAAATCTACAAACAAAAAAGAAGAATGAAATCCAGTTTAAAAAGTGCAGTAAGCCGCCATAAGAAGAAAACAAATCCTATCATTTGCAATAACGTGGATGGAGCTAGAGGGTATTATGCTCAGTCAAACAGGCCAGGCGGAGAAATACATGTACCAAATGATTTCACTCATGTGTGGAGTATGATAACAAAGAAAAACTGAAGGAAAAGACAGCAGCAGACTCACAGAACCCGAGAGTGGACTAACAGTTACCAAAGAGAAAGGGACTGGGTAGGGTTTGTGGGAAGGGAGTAATAAGTGCGGGGAAAAAGAATGGGGGCATTAGGATTATCATGTATAATGTGTAGGGTGGGGTGTCATGGGTAGGGCTGTTCAACACAGAGAAGACATGTAGTGATTCTACAGCATCTTAGTACATGCTGACGGAGAGCGGCTATAACTGGGATTTGGGGTGACTTGGTGAAGAGGGTAGACAGAATAACATAATTTTGTGCATGTGATTGCATATTAATGATAACAAAAAGAATTTAAAAGTGCAGTAAGAGCACAGCTCTCAAATATCAGAATAAAAGTACAGCGTTTGAGTGCTCTAATCAAAAGACACAGGGTTTGAAGAACTGATGAAAACTCAAGACCACCTACGTGCTCCCTTACTGGAGACTCACTTGAGATCCAAGGACACAGACAAACTACAAGCTGAAGGGGCGGGGACAGGTCCCCTACACAAGTGAAACTGAGAAACAAAGAAAGAAATGGATTCTCTTTTGGACCCCAGAGAGAGTCAGTAGAAAATAGCCCTATCTAGCCACCGTGAATTCATTTTGTCTGGTTTCAGCAGTGCTCAGGCATAGATTTAGTGGTGCAGCAACTTCCTTCTCATTTCCTCTCACCTCAGCAAATGAATTGCTGTAATAATATGCGTCTGGACATTTATAATCATTGCTTTTTATGATGTTCACGAATGTAAAGAAGTAATAACCGCCTAAAGAGGGAAGTTTGGACACTCAAATAATCACTTCACTAAACAACGCACTCTTTGTTCCCAACTGCTCCTGTCCAGAAATAGGTGTTAATTCATATTTGTCCCTCCACATATCAGCAGTGATCACGCCAATGTCCCTCAAACATGGTGGTGTGCAAAGGGCCAAGTACACATTTCTGTCGACAACAGGCCAAGACGAAGGATACTTGTGGTCTTCAGGGATCACTTACTCACTGAATGTGGCTAAATAAAGTCAACAAGTGAGGAGGAAGTATAAGAGGACAGAGGACAAAGATACGGGTTCAAGTCCTTTCACCTCCATTTACTGGTTTTGTAAGCACACTCTGCTGACTCTACCTGAAAGCGTATCGGTGAACACAGTGCTCTCCTTATGGCTTAGTTACCTTGCAAGATTTCTGGAAGCATAATGTAGGGAAGAGACATAGGCTATGTTGTTAACTGTTCTGTACATAAGGATAGATGGGCAGACAAAAAGATGATTGTTTCATAGATAGATAGGTAGACAGACGACAGGTGAATGATAGATAGATAGGTACGTAGATTAATAGATGATAGACATCATAGATAGATGATAGGAAGATAGATAGATAGATACATAGATAGATACATAGATACATAGATATATACATACATAGATACATAGATAGACAGACAGACCTTTAGATAGATAGATACAGATACATATCTATTGACACAAAGCTATTGTTCATAACCAGGAGTTGAATGGTGAATAACATAGCTAAACTACAAACAAAAAGGAAGAATGAAATCCAGTTTAAAAAGTGCAGTAAGCAGCCTTAAGAAGAAAACAAATACTACCATTTGCAATGACGTGGATGGAGCAAGACAGTAGTATCTTCAGAAAAATAGGGCAGGCGGATAAAGACAAGTACCAAGTGATTTCACTCATGTGTGGAGTATAACAACAAAGAAAAACTGAAGTAAAAAAAACAGCAGCTGACTCACAGAACCCGAGAGTTGACTAAAATTAACCAAAGGAAAAAGGACTGGGCAGGGTGAGTCTGAAGGGAGGGATAAGTGTGGGGAGAAAGAATGGGGGCATTAAGTTTTGCATGTATAATGCGCGGGGTCGGGTGTGCATGGGGAGTACTGTAAAACACAGAGAAGACTAGTAGAGATCGTATAGCATCTTACTACTCACTGATGGACAGTGACTGTAACAGGGACTTTTGGGGGGGACATGGTGAAGGGGTCTACATCATCCAACTACGCTGATCGACAGTGACTGAAGAGGTTTTTCGGGGGGACTTGGTGAAGGGGGGAGCATAGTAAACATAATGTTCTTCACGTGATTGTAGATTAATGATAAAAAATATTCTTTAAGTGAAATAAGTGCACAGCTCTGAATCATCAGAATAAAAGATCAGGCACTGAGTGCTGCAAACAAAAGACACAGGGATAAAAGAAGGGATGAAAACTAAGACACCTACGTGCTTACTTACAGGAGACTCACTTGAGATCCAAGGACACAGACAAACTACAAGCCGAAGGTGTGTGGACAAGTACCGTACACGAGTGAAACGGAAAATCAAACAATCAAGCAAATGGATTCTGTTTGAGTCCCCAGAGACAGTCAGCAGAAAATAGCCGTATCTGGCCACCGTGAATTCTTTTTGTTTGGTTCCAACAGTTCCCAGCCATAGATTTAGTGGTGCAGCAACATACTTCTCATTTTCTCTGACCTCAACAACTGAGTTGCTGTAATAATAAGCATCTGGGCCTTTGAAATCAGTGGATTTTATGATGTTTACGAATGTGAAAATCTAATAACCACCTAAAGAGGGAAGTTTGGACACTCAAATAAACACGTCACTCCACAATACACTCTTCGCTCCCAACTGCTCCTGTCTAGAAATTGGTGTTCCTTTTTATTTGAACCTCCGTCCTATCGGCGGTGATCACGCTGATGTCCTTCAAACATGGTGGTGAGCAAAGCAACAAGTTTACTTTTCTGTCGACAACAGGCCCAGAGGAATGATACTTGAGATCTTCAGGGAGCACTTAGTCAATGAATGTGGCTAAATACAGACAGCAAGTTAGAAGGAGATGAAAGAGGACAGAGGATAGAGACACGGGTTCAAGCCCCAGCACAACCATTTCCTGGTTTTGTAGGTACACGCGGCCGACTCGAACTGCAAGTGTCTCGGTGAACCCAGTGCTCCCTCTGCAGCCTAGATACTTTGCAGGATTGTGGGGAGCATAGTGTAGGAAAGTGATATTGGGAATATGGTTAACTGTTCTGTACACATGGACAGATGGACAGACAAAAAGATGATTGATTGAGTGATTGATAAATAGATAGACAGACAGATACATAGATATAGGTACATATCGATTAACACAAAGCTACTGCTCATAACAAGAGAGCAATGGTGAAAGCACATAGCAAATCTACAAACAAAAAAGAAGAATGAAATCCAGTTTAAAAAGTGCAGTAAGCCGCCATAAGAAGAAAACAAATCCTATCATTTGCAATAACGTGGATGGAGCTAGAGGGTATTATGCTCAGTCAAACAGGCCAGGCGGAGAAATACATGTACCAAATGATTTCACTCATGTGTGGAGTATGATAACAAAGAAAAACTGAAGGAAAAGACAGCAGCAGACTCACAGAACCCGAGAGTGGACTAACAGTTACCAAAGAGAAAGGGACTGGGTAGGGTTTGTGGGAAGGGAGTAATAAGTGCGGGGAAAAAGAATGGGGGCATTAGGATTATCATGTATAATGTGTAGGGTGGGGTGTCATGGGTAGGGCTGTTCAACACAGAGAAGACATGTAGTGATTCTACAGCATCTTAGTACATGCTGACGGAGAGCGGCTATAACTGGGATTTGGGGTGACTTGGTGAAGAGGGTAGACAGAATAACATAATTTTGTGCATGTGATTGCATATTAATGATAACAAAAAGAATTTAAAAGTGCAGTAAGAGCACAGCTCTCAAATATCAGAATAAAAGTACAGCCTTTGAGGGCTCTAATCAAAAGACACAGGGTTTGAAGAACTGATGAAAACTCAAGACCACCTACGTGCTCCCTTATTGGAGACTCACTTGAGATCCAAGGACACAGACAAACTACAAGCTGAAGGGGCGGGGACAGGTCCCCTACACAAGTGAAACTGAGAAACAAAGAAAGAAATGGATTCTCTTTTGGACCCCAGAGAGAGTCAGTAGAAAATAGCCCTATCTAGCCACCGTGAATTCATTTTGTCTGGTTTCAGCAGTGCTCAGGCATAGATTTAGTGGTGCAGCAACTTCCTTCTCATTTCCTCTCACCTCAGCAAATGAATTGCTGTAATAATATGCGTCTGGACATTTATAATCATTGCTTTTTATGATGTTCACGAATGTAAAGAAGTAATAACCGCCTAAAGAGGGAAGTTTGGACACTAAAATAATCACTTCACTAAAAAAACGCACTCTTTGTTCCCAACTGCTCCTGTCCAGAAATAGGTGTTAATTCATATTTGTCCCTCCACATATCAGCAGTGATCACGCCAATGTCCCTCAAACATGGTGGTGTGCAAAGGGCCAAGTACACATTTCTGTCGACAACAGGCCCAGACGAAGGATACTTGTGGTCTTCAGGGATCACTTACTCACTGAATGTGGCTAAATAAAGTCAACAAGTGAGGAGGAAGTATAAGAGGACAGAGGACAAAGATACGGGTTAAAGTCCTTTCACCTCCATTTACTGGTTTTGTAAGCACACTCTGCTGACTCTACCTGAAAGCGTATCGGTGAACACAGTGCTCTCCTTATGGCTTAGTTACCTTGCAAGATTTCTGGAAGCATAATGTAGGGAAGAGACATAGGCTATGTTGTTAACTGTTCTGTACATAAGGATAGATGGGCAGACAAAAAGATGATTGTTTCATAGATAGATAGGTAGACAGACGACAGGTGAACGATAGATAGATAGGTACGTAGATTAATAGATGATAGACATCATAGATAGATGATAGGAAGATAGATAGATAGATACATAGATAGATACATAGATACATAGATATATACATACATAGATACATAGATAGACAGACAGACCTTTAGATAGATAGATACAGATACATATCTATTGACACAAAGCTATTGTTCATAACCAGGAGTTGAATGGTGAATAACATAGCTAAACTACAAACAAAAAGGAAGAATGAAATCCAGTTTAAAAAGTGCAGTAAGCAGCCTTAAGAAGAAAACAAATACTACCATTTGCAATGACGTGGATGGAGCAAGACAGTAGTATCTTCAGAAAAATAGGGCAGGCGGATAAAGACAAGTACCAAGTGATTTCACTCATGTGTGGAGTATAACAACAAAGAAAAACTGAAGTAAAAAAAAAAGCAGCTGACTCACAGAACCCGAGAGTTGACTAAAATTAACCAAAGGAAAAAGGACTGGGCAGGGTGAGTCTGAAGGGAGGGATAAGTGTGGGGAGAAAGAATGGGGGCATTAAGTTTTGCATGTATAATGCGCGGGGTCGGGTGTGCATGGGGAGTACTGTACAACACAGAGAAGACTAGTAGAGATCGTATAGCATCTTACTACTCACTGATGGACAGTGACTGTAACAGGGACTTTTGGGGGGGACATGGTGAAGGGGTCTACATCATCCAACTACGCTGATCGACAGTGACTGAAGAGGTTTTTCGGGGGGACTTGGTGAAGGGGGGAGCATAGTAAACATAATGTTCTTCACGTGATTGTAGATTAATGATAAAAAATATTCTTTAAGTGAAATAAGTGCACAGCTCTGAATCATCAGAATAAAAGATCAGGCACTGAGTGCTGCAAACAAAAGACACAGGGATAAAAGAAGGGATGAAAACTAAGACACCTACGTGCTTACTTACAGGAGACTCACTTGAGATCCAAGGTCACAGACAAACTACAAGCCGAAGGTGTGTGGACAAGTACCCTACACGAGTGAAACGGAAAATCAAACAATCAAGCAAATGGATTCTGTTTGAGTCCCCAGAGACAGTCAGCAGAAAATAGCCGTATCTGGCCACCGTGAATTCTTTTTGTTTGGTTCCAACAGTTCCCAGCCATAGATTTAGTGGTGCAGCAACATACTTCTCATTTTCTCTGACCTCAACAACTGAGTTGCTGTAATAATAAGCATCTGGGCCTTTGAAATCAGTGGATTTTATGATGTTTACGAATGTGAAAATCTAATAACCACCTAAAGAGGGAAGTTTGGACACTCAAATAAACACGTCACTCCACAATACACTCTTCGCTCCCAACTGATCCTGTCTAGAAATTGGTGTTCCTTTTTATTTGAACCTCCGTCCTATCGGCGGTGATCACGCTGATGTCCTTCAAACATGGTGGTGAGCAAAGCAACAAGTTTACTTTTCTGTCGACAACAGGCCCAGAGGAATGATACTTGAGATCTTCAGGGAGCACTTAGTCAATGAATGTGGCTAAATACAGACAGCAAGTTAGAAGGAGATGAAAGAGGACAGAGGATAGAGACACGGGTTCAAGCCCCAGCACAACCATTTCCTGGTTTTGTAGGTACACGCGGCCGACTCGAACTGCAAGTGTCTCGGTGAACCCAGTGCTCCCTCTGCAGCCTAGATACTTTGCAGGATTGTGGGGAGCATAGTGTAGGAAAGTGATATTGGGAATATGGTTAACTGTTCTGTACACATGGACAGATGGACAGACAAAAAGATGATTGATTGAGTGATTGATAAATAGATAGACAGACAGATACATAGATATAGGTACATATCGATTAACACAAAGCTACTGCTCATAACAAGAGAGCAATGGTGAAAGCACATAGCAAATCTACAAACAAAAAAGAAGAATGAAATCCAGTTTAAAAAGTGCAGTAAGCCGCCATAAGAAGAAAACAAATCCTATCATTTGCAATAACGTGGATGGAGCTAGAGGGTATTATGCTCAGTCAAACAGGCCAGGCGGAGAAATACATGTACCAAATGATTTCACTCATGTGTGGAGTATGATAACAAAGAAAAACTGAAGGAAAAGACAGCAGCAGACTCACAGAACCCGAGAGTGGACTAACAGTTACCAAAGAGAAAGGGACTGGGTAGGGTTTGTGGGAAGGGAGTAATAAGTGCGGGGAAAAAGAATGGGGGCATTAGGATTATCATGTATAATGTGTAGGGTGGGGTGTCATGGGTAGGGCTGTTCAACACAGAGAAGACATGTAGTGATTCTACAGCATCTTAGTACATGCTGACGGAGAGCGGCTATAACTGGGATTTGGGGTGACTTGGTGAAGAGGGTAGACAGAATAACATAATTTTGTGCATGTGATTGCATATTAATGATAACAAAAAGAATTTAAAAGTGCAGTAAGAGCACAGCTCTCAAATATCAGAATAAAAGTACAGCCTTTGAGTGCTCTAATCAAAAGACACAGGGTTTGAAGAACTGATGAAAACTCAAGACCACCTACGTGCTCCCTTACTGGAGACTCACTTGAGATCCAAGGACACAGACAAACTACAAGCTGAAGGGGCGGGGACAGGTCCCCTACACAAGTGAAACTGAGAAACAAAGAAAGAAATGGATTCTCTTTTGGACCCCAGAGAGAGTCAGTAGAAAATAGCCCTATCTAGCCACCGTGAATTCATTTTGTCTGGTTTCAGCAGTGCTCAGGCATAGATTTAGGGGTGCAGCAACTTCCTTCTCATTTCCTCTCACCTCAGCAAATGAATTGCTGTAATAATATGCATCTGGACATTTATAATCATTGCTTTTTATGATGTTCACGAATGTAAAGAAGTAATAACCGCCTAAAGAGGGAAGTTTGGACACTCAAATAATCACTTCACTAAACAACGCACTCTTTGTTCCCAACTGCTCCTGTCCAGAAATAGGTGTTAATTCATATTTGTCCCTCCACATATCAGCAGTGATCACGCCAATGTCCCTCAAACATGGTGGTGTGCAAAGGGCCAAGTACACATTTCTGTCGACAACAGGCCAAGACGAAGGATTCTTGTGGTCTTCAGGGATCACTTACTCACTGAATGTGGCTAAATAAAGTCAACAAGTGAGGAGGAAGTATAAGAGGACAGAGGACAAAGATACGGGTTCAAGTCCTTTCACCTCCATTTACTGGTTTTGTAAGCACACTCTGCTGACTCTACCTGAAAGCGTATCGGTGAACACAGTGCTCTCCTTATGGCTTAGTTACCTTGCAAGATTTCTGGAAGCATAATGTAGGGAAGAGACATAGGCTATGTTGTTAACTGTTCTGTACATAAGGATAGATGGGCAGACAAAAAGATGATTGTTTCATAGATAGATAGGTAGACAGACGACAGGTGAACGATAGATAGATAGGTACGTAGATTAATAGATGATAGACATCATAGATAGATGATAGGAAGATAGATAGATAGATACATAGATAGATACATAGATACATAGATATATACATACATAGATACATAGATAGACAGACAGACCTTTAGATAGATAGATACAGATACATATCTATTGACACAAAGCTATTGTTCATAATCAGGAGTTGAATGGTGAATAACATAGCTAAACTACAAACAAAAAGGAAGAATGAAATCCAGTTTAAAAAGTGCAGTAAGCAGCCTTAAGAAGAAAACAAATACTACCATTTGCAATGACGTGGATGGAGCAAGACAGTAGTATCTTCAGAAAAATAGGGCAGGCGGATAAAGACAAGTACCAAGTGATTTCACTCATGTGTGGAGTATAACAACAAAGAAAAACTGAAGTAAAAAAAACAGCAGCTGACTCACAGAACCCGAGAGTTGACTAAAATTAACCAAAGGAAAAAGGACTGGGCAGGGTGAGTCTGAAGGGAGGGATAAGTGTGGGGAGAAAGAATGGGGGCATTAAGTTTTGCATGTATAATGCGCGGGGTCGGGTGTGCATGGGGAGTACTGTACAACACAGAGAAGACTAGTAGTGATCGTATAGCATCTTACTATTCACCGATGGACAGTGACTGTAACAGGGACTTTTGGGGGGGACATGGTGAAGGGGTCTACATCATCCAACTACGCTGATCGACAGTGACTGAAGAGGTTTTTCGGGGGGACTTGGTGAAGGGGGGAGCATAGTAAACATAATGTTCTTCACGTGATTGTAGATTAATGATAAAAAATATTCTTTAAGTGAAATAAGTGCACAGCTCTGAATCATCAGAATAAAAGATCAGGCACTGAGTGCTGCAAACAAAAGACACAGGGATAAAAGAAGGGATGAAAACTAAGACACCTACGTGCTTACTTACAGGAGACTCACTTGAGATCCAAGGACACAGACAAACTACAAGCCGAAGGTGTGTGGACAAGTACCCTACACGAGTGAAACGGAAAATCAAACAATCAAGCAAATGGATTCTGTTTGAGTCCCCAGAGACAGTCAGCAGAAAATAGCCGTATCTGGCCACCGTGAATTCTTTTTGTTTGGTTCCAACAGTTCCAGCCATAGATTTAGTGGTGCAGCAACATACTTCTCATTTCTCTGACCTCAACAACTGAGTTGCTGTAATAATAAGCATCTGGGCCTTTGAAATCAGTGGATTTTATGATGTTTACGAATGTGAAAATCTAATAACCACCTAAAGAGGGAAGTTTGGACACTCAAATAAACACGTCACTCCACAATACACTCTTCGCTCCCAACTGCTCCTGTCTAGAAATTGGTGTTCCTTTTTATTTGAACCTCCGTCCTATCGGCGGTGATCACGCTGATGTCCTTCAAACATGGTGGTGAGCAAAGCAACAAGTTTACTTTTCTGTCGACAACAGGCCCAGAGGAATGATACTTGAGATCTTCAGGGAGCACTTAGTCAATGAATGTGGCTAAATACAGACAGCAAGTTAGAAGGAGATGAAAGAGGACAGAGGATAGAGACACGGGTTCAAGCCCCAGCACAACCATTTCCTGGTTTTGTAGGTACACGCGGCCGACTCGAACTGCAAGTGTCTCGGTGAACCCAGTGCTCCCTCTGCAGCCTAGATACTTTGCAGGATTGTGGGGAGCATAGTGTAGGAAAGTGATATTGGGAATATGGTTAACTGTTCTGTACACATGGACAGATGGACAGACAAAAAGATGATTGATTGAGTGATTGATAAATAGATAGACAGACAGATACATAGATATAGGTACATATCGATTAACACAAAGCTACTGCTCATAACAAGAGAGCAATGGTGAAAGCACATAGCAAATCTACAAACAAAAAAGAAGAATGAAATCCAGTTTAAAAAGTGCAGTAAGCCGCCATAAGAAGAAAACAAATCCTATCATTTGCAATAACGTGGATGGAGCTAGAGGGTATTATGCTCAGTCAAACAGGCCAGGCGGAGAAATACATGTACCAAATGATTTCACTCATGTGTGGAGTATGATAACAAAGAAAAACTGAAGGAAAAGACAGCAGCAGACTCACAGAACCCGAGAGTGGACTAACAGTTACCAAAGAGAAAGGGACTGGGTAGGGTTTGTGGGAAGGGATTAATAAGTGCGGGGAAAAAGAATGGGGGCATTAGGATTATCATGTATAATGTGTAGGGTGGGGTGTCATGGGTAGGGCTGTTCAACACAGAGAAGACATGTAGTGATTCTACAGCATCTTAGTACATGCTGACGGAGAGCGGCTATAACTGGGATTTGGGGTGACTTGGTGAAGAGGGTAGACAGAATAACATAATTTTGTGCATGTGATTGCATATTAATGATAACAAAAAGAATTTAAAAGTGCAGTAAGAGCACAGCTCTCAAATATCAGAATAAAAGTACAGCCTTTGAGTGCTCTAATCAAAAGACACAGGGTTTGAAGAACTGATGAAAACTCAAGACCACCTACGTGCTCCCTTACTGGAGACTCACTTGAGATCCAAGGACACAGACAAACTACAAGCTGAAGGGGCGGGGACAGGTCCCCTACACAAGTGAAACTGAGAAACAAAGAAAGAAATGGATTCTCTTTTGGACCCCAGAGAGAGTCAGTAGAAAATAGCCCTATCTAGCCACCGTGAATTCATTTTGTCTGGTTTCAGCAGTGCTCAGGCATAGATTTAGGGGTGCAGCAACTTCCTTCTCATTTCCTCTCACCTCAGCAAATGAATTGCTGTAATAATATGCATCTGGACATTTATAATCATTGCTTTTTATGATGTTCACGAATGTAAAGAAGTAATAACCGCCTAAAGAGGGAAGTTTGGACACTCAAATAATCACTTCACTAAACAACGCACTCTTTGTTCCCAACTGCTCCTGTCCAGAAATAGGTGTTAATTCATATTTGTCCCTCCACATATCAGCAGTGATCACGCCAATGTCCCTCAAACATGGTGGTGTGCAAAGGGCCAAGTACACATTTCTGTCGACAACAGGCCAAGACGAAGGATTCTTGTGGTCTTCAGGGATCACTTACTCACTGAATGTGGCTAAATAAAGTCAACAAGTGAGGAGGAAGTATAAGAGGACAGAGGACAAAGATACGGGTTCAAGTCCTTTCACCTCCATTTACTGGTTTTGTAAGCACACTCTGCTGACTCTACCTGAAAGCGTATCGGTGAACACAGTGCTCTCCTTATGGCTTAGTTACCTTGCAAGATTTCTGGAAGCATAATGTAGGGAAGAGACATAGGCTATGTTGTTAACTGTTCTGTACATAAGGATAGATGGGCAGACAAAAAGATGATTGTTTCATAGATAGATAGGTAGACAGACGACAGGTGAACGATAGATAGATAGGTACGTAGATTAATAGATGATAGACATCATAGATAGATGATAGGAAGATAGATAGATAGATACATAGATAGATACATAGATACATAGATATATACATACATAGATACATAGATAGACAGACAGACCTTTAGATAGATAGATACAGATACATATCTATTGACACAAAGCTATTGTTCATAATCAGGAGTTGAATGGTGAATAACATAGCTAAACTACAAACAAAAAGGAAGAATGAAATCCAGTTTAAAAAGTGCAGTAAGCAGCCTTAAGAAGAAAACAAATACTACCATTTGCAATGACGTGGATGGAGCAAGACAGTAGTATCTTCAGAAAAATAGGGCAGGCGGATAAAGACAAGTACCAAGTGATTTCACTCATGTGTGGAGTATAACAACAAAGAAAAACTGAAGTAAAAAAAACAGCAGCTGACTCACAGAACCCGAGAGTTGACTAAAATTAACCAAAGGAAAAAGGACTGGGCAGGGTGAGTCTGAAGGGAGGGATAAGTGTGGGGAGAAAGAATGGGGGCATTAAGTTTTGCATGTATAATGCGCGGGGTCGGGTGTGCATGGGGAGTACTGTACAACACAGAGAAGACTAGTAGTGATCGTATAGCATCTTACTATTCACCGATGGACAGTGACTGTAACAGGGACTTTTGGGGGGGACATGGTGAAGGGGTCTACATCAT
Organism: Manis pentadactyla; assembly: GCF_030020395.1. Lineage (NCBI taxonomy): Eukaryota > Metazoa > Chordata > Mammalia > Pholidota > Manidae > Manis > Manis pentadactyla. The sequence continues at coordinate 42,684,566 of NC_080031.1, read as the reverse complement.
CCAACTACGCTGATCGACAGTGACTGAAGAGGTTTTTCGGGGGGACTTGGTGAAGGGGGGAGCATAGTAAACATAATGTTCTTCACGTGATTGTAGATTAATGATAAAAAATATTCTTTAAGTGAAATAAGTGCACAGCTCTGAATCATCAGAATAAAAGATCAGGCACTGAGTGCTGCAAACAAAAGACACAGGGATAAAAGAAGGGATGAAAACTAAGACACCTACGTGCTTACTTACAGGAGACTCACTTGAGATCCAAGGACACAGACAAACTACAAGCCGAAGGTGTGTGGACAAGTACCCTACACGAGTGAAACGGAAAATCAAACAATCAAGCAAATGGATTCTGTTTGAGTCCCCAGAGACAGTCAGCAGAAAATAGCCGTATCTGGCCACCGTGAATTCTTTTTGTTTGGTTCCAACAGTTCCAGCCATAGATTTAGTGGTGCAGCAACATACTTCTCATTTCTCTGACCTCAACAACTGAGTTGCTGTAATAATAAGCATCTGGGCCTTTGAAATCAGTGGATTTTATGATGTTTACGAATGTGAAAATCTAATAACCACCTAAAGAGGGAAGTTTGGACACTCAAATAAACACGTCACTCCACAATACACTCTTCGCTCCCAACTGCTCCTGTCTAGAAATTGGTGTTCCTTTTTATTTGAACCTCCGTCCTATCGGCGGTGATCACGCTGATGTCCTTCAAACATGGTGGTGAGCAAAGCAACAAGTTTACTTTTCTGTCGACAACAGGCCCAGAGGAATGATACTTGAGATCTTCAGGGAGCACTTAGTCAATGAATGTGGCTAAATACAGACAGCAAGTTAGAAGGAGATGAAAGAGGACAGAGGATAGAGACACGGGTTCAAGCCCCAGCACAACCATTTCCTGGTTTTGTAGGTACACGCGGCCGACTCGAACTGCAAGTGTCTCGGTGAACCCAGTGCTCCCTCTGCAGCCTAGATACTTTGCAGGATTGTGGGGAGCATAGTGTAGGAAAGTGATATTGGGAATATGGTTAACTGTTCTGTACACATGGACAGATGGACAGACAAAAAGATGATTGATTGAGTGATTGATAAATAGATAGACAGACAGATACATAGATATAGGTACATATCGATTAACACAAAGCTACTGCTCATAACAAGAGAGCAATGGTGAAAGCACATAGCAAATCTACAAACAAAAAAGAAGAATGAAATCCAGTTTAAAAAGTGCAGTAAGCCGCCATAAGAAGAAAACAAATCCTATCATTTGCAATAACGTGGATGGAGCTAGAGGGTATTATGCTCAGTCAAACAGGCCAGGCGGAGAAATACATGTACCAAATGATTTCACTCATGTGTGGAGTATGATAACAAAGAAAAACTGAAGGAAAAGACAGCAGCAGACTCACAGAACCCGAGAGTGGACTAACAGTTACCAAAGAGAAAGGGACTGGGTAGGGTTTGTGGGAAGGGATTAATAAGTGCGGGGAAAAAGAATGGGGGCATTAGGATTATCATGTATAATGTGTAGGGTGGGGTGTCATGGGTAGGGCTGTTCAACACAGAGAAGACATGTAGTGATTCTACAGCATCTTAGTACATGCTGACGGAGAGCGGCTATAACTGGGATTTGGGGTGACTTGGTGAAGAGGGTAGACAGAATAACATAATTTTGTGCATGTGATTGCATATTAATGATAACAAAAAGAATTTAAAAGTGCAGTAAGAGCACAGCTCTCAAATATCAGAATAAAAGTACAGCCTTTGAGTGCTCTAATCAAAAGACACAGGGTTTGAAGAACTGATGAAAACTCAAGACCACCTACGTGCTCCCTTACTGGAGACTCACTTGAGATCCAAGGACACAGACAAACTACAAGCTGAAGGGGCGGGGACAGGTCCCCTACACAAGTGAAACTGAGAAACAAAGAAAGAAATGGATTCTCTTTTGGACCCCAGAGAGAGTCAGTAGAAAATAGCCCTATCTAGCCACCGTGAATTCATTTTGTCTGGTTTCAGCAGTGCTCAGGCATAGATTTAGTGGTGCAGCAACTTCCTTCTCATTTCCTCTCACCTCAGCAAATGAATTGCTGTAATAATATGCGTCTGGACATTTATAATCATTGCTTTTTATGATGTTCACGAATGTAAAGAAGTAATAACCGCCTAAAGAGGGAAGTTTGGACACTCAAATAATCACTTCACTAAACAACGCACTCTTTGTTCCCAACTGCTCCTGTCCAGAAATAGGTGTTAATTCATATTTGTCCCTCCACATATCAGCAGTGATCATGCCAATGTCCCTCAAACATGGTGGTGTGCAAAGGGCCAAGTACACATTTCTGTCGACAACAGGCCAAGACGAAGGATACTTGTGGTCTTCAGGGATCACTTACTCACTGAATGTGGCTAAATAAAGTCAACAAGTGAGGAGGAAGTATAAGAGGACAGAGGACAAAGATACGGGTTCAAGTCCTTTCACCTCCATTTACTGGTTTTGTAAGCACACTCTGCTGACTCTACCTGAAAGCGTATCGGTGAACACAGTGCTCTCCTTATGGCTTAGTTACCTTGCAAGATTTCTGGAAGCATAATGTAGGGAAGAGACATAGGCTATGTTGTTAACTGTTCTGTACATAAGGATAGATGGGCAGACAAAAAGATGATTGTTTCATAGATAGATAGGTAGACAGACGACAGGTGAACGATAGATAGATAGGTACGTAGATTAATAGATGATAGACATCATAGATAGATGATAGGAAGATAGATAGATAGATACATAGATAGATACATAGATACATAGATATATACATACATAGATACATAGATAGACAGACAGACCTTTAGATAGATAGATACAGATACATATCTATTGACACAAAGCTATTGTTCATAACCAGGAGTTGAATGGTGAATAACATAGCTAAACTACAAACAAAAAGGAAGAATGAAATCCAGTTTAAAAAGTTCAGTAAGCAGCATTAAGAAGAAAACAAATACTACCATTTGCAGTGACGTGGATGGAGCAAGACAGTAGTATCTTCAGAAAAATAGGGCAGGCGGATAAAGGCAAGTACCAAGTGATTTCACTCATGTGTGGAGTATAACAACAAAGAAAAAGTGAAGTAAAAAAACAGCAGCTGACTCACAGAACCCGAGAGTTGTCTAAAATTAACCAAAGGAAAAAGGACTGGGCAGGGTAAGTCTGAAGGGAGGGATAAGTGTGGGGAGAAAGAATGGGGGCATTAAGGTTTGCATGTATAATGCGCGGGGTCGGGTGTGCATGGGGAGTACTGTACAACACAGAGAAGACTCGTAGAGATCGTATAGCATCTTACTACTCACTGATGGACAGTGACTGTAACAGGGACTTTTGGGGGGGACATGGTGAAGGGGTCTACATCATCCAACTACGCTGATCGACAGTGACTGAAGAGGTTTTTCGGGGGGACTTGGTGAAGGGGGGAGCATAGTAAACATAATGTTCTTCACGTGATTGTAGATTAATGATAAAAAATATTCTTTAAGTGAAATAAGTGCACAGCTCTGAATCATCAGAATAAAAGATCAGGCACTGAGTGCTGCAAACAAAAGACACAGGGATAAAAGAAGGGATGAAAACTAAGACACCTACGTGCTTACTTACAGGAGACTCACTTGAGATCCAAGGACACAGACAAACTACAAGCCGAAGGTGTGTGGACAAGTACCCTACACGAGTGAAACGGAAAATCAAACAATCAAGCAAATGGATTCTGTTTGAGTCCCCAGAGACAGTCAGCAGAAAATAGCCGTATCTGGCCACCGTGAATTCTTTTTGTTTGGTTCCAACAGTTCCAGCCATAGATTTAGTGGTGCAGCAACATACTTCTCATTTTCTCTGACCTCAACAACTGAGTTGCTGTAATAATAAGCATCTGGGCCTTTGAAATCAGTGGATTTTATGATGTTTACGAATGTGAAAATCTAATAACCACCTAAAGAGGGAAGTTTGGACACTCAAATAAACACGTCACTCCACAATACACTCTTCGCTCCCAACTGCTCCTGTCTAGAAATTGGTGTTCCTTTTTATTTGAACCTCCGTCCTATCGGCGGTGATCACGCTGATGTCCTTCAAACATGGTGGTGAGCAAAGCAACAAGTTTACTTTTCTGTCGACAACAGGCCCAGAGGAATGATACTTGAGATCTTCAGGGAGCACTTAGTCAATGAATGTGGCTAAATACAGACAGCAAGTTAGAAGGAGATGAAAGAGGACAGAGGATAGAGACACGGGTTCAAGCCCCAGCACAACCATTTCCTGGTTTTGTAGGTACACGCGGCCGACTCGAACTGCAAGTGTCTCGGTGAACCCAGTGCTCCCTCTGCAGCCTAGATACTTTGCAGGATTGTGGGGAGCATAGTGTAGGAAAGTGATATTGGGAATATGGTTAACTGTTCTGTACACATGGACAGATGGACAGACAAAAAGATGATTGATTGAGTGATTGATAAATAGATAGACAGACAGATACATAGATATAGGTACATATCGATTAACACAAAGCTACTGCTCATAACAAGAGAGCAATGGTGAAAGCACATAGCAAATCTACAAACAAAAAAGAAGAATGAAATCCAGTTTAAAAAGTGCAGTAAGCCGCCATAAGAAGAAAACAAATCCTATCATTTGCAATAACGTGGATGGAGCTAGAGGGTATTATGCTCAGTCAAACAGGCCAGGCGGAGAAATACATGTACCAAATGATTTCACTCATGTGTGGAGTATGATAACAAAGAAAAACTGAAGGAAAAGACAGCAGCAGACTCACAGAACCCGAGAGTGGACTAACAGTTACCAAAGAGAAAGGGACTGGGTAGGGTTTGTGGGAAGGGAGTAATAAGTGCGGGGAAAAAGAATGGGGGCATTAGGATTATCATGTATAATGTGTAGGGTGGGGTGTCATGGGTAGGGCTGTTCAACACAGAGAAGACATGTAGTGATTCTACAGCATCTTAGTACATGCTGACGGAGAGCGGCTATAACTGGGATTTGGGGTGACTTGGTGAAGAGGGTAGACAGAATAACATAATTTTGTGCATGTGATTGCATATTAATGATAACAAAAAGAATTTAAAAGTGCAGTAAGAGCACAGCTCTCAAATATCAGAATAAAAGTACAGCCTTTGAGTGCTCTAATCAAAAGACACAGGGTTTGAAGAACTGATGAAAACTCAAGACCACCTACGTGCTCCCTTACTGGAGACTCACTTGAGATCCAAGGACACAGACAAACTACAAGCTGAAGGGGCGGGGACAGGTCCCCTACACAAGTGAAACTGAGAAACAAAGAAAGAAATGGATTCTCTTTTGGACCCCAGAGAGAGTCAGTAGAAAATAGCCCTATCTAGCCACCGTGAATTCATTTTGTCTGGTTTCAGCAGTGCTCAGGCATAGATTTAGTGGTGCAGCAACTTCCTTCTCATTTCCTCTCACCTCAGCAAATGAATTGCTGTAATAATATGCGTCTGGACATTTATAATCATTGCTTTTTATGATGTTCACGAATGTAAAGAAGTAATAACCGCCTAAAGAGGGAAGTTTGGAAACTCAAATAATCACTTCACTAAACAACGCACTCTTTGTTCCCAACTGCTCCTGTCCAGAAATAGGTGTTAATTCATATTTGTCCCTCCACATATCAGCAGTGATCACGCCAATGTCCCTCAAACATGGTGGTGTGCAAAGGGCCAAGTACACATTTCTGTCGACAACAGGCCCAGACGAAGGATACTTGTGGTCTTCAGGGATCACTTACTCACTGAATGTGGCTAAATAAAGTCAACAAGTGAGGAGGAAGTATAAGAGGACAGAGGACAAAGATACGGGTTCAAGTGCTTTCACCTCCATTTACTGGTTTTGTAAGCACACTCTGCTGACTCTACCTGAAAGCGTATCGGTGAACACAGTGCTCTCCTTATGGCTTAGTTACCTTGCAAGATTTCTGGAAGCATAATGTAGGGAAGAGACATAGGCTATGTTGTTAACTGTTCTGTACATAAGGATAGATGGGCAGACAAAAAGATGATTGTTTCATAGATAGGTAGACAGACGACAGGTGAACGATAGATAGATAGGTACGTAGATTAATAGATGATAGACATCATAGATAGATGATAGGAAGATAGATAGATAGATACATAGATAGATACATAGATACATAGATATATACATACATAGATACATAGATAGACAGACAGACCTTTAGATAGAGAGATACAGATACATATCTATTGACACAAAGCTATTGTTCATAACCAGGAGTTGAATGGTGAATAACATAGCTAAACTACAAACAAAAAGGAAGAATGAAATCCAGTTTAAAAAGTGCAGTAAGCAGCCTTAAGAAGAAAACAAATACTACCATTTGCAATGACGTGGATGGAGCAAGACAGTAGTATCTTCAGATAAATAGGGCAGGCGGATAAAGACAAGTACCAAGTGATTTCACTCATGTGTGGAGTATAACAACAAAGAAAAAGTGAAGTAAAAAAAACAGCAGCTGACTCACAGAACCCGAGAGTTGACTAAAAGAAACCAAAGGAAAAAGGACTGGGCAGGGTGAGTCTGAAGGGAGGGATAAGTGTGGGGAGAAAGAATGGGGGCATTAAGTTTTGCATGTATAATGCGCGGGGTCGGGTGTGCATGGGGAGTACTGTACAACACAGAGAAGACTCGTAGAGATCGTATAGCATCTTACTACTCACTGATGGACAGTGACTGTAACAGGGACTTTTGGTGGGGACATGGTGAAGGGGTCTACATCATCCAACTACGCTGATCGACAGTGACTGAAGAGGTTTTTCGGGGGGACTTGGTGAAGGGGGGAGCATAGTAAACATAATGTTCTTCACGTGATTGTAGATTAATGATAAAAAATATTCTTTAAGTGAAATAAGTGCACAGCTCTGAATCATCAGAATAAAAGATCAGGCACTGAGTGCTGCAAACAAAAGACACAGGGATAAAAGAAGGGATGAAAACTAAGACACCTACGTGCTTACTTACAGGAGACTCACTTGAGATCCAAGGACACAGACAAACTACAAGCCGAAGGTGTGTGGACAAGTACCCTACACGAGTGAAACGGAAAATCAAACAATCAAGCAAATGGATTCTGTTTGAGTCCCCAGAGACAGTCAGCAGAAAATAGCCGTATCTGGCCACCGTGAATTCTTTTTGTTTGGTTCCAACAGTTCCCAGCCATAGATTTAGTGGTGCAGCAACATACTTCTCATTTTCTCTGACCTCAACAACTGAGTTGCTGTAATAATAAGCATCTGGGCCTTTGAAATCAGTGGATTTTATGATGTTTACGAATGTGAAAATCTAATAACCACCTAAAGAGGGAAGTTTGGACACTCAAATAAACACGTCACTCCACAATACACTCTTCGCTCCCAACTGCTCCTGTCTAGAAATTGGTGTTCCTTTTTATTTGAACCTCCGTCCTATCGGCGGTGATCACGCTGATGTCCTTCAAACATGGTGGTGAGCAAAGCAACAAGTTTACTTTTCTGTCGACAACAGGCCCAGAGGAATGATACTTGAGATCTTCAGGGAGCACTTAGTCAATGAATGTGGCTAAATACAGACAGCAAGTTAGAAGGAGATGAAAGAGGACAGAGGATAGAGACACGGGTTCAAGCCCCAGCACAACCATTTCCTGGTTTTGTAGGTACACGCGGCCGACTCGAACTGCAAGTGTCTCGGTGAACCCAGTGCTCCCTCTGCAGCCTAGATACTTTGCAGGATTGTGGGGAGCATAGTGTAGGAAAGTGATATTGGGAATATGGTTAACTGTTCTGTACACATGGACAGATGGACAGACAAAAAGATGATTGATTGAGTGATTGATAAATAGATAGACAGACAGATACATAGATATAGGTACATATCGATTAACACAAAGCTACTGCTCATAACAAGAGAGCAATGGTGAAAGCACATAGCAAATCTACAAACAAAAAAGAAGAATGAAATCCAGTTTAAAAAGTGCAGTAAGCCGCCATAAGAAGAAAACAAATCCTATCATTTGCAATAACGTGGATGGAGCTAGAGGGTATTATGCTCAGTCAAACAGGCCAGGCGGAGAAATACATGTACCAAATGATTTCACTCATGTGTGGAGTATGATAACAAAGAAAAACTGAAGGAAAAGACAGCAGCAGACTCACAGAACCCGAGAGTGGACTAACAGTTACCAAAGAGAAAGGGACTGGGTAGGGTTTGTGGGAAGGGAGTAATAAGTGCGGGGAAAAAGAATGGGGGCATTAGGATTATCATGTATAATGTGTAGGGTGGGGTGTCATGGGTAGGGCTGTACAACACAGAGAAGACATGTAGTGATTCTACAGCATCTTAGTACATGCTGACGGAGAGCGGCTATAACTGGGATTTGGGGTGACTTGGTGAAGAGGGTAGACAGAATAACATAATTTTGTGCATGTGATTGCATATTAATGATAACAAAAAGAATTTAAAAGTGCAGTAAGAGCACAGCTCTCAAATATCAGAATAAAAGTACAGCCTTTGAGTGCTCTAATCAAAAGACACAGGGTTTGAAGAACTGATGAAAACTCAAGACCACCTACATGCTCCCTTACTGGAGACTCACTTGAGATCCAAGGACACAGACAAACTACAAGCTGAAGGGGCGGGGACAGGTCCCCTACACAAGTGAAACTGAGAAACAAAGAAAGAAATGGATTCTCTTTTGGACCCCAGAGAGAGTCAGTAGAAAATAGCCCTATCTAGCCACCGTGAATTCATTTTGTCTGGTTTCAGCAGTGCTCAGGCATAGATTTAGGGGTGCAGCAACTTCCTTCTCATTTCCTCTCACCTCAGCAAATGAATTGCTGTAATAATATGCGTCTGGACATTTATAATCATTGCTTTTTATGATGTTCACGAATGTAAAGAAGTAATAACCGCCTAAAGAGGGAAGTTTGGACACTCAAATAATCACTTCACTAAACAACGCACTCTTTGTTCCCAACTGCTCCTGTCCAGAAATAGGTGTTAATTCATATTTGTCCCTCCACATATCAGCAGTGATCACGCCAATGTCCCTCAAACATGGTGGTGTGCAAAGGGCCAAGTACACATTTCTGTCGACAACAGGCCAAGACGAAGGATTCTTGTGGTCTTCAGGGATCACTTACTCACTGAATGTGGCTAAATAAAGTCAACAAGTGAGGAGGAAGTATAAGAGGACAGAGGACAAAGATACGGGTTCAAGTCCTTTCACCTCCATTTACTGGTTTTGTAAGCACACTCTGCTGACTCTACCTGAAAGCGTATCGGTGAACACAGTGCTCTCCTTATGGCTTAGTTACCTTGCAAGATTTCTGGAAGCATAATGTAGGGAAGAGACATAGGCTATGTTGTTAACTGTTCTGTACATAAGGATAGATGGGCAGACAAAAAGATGATTGTTTCATAGATAGATAGGTAGACAGACGACAGGTGAACGATAGATAGATAGGTACGTAGATTAATAGATGATAGACATCATAGATAGATGATAGGAAGATAGATAGATAGATACATAGATAGATACATAGATACATAGATATATACATACATAGATACATAGATAGACAGACAGACCTTTAGATAGATAGATACAGATACATATCTATTGACACAAAGCTATTGTTCATAACCAGGAGTTGAATGGTGAATAACATAGCTAAACTACAAACAAAAAGGAAGAATGAAATCCAGTTTTAAAAGTGCAGTAAGCAGCCTTAAGAAGAAAACAAATACTACCATTTGCAATGACGTGGATGGAGCAAGACAGTCGTATCTTCAGAAAAATAGGACAGGCGGATAAAGACAAGTACCAAGTGATTTCACTCATGTGTGGAGTATAACAACAAAGAAAAACTGAAGTAAAAAAACAGCAGCTGACTCACAGAACCCGAGAGTTGACTAAAATTAAACGAAGGAAAAAGGACTGGGCAGGGTGAGTCTGAAGGGAGGGATAAGTGTGGGGAGAAAGAATGGGGGCATTAAGTTTTGCATGTATAATGCGCGGGGTCGGGTGTGTATGGGGAGTACTGTACAACACAGAGAAGACTCGTAGAGATCGTATAGCATCTTACTACTCACTGATGGACAGTGACTGTAACAGGGACTTTTGGGGGGGACATGGTGAAGGGGTCTACATCATCCAACTACGCTGATCGACAGTGACTGAAGAGGCTTTTCGGGGGGACTTGGTGAAGGGGGGAGCATAGTAAACATAATGTTCTTCACGTGATTGTAGATTAATGATAAAAAATATTCTTTAAGTGAAATAAGTGCACAGCTCTGAATCATCAGAATAAAAGATCAGGCACTGAGTGCTGCAAACAAAAGACACAGGGATAAAAGAAGGGATGAAAACTAAGACACCTACGTGCTTACTTACAGGAGACTCACTTGAGATACAAGGACACAGACAAACTACAAGCCGAAGGTGTGTGGACAAGTACCCTACACGAGTGAAACGGAAAATCAAACAATCAAGCAAATGGATTCTGTTTGAGTCCCCAGAGACAGTCAGCAGAAAATAGCCGTATCTGGCCACCGTGAATTCTTTTTGTTTGGTTCCAACAGTTCCCAGCCATAGATTTAGTGGTGCAGCAACATACTTCTCATTTTCTCTGACCTCAACAACTGAGTTGCTGTAATAATAAGCATCTGGGCCTTTGAAATCAGTGGATTTTATGATGTTTACGAATGTGAAAATCTAATAACCACCTAAAGAGGGAAGTTTGGACACTCAAATAAACACGTCACTCCACAATACACTCTTCGCTCCCAACTGCTCCTGTCTAGAAATTGGTGTTCCTTTTTATTTGAACCTCCGTCCTATCGGCGGTGATCACGCTGATGTCCTTCAAACATGGTGGTGAGCAAAGCAACAAGTTTACTTTTCTGTCGACAACAGGCCCAGAGGAATGATACTTGAGATCTTCAGGGAGCACTTAGTCAATGAATGTGGCTAAATACAGACAGCAAGTTAGAAGGAGATGAAAGAGGACAGAGGATAGAATCACGGGTTCAAGCCCCAGCACAACCATTTCCTGGTTTTGTAGGTACACGCGGCCGACTCGAACTGCAAGTGTCTCGGTGAACCCAGTGCTCCCTCTGCAGCCTAGATACTTTGCAGGATTGTGGGGAGCATAGTGTAGGAAAGTGATATTGGGAATATGGTTAACTGTTCTGTACACATGGACAGATGGACAGACAAAAAGATGATTGATTGAGTGATTGATAAATAGATAGACAGACAGTTACATAGATATAGGTACATATCGATTAACACAAAGCTACTGCTCATAACAAGAGAGCAATGGTGAAAGCACATAGCAAATCTACAAACAAAAAAGAAGAATGAAATCCAGTTTAAAAAGTGCAGTAAGCCGCCATAAGAAGAAAACAAATCCTATCATTTGCAATAACGTGGATGGAGCTAGAGGGTATTATGCTCAGTCAAACAGGCCAGGCGGAGAAATACATGTACCAAATGATTTCACTCATGTGTGGAGTATGATAACAAAGAAAAACTGAAGGAAAAGACAGCAGCAGACTCACAGAACCCGAGAGTGGACTAACAGTTACCAAAGAGAAAGGGACTGGGTAGGGTTTGTGGGAAGGGAGTAATAAGTGCGGGGAAAAAGAATGGGGGCATTAGGATTATCATGTATAATGTGTAGGGTGGGGTGTCATGGGTAGGGCTGTACAACACAGAGAAGACATGTAGTGATTCTACAGCATCTTAGTACATGCTGACGGAGAGCGGCTATAACTGGGATTTGGGGTGACTTGGTGAAGAGGGTAGACAGAATAACATAATTTTGTGCATGTGATTGCATATTAATGATAACAAAAAGAATTTAAAAGTGCAGTAAGAGCACAGCTCTCAAATATCAGAATAAAAGTACAGCCTTTGAGTGCTCTAATCAAAAGACACAGGGTTTGAAGAACTGATGAAAACTCAAGACCACCTACATGCTCCCTTACTGGAGACTCACTTGAGATCCAAGGACACAGACAAACTACAAGCTGAAGGGGCGGGGACAGGTCCCCTACACAAGTGAAACTGAGAAACAAAGAAAGAAATGGATTCTCTTTTGGACCCCAGAGAGAGTCAGTAGAAAATAGCCCTATCTAGCCACCGTGAATTCATTTTGTCTGGTTTCAGCAGTGCTCAGGCATAGATTTAGGGGTGCAGCAACTTCCTTCTCATTTCCTCTCACCTCAGCAAATGAATTGCTGTAATAATATGCGTCTGGACATTTATAATCATTGCTTTTTATGATGTTCACGAATGTAAAGAAGTAATAACCGCCTAAAGAGGGAAGTTTGGACACTCAAATAATCACTTCACTAAACAACGCACTCTTTGTTCCCAACTGCTCCTGTCCAGAAATAGGTGTTAATTCATATTTGTCCCTCCACATATCAGCAGTGATCACGCCAATGTCCCTCAAACATGGTGGTGTGCAAAGGGCCAAGTACACATTTCTGTCGACAACAGGCCAAGACGAAGGATTCTTGTGGTCTTCAGGGATCACTTACTCACTGAATGTGGCTAAATAAAGTCAACAAGTGAGGAGGAAGTATAAGAGGACAGAGGACAAAGATACGGGTTCAAGTCCTTTCACCTCCATTTACTGGTTTTGTAAGCACACTCTGCTGACTCTACCTGAAAGCGTATCGGTGAACACAGTGCTCTCCTTATGGCTTAGTTACCTTGCAAGATTTCTGGAAGCATAATGTAGGGAAGAGACATAGGCTATGTTGTTAACTGTTCTGTACATAAGGATAGATGGGCAGACAAAAAGATGATTGTTTCATAGATAGATAGGTAGACAGACGACAGGTGAATGATAGATAGATAGGTACGTAGATTAATAGATGAGAGACATCATAGATAGATGATAGGAAGATAGATAGATAGATACATAGATAGATACATAGATACATAGATATATACATACATAGATACATAGATAGACAGACAGACCTTTAGATAGATAGATACAGATACATATCTATTGACACAAAGCTATTGTTCATAACCAGGAGTTGAATGGTGAATAACATAGCTAAACTACAAACAAAAAGGAAGAATGAAATCCAGTTTTAAAAGTGCAGTAAGCAGCCTTAAGAAGAAAACAAATACTACCATTTGCAATGACGTGGATGGAGCAAGACAGTCGTATCTTCAGAAAAATAGGACAGGCGGATAAAGACAAGTACCAAGTGATTTCACTCATGTGTGGAGTATAACAACAAAGAAAAACTGAAGTAAAAAAACAGCAGCTGACTCACAGAACCCGAGAGTTGACTAAAATTAAACGAAGGAAAAAGGACTGGGCAGGGTGAGTCTGAAGGGAGGGATAAGTGTGGGGAGAAAGAATGGGGGCATTAAGTTTTGCATGTATAATGCGCGGGGTCGGGTGTGTATGGGGAGTACTGTACAACACAGAGAAGACTCGTAGAGATCGTATAGCATCTTACTACTCACTGATGGACAGTGACTGTAACAGGGACTTTTGGGGGGGACATGGTGAAGGGGTCTACATCATCCAACTACGCTGATCGACAGTGACTGAAGAGGCTTTTCGGGGGGACTTGGTGAAGGGGGGAGCATAGTAAACATAATGTTCTTCACGTGATTGTAGATTAATGATAAAAAATATTCTTTAAGTGAAATAAGTGCACAGCTCTGAATCATCAGAATAAAAGATCAGGCACTGAGTGCTGCAAACAAAAGACACAGGGATAAAAGAAGGGATGAAAACTAAGACACCTACGTGCTTACTTACAGGAGACTCACTTGAGATCCAAGGACACAGACAAACTACAAGCCGAAGGTGTGTGGACAAGTACCCTACACGAGTGAAACGGAAAATCAAACAATCAAGCAAATGGATTCTGTTTGAGTCCCCAGAGACAGTCAGCAGAAAATAGCCGTATCTGGCCACCGTGAATTCTTTTTGTTTGGTTCCAACAGTTCCCAGCCATAGATTTAGTGGTGCAGCAACATACTTCTCATTTTCTCTGACCTCAACAACTGAGTTGCTGTAATAATAAGCATCTGGGCCTTTGAAATCAGTGGATTTTATGATGTTTACGAATGTGAAAATCTAATAACCACCTAAAGAGGGAAGTTTGGACACTCAAATAAACACGTCACTCCACAATACACTCTTCGCTCCCAACTGCTCCTGTCTAGAAATTGGTGTTCCTTTTTATTTGAACCTCCGTCCTATCGGCGGTGATCACGCTGATGTCCTTCAAACATGGTGGTGAGCAAAGCAACAAGTTTACTTTTCTGTCGACAACAGGCCCAGAGGAATGATACTTGAGATCTTCAGGGAGCACTTAGTCAATGAATGTGGCTAAATACAGACAGCAAGTTAGAAGGAGATGAAAGAGGACAGAGGATAGAGACACGGGTTCAAGCCCCAGCACAACCATTTCCTGGTTTTGTAGGTACACGCGGCCGACTCGAACTGCAAGTGTCTCGGTGAACCCAGTGCTCCCTCTGCAGCCTAGATACTTTGCAGGATTGTGGGGAGCATAGTGTAGGAAAGTGATATTGGGAATATGGTTAACTGTTCTGTACACATGGACAGATGGACAGACAAAAAGATGATTGATTGAGTGATTGATAAATAGATAGACAGACAGATACATAGATATAGGTACATATCGATTAACACAAAGCTACTGCTCATAACAAGAGAGCAATGGTGAAAGCACATAGCAAATCTACAAACAAAAAAGAAGAATGAAATCCAGTTTAAAAAGTGCAGTAAGCCGCCATAAGAAGAAAACAAATCCTATCATTTGCAATAACGTGGATGGAGCTAGAGGGTATTATGCTCAGTCAAACAGGCCAGGCGGAGAAATACATGTACCAAATGATTTCACTCATGTGTGGAGTATGATAACAAAGAAAAACTGAAGGAAAAGACAGCAGCAGACTCACAGAACCCGAGAGTGGACTAACAGTTACCAAAGAGAAAGGGACTGGGTAGGGTTTGTGGGAAGGGAGTAATAAGTGCGGGGAAAAAGAATGGGGGCATTAGGATTATCATGTATAATGTGTAGGGTGGGGTGTCATGGGTAGGGCTGTTCAACACAGAGAAGACATGTAGTGATTCTACAGCATCTTAGTACATGCTGACGGAGAGCGGCTATAACTGGGATTTGGGGTGACTTGGTGAAGAGGGTAGACAGAATAACATAATTTTGTGCATGTGATTGCATATTAATGATAACAAAAAGAATTTAAAAGTGCAGTAAGAGCACAGCTCTCAAATATCAGAATAAAAGTACAGCCTTTGAGTGCTCTAATCAAAAGACACAGGGTTTGAAGAACTGATGAAAACTCAAGACCACCTACGTGCTCCCTTACTGGAGACTCACTTGAGATCCAAGGACACAGACAAACTACAAGCTGAAGGGGCGGGGACAGGTCCCCTACACAAGTGAAACTGAGAAACAAAGAAAGAAATGGATTCTCTTTTGGACCCCAGAGAGAGTCAGTAGAAAATAGCCCTATCTAGCCACCGTGAATTCATTTTGTCTGGTTTCAGCAGTGCTCAGGCATAGATTTAGTGGTGCAGCAACTTCCTTCTCATTTCCTCTCACCTCAGCAAATGAATTGCTGTAATAATATGCGTCTGGACATTTATAATCATTGCTTTTTATGATGTTCACGAATGTAAAGAAGTAATAACCGCCTAAAGAGGGAAGTTTGGACACTCAAATAATCACTTCACTAAACAACGCACTCTTTGTTCCCAACTGCTCCTGTCCAGAAATAGGTGTTAATTCATATTTGTCCCTCCACATATCAGCAGTGATCACGCCAATGTCCCTCAAACATGGTGGTGTGCAAAGGGCCAAGTACACATTTCTGTCGACAACAGGCCAAGACGAAGGATACTCGTGGTCTTCAGGGATCACTTACTCACTGAATGTGGCTAAATAAAGTCAACAAGTGAGGAGGAAGTATAAGAGGACAGAGGACAAAGATACGGGTTCAAGTCCTTTCACCTCCATTTACTGGTTTTGTAAGCACACTCTGCTGACTCTACCTGAAAGCGTATCGGTGAACACAGTGCTCTCCTTATGGCTTAGTTACCTTGCAAGATTTCTGGAAGCATAATGTAGGGAAGAGACATAGGCTATGTTGTTATCTGTTCTGTACATAAGGATAGATGGGCAGACAAAAAGATGATTGTTTCATAGATAGATAGGTAGACAGACGACAGGTGAACAATAGATAGATAGGTACGTAGATTAATAGATGATAGACATCATAGATAGATGATAGGAAGATAGATAGATACATACATAGATAGATACATAGATACATAGATATATACATACATAGATACATAGATAAACAGACAGACCTTTAGATAGATAGATACAGATACATATCTATTGACACAAAGCTATTGTTCATAACCAGGAGTTGAATGGTGAATAACATAGCTAAACTACAAACAAAAAGGAAGAATGAAATCCAGTTTAAAAAGTGCAGTAAGCAGCCTTAAGAAGAAAACAAATACTACCATTTGCAATGACGTGGATGGAGCAAGACAGTAGTATCTTCAGAAAAATAGGGCAGGCGGATAAAGACAAGTACCAAGTGATTTCACTCATGTGTGGAGTATAACAACAAAGAAAAACTGAAGTAAAAAAACAGCAGCTGACTCACAGAACCCGAGAGTTGACTAAAATTAACCAAAGGAAAAAGGACTGGGCAGGGTGAGTCTGAAGGGAGGGATAAGTGTGGGGAGAAAGAATGGGGGCATTAAGTTTTGCATGTATAATGCGCGGGGTCGGGTGTGCATGGGGAGTACTGTACAACACAGAGAAGACTAGTAGAGATTGCATAGCATCTTACTACTCACTGATGGACAGTGACTGTAACAGGGACTTTTGTGGGGGACATGGTGAAGGGGTCTACATCATCCAACTACGCTGATCGACAGTGACTGAAGAGGTTTTTCGGGGGGACTTGGTGAAGGGGGGAGCATAGTAAACATAATGTTCTTCACGTGATTGTAGATTAATGATAAAAATATTCTTTAAGTGAAATAAGTGCACAGCTCTGAATCATCAGAATAAAAGATCAGGCACTGAGTGCTGCAAACAAAAGACACAGGGATAAAAGAAGGGATGAAAACTAAGACACCTACGTGCTTACTTACGGGAGACTCACTTGAGATCCAAGGACACAGACAAACTACAAGCCGAAGGTGTGTGGACAAGTACCCTACACGAGTGAAACGGAAAATCAAACAATCAAGCAAATGGATTCTGTTTGAGTCCCCAGAGACAGTCAGCAGAAAATAGCCGTATCTGGCCACCGTGAATTCTTTTTGTTTGGTTTCAACAGTTCCCAGCCATAGATTTAGTGGTGCAGCAACATACTTCTCATTTTCTCTGACCTCAACAACTGAGTTGCTGTAATAATAAGCATCTGGGCCTTTGAAATCAGTGGATTTTATGATGTTTACGAATGTGAAAATCTAATAACCACCTAAAGAGGGAAGTTTAGACACTCAAATAAACACGTCACTCCACAATACACTCTTCGCTCCCAACTGCTCCTGTCTAGAAATTGGTGTTCCATTTTATTTGAACCTCCGTCCTATCGGCGGTGATCATGCTGATGTCCTTCAAACATGGTGGTGAGCAAAGCAACAAGTTTACTTTTCTGTCGAAAACAGGCCCAGAGGAATGATACTTGAGATCTTCAGGGAGCACTTAGTCAATGAATGTGGCTAAATACAGACAGCAAGTTAGAAGGAGATGAAAGAGGACAGAGGATAGAAACACGGGTTCAAGCCCCAGCACAACCATTTCCTGGTTTTGTAGGTACACGCGGCCGACTCGAACTGCAAGTGTCTCGGTGAACCCAGTGCTCCCTCTGCAGCCTAGATACTTTGCAGGATTGTGGGGAGCATAGTGTAGGAAAGTGATATTGGGAATATGGTTAACTGTTCTGTACACATGGACAGATGGACAGACAAAAAGATGATTGATTGAGTGATTGATAA
The DNA here is from genome assembly GCF_030020395.1 of Manis pentadactyla. Taxonomy (NCBI): domain Eukaryota; kingdom Metazoa; phylum Chordata; class Mammalia; order Pholidota; family Manidae; genus Manis; species Manis pentadactyla. The sequence goes on along the minus strand of NC_080031.1, from coordinate 42,666,436 downwards.
ATAGATAGACAGACAGATACATAGATATAGGTACATATCGATTAACACAAAGCTACTGCTCATAACAAGAGAGCAATGGTGAAAGCACATAGCAAATCTACAAACAAAAAAGAAGAATGAAATCCAGTTTAAAAAGTGCAGTAAGCCGCCATAAGAAGAAAACAAATCCTATTATTTGCAATAACGTGGATGGAGCTAGAGGGTATTATGCTCAGTCAAACAGGCCAGGCGGAGAAATACATGTACCAAATGATTTCACTCATGTGTGGAGTATGATAACAAAGAAAAACTCAAGGAAAAGACAGCAGCAGACTCACAGAACCCGAGAGTGGACTAACAGTTACCAAAGAGAAAGGGACTGGGTAGGGTTTGTGGGAAGGGAGTAATAAGTGCGGGGAAAAAGAATGGGGGCATTAGGATTATCATGTATAATGTGTAGGGTGGGGTGTCATGGGTAGGGCTGTTCAACACAGAGAAGACATGTAGTGATTCTACAGCATCTTAGTACATGCTGACGGAGAGCGGCTATAACTGGGATTTGGGGTGACTTGGTGAAGAGGGTAGACAGAATAACATAATTTTGTGCATGTGATTGCATATTAATGATAACAAAAAGAATTTAAAAGTGCAGTAAGAGCACAGCTCTCAAATATCAGAATAAAAGTACAGCCTTTGAGTGCTCTAATCAAAAGACACAGGGTTTGAAGAACTGATGAAAACTCAAGACCACCTACGTGCTCCCTTACTGGAGACTCACTTGAGATCCAAGGACACAGACAAACTACAAGCTGAAGGGGCGGGGACAGGTCCCCTACACAAGTGAAACTGAGAAACAAAGAAAGAAATGGATTCTCTTTTGGACCCCAGAGAGAGTCAGTAGAAAATAGCCCTATCTAGCCACCGTGAATTCATTTTGTCTGGTTTCAGCAGTGCTCAGGCATAGATTTAGTGGTGCAGCAACTTCCTCCTCATTTCCTCTCACCTCAGCAAATGAATTGCTGTAATAATATGCGTCTGGACATTTATAATCATTGCTTTTTATGATGTTCACGAATGTAAAGAAGTAATAACCGCCTAAAGAGGGAAGTTTGGACACTCAAATAATCATTTCACTAAACAACGCACTCTTTGTTCCCAACTGCTCCTGTCCAGAAATAGGTGTTAATTCATATTTGTCCCTCCACATATCAGCAGTGATCACGCCAATGTCCCTCAAACATGGTGGTGTGCAAAGGGCCAAGTACACATTTCTGTCGACAACAGGCCAAGACGAAGGATACTTGTGGTCTTCAGGGATCACTTACTCACTGAATGTGGCTAAATAAAGTCAACAAGTGAGGAGGAAGTATAAGAGGACAGAGGACAAAGATACGGGTTCAAGTCCTTTCACCTCCATTTACTGGTTTTGTAAGCACACTCTGCTGACTCTACCTGAAAGCGTATCGGTGAACACAGTGCTCTCCTTATGGCTTAGTTACCTTGTAAGATTTCTGGAAGCATAATGTAGGGAAGAGACATAGGCTATGTTGTTAACTGTTCTGTACATAAGGATAGATGGGCAGACAAAAAGATGATTGTTTCATAGATAGATAGGTAGACAGACGACAGGTGAACGATAGATAGATAGGTACGTAGATTAATAGATGATAGACATCATAGATAGATGATAGGAAGATAGATAGATAGATACATAGATAGATACATAGATACATAGATATATACATACATAGATACATAGATAGACAGACAGACCTTTAGATAGATAGATACAGATACATATCTATTGACACAAAGCTATTGTTCATAATCAGGAGTTGAATGGTGAATAACATAGCTAAACTACAAACAAAAAGGAAGAATGAAATCCAGTTTAAAAAGTGCAGTAAGCAGCCTTAAGAAGAAAACAAATACTACCATTTGCAATGACGTGGATGGAGCAAGACAGTAGTATCTTCAGAAAAATAGGGCAGGCGGATAAAGACAAGTACCAAGTGATTTCACTCATGTGTGGAGTATAACAACAAAGAAAAACTGAAGTAAAAAAACAGCAGCTGACTCACAGAACCCGAGAGTTGACTAAAATTAACCAAAGGAAAAAGGACTGGGCAGGGTGAGTCTGAAGGGAGGGATAAGTGTGGGGAGAAAGAATGGGGGCATTAAGTTTTGCATGTATAATGCGCGGGGTCGGGTGTGCATGGGGAGTACTGTACAACACAGAGAAGACTAGTAGTGATCGTATAGCATCTTACTATTCACCGATGGACAGTGACTGTAACAGGGACTTTTGGGGGGGACATGGTGAAGGGGTCTACATCATCCAACTACGCTGATCGACAGTGACTGAAGAGGTTTTTCGGGGGGACTTGGTGAAGGGGGGAGCATAGTAAACATAATGTTCTTCACGTGATTGTAGATTAATGATAAAAAATATTCTTTAAGTGAAATAAGTGCACAGCTCTGAATCATCAGAATAAAAGATCAGGCACTGAGTGCTGCAAACAAAAGACACAGGGATAAAAGAAGGGATGAAAACTAAGACACCTACGTGCTTACTTACAGGAGACTCACTTGAGATCCAAGGACACAGACAAACTACAAGCCGAAGGTGTGTGGACAAGTACCCTACACGAGTGAAACGGAAAATCAAACAATCAAGCAAATGGATTCTGTTTGAGTCCCCAGAGACAGTCAGCAGAAAATAGCCGTATCTGGCCACCGTGAATTCTTTTTGTTTGGTTCCAACAGTTCCCAGCCATAGATTTAGTGGTGCAGCAACATACTTCTCATTTTCTCTGACCTCAACAACTGAGTTGCTGTAATAATAAGCATCTGGGCCTTTGAAATCAGTGGATTTTATGATGTTTACGAATGTGAAAATCTAATAACCACCTAAAGAGGGAAGTTTGGACACTCAAATAAACACGTCACTCCACAATACACTCTTCGCTCCCAACTGCTCCTGTCTAGAAATTGGTGTTCCTTTTTATTTGAACCTCCGTCCTATCGGCGGTGATCACGCTGATGTCCTTCAAACATGGTGGTGAGCAAAGCAACAAGTTTACTTTTCTGTCGACAACAGGCCCAGAGGAATGATACTTGAGATCTTCAGGGAGCACTTAGTCAATGAATGTGGCTAAATACAGACAGCAAGTTAGAAGGAGATGAAAGAGGACAGAGGATAGAGACACGGGTTCAAGCCCCAGCACAACCATTTCCTGGTTTTGTAGGTACACGCGGCCGACTCGAACTGCAAGTGTCTCGGTGAACCCAGTGCTCCCTCTGCAGCCTAGATACTTTGCAGGATTGTGGGGAGCATAGTGTAGGAAAGTGATATTGGGAATATGGTTAACTGTTCTGTACACATGGACAGATGGACAGACAAAAAGATGATTGATTGAGTGATTGATAAATAGATAGACAGACAGATACATAGATATAGGTACATATCGATTAACACAAAGCTACTGCTCATAACAAGAGAGCAATGGTGAAAGCACATAGCAAATCTACAAACAAAAAAGAAGAATGAAATCCAGTTTAAAAAGTGCAGTAAGCCGCCATAAGAAGAAAACAAATCCTATCATTTGCAATAACGTGGATGGAGCTAGAGGGTATTATGCTCAGTCAAACAGGCCAGGCGGAGAAATACATGTACCAAATGATTTCACTCATGTGTGGAGTATGATAACAAAGAAAAACTGAAGGAAAAGACAGCAGCAGACTCACAGAACCCGAGAGTGGACTAACAGTTACCAAAGAGAAAGGGACTGGGTAGGGTTTGTGGGAAGGGAGTAATAAGTGCGGGGAAAAAGAATGGGGGCATTAGGATTATCATGTATAATGTGTAGGGTGGGGTGTCATGGGTAGGGCTGTACAACACAGAGAAGACATGTAGTGATTCTACAGCATCTTAGTACATGCTGACGGAGAGCGGCTATAACTGGGATTTGGGGTGACTTGGTGAAGAGGGTAGACAGAATAACATAATTTTGTGCATGTGATTGCATATTAATGATAACAAAAAGAATTTAAAAGTGCAGTAAGAGCACAGCTCTCAAATATCAGAATAAAAGTACAGCCTTTGAGTGCTCTAATCAAAAGACACAGGGTTTGAAGAACTGATGAAAACTCAAGACCACCTACATGCTCCCTTACTGGAGACTCACTTGAGATCCAAGGACACAGACAAACTACAAACTGAAGGGGCGGGGACAGGTCCCCTACACAAGTGAAACTGAGAAACAAAGAAAGAAATGGATTCTCTTTTGGACCCCAGAGAGAGTCAGTAGAAAATAGCCCTATCTAGCCACCGTGAATTCATTTTGTCTGGTTTCAGCAGTGCTCAGGCATAGATTTAGGGGTGCAGCAACTTCCTTCTCATTTCCTCTCACCTCAGCAAATGAATTGCTGTAATAATATGCGTCTGGACATTTATAATCATTGCTTTTTATGATGTTCACGAATGTAAAGAAGTAATAACCGCCTAAAGAGGGAAGTTTGGACACTCAAATAATCACTTCACTAAACAACGCACTCTTTGTTCCCAACTGCTCCTGTCCAGAAATAGGTGTTAATTCATATTTGTCCCTCCACATATCAGCAGTGATCACGCCAATGTCCCTCAAACATGGTGGTGTGCAAAGGGCCAAGTACACATTTCTGTCGACAACAGGCCAAGACGAAGGATTCTTGTGGTCTTCAGGGATCACTTACTCACTGAATGTGGCTAAATAAAGTCAACAAGTGAGGAGGAAGTATAAGAGGACAGAGGACAAAGATACGGGTTCAAGTCCTTTCACCTCCATTTACTGGTTTTGTAAGCACACTCTGCTGACTCTACCTGAAAGCGTATCGGTGAACACAGTGCTCTCCTTATGGCTTAGTTACCTTGCAAGATTTCTGGAAGCATAATGTAGGGAAGAGACATAGGCTATGTTGTTAACTGTTCTGTACATAAGGATAGATGGGCAGACAAAAAGATGATTGTTTCATAGATAGATAGGTAGACAGACGACAGGTGAACGATAGATAGATAGGTACGTAGATTAATAGATGATAGACATCATAGATAGATGATAGGAAGATAGATAGATAGATACATAGATAGATACATAGATACATAGATATATACATACATAGATACATAGATAGACAGACAGACCTTTAGATAGATAGATACAGATACATATCTATTGACACAAAGCTATTGTTCATAACCAGGAGTTGAATGGTGAATAACATAGCTAAACTACAAACAAAAAGGAAGAATGAAATCCAGTTTTAAAAGTGCAGTAAGCAGCCTTAAGAAGAAAACAAATACTACCATTTGCAATGACGTGGATGGAGCAAGACAGTCGTATCTTCAGAAAAATAGGACAGGCGGATAAAGACAAGTACCAAGTGATTTCACTCATGTGTGGAGTATAACAACAAAGAAAAACTGAAGTAAAAAAACAGCAGCTGACTCACAGAACCCGAGAGTTGACTAAAATTAAACAAAGGAAAAAGGACTGGGCAGGGTGAGTCTGAAGGGAGGGATAAGTGTGGGGAGAAAGAATGGGGGCATTAAGTTTTGCATGTATAATGCGCGGGGTCGGGTGTGTATGGGGAGTACTGTACAACACAGAGAAGACTCGTAGAGATCGTATAGCATCTTACTACTCACTGATGGACAGTGACTGTAACAGGGACTTTTGGGGGGGACATGGTGAAGGGGTCTACATCATCCAACTACGCTGATCGACAGTGACTGAAGAGGCTTTTCGGGGGGACTTGGTGAAGGGGGGAGCATAGTAAACATAATGTTCTTCACGTGATTGTAGATTAATGATAAAAAATATTCTTTAAGTGAAATAAGTGCACAGCTCTGAATCATCAGAATAAAAGATCAGGCACTGAGTGCTGCAAACAAAAGACACAGGGATAAAAGAAGGGATGAAAACTAAGACACCTACGTGCTTACTTACAGGAGACTCACTTGAGATACAAGGACACAGACAAACTACAAGCCGAAGGTGTGTGGACAAGTACCCTACACGAGTGAAACGGAAAATCAAACAATCAAGCAAATGGATTCTGTTTGAGTCCCCAGAGACAGTCAGCAGAAAATAGCCGTATCTGGCCACCGTGAATTCTTTTTGTTTGGTTCCAACAGTTCCCAGCCATAGATTTAGTGGTGCAGCAACATACTTCTCATTTTCTCTGACCTCAACAACTGAGTTGCTGTAATAATAAGCATCTGGGCCTTTGAAATCAGTGGATTTTATGATGTTTACGAATGTGAAAATCTAATAACCACCTAAAGAGGGAAGTTTGGACACTCAAATAAACACGTCACTCCACAATACACTCTTCGCTCCCAACTGCTCCTGTCTAGAAATTGGTGTTCCTTTTTATTTGAACCTCCGTCCTATCGGCGGTGATCACGCTGATGTCCTTCAAACATGGTGGTGAGCAAAGCAACAAGTTTACTTTTCTGTCGACAACAGGCCCAGAGGAATGATACTTGAGATCTTCAGGGAGCACTTAGTCAATGAATGTGGCTAAATACAGACAGCAAGTTAGAAGGAGATGAAAGAGGACAGAGGATAGAATCACGGGTTCAAGCCCCAGCACAACCATTTCCTGGTTTTGTAGGTACACGCGGCCGACTCGAACTGCAAGTGTCTCGGTGAACCCAGTGCTCCCTCTGCAGCCTAGATACTTTGCAGGATTGTGGGGAGCATAGTGTAGGAAAGTGATATTGGGAATATGGTTAACTGTTCTGTACACATGGACAGATGGACAGACAAAAAGATGATTGATTGAGTGATTGATAAATAGATAGACAGACAGATACATAGATATAGGTACATATCGATTAACACAAAGCTACTGCTCATAACAAGAGAGCAATGGTGAAAGCACATAGCAAATCTACAAACAAAAAAGAAGAATGAAATCCAGTTTAAAAAGTGCAGTAAGCCGCCATAAGAAGAAAACAAATCCTATCATTTGCAATAACGTGGATGGAGCTAGAGGGTATTATGCTCAGTCAAACAGGCCAGGCGGAGAAATACATGTACCAAATGATTTCACTCATGTGTGGAGTATGATAACAAAGAAAAACTGAAGGAAAAGACAGCAGCAGACTCACAGAACCCGAGAGTGGACTAACAGTTACCAAAGAGAAAGGGACTGGGTAGGGTTTGTGGGAAGGGAGTAATAAGTGCGGGGAAAAAGAATGGGGGCATTAGGATTATCATGTATAATGTGTAGGGTGGGGTGTCATGGGTAGGGCTGTACAACACAGAGAAGACATGTAGTGATTCTACAGCATCTTAGTACATGCTGACGGAGAGCGGCTATAACTGGGATTTGGGGTGACTTGGTGAAGAGGGTAGACAGAATAACATAATTTTGTGCATGTGATTGCATATTAATGATAACAAAAAGAATTTAAAAGTGCAGTAAGAGCACAGCTCTCAAATATCAGAATAAAAGTACAGCCTTTGAGTGCTCTAATCAAAAGACACAGGGTTTGAAGAACTGATGAAAACTCAAGACCACCTACATGCTCCCTTACTGGAGACTCACTTGAGATCCAAGGACACAGACAAACTACAAGCTGAAGGGGCGGGGACAGGTCCCCTACACAAGTGAAACTGAGAAACAAAGAAAGAAATGGATTCTCTTTTGGACCCCAGAGAGAGTCAGTAGAAAATAGCCCTATCTAGCCACCGTGAATTCATTTTGTCTGGTTTCAGCAGTGCTCAGGCATAGATTTAGGGGTGCAGCAACTTCCTTCTCATTTCCTCTCACCTCAGCAAATGAATTGCTGTAATAATATGCGTCTGGACATTTATAATCATTGCTTTTTATGATGTTCACGAATGTAAAGAAGTAATAACCGCCTAAAGAGGGAAGTTTGGACACTCAAATAATCACTTCACTAAACAACGCACTCTTTGTTCCCAACTGCTCCTGTCCAGAAATAGGTGTTAATTCATATTTGTCCCTCCACATATCAGCAGTGATCACGCCAATGTCCCTCAAACATGGTGGTGTGCAAAGGGCCAAGTACACATTTCTGTCGACAACAGGCCAAGACGAAGGATTCTTGTGGTCTTCAGGGATCACTTACTCACTGAATGTGGCTAAATAAAGTCAACAAGTGAGGAGGAAGTATAAGAGGACAGAGGACAAAGATACGGGTTCAAGTCCTTTCACCTCCATTTACTGGTTTTGTAAGCACACTCTGCTGACTCTACCTGAAAGCGTATCGGTGAACACAGTGCTCTCCTTATGGCTTAGTTACCTTGCAAGATTTCTGGAAGCATAATGTAGGGAAGAGACATAGGCTATGTTGTTAACTGTTCTGTACATAAGGATAGATGGGCAGACAAAAAGATGATTGTTTCATAGATAGATAGGTAGACAGACGACAGGTGAACGATAGATAGATAGGTACGTAGATTAATAGATGAGAGACATCATAGATAGATGATAGGAAGATAGATAGATAGATACATAGATAGATACATAGATACATAGATATATACATACATAGATACATAGATAGACAGACAGACCTTTAGATAGATAGATACAGATACATATCTATTGACACAAAGCTATTGTTCATAACCAGGAGTTGAATGGTGAATAACATAGCTAAACTACAAACAAAAAGGAAGAATGAAATCCAGTTTTAAAAGTGCAGTAAGCAGCCTTAAGAAGAAAACAAATACTACCATTTGCAATGACGTGGATGGAGCAAGACAGTCGTATCTTCAGAAAAATAGGACAGGCGGATAAAGACAAGTACCAAGTGATTTCACTCATGTGTGGAGTATAACAACAAAGAAAAACTGAAGTAAAAAAACAGCAGCTGACTCACAGAACCCGAGAGTTGACTAAAATTAAACGAAGGAAAAAGGACTGGGCAGGGTGAGTCTGAAGGGAGGGATAAGTGTGGGGAGAAAGAATGGGGGCATTAAGTTTTGCATGTATAATGCGCGGGGTCGGGTGTGTATGGGGAGTACTGTACAACACAGAGAAGACTCGTAGAGATCGTATAGCATCTTACTACTCACTGATGGACAGTGACTGTAACAGGGACTTTTGGGGGGGACATGGTGAAGGGGTCTACATCATCCAACTACGCTGATCGACAGTGACTGAAGAGGCTTTTCGGGGGGACTTGGTGAAGGGGGGAGCATAGTAAACATAATGTTCTTCACGTGATTGTAGATTAATGATAAAAAATATTCTTTAAGTGAAATAAGTGCACAGCTCTGAATCATCAGAATAAAAGATCAGGCACTGAGTGCTGCAAACAAAAGACACAGGGATAAAAGAAGGGATGAAAACTAAGACACCTACGTGCTTACTTACAGGAGACTCACTTGAGATCCAAGGACACAGACAAACTACAAGCCGAAGGTGTGTGGACAAGTACCCTACACGAGTGAAACGGAAAATCAAACAATCAAGCAAATGGATTCTGTTTGAGTCCCCAGAGACAGTCAGCAGAAAATAGCCGTATCTGGCCACCGTGAATTCTTTTTGTTTGGTTCCAACAGTTCCCAGCCATAGATTTAGTGGTGCAGCAACATACTTCTCATTTTCTCTGACCTCAACAACTGAGTTGCTGTAATAATAAGCATCTGGGCCTTTGAAATCAGTGGATTTTATGATGTTTACGAATGTGAAAATCTAATAACCACCTAAAGAGGGAAGTTTGGACACTCAAATAAACACGTCACTCCACAATACACTCTTCGCTCCCAACTGCTCCTGTCTAGAAATTGGTGTTCCTTTTTATTTGAACCTCCGTCCTATCGGCGGTGATCACGCTGATGTCCTTCAAACATGGTGGTGAGCAAAGCAACAAGTTTACTTTTCTGTCGACAACAGGCCCAGAGGAATGATACTTGAGATCTTCAGGGAGCACTTAGTCAATGAATGTGGCTAAATACAGACAGCAAGTTAGAAGGAGATGAAAGAGGACAGAGGATAGAGACACGGGTTCAAGCCCCAGCACAACCATTTCCTGGTTTTGTAGGTACACGCGGCCGACTCGAACTGCAAGTGTCTCGGTGAACCCAGTGCTCCCTCTGCAGCCTAGATACTTTGCAGGATTGTGGGGAGCATAGTGTAGGAAAGTGATATTGGGAATATGGTTAACTGTTCTGTACACATGGACAGATGGACAGACAAAAAGATGATTGATTGAGTGATTGATAAATAGATAGACAGACAGATACATAGATATAGGTACATATCGATTAACACAAAGCTACTGCTCATAACAAGAGAGCAATGGTGAAAGCACATAGCAAATCTACAAACAAAAAAGAAGAATGAAATCCAGTTTAAAAAGTGCAGTAAGCCGCCATAAGAAGAAAACAAATCCTATCATTTGCAATAACGTGGATGGAGCTAGAGGGTATTATGCTCAGTCAAACAGGCCAGGCGGAGAAATACATGTACCAAATGATTTCACTCATGTGTGGAGTATGATAACAAAGAAAAACTGAAGGAAAAGACAGCAGCAGACTCACAGAACCCGAGAGTGGACTAACAGTTACCAAAGAGAAAGGGACTGGGTAGGGTTTGTGGGAAGGGAGTAATAAGTGCGGGGAAAAAGAATGGGGGCATTAGGATTATCATGTATAATGTGTAGGGTGGGGTGTCATGGGTAGGGCTGTTCAACACAGAGAAGACATGTAGTGATTCTACAGCATCTTAGTACATGCTGACGGAGAGCGGCTATAACTGGGATTTGGGGTGACTTGGTGAAGAGGGTAGACAGAATAACATAATTTTGTGCATGTGATTGCATATTAATGATAACAAAAAGAATTTAAAAGTGCAGTAAGAGCACAGCTCTCAAATATCAGAATAAAAGTACAGCCTTTGAGTGCTCTAATCAAAAGACACAGGGTTTGAAGAACTGATGAAAACTCAAGACCACCTACGTGCTCCCTTACTGGAGACTCACTTGAGATCCAAGGACACAGACAAACTACAAGCTGAAGGGGCGGGGACAGGTCCCCTACACAAGTGAAACTGAGAAACAAAGAAAGAAATGGATTCTCTTTTGGACCCCAGAGAGAGTCAGTAGAAAATAGCCCTATCTAGCCACCGTGAATTCATTTTGTCTGGTTTCAGCAGTGCTCAGGCATAGATTTAGTGGTGCAGCAACTTCCTTCTCATTTCCTCTCACCTCAGCAAATGAATTGCTGTAATAATATGCGTCTGGACATTTATAATCATTGCTTTTTATGATGTTCACGAATGTAAAGAAGTAATAACCGCCTAAAGAGGGAAGTTTGGACACTCAAATAATCACTTCACTAAACAACGCACTCTTTGTTCCCAACTGCTCCTGTCCAGAAATAGGTGTTAATTCATATTTGTCCCTCCACATATCAGCAGTGATCACGCCAATGTCCCTCAAACATGGTGGTGTGCAAAGGGCCAAGTACACATTTCTGTCGACAACAGGCCAAGACGAAGGATACTCGTGGTCTTCAGGGATCACTTACTCACTGAATGTGGCTAAATAAAGTCAACAAGTGAGGAGGAAGTATAAGAGGACAGAGGACAAAGATACGGGTTCAAGTCCTTTCACCTCCATTTACTGGTTTTGTAAGCACACTCTGCTGACTCTACCTGAAAGCGTATCGGTGAACACAGTGCTCTCCTTATGGCTTAGTTACCTTGCAAGATTTCTGGAAGCATAATGTAGGGAAGAGACATAGGCTATGTTGTTATCTGTTCTGTACATAAGGATAGATGGGCAGACAAAAAGATGATTGTTTCATAGATAGATAGGTAGACAGACGACAGGTGAACAATAGATAGATAGGTACGTAGATTAATAGATGATAGACATCATAGATAGATGATAGGAAGATAGATAGATACATACATAGATAGATACATAGATACATAGATATATACATACATAGATACATAGATAAACAGACAGACCTTTAGATAGATAGATACAGATACATATCTATTGACACAAAGCTATTGTTCATAACCAGGAGTTGAATGGTGAATAACATAGCTAAACTACAAACAAAAAGGAAGAATGAAATCCAGTTTAAAAAGTGCAGTAAGCAGCCTTAAGAAGAAAACAAATACTACCATTTGCAATGACGTGGATGGAGCAAGACAGTAGTATCTTCAGAAAAATAGGGCAGGCGGATAAAGACAAGTACCAAGTGATTTCACTCATGTGTGGAGTATAACAACAAAGAAAAACTGAAGTAAAAAAACAGCAGCTGACTCACAGAACCCGAGAGTTGACTAAAATTAACCAAAGGAAAAAGGACTGGGCAGGGTGAGTCTGAAGGGAGGGATAAGTGTGGGGAGAAAGAATGGGGGCATTAAGTTTTGCATGTATAATGCGCGGGGTCGGGTGTGCATGGGGAGTACTGTACAACACAGAGAAGACTAGTAGAGATTGCATAGCATCTTACTACTCACTGATGGACAGTGACTGTAACAGGGACTTTTGTGGGGGACATGGTGAAGGGGTCTACATCATCCAACTACGCTGATCGACAGTGACTGAAGAGGTTTTTCGGGGGGACTTGGTGAAGGGGGGAGCATAGTAAACATAATGTTCTTCACGTGATTGTAGATTAATGATAAAAATATTCTTTAAGTGAAATAAGTGCACAGCTCTGAATCATCAGAATAAAAGATCAGGCACTGAGTGCTGCAAACAAAAGACACAGGGATAAAAGAAGGGATGAAAACTAAGACACCTACGTGCTTACTTACGGGAGACTCACTTGAGATCCAAGGACACAGACAAACTACAAGCCGAAGGTGTGTGGACAAGTACCCTACACGAGTGAAACGGAAAATCAAACAATCAAGCAAATGGATTCTGTTTGAGTCCCCAGAGACAGTCAGCAGAAAATAGCCGTATCTGGCCACCGTGAATTCTTTTTGTTTGGTTTCAACAGTTCCCAGCCATAGATTTAGTGGTGCAGCAACATACTTCTCATTTTCTCTGACCTCAACAACTGAGTTGCTGTAATAATAAGCATCTGGGCCTTTGAAATCAGTGGATTTTATGATGTTTACGAATGTGAAAATCTAATAACCACCTAAAGAGGGAAGTTTAGACACTCAAATAAACACGTCACTCCACAATACACTCTTCGCTCCCAACTGCTCCTGTCTAGAAATTGGTGTTCCATTTTATTTGAACCTCCGTCCTATCGGCGGTGATCATGCTGATGTCCTTCAAACATGGTGGTGAGCAAAGCAACAAGTTTACTTTTCTGTCGAAAACAGGCCCAGAGGAATGATACTTGAGATCTTCAGGGAGCACTTAGTCAATGAATGTGGCTAAATACAGACAGCAAGTTAGAAGGAGATGAAAGAGGACAGAGGATAGAAACACGGGTTCAAGCCCCAGCACAACCATTTCCTGGTTTTGTAGGTACACGCGGCCGACTCGAACTGCAAGTGTCTCGGTGAACCCAGTGCTCCCTCTGCAGCCTAGATACTTTGCAGGATTGTGGGGAGCATAGTGTAGGAAAGTGATATTGGGAATATGGTTAACTGTTCTGTACACATGGACAGATGGACAGACAAAAAGATGATTGATTGAGTGATTGATAAATAGATAGACAGACAGATACATAGATATAGGTACATATCGATTAACACAAAGCTACTGCTCATAACAAGAGAGCAATGGTGAAAGCACATAGCAAATCTACAAACAAAAAAGAAGAATGAAATCCAGTTTAAAAAGTGCAGTAAGCCGCCATAAGAAGAAAACAAATCCTATTATTTGCAATAACGTGGATGGAGCTAGAGGGTATTATGCTCAGTCAAACAGGCCAGGCGGAGAAATACATGTACCAAATGATTTCACTCATGTGTGGAGTATGATAACAAAGAAAAACTCAAGGAAAAGACAGCAGCAGACTCACAGAACCCGAGAGTGGACTAACAGTTACCAAAGAGAAAGGGACTGGGTAGGGTTTGTGGGAAGGGAGTAATAAGTGCGGGGAAAAAGAATGGGGGCATTAGGATTATCATGTATAATGTGTAGGGTGGGGTGTCATGGGTAGGGCTGTTCAACACAGAGAAGACATGTAGTGATTCTACAGCATCTTAGTACATGCTGACGGAGAGCGGCTATAACTGGGATTTGGGGTGACTTGGTGAAGAGGGTAGACAGAATAACATAATTTTGTGCATGTGATTGCATATTAATGATAACAAAAAGAATTTAAAAGTGCAGTAAGAGCACAGCTCTCAAATATCAGAATAAAAGTACAGCCTTTGAGTGCTCTAATCAAAAGACACAGGGTTTGAAGAACTGATGAAAACTCAAGACCACCTACGTGCTCCCTTACTGGAGACTCACTTGAGATCCAAGGACACAGACAAACTACAAGCTGAAGGGGCGGGGACAGGTCCCCTACACAAGTGAAACTGAGAAACAAAGAAAGAAATGGATTCTCTTTTGGACCCCAGAGAGAGTCAGTAGAAAATAGCCCTATCTAGCCACCGTGAATTCATTTTGTCTGGTTTCAGCAGTGCTCAGGCATAGATTTAGTGGTGCAGCAACTTCCTCCTCATTTCCTCTCACCTCAGCAAATGAATTGCTGTAATAATATGCGTCTGGACATTTATAATCATTGCTTTTTATGATGTTCACGAATGTAAAGAAGTAATAACCGCCTAAAGAGGGAAGTTTGGACACTCAAATAATCATTTCACTAAACAACGCACTCTTTGTTCCCAACTGCTCCTGTCCAGAAATAGGTGTTAATTCATATTTGTCCCTCCACATATCAGCAGTGATCACGCCAATGTCCCTCAAACATGGTGGTGTGCAAAGGGCCAAGTACACATTTCTGTCGACAACAGGCCAAGACGAAGGATACTTGTGGTCTTCAGGGATCACTTACTCACTGAATGTGGCTAAATAAAGTCAACAAGTGAGGAGGAAGTATAAGAGGACAGAGGACAAAGATACGGGTTCAAGTCCTTTCACCTCCATTTACTGGTTTTGTAAGCACACTCTGCTGACTCTACCTGAAAGCGTATCGGTGAACACAGTGCTCTCCTTATGGCTTAGTTACCTTGTAAGATTTCTGGAAGCATAATGTAGGGAAGAGACATAGGCTATGTTGTTAACTGTTCTGTACATAAGGATAGATGGGCAGACAAAAAGATGATTGTTTCATAGATAGATAGGTAGACAGACGACAGGTGAACGATAGATAGATAGGTACGTAGATTAATAGATGATAGACATCATAGATAGATGATAGGAAGATAGATAGATAGATACATAGATAGATACATAGATACATAGATATATACATACATAGATACATAGATAGACAGACAGACCTTTAGATAGATAGATACAGATACATATCTATTGACACAAAGCTATTGTTCATAATCAGGAGTTGAATGGTGAATAACATAGCTAAACTACAAACAAAAAGGAAGAATGAAATCCAGTTTAAAAAGTGCAGTAAGCAGCCTTAAGAAGAAAACAAATACTACCATTTGCAATGACGTGGATGGAGCAAGACAGTAGTATCTTCAGAAAAATAGGGCAGGCGGATAAAGACAAGTACCAAGTGATTTCACTCATGTGTGGAGTATAACAACAAAGAAAAACTGAAGTAAAAAAACAGCAGCTGACTCACAGAACCCGAGAGTTGACTAAAATTAACCAAAGGAAAAAGGACTGGGCAGGGTGAGTCTGAAGGGAGGGATAAGTGTGGGGAGAAAGAATGGGGGCATTAAGTTTTGCATGTATAATGCGCGGGGTCGGGTGTGCATGGGGAGTACTGTACAACACAGAGAAGACTAGTAGTGATCGTATACCATCTTACTATTCACCGATGGACAGTGACTGTAACAGGGACTTTTGGGGGGGACATGGTGAAGGGGTCTACATCATCCAACTACGCTGATCGACAGTGACTGAAGAGGTTTTTCGGGGGGACTTGGTGAAGGGGGGAGCATAGTAAACATAATGTTCTTCACGTGATTGTAGATTAATGATAAAAAATATTCTTTAAGTGAAATAAGTGCACAGCTCTGAATCATCAGAATAAAAGATCAGGCACTGAGTGCTGCAAACAAAAGACACAGGGATAAAAGAAGGGATGAAAACTAAGACACCTACGTGCTTACTTACAGGAGACTCACTTGAGATCCAAGGACACAGACAAACTACAAGCCGAAGGTGTGTGGACAAGTACCCTACACGAGTGAAATGGAAAATCAAACAATCAAGCAAATGGATTCTGTTTGAGTCCCCAGAGACAGTCAGCAGAAAATAGCCGTATCTGGCCACCGTGAATTCTTTTTGTTTGGTTTCAACAGTTCCCAGCCATAGATTTAGTGGTGCAGCAACATACTTCTCATTTTCTCTGACCTCAACAACTGAGTTGCTGTAATAATAAGCATCTGGGCCTTTGAAATCAGTGGATTTTATGATGTTTACGAATGTGAAAATCTAATAACCACCTAAAGAGGGAAGTTTGGACACTCAAATAAACACGTCACTCCACAATACACTCTTCGCTCCCAACTGCTCCTGTCTAGAAATTGGTGTTCCTTTTTATTTGAACCTCCGTCCTATCGGCGGTGATCACGCTGATGTCCTTCAAACATGGTGGTGAGCAAAGCAACAAGTTTACTTTTCTGTCGACAACAGGCCCAGAGGAATGATACTTGAGATCTTCAGGGAGCACTTAGTCAATGAATGTGGCTAAATACAGACAGCAAGTTAGAAGGAGATGAAAGAGGACAGAGGATAGAGACACGGGTTCAAGCCCCAGCACAACCATTTCCTGGTTTTGTAGGTACACGCGGCCGACTCGAACTGCAAGTGTCTCGGTGAACCCAGTGCTCCCTCTGCAGCCTAGATACTTTGCAGGATTGTGGGGAGCATAGTGTAGGAAAGTGATATTGGGAATATGGTTAACTGTTCTGTACACATGGACAGATGGACAGACAAAAAGATGATTGATTGAGTGATTGGTAAATAGATAGACAGACAGATACATAGATATAGGTACATATCGATTAACACAAAGCTACTGCTCATAACAAGAGAGCAATGGTGAAAGCACATAGCAAATCTACAAACAAAAAAGAAGAATGAAATCCAGTTTAAAAAGTGCAGTAAGCCGCCATAAGAAGAAAACAAATCCTATCATTTGCAATAACGTGGATGGAGCTAGAGGGTATTATGCTCAGTCAAACAGGCCAGGCGGAGAAATACATGTACCAAATGATTTCACTCATGTGTGGAGTATGATAACAAAGAAAAACTGAAGGAAAAGACAGCAGCAGACTCACAGAACCCGAGAGTGGACTAACAGTTACCAAAGAGAAAGGGACTGGGTAGGGTTTGTGGGAAGGGAGTAATAAGTGCGGGGAAAAAGAATGGGGGCATTAGGATTATCATGTATAATGTGTAGGGTGGGGTGTCATGGGTAGGGCTGTTCAACACAGAGAAGACATGTAGTGATTCTACAGCATCTTAGTACATGCTGACGGAGAGCGGCTATAACTGGGATTTGGGGTGACTTGGTGAAGAGGGTAGACAGAATAACATAATTTTGTGCATGTGATTGCATATTAATGATAACAAAAAGAATTTAAAAGTGCAGTAAGAGCACAGCTCTCAAATATCAGAATAAAAGTACAGCCTTTGAGTGCTCTAATCAAAAGACACAGGGTTTGAAGAACTGATGAAAACTCAAGACCACCTACGTGCTCCCTTACTGGAGACTCACTTGAGATCCAAGGACACAGACAAACTACAAGCTGAAGGGGCGGGGACAGGTCCCCTACACAAGTGAAACTGAGAAACAAAGAAAGAAATGGATTCTCTTTTGGACCCCAGAGAGAGTCAGTAGAAAATAGCCCTATCTAGCCACCGTGAATTCATTTTGTCTGGTTTCAGCAGTGCTCAGGCATAGATTTAGTGGTGCAGCAACTTCCTTCTCATTTCCTCTCACCTCAGCAAATGAATTGCTGTAATAATATGCGTCTGGACATTTATAATCATTGCTTTTTATGATGTTCACGAATGTAAAGAAGTAATAACCGCCTAAAGAGGGAAGTTTGGACACTCAAATAATCACTTCACTAAACAACGCACTCTTTGTTCCCAACTGCTCCTGTCCAGAAATAGGTGTTAATTCATATTTGTCCCTCCACATATCAGCAGTGATTACGCCAATGTCCCTCAAACATGGTGGTGTGCAAAGGGCCAAGTACACATTTCTGTCGACAACAGGCCCAGACGAAGGATACTTGTGGTCTTCAGGGATCACTTACTCACTGAATGTGGCTAAATAAAGTCAACAAGTGAGGAGGAAGTATAAGAGGACAGAGGACAAAGATACGGGTTCAAGTCCTTTCACCTCCATTTACTGGTTTTGTAAGCACACTCTGCTGACTCTACCTGAAAGCGTATCGGTGAACACAGTGCTCTCCTTATGGCTTAGTTACCTTGCAAGATTTCTGGAAGCATAATGTAGGGAAGAGACATAGGCTATGTTGTTAACTGTTCTGTACATAAGGATAGATGGGCAGACAAAAAGATGATTGTTTCATAGATAGATAGGTAGACAGACGACAGGTGAACGATAGATAGATAGGTACGTAGATTAATAGATGATAGACATCATAGATAGATGATAGGAAGATAGATAGATAGATACATAGATAGATACATAGATACATAGATATATACATACATAGATACATAGATAGACAGACAGACCTTTAGATAGATAGATACAGATACATATCTATTGACACAAAGCTATTGTTCATAACCAGGAGTTGAATGGTGAATAACATAGCTAAACTACAAACAAAAAGGAAGAATGAAATCCAGTTTAAAAAGTGCAGTAAGCAGCCTTAAGAAGAAAACAAATACTACCATTTGCAATGACGTGGATGGAGCAAGACAGTAGTATCTTCAGAAAAATAGGGCAGGCGGATAAAGACAAGTACCAAGTGATTTCACTCATGTGTGGAGTATAACAACAAAGAAAAACTGAAGTAAAAAAACAGCAGCTGACTCACAGAACCCGAGAGTTGACTAAAATTAACCAAAGGAAAAAGGACTGGGCAGGGTGAGTCTGAAGGGAGGGATAAGTGTGGGGAGAAAGAATGGGGGCATTAAGTTTTGCATGTATAATGCGCGGGGTCGGGTGTGCATGGGGAGTACTGTACAACACAGAGAAGACTAGCAGAGATCGTATAGCATCTTACTACTCACTGATGGACAGTGACTGTAACAGGGACTTTTGGGGGGGACATGGTGAAGGGGTCTACATCATCCAACTAAGCTGATCGACAGTGACTGAAGAGGTTTTCCGGGGGGACTTGGTGAAGGGGGGAGCATAGTAAACATAATGTTCTTCACGTGATTGTAGATTAATGATAAAAAATATTCTTTAAGTGAAATAAGTGCACAGCTCTGAATCATCAGAATAAAAGATCAGGCACTGAGTGCTGCAAACAAAAGACACAGGGATAAAAGAAGGGATGAAAACTAAGACACCTACGTGCTTACTTACGGGAGACTCACTTGAGATCCAAGGACACAGACAAACTACAAGCCGAAGGTGTGTGGACAAGTACCCTACACGAGTGAAACGGAAAATCAAACAATCAAGCAAATGGATTCTGTTTGAGTCCCCAGAGACAGTCAGCAGAAAATAGCCGTATCTGGCCACCGTGAATTCTTTTTGTTTGGTTCCAACAGTTCCCAGCCATAGATTTAGTGGTGCAGCAACATACTTCTCATTTTCTCTGACCTCAACAACTGAGTTGCTGTAATAATAAGCATCTGGGCCTTTGAAATCAGTGGATTTTATGATGTTTACGAATGTGAAAATCTAATAACCACCTAAAGAGGGAAGTTTGGACACTCAAATAAACACGTCACTCCACAATACACTCTTCGCTCCCAACTGCTCCTGTCTAGAAATTGGTGTTCCTTTTTATTTGAACCTCCGTCCTATCGGCGGTGATCACGCTGATGTCCTTCAAACATGGTGGTGAGCAAAGCAACAAGTTTACTTTTCTGTCGACAACTTGCCCAGAGGAATGATACTTGAGATCTTCAGGGAGCACTTAGTCAATGAATGTGGCTAAATACAGACAGCAAGTTAGAAGGAGATGAAAGAGGACAGAGGATAGAGACACGGGTTCAAGCCCCAGCACAACCATTTCCTGGTTTTGTAGGTACACGCGGCCGACTCGAACTGCAAGTGTCTCGGTGAACCCAGTGCTCCCTCTGCAGCCTAGATACTTTGCAGGATTGTGGGGAGCATAGTGTAGGAAAGTGATATTGGGAATATGGTTAACTGTTCTGTACACATGGACAGATGGACAGACAAAAAGATGATTGATTGAGTGATTGATAAATAGATAGACCGACAGATACATAGATATAGGTACATATCGATTAACACAAAGCTACTGCTCATAACAAGAGAGCAATGGTGAAAGCACATAGCAAATCTACAAACAAAAAAGAAGAATGAAATCCAGTTTAAAAAGTGCAGTAAGCCGCCATAAGAAGAAAACAAATCCTATCATTTGCAATAACGTGGATGGAGCTAGAGGGTATTATGCTCAGTCAAACAGGCCAGGCGGAGAAATACATGTACCAAATGATTTCACTCATGTGTGGAGTATGATAACAAAGAAAAACTGAAGGAAAAGACAGCAGCAGACTCACAGAACCCGAGAGTGGACTAACAGTTACCAAAGAGAAAGGGACTGGGTAGGGTTTGTGGGAAGGGAGTAATAAGTGCGGGGAAAAAGAATGGGGGCATTAGGATTATCATGTATAATGTGTAGGGTGGGGTGTCATGGGTAGGGCTGTTCAACACAGAGAAGACATGTAGTGATTCTACAGCATCTTAGTACATGCTGACGGAGAGCGGCTATAACTGGGATTTGGGGTGACTTGGTGAAGAGGGTAGACAGAATAACATAATTTTGTGCATGTGATTGCATATTAATGATAACAAAAAGAATTTAAAAGTGCAGTAAGAGCACAGCTCTCAAATATCAGAATAAAAGTACAGCCTTTGAGTGCTCTAATCAAAAGACACAGGGTTTGAAGAACTGATGAAAACTCAAGACCACCTACGTGCTCCCTTACTGGAGACTCACTTGAGATCCAAGGACACAGACAAACTACAAGCTGAAGGGGCGGGGACAGGTCCCCTACACAAGTGAAACTGAGAAACAAAGAAAGAAATGGATTCTCTTTTGGACCCCAGAGAGAGTCAGTAGAAAATAGCCCTATCTAGCCACCGTGAATTCATTTTGTCTGGTTTCAGCAGTGCTCAGGCATAGATTTAGTGGTGCAGCAACTTCCTTCTCATTTCCTCTCACCTCAGCAAATGAATTGCTGTAATAATATGCGTCTGGACATTTATAATCATTGCTTTTTATGATGTTCACGAATGTAAAGAAGTAATAACCGCCTAAAGAGGGAAGTTTGGACACTCAAATAATCACTTCACTAAACAACGCACTCTTTGTTCCCAACTGCTCCTGTCCAGAAATAGGTGTTAATTCATATTTGTCCCTCCACATATCAGCAGTGATCACGCCAATGTCCCTCAAACATGGTGGTGTGCAAAGGGCCAAGTACACATTTCTGTCGACAACAGGCCAAGACGAAGGATACTTGTGGTCTTCAGGGATCACTTACTCACTGAATGTGGCTAAATAAAGTCAACAAGTGAGGAGGAAGTATAAGAGGACAGAGGACAAAGATACGGGTTCAAGTCCTTTCACCTCCATTTACTGGTTTTGTAAGCACACTCTGCTGACTCTACCTGAAAGCGTATCGGTGAACACAGTGCTCTCCTTATGGCTTAGTTACCTTGCAAGATTTCTGGAAGCATAATGTAGGGAAGAGACATAGGCTATGTTGTTAACTGTTCTGTACATAAGGATAGATGGGCAGACAAAAAGATGATTGTTTCATAGATAGATAGGTAGACAGACGACAGGTGAACGATAGATAGATAGGTACATAGATTAATAGATGATAGACATCATAGATAGATGATAGGAAGATAGATAGATAGATACATAGATAGATACATAGATACATAGATATATACATACATAGATACATAGATAGACAGACAGACCTTTAGATAGATAGATACAGATACATATCTATTGACACAAAGCTATTGTTCATAACCAGGAGTTGAATGGTGAATAACATAGCTAAACTACAAACAAAAAGGAAGAATGAAATCCAGTTTAAAAAGTGCAGTAAGCAGCCTTAAGAAGAAAACAAATACTACCATTTGCAATGACGTGGATGGAGCAAGACAGTAGTATCTTCAGAAAAATAGGGCAGGCGGATAAAGACAAGTACCAAGTGATTTCACTCATGTGTGGAGTATAACAACAAAGAAAAACTGAAGTAAAAAAACAGCAGCTGACTCACAGAACCCGAGAGTTGACTAAAATTAACCAAAGGAAAAAGGACTGGGCAGGGTGAGTCTGAAGGGAGGGATAAGTGTGGGGAGAAAGAATGGGGGCATTAAGTTTTGCATGTATAATGCGCGGGGTCGGGTGTGCATGGGGAGTACTGTACAACACAGAGAAGACTAGTAGAGATCGTATAGCATCTTACTACTCACTGATGGACAGTGACTGTAACAGGGACTTTTGGGGGGGACATGGTGAAGGGGTCTACATCATCCAACTAAGCTGATCGACAGTGACTGAAGAGGTTTTTCGGGGGGACTTGGTGAAGGGGGGAGCATAGTAAACATAATGTTCTTCACGTGATTGTAGATTAATGATAAAAAATATTCTTTAAGTGAAATAAGTGCACAGCTCTGAATCATCAGAATAAAAGATCAGGCACTGAGTGCTGCAAACAAAAGACACAGGGATAAAAGAAGGGATGAAAACTAAGACACCTACGTGCTTACTTACGGGAGACTCACTTGAGATCCAAGGACACAGACAAACTACAAGCCGAAGGTGTGTGGACAAGTACCCTACACGAGTGAAACGGAAAATCAAACAATCAAGCAAATGGATTCTGTTTGAGTCCCCAGAGACAGTCAGCAGAAAATAGCCGTATCTGGCCACCGTGAATTCTTTTTGTTTGGTTCCAACAGTTCCCAGCCATAGATTTAGTGGTGCAGCAACATACTTCTCATTTTCTCTGACCTCAACAACTGAGTTGCTGTAATAATAAGCATCTGGGCCTTTGAAATCAGTGGATTTTATGATGTTTACGAATGTGAAAATCTAATAACCACCTAAAGAGGGAAGTTTGGACACTCAAATAAACACGTCACTCCACAATACACTCTTCGCTCCCAACTGCTCCTGTCTAGAAATTGGTGTTCCTTTTTATTTGAACCTCCGTCCTATCGGCGGTGATCACGCTGATGTCCTTCAAACATGGTGGTGAGCAAAGCAACAGGTTTACTTTTCTGTCGACAACAGGCCCAGAGGAATGATACTTGAGATCTTCAGGGAGCACTTAGTCAATGAATGTGGCTAAATACAGACAGCAAGTTAGAAGGAGATGAAAGAGGACAGAGGATAGAAACACGGGTTCAAGCCCCAGCACAACCATTTCCTGGTTTTGTAGGTACACGCGGCCGACTCGAACTGCAAGTGTCTCGGTGAACCCAGTGCTCCCTCTGCAGCCTAGATACTTTGCAGGATTGTGGGGAGCATAGTGTAGGAAAGTGATATTGGGAATATGGTTAACTGTTCTGTACACATGGACAGATGGACAGACAAAAAGATGATTGATTGAGTGATTGATAAATAGATAGACAGACAGATACATAGATATAGGTACATATCGATTAACACAAAGCTACTGCTCATAACAAGAGAGCAATGGTGAAAGCACATAGCAAATCTACAAACAAAAAAGAAGAATGAAATCCAGTTTAAAAAGTGCAGTAAGCCGCCATAAGAAGAAAACAAATCCTATCATTTGCAATAACGTGGATGGAGCTAGAGGGTATTATGCTCAGTCAAACAGGCCAGGCGGAGAAATACATGTACCAAATGATTTCACTCATGTGTGGAGTATGATAACAAAGAAAAACTGAAGGAAAAGACAGCAGCAGACTCACAGAACCCGAGAGTGGACTAACAGTTACCAAAGAGAAAGGGACTGGGTAGGGTTTGTGGGAAGGGAGTAATAAGTGCGGGGAAAAAGAATGGGGGCATTAGGATTATCATGTATAATGTGTAGGGTGGGGTGTCATGGGTAGGGCTGTTCAACACAGAGAAGACATGTAGTGATTCTACAGCATCTTAGTACATGCTGACGGAGAGCGGCTATAACTGGGATTTGGGGTGACTTGGTGAAGAGGGTAGACAGAATAACATAATTTTGTGCATGTGATTGCATATTAATGATAACAAAAAGAATTTAAAAGTGCAGTAAGAGCACAGCTCTCAAATATCAGAATAAAAGTACAGCCTTTGAGTGCTCTAATCAAAAGACACAGGGTTTGAAGAACTGATGAAAACTCAAGACCACCTACGTGCTCCCTTACTGGAGACTCACTTGAGATCCAAGGACACAGACAAACTACAAGCTGAAGGGGCGGGGACAGGTCCCCTACACAAGTGAAACTGAGAAACAAAGAAAGAAATGGATTCTCTTTTGGACCCCAGAGAGAGTCAGTAGAAAATAGCCCTATCTAGCCACCGTGAATTCATTTTGTCTGGTTTCAGCAGTGCTCAGGCATAGATTTAGTGGTGCAGCAACTTCCTTCTCATTTCCTCTCACCTCAGCAAATGAATTGCTGTAATAATATGCGTCTGGACATTTATAATCATTGCTTTTTATGATGTTCACGAATGTAAAGAAGTAATAACCGCCTAAAGAGGGAAGTTTGGACACTCAAATAATCACTTCACTAAACAACGCACTCTTTGTTCCCAACTGCTCCTGTCCAGAAATAGGCGTTAATTCATATTTGTCCCTCCACATATCAGCAGTGATCACGCCAATGTCCCTCAAACATGGTGGTGTGCAAAGGGCCAAGTACACATTTCTGTCGACAACAGGCCAAGACGAAGGATACTTGTGGTCTTCAGGGATCACTTACTCACTGAATGTGGCTAAATAAAGTCAACAAGTGAGGAGGAAGTATAAGAGGACAGAGGACAAAGATACGGGTTCAAGTCCTTTCACCTCCATTTACTGGTTTTGTAAGCACACTCTGCTGACTCTACCTGAAAGCGTATCGGTGAACACAGTGCTCTCCTTATGGCTTAGTTACCTTGCAAGATTTCTGGAAGCATAATGTAGGGAAGAGACATAGGCTATGTTGTTAACTGTTCTGTACATAAGGATAGATGGGCAGACAAAAAGATGATTGTTTCATAGATAGATAGGTAGACAGACGACAGGTGAACGATAGATAGATAGGTACGTAGATTAATAGATGATAGACATCATAGATAGATGATAGGAAGATAGATAGATAGATACATAGATAGATACATAGATACATAGATATATACATACATAGATACATAGATAGACAGACAGACCTTTAGATAGATAGATACAGATACATATCTATTGACACAAAGCTATTGTTCATAACCAGGAGTTGAATGGTGAATAACATAGCTAAACTACAAACAAAAAGGAAGAATGAAATCCAGTTTAAAAAGTGCAGTAAGCAGCCTTAAGAAGAAAACAAATACTACCATTTGCAATGACGTGGATGGAGCAAGACAGTAGTATCTTCAGAAAAATAGGGCAGGCGGATAAAGACAAGTACCAAGTGATTTCACTCATGTGTGGAGTATAACAACAAAGAAAAACTGAAGTAAAAAAACAGCAGCTGACTCACAGAACCCGAGAGTTGACTAAAATTAACCAAAGGAAAAAGGACTGGGCAGGGTGAGTCTGAAGGGAGGGATAAGTGTGGGGAGAAAGAATGGGGGCATTAAGTTTTGCATGTATAATGCGCGGGGTCGGGTGTGCATGGGGAGTACTGTACAACACAGAGAAGACTAGCAGAGATCGTATAGCATCTTACTACTCACTGATGGACAGTGACTGTAACAGGGACTTTTGGGGGGGACATGGTGAAGGGGTCTACATCATCCAACTAAGCTGATCGACAGTGACTGAAGAGGTTTTTCGGGGGGACTTGGTGAAGGGGGGAGCATAGTAAACATAATGTTCTTCACGTGATTGTAGATTAATGATAAAAAATATTCTTTAAGTGAAATAAGTGCACAGCTCTGAATCATCAGAATAAAAGATCAGGCACTGAGTGCTGCAAACAAAAGACACAGGGATAAAAGAAGGGATGAAAACTAAGACACCTACGTGCTTACTTACGGGAGACTCACTTGAGATCCAAGGACACAGACAAACTACAAGCCGAAGGTGTGTGGACAAGTACCCTACACGAGTGAAACGGAAAATCAAACAATCAAGCAAATGGATTCTGTTTGAGTCCCCAGAGACAGTCAGCAGAAAATAGCCGTATCTGGCCACCGTGAATTCTTTTTGTTTGGTTCCAACAGTTCCCAGCCATAGATTTAGTGGTGCAGCAACATACTTCTCATTTTCTCTGACCTCAACAACTGAGTTGCTGTAATAATAAGCATCTGGGCCTTTGAAATCAGTGGATTTTATGATGTTTACGAATGTGAAAATCTAATAACCACCTAAAGAGGGAAGTTTGGACACTCAAATAAACACGTCACTCCACAATACACTCTTCGCTCCCAACTGCTCCTGTCTAGAAATTGGTGTTCCTTTTTATTTGAACCTCCGTCCTATCGGCGTTGATCACGCTGATGTCCTTCAAACATGGTGGTGAGCAAAGCAACAGGTTTACTTTTCTGTCGACAACAGGCCCAGAGGAATGATACTTGAGATCTTCAGGGAGCACTTAGTCAATGAATGTGGCTAAATACAGACAGCAAGTTAGAAGGAGATGAAAGAGGACAGAGGATAGAAACACGGGTTCAAGCCCCAGCACAACCATTTCCTGGTTTTGTAGGTACACGCGGCCGACTCGAACTGCAAGTGTCTCGGTGAACCCAGTGCTCCCTCTGCAGCCTAGATACTTTGCAGGATTGTGGGGAGCATAGTGTAGGAAAGTGATATTGGGAATATGGTTAACTGTTCTGTACACATGGACAGATGGACAGACAAAAAGATGATTGATTGAGTGATTGATAAATAGATAGACAGACAGATACATAGATATAGGTACATATCGATTAACACAAAGCTACTGCTCATAACAAGAGAGCAATGGTGAAAGCACATAGCAAATCTACAAACAAAAAAGAAGAATGAAATCCAGTTTAAAAAGTGCAGTAAGCCGCCATAAGAAGAAAACAAATCCTATCATTTGCAATAACGTGGATGGAGCTAGAGGGTATTATGCTCAGTCAAACAGGCCAGGCGGAGAAATACATGTACCAAATGATTTCACTCATGTGTGGAGTATGATAACAAAGAAAAACTGAAGGAAAAGACAGCAGCAGACTCACAGAACCCGAGAGTGGACTAACAGTTACCAAAGAGAAAGGGACTGGGTAGGGTTTGTGGGAAGGGAGTAATAAGTGCGGGGAAAAAGAATGGGGGCATTAGGATTATCATGTATAATGTGTAGGGTGGGGTGTCATGGGTAGGGCTGTTCAACACAGAGAAGACATGTAGTGATTCTACAGCATCTTAGTACATGCTGACGGAGAGCGGCTATAACTGGGATTTGGGGTGACTTGGTGAAGAGGGTAGACAGAATAACATAATTTTGTGCATGTGATTGCATATTAATGATAACAAAAAGAATTTAAAAGTGCAGTAAGAGCACAGCTCTCAAATATCAGAATAAAAGTACAGCCTTTGAGTGCTCTAATCAAAAGACACAGGGTTTGAAGAACTGATGAAAACTCAAGACCACCTACGTGCTCCCTTACTGGAGACTCACTTGAGATCCAAGGACACAGACAAACTACAAGCTGAAGGGGCGGGGACAGGTCCCCTACACAAGTGAAACTGAGAAACAAAGAAAGAAATGGATTCTCTTTTGGACCCCAGAGAGAGTCAGTAGAAAATAGCCCTATCTAGCCACCGTGAATTCATTTTGTCTGGTTTCAGCAGTGCTCAGGCATAGATTTAGTGGTGCAGCAACTTCCTTCTCATTTCCTCTCACCTCAGCAAATGAATTGCTGTAATAATATGCGTCTGGACATTTATAATCATTGCTTTTTATGATGTTCACGAATGTAAAGAAGTAATAACCGCCTAAAGAGGGAAGTTTGGACACTCAAATAATCACTTCACTAAACAACGCACTCTTTGTTCCCAACTGCTCCTGTCCAGAAATAGGTGTTAATTCATATTTGTCCCTCCACATATCAGCAGTGATCACGCCAATGTCCCTCAAACATGGTGGTGTGCAAAGGGCCAAGTACACATTTCTGTCGACAACAGGCCAAGACGAAGGATACTTGTGGTCTTCAGGGATCACTTACTCACTGAATGTGGCTAAATAAAGTCAACAAGTGAGGAGGAAGTATAAGAGGACAGAGGACAAAGATACGGGTTCAAGTCCTTTCACCTCCATTTACTGGTTTTGTAAGCACACTCTGCTGACTCTACCTGAAAGCGTATCGGTGAACACAGTGCTCTCCTTATGGCTTAGTTACCTTGCAAGATTTCTGGAAGCATAATGTAGGGAAGAGACATAGGCTATGTTGTTAACTGTTCTGTACATAAGGATAGATGGGCAGACAAAAAGATGATTGTTTCATAGATAGATAGGTAGACAGACGACAGGTGAACGATAGATAGATAGGTACATAGATTAATAGATGATAGACATCATAGATAGATGATAGGAAGATAGATAGATAGATACATAGATAGATACATAGATACATAGATATATACATACATAGATACATAGATAGACAGACAGACCTTTAGATAGATAGATACAGATACATATCTATTGACACAAAGCTATTGTTCATAACCAGGAGTTGAATGGTGAATAACATAGCTAAACTACAAACAAAAAGGAAGAATGAAATCCAGTTTAAAAAGTGCAGTAAGCAGCCTTAAGAAGAAAACAAATACTACCATTTGCAATGACGTGGATGGAGCAAGACAGTAGTATCTTCAGAAAAATAGGGCAGGCGGATAAAGACAAGTACCAAGTGATTTCACTCATGTGTGGAGTATAACAACAAAGAAAAACTGAAGTAAAAAAACAGCAGCTGACTCACAGAACCCGAGAGTTGACTAAAATTAACCAAAGGAAAAAGGACTGGGCAGGGTGAGTCTGAAGGGAGGGATAAGTGTGGGGAGAAAGAATGGGGGCATTAAGTTTTGCATGTATAATGCGCGGGGTCGGGTGTGCATGGGGAGTACTGTACAACACAGAGAAGACTAGTAGAGATCGTATAGCATCTTACTACTCACTGATGGACAGTGACTGTAACAGGGACTTTTGGGGGGGACATGGTGAAGGGGTCTACATCATCCAACTAAGCTGATCGACAGTGACTGAAGAGGTTTTTCGGGGGGACTTGGTGAAGGGGGGAGCATAGTAAACATAATGTTCTTCACGTGATTGTAGATTAATGATAAAAAATATTCTTTAAGTGAAATAAGTGCACAGCTCTGAATCATCAGAATAAAAGATCAGGCACTGAGTGCTGCAAACAAAAGACACAGGGATAAAAGAAGGGATGAAAACTAAGACACCTACGTGCTTACTTACGGGAGACTCACTTGAGATCCAAGGACACAGACAAACTACAAGCCGAAGGTGTGTGGACAAGTACCCTACACGAGTGAAACGGAAAATCAAACAATCAAGCAAATGGATTCTGTTTGAGTCCCCAGAGACAGTCAGCAGAAAATAGCCGTATCTGGCCACCGTGAATTCTTTTTGTTTGGTTCCAACAGTTCCCAGCCATAGATTTAGTGGTGCAGCAACATACTTCTCATTTTCTCTGACCTCAACAACTGAGTTGCTGTAATAATAAGCATCTGGGCCTTTGAAATCAGTGGATTTTATGATGTTTACGAATGTGAAAATCTAATAACCACCTAAAGAGGGAAGTTTGGACACTCAAATAAACACGTCACTCCACAATACACTCTTCGCTCCCAACTGCTCCTGTCTAGAAATTGGTGTTCCTTTTTATTTGAACCTCCGTCCTATCGGCGGTGATCACGCTGATGTCCTTCAAACATGGTGGTGAGCAAAGCAACAGGTTTACTTTTCTGTCGACAACAGGCCCAGAGGAATGATACTTGAGATCTTCAGGGAGCACTTAGTCAATGAATGTGGCTAAATACAGACAGCAAGTTAGAAGGAGATGAAAGAGGACAGAGGATAGAAACACGGGTTCAAGCCCCAGCACAACCATTTCCTGGTTTTGTAGGTACACGCGGCCGACTCGAACTGCAAGTGTCTCGGTGAACCCAGTGCTCCCTCTGCAGCCTAGATACTTTGCAGGATTGTGGGGAGCATAGTGTAGGAAAGTGATATTGGGAATATGGTTAACTGTTCTGTACACATGGACAGATGGACAGACAAAAAGATGATTGATTGAGTGATTGATAAATAGATAGACAGACAGATACATAGATATAGGTACATATCGATTAACACAAAGCTACTGCTCATAACAAGAGAGCAATGGTGAAAGCACATAGCAAATCTACAAACAAAAAAGAAGAATGAAATCCAGTTTAAAAAGTGCAGTAAGCCGCCATAAGAAGAAAACAAATCCTATCATTTGCAATAACGTGGATGGAGCTAGAGGGTATTATGCTCAGTCAAACAGGCCAGGCGGAGAAATACATGTACCAAATGATTTCACTCATGTGTGGAGTATGATAACAAAGAAAAACTGAAGGAAAAGACAGCAGCAGACTCACAGAACCCGAGAGTGGACTAACAGTTACCAAAGAGAAAGGGACTGGGTAGGGTTTGTGGGAAGGGAGTAATAAGTGCGGGGAAAAAGAATGGGGGCATTAGGATTATCATGTATAATGTGTAGGGTGGGGTGTCATGGGTAGGGCTGTTCAACACAGAGAAGACATGTAGTGATTCTACAGCATCTTAGTACATGCTGACGGAGAGCGGCTATAACTGGGATTTGGGGTGACTTGGTGAAGAGGGTAGACAGAATAACATAATTTTGTGCATGTGATTGCATATTAATGATAACAAAAAGAATTTAAAAGTGCAGTAAGAGCACAGCTCTCAAATATCAGAATAAAAGTACAGCCTTTGAGTGCTCTAATCAAAAGACACAGGGTTTGAAGAACTGATGAAAACTCAAGACCACCTACGTGCTCCCTTACTGGAGACTCACTTGAGATCCAAGGACACAGACAAACTACAAGCTGAAGGGGCGGGGACAGGTCCCCTACACAAGTGAAACTGAGAAACAAAGAAAGAAATGGATTCTCTTTTGGACCCCAGAGAGAGTCAGTAGAAAATAGCCCTATCTAGCCACCGTGAATTCATTTTGTCTGGTTTCAGCAGTGCTCAGGCATAGATTTAGTGGTGCAGCAACTTCCTTCTCATTTCCTCTCACCTCAGCAAATGAATTGCTGTAATAATATGCGTCTGGACATTTATAATCATTGCTTTTTATGATGTTCACGAATGTAAAGAAGTAATAACCGCCTAAAGAGGGAAGTTTGGACACTCAAATAATCACTTCACTAAACAACGCACTCTTTGTTCCCAACTGCTCCTGTCCAGAAATAGGCGTTAATTCATATTTGTCCCTCCACATATCAGCAGTGATCACGCCAATGTCCCTCAAACATGGTGGTGTGCAAAGGGCCAAGTACACATTTCTGTCGACAACAGGCCAAGACAAAGGATACTTGTGGTCTTCAGGGATCACTTACTCACTGAATGTGGCTAAATAAAGTCAACAAGTGAGGAGGAAGTATAAGAGGACAGAGGACAAAGATACGGGTTCAAGTCCTTTCACCTCCATTTACTGGTTTTGTAAGCACACTCTGCTGACTCTACCTGAAAGCGTATCGGTGAACACAGTGCTCTCCTTATGGCTTAGTTACCTTGCAAGATTTCTGGAAGCATAATGTAGGGAAGAGACATAGGCTATGTTGTTAACTGTTCTGTACATAAGGATAGATGGGCAGACAAAAAGATGATTGTTTCATAGATAGATAGGTAGACAGACGACAGGTGAACGATAGATAGATAGGTACGTAGATTAATAGATGATAGACATCATAGATAGATGATAGGAAGATAGATAGATAGATACATAGATAGATACATAGATACATAGATATATACATACATAGATACATAGATAGACAGACAGACCTTTAGATAGATAGATACAGATACATATCTATTGACACAAAGCTATTGTTCATAACCAGGAGTTGAATGGTGAATAACATAGCTAAACTACAAACAAAAAGGAAGAATGAAATCCAGTTTAAAAAGTGCAGTAAGCAGCCTTAAGAAGAAAACAAATACTACCATTTGCAATGACGTGGATGGAGCAAGACAGTAGTATCTTCAGAAAAATAGGGCAGGCGGATAAAGACAAGTACCAAGTGATTTCACTCATGTGTGGAGTATAACAACAAAGAAAAACTGAAGTAAAAAAACAGCAGCTGACTCACAGAACCCGAGAGTTGACTAAAATTAACCAAAGGAAAAAGGACTGGGCAGGGTGAGTCTGAAGGGAGGGATAAGTGTGGGGAGAAAGAATGGGGGCATTAAGTTTTGCATGTATAATGCGCGGGGTCGGGTGTGCATGGGGAGTACTGTACAACACAGAGAAGACTAGCAGAGATCGTATAGCATCTTACTACTCACTGATGGACAGTGACTGTAACAGGGACTTTTGGGGGGGACATGGTGAAGGGGTCTACATCATCCAACTAAGCTGATCGACAGTGACTGAAGAGGTTTTTCGGGGGGACTTGGTGAAGGGGGGAGCATAGTAAACATAATGTTCTTCACGTGATTGTAGATTAATGATAAAAAATATTCTTTAAGTGAAATAAGTGCACAGCTCTGAATCATCAGAATAAAAGATCAGGCACTGAGTGCTGCAAACAAAAGACACAGGGATAAAAGAAGGGATGAAAACTAAGACACCTACGTGCTTACTTACGGGAGACTCACTTGAGATCCAAGGACACAGACAAACTACAAGCCGAAGGTGTGTGGACAAGTACCCTACACGAGTGAAACGGAAAATCAAACAATCAAGCAAATGGATTCTGTTTGAGTCCCCAGAGACAGTCAGCAGAAAATAGCCGTATCTGGCCACCGTGAATTCTTTTTGTTTGGTTCCAACAGTTCCCAGCCATAGATTTAGTGGTGCAGCAACATACTTCTCATTTTCTCTGACCTCAACAACTGAGTTGCTGTAATAATAAGCATCTGGGCCTTTGAAATCAGTGGATTTTATGATGTTTACGAATGTGAAAATCTAATAACCACCTAAAGAGGGAAGTTTGGACACTCAAATAAACACGTCACTCCACAATACACTCTTCGCTCCCAACTGCTCCTGTCTAGAAATTGGTGTTCCTTTTTATTTGAACCTCCGTCCTATCGGCGGTGATCACGCTGATGTCCTTCAAACATGGTGGTGAGCAAAGCAACAGGTTTACTTTTCTGTCGACAACAGGCCCAGAGGAATGATACTTGAGATCTTCAGGGAGCACTTAGTCAATGAATGTGGCTAAATACAGACAGCAAGTTAGAAGGAGATGAAAGAGGACAGAGGATAGAAACACGGGTTCAAGCCCCAGCACAACCATTTCCTGGTTTTGTAGGTACACGCGGCCGACTCGAACTGCAAGTGTCTCGGTGAACCCAGTGCTCCCTCTGCAGCCTAGATACTTTGCAGGATTGTGGGGAGCATAGTGTAGGAAAGTGATATTGGGAATATGGTTAACTGTTCTGTACACATGGACAGATGGACAGACAAAAAGATGATTGATTGAGTGATTGATAAATAGATAGACAGACAGATACATAGATATAGGTACATATCGATTAACACAAAGCTACTGCTCATAACAAGAGAGCAATGGTGAAAGCACATAGCAAATCTACAAACAAAAAAGAAGAATGAAATCCAGTTTAAAAAGTGCAGTAAGCCGCCATAAGAAGAAAACAAATCCTATCATTTGCAATAACGTGGATGGAGCTAGAGGGTATTATGCTCAGTCAAACAGGCCAGGCGGAGAAATACATGTACCAAATGATTTCACTCATGTGTGGAGTATGATAACAAAGAAAAACTGAAGGAAAAGACAGCAGCAGACTCACAGAACCCGAGAGTGGACTAACAGTTACCAAAGAGAAAGGGACTGGGTAGGGTTTGTGGGAAGGGAGTAATAAGTGCGGGGAAAAAGAATGGGGGCATTAGGATTATCATGTATAATGTGTAGGGTGGGGTGTCATGGGTAGGGCTGTTCAACACAGAGAAGACATGTAGTGATTCTACAGCATCTTAGTACATGCTGACGGAGAGCGGCTATAACTGGGATTTGGGGTGACTTGGTGAAGAGGGTAGACAGAATAACATAATTTTGTGCATGTGATTGCATATTAATGATAACAAAAAGAATTTAAAAGTGCAGTAAGAGCACAGCTCTCAAATATCAGAATAAAAGTACAGCCTTTGAGTGCTCTAATCAAAAGACACAGGGTTTGAAGAACTGATGAAAACTCAAGACCACCTACGTGCTCCCTTACTGGAGACTCACTTGAGATCCAAGGACACAGACAAACTACAAGCTGAAGGGGCGGGGACAGGTCCCCTACACAAGTGAAACTGAGAAACAAAGAAAGAAATGGATTCTCTTTTGGACCCCAGAGAGAGTCAGTAGAAAATAGCCCTATCTAGCCACCGTGAATTCATTTTGTCTGGTTTCAGCAGTGCTCAGGCATAGATTTAGTGGTGCAGCAACTTCCTTCTCATTTCCTCTCACCTCAGCAAATGAATTGCTGTAATAATATGCGTCTGGACATTTATAATCATTGCTTTTTATGATGTTCACGAATGTAAAGAAGTAATAACCGCCTAAAGAGGGAAGTTTGGACACTCAAATAATCACTTCACTAAACAACGCACTCTTTGTTCCCAACTGCTCCTGTCCAGAAATAGGCGTTAATTCATATTTGTCCCTCCACATATCAGCAGTGATCACGCCAATGTCCCTCAAACATGGTGGTGTGCAAAGGGCCAAGTACACATTTCTGTCGACAACAGGCCAAGACGAAGGATACTTGTGGTCTTCAGGGATCACTTACTCACTGAATGTGGCTAAATAAAGTCAACAAGTGAGGAGGAAGTATAAGAGGACAGAGGACAAAGATACGGGTTCAAGTCCTTTCACCTCCATTTACTGGTTTTGTAAGCACACTCTGCTGACTCTACCTGAAAGCGTATCGGTGAACACAGTGCTCTCCTTATGGCTTAGTTACCTTGCAAGATTTCTGGAAGCATAATGTAGGGAAGAGACATAGGCTATGTTGTTAACTGTTCTGTACATAAGGATAGATGGGCAGACAAAAAGATGATTGTTTCATAGATAGATAGGTAGACAGACGACAGGTGAACGATAGATAGATAGGTACGTAGATTAATAGATGATAGACATCATAGATAGATGATAGGAAGATAGATAGATAGATACATAGATAGATACATAGATACATAGATATATACATACATAGATACATAGATAGACAGACAGACCTTTAGATAGATAGATACAGATACATATCTATTGACACAAAGCTATTGTTCATAACCAGGAGTTGAATGGTGAATAACATAGCTAAACTACAAACAAAAAGGAAGAATGAAATCCAGTTTAAAAAGTGCAGTAAGCAGCCTTAAGAAGAAAACAAATACTACCATTTGCAATGACGTGGATGGAGCAAGACAGTAGTATCTTCAGAAAAATAGGGCAGGCGGATAAAGACAAGTACCAAGTGATTTCACTCATGTGTGGAGTATAACAACAAAGAAAAACTGAAGTAAAAAAACAGCAGCTGACTCACAGAACCCGAGAGTTGACTAAAATTAACCAAAGGAAAAAGGACTGGGCAGGGTGAGTCTGAAGGGAGGGATAAGTGTGGGGAGAAAGAATGGGGGCATTAAGTTTTGCATGTATAATGCGCGGGGTCGGGTGTGCATGGGGAGTACTGTACAACACAGAGAAGACTAGCAGAGATTGTATAGCATCTTACTACTCACTGATGGACAGTGACTGTAACAGGGACTTTTGGGGGGGACATGGTGAAGGGGTCTACATCATCCAACTACGCTGATCGACAGTGACTGAAGAGGTTTTTCGGGGGGACTTGGTGAAGGGGGGAGCATAGTAAACATAATGTTCTTCACGTGATTGTAGATTAATGATAAAAAATATTCTTTAAGTGAAATAAGTGCACAGCTCTGAATCATCAGAATAAAAGATCAGGCACTGAGTGCTGCAAACAAAAGACACAGGGATAAAAGAAGGGATGAAAACTAAGACACCTACGTGCTTACTTACGGGAGACTCACTTGAGATCCAAGGACACAGACAAACTACAAGCCGAAGGTGTGTGGACAAGTACCCTACACGAGTGAAACGGAAAATCAAACAATCAAGCAAATGGATTCTGTTTGAGTCCCCAGAGACAGTCAGCAGAAAATAGCCGTATCTGGCCACCGTGAATTCTTTTTGTTTGGTTCCAACAGTTCCCAGCCATAGATTTAGTGGTGCAGCAACATACTTCTCATTTTCTCTGACCTCAACAACTGAGTTGCTGTAATAATAAGCATCTGGGCCTTTGAAATCAGTGGATTTTATGATGTTTACGAATGTGAAAATCTAATAACCACCTAAAGAGGGAAGTTTGGACACTCAAATAAACACGTCCCTCCACAATACACTCTTCGCTCCCAACTGCTCCTGTCTAGAAATTGGTGTTCCTTTTTATTTGAACCTCCGTCCTATCGGCGGTGATCACGCTGATGTCCTTCAAACATGGTGGTGAGCAAAGCAACAGGTTTACTTTTCTGTCGACAACAGGCCCAGAGGAATGATACTTGAGATCTTCAGGGAGCACTTAGTCAATGAATGTGGCTAAATACAGACAGCAAGTTAGAAGGAGATGAAAGAGGACAGAGGATAGAAACACGGGTTCAAGCCCCAGCACAACCATTTCCTGGTTTTGTAGGTACACGCGGCCGACTCGAACTGCAAGTGTCTCGGTGAACCCAGTGCTCCCTCTGCAGCCTAGAT
The DNA here is from genome assembly GCF_030020395.1 of Manis pentadactyla. Taxonomy (NCBI): domain Eukaryota; kingdom Metazoa; phylum Chordata; class Mammalia; order Pholidota; family Manidae; genus Manis; species Manis pentadactyla. The sequence goes on along the minus strand of NC_080031.1, from coordinate 42,629,055 downwards.
ACTTTGCAGGATTGTGGGGAGCATAGTGTAGGAAAGTGATATTGGGAATATGGTTAACTGTTTAGTACACATGGACAGATGGACAGACAAAAAGATGATTGATTGAGTGATTGATAAATAGATAGACAGACAGATACATAGATATAGGTACATATCGATTAACACAAAGCTACTGCTCATAACAAGAGAGCAATGGTGAAAGCACATAGCAAATCTACAAACAAAAAAGAAGAATGAAATCCAGTTTAAAAAGTGCAGTAAGCCGCCATAAGAAGAAAACAAATCCTATCATTTGCAATAACGTGGATGGAGCTAGAGGGTATTATGCTCAGTCAAACAGGCCAGGCGGAGAAATACATGTACCAAATGATTTCACTCATGTGTGGAGTATGATAACAAAGAAAAACTGAAGGAAAAGACAGCAGCAGACTCACAGAACCCGAGAGTGGACTAACAGTTACCAAAGAGAAAGGGACTGGGTAGGGTTTGTGGGAAGGGAGTAATAAGTGCGGGGAAAAAGAATTGGGGCATTAGGATTATCATGTATAATGTGTAGGGTGGGGTGTCATGGGTAGGGCTGTTCAACACAGAGAAGACATGTAGTGATTCTACAGCATCTTAGTACATGCTGACGGAGAGCGGCTATAACTGGGATTTGGGGTGACTTGGTGAAGAGGGTAGACAGAATAACATAATTTTGTGCATGTGATTGCATATTAATGATAACAAAAAGAATTTAAAAGTGCAGTAAGAGCACAGCTCTCAAATATCAGAATAAAAGTACAGCCTTTGAGTGCTCTAATCAAAAGACACAGGGTTTGAAGAACTGATGAAAACTCAAGACCACCTACGTGCTCCCTTACTGGAGACTCACTTGAGATCCAAGGACACAGACAAACTACAAGCTGAAGGGGCGGGGACAGGTCCCCTACACAAGTGAAACTGAGAAACAAAGAAAGAAATGGATTCTCTTTTGGACCCCAGAGAGAGTCAGTAGAAAATAGCCCTATCTAGCCACCGTGAATTCATTTTGTCTGGTTTCAGCAGTGCTCAGGCATAGATTTAGTGGTGCAGCAACTTCCTTCTCATTTCCTCTCACCTCAGCAAATGAATTGCTGTAATAATATGCGTCTGGACATTTATAATCATTGCTTTTTATGATGTTCACGAATGTAAAGAAGTAATAACCGCCTAAAGAGGGAAGTTTGGACACTCAAATAATCACTTCACTAAACAACGCACTCTTTGTTCCCAACTGCTCCTGTCCAGAAATAGGTGTTAATTCATATTTGTCCCTCCACATATCAGCAGTGATCACGCCAATGTCCCTCAAACATGGTGGTGTGCAAAGGGCCAAGTACACATTTCTGTCGACAACAGGCCAAGACGAAGGATACTTGTGGTCTTCAGGGATCACTTACTCACTGAATGTGGCTAAATAAAGTCAACAAGTGAGGAGGAAGTATAAGAGGACAGAGGACAAAGATACGGGTTCAAGTCCTTTCACCTCCATTTACTGGTTTTGTAAGCACACTCTGCTGACTCTACCTGAAAGCGTATCGGTGAACACAGTGCTCTCCTTATGGCTTAGTTACCTTGCAAGATTTCTGGAAGCATAATGTAGGGAAGAGACATAGGCTATGTTGTTAACTGTTCTGTACATAAGGATAGATGGGCAGACAAAAAGATGATTGTTTCATAGATAGATAGGTAGACAGACGACAGGTGAACGATAGATAGATAGGTACGTAGATTAATAGATGATAGACATCATAGATAGATGATAGGAAGATAGATAGATAGATACATAGATAGATACATAGATACATAGATATATACATACATAGATACATAGATAGACAGACAGACCTTTAGATAGATAGATACAGATACATATCTATTGACACAAAGCTATTGTTCATAACCAGGAGTTGAATGGTGAATAACATAGCTAAACTACAAACAAAAAGGAAGAATGAAATCCAGTTTAAAAAGTGCAGTAAGCAGCCTTAAGAAGAAAACAAATACTACCATTTGCAATGACGTGGATGGAGCAAGACAGTAGTATCTTCAGAAAAATAGGGCAGGCGGATAAAGACAAGTACCAAGTGATTTCACTCATGTGTGGAGTATAACAACAAAGAAAAACTGAAGTAAAAAAACAGCAGCTGACTCACAGAACCCGAGAGTTGACTAAAATTAACCAAAGGAAAAAGGACTGGGCAGGGTGAGTCTGAAGGGAGGGATAAGTGTGGGGAGAAAGAATGGGGGCATTAAGTTTTGCATGTATAATGCGCGGGGTCGGGTGTGCATGGGGAGTACTGTACAACACAGAGAAGACTAGTAGAGATTGTATAGCATCTTACTACTCACTGATGGACAGTGACTGTAACAGGGACTTTTGGGGGGGACATGGTGAAGGGGTCTACATCATCCAACTACGCTGATCGACAGTGACTGAAGAGGTTTTTCGGGGGGACTTGGTGAAGGGGGGAGCATAGTAAACATAATGTTCTTCACGTGATTGTAGATTAATGATAAAAAATATTCTTTAAGTGAAATAAGTGCACAGCTCTGAATCATCAGAATAAAAGATCAGGCACTGAGTGCTGCAAACAAAAGACACAGGGATAAAAGAAGGGATGAAAACTAAGACACCTACGTGCTTACTTACAGGAGACTCACTTGTGATCCAAGGACACAGACAAACTACAAGCCGAAGGTGTGTGGACAAGTACCCTACACGAGTGAAACGGAAAATCAAACAATCAAGCAAATGGATTCTGTTTGAGTCCCCAGAGACAGTCAGCAGAAAATAGCCGTATCTGGCCACCGTGAATTCTTTTTGTTTGGTTCCAACAGTTCCCAGCCATAGATTTAGTGGTGCAGCAACATACTTCTCATTTTCTCTGACCTCAACAACTGAGTTGCTGTAATAATAAGCATCTGGGCCTTTGAAATCAGTGGATTTTATGATGTTTACGAATGTGAAAATCTAATAACCACCTAAAGAGGGAAGTTTGGACACTCAAATAAACACGTCACTCCACAATACACTCTTCGCTCCCAACTGCTCCTGTCTAGAAATTGGTGTTCCTTTTTATTTGAACCTCCGTCCTATCGGCGGTGATCACGCTGATGTCCTTCAAACATGGTGGTGAGCAAAGCAACAGGTTTACTTTTCTGTCGACAACAGGCCCAGAGGAATGATACTTGAGATCTTCAGGGAGCACTTAGTCAATGAATGTGGCTAAATACAGACAGCAAGTTAGAAGGAGATGAAAGAGGACAGAGGATAGAAACACGGGTTCAAGCCCCAGCACAACCATTTCCTGGTTTTGTAGGTACACGCGGCCGACTCGAACTGCAAGTGTCTCGGTGAACCCAGTGCTCCCTCTGCAGCCTAGATACTTTGCAGGATTGTGGGGAGCATAGTGTAGGAAAGTGATATTGGGAATATGGTTAACTGTTCTGTACACATGGACAGATGGACAGACAAAAAGATGATTGATTGAGTGATTGATAAATAGATAGACAGACAGATACATAGATATAGGTACATATCGATTAACACAAAGCTACTGCTCATAACAAGAGAGCAATGGTGAAAGCACATAGCAAATCTACAAACAAAAAAGAAGAATGAAATCCAGTTTAAAAAGTGCAGTAAGCCGCCATAAGAAGAAATCAAATCCTATCATTTGCAATAACGTGGATGGAGCTAGAGGGTATTATGCTCAGTCAAACAGGCCAGGCGGAGAAATACATGTACCAAATGATTTCACTCATGTGTGGAGTATGATAACAAAGAAAAACTGAAGGAAAAGACAGCAGCAGACTCACAGAACCCGAGAGTGGACTAACAGTTACCAAAGAGAAAGGGACTGGGTAGGGTTTGTGGGAAGGGAGTAATAAGTGCGGGGAAAAAGAATGGGGGCATTAGGATTATCATGTATAATGTGTAGGGTGGGGTGTCATGGGTAGGGCTGTTCAACACAGAGAAGACATGTAGTGATTCTACAGCATCTTAGTACATGCTGACGGAGAGCGGCTATAACTGGGATTTGGGGTGACTTGGTGAAGAGGGTAGACAGAATAACATAATTTTGTGCATGTGATTGCATATTAATGATAACAAAAAGAATTTAAAAGTGCAGTAAGAGCACAGCTCTCAAATATCAGAATAAAAGTACAGCCTTTGAGTGCTCTAATCAAAAGACACAGGGTTTGAAGAACTGATGAAAACTCAAGACCACCTACGTGCTCCCTTACTGGAGACTCACTTGAGATCCAAGGACACAGACAAACTACAAGCTGAAGGGGCGGGGACAGGTCCCCTACACAAGTGAAACTGAGAAACAAAGAAAGAAATGGATTCTCTTTTGGACCCCAGAGAGAGTCAGTAGAAAATAGCCCTATCTAGCCACCGTGAATTCATTTTGTCTGGTTTCAGCAGTGCTCAGGCATAGATTTAGTGGTGCAGCAACTTCCTTCTCATTTCCTCTCACCTCAGCAAATGAATTGCTGTAATAATATGCGTCTGGACATTTATAATCATTGCTTTTTATGATGTTCACGAATGTAAAGAAGTAATAACCGCCTAAAGAGGGAAGTTTGGACACTCAAATAATCACTTCACTAAACAACGCACTCTTTGTTCCCAACTGCTCCTGTCCAGAAATAGGTGTTAATTCATATTTGTCCCTCCACATATCAGCAGTGATCACGCCAATGTCCCTCAAACATGGTGGTGTGCAAAGGGCCAAGTACACATTTCTGTCGACAACAGGCCAAGACGAAGGATACTCGTGGTCTTCAGGGATCACTTACTCACTGAATGTGGCTAAATAAAGTCAACAAGTGAGGAGGAAGTATAAGAGGACAGAGGACAAAGATACGGGTTCAAGTCCTTTCACCTCCATTTACTGGTTTTGTAAGCACACTCTGCTGACTCTACCTGAAAGCGTATCGGTGAACACAGTGCTCTCCTTATGGCTTAGTTACCTTGCAAGATTTCTGGAAGCATAATGTAGGGAAGAGACATAGGCTATGTTGTTAACTGTTCTGTACATAAGGATAGATGGGCAGACAAAAAGATGATTGTTTCATAGATAGATAGGTAGACAGACGACAGGTGAACGATAGATAGATAGGTACGTAGATTAATAGATGATAGACATCATAGATAGATGATAGGAAGATAGATAGATAGATACATAGATAGATACATAGATACATAGATATATACATACATAGATACATAGATAGACAGACAGACCTTTAGATAGATAGATACAGATACATATCTATTGACACAAAGCTATTGTTCATAACCAGGAGTTGAATGGTGAATAACATAGCTAAACTACAAACAAAAAGGAAGAATGAAATCCAGTTTAAAAAGTGCAGTAAGCAGCCTTAAGAAGAAAACAAATACTACCATTTGCAATGACGTGGATGGAGCAAGACAGTAGTATCTTCAGAAAAATAGGGCAGGCGGATAAAGACAAGTACCAAGTGATTTCACTCATGTGTGGAGTATAACAACAAAGAAAAACTGAAGTAAAAAAACAGCAGCTGACTCACAGAACCCGAGAGTTGACTAAAATTAACCAAAGGAAAAAGGACTGGGCAGGGTGAGTCTGAAGGGAGGGATAAGTGTGGGGAGAAAGAATGGGGGCATTAAGTTTTGCATGTATAATGCGCGGGGTCGGGTGTGCATGGGGAGTACTGTACAACACAGAGAAGACTAGTAGATATCGTATAGCATCTTACTATTCACCGATGGACAGTGACTGTAACAGGGACTTTTGGGGGGGACATGGTGAAGGGGTCTACATCATCCAACTACGCTGATCGACAGTGACTGAAGAGGTTTTTCGGGGGGACTTGGTGAAGGGGGGAGCATAGTAAACATAATGTTCTTCACGTGATTGTAGATTAATGATAAAAAATATTCTTTAAGTGAAATAAGTGCACAGCTCTGAATCATCAGAATAAAAGATCAGGCACTGAGTGCTGCAAACAAAAGACACAGGGATAAAAGAAGGGATGAAAACTAAGACACCTACGTGCTTACTTACAGGAGACTCACTTGAGATCCAAGGACACAGACAAACTACAAGCCGAAGGTGTGTGGACAAGTACCCTACACGAGTGAAATGGAAAATCAAACAATCAAGCAAATGGATTCTGTTTGAGTCCCCAGAGACAGTCAGCAGAAAATAGCCGTATCTGGCCACCGTGAATTCTTTTTGTTTGGTTTCAACAGTTCCCAGCCATAGATTTAGTGGTGCAGCAACATACTTCTCATTTTCTCTGACCTCAACAACTGAGTTGCTGTAATAATAAGCATCTGGGCCTTTGAAATCAGTGGATTTTATGATGTTTACGAATGTGAAAATCTAATAACCACCTAAAGAGGGAAGTTTGGACACTCAAATAAACACGTCACTCCACAATACACTCTTCGCTCCCAACTGCTCCTGTCTAGAAATTGGTGTTCCTTTTTATTTGAACCTCCGTCCTATCGGCGGTGATCACGCTGATGTCCTTCAAACATGGTGGTGAGCAAAGCAACAGGTTTACTTTTCTGTCGACAACAGGCCCAGAGGAATGATACTTGAGATCTTCAGGGAGCACTTAGTCAATGAATGTGGCTAAATACAGACAGCAAGTTAGAAGGAGATGAAAGAGGACAGAGGATAGAAACACGGGTTCAAGCCCCAGCACAACCATTTCCTGGTTTTGTAGGTACACGCGGCCGACTCGAACTGCAAGTGTCTCGGTGAACCCAGTGCTCCCTCTGCAGCCTAGATACTTTGCAGGATTGTGGGGAGCATAGTGTAGGAAAGTGATATTGGGAATATGGTTAACTGTTCTGTACACATGGACAGATGGACAGACAAAAAGATGATTGATTGAGTGATTGATAAATAGATAGACAGACAGATACATAGATATAGGTACATATCGATTAACACAAAGCTACTGCTCATAACAAGAGAGCAATGGTGAAAGCACATAGCAAATCTACAAACAAAAAAGAAGAATGAAATCCAGTTTAAAAAGTGCAGTAAGCCGCCATAAGAAGAAAACAAATCCTATCATTTGCAATAACGTGGATGGAGCTAGAGGGTATTATGCTCAGTCAAACAGGCCAGGCGGAGAAATACATGTACCAAATGATTTCACTCATGTGTGGAGTATGATAACAAAGAAAAACTGAAGGAAAAGACAGCAGCAGACTCACAGAACCCGAGAGTGGACTAACAGTTACCAAAGAGAAAGGGACTGGGTAGGGTTTGTGGGAAGGGAGTAATAAGTGCGGGGAAAAAGAATGGGGGCATTAGGATTATCATGTATAATGTGTAGGGTGGGGTGTCATGGGTAGGGCTGTTCAACACAGAGAAGACATGTAGTGATTCTACAGCATCTTAGTACATGCTGACGGAGAGCGGCTATAACTGGGATTTGGGGTGACTTGGTGAAGAGGGTAGACAGAATAACATAATTTTGTGCATGTGATTGCATATTAATGATAACAAAAAGAATTTAAAAGTGCAGTAAGAGCACAGCTCTCAAATATCAGAATAAAAGTACAGCCTTTGAGTGCTCTAATCAAAAGACACAGGGTTTGAAGAACTGATGAAAACTCAAGACCACCTACGTGCTCCCTTACTGGAGACTCACTTGAGATCCAAGGACACAGACAAACTACAAGCTGAAGGGGCGGGGACAGGTCCCCTACACAAGTGAAACTGAGAAACAAAGAAAGAAATGGATTCTCTTTTGGACCCCAGAGAGAGTCAGTAGAAAATAGCCCTATCTAGCCACCGTGAATTCATTTTGTCTGGTTTCAGCAGTGCTCAGGCATAGATTTAGTGGTGCAGCAACTTCCTTCTCATTTCCTCTCACCTCAGCAAATGAATTGCTGTAATAATATGCGTTTGGACATTTATAATCATTGCTTTTTATGATGTTCACAAATGTAAAGAAGTAATAACCGCCTAAAGAGGGAAGTTTGGACACTCAAATAATCACTTCACTAAACAACGCACTCTTTGTTCCCAACTGCTCCTGTCCAGAAATAGGTGTTAATTCATATTTGTCCCTCCACATATCAGCAGTGATCACGCCAATGTCCCTCAAACATGGTGGTGTGCAAAGGGCCAAGTACACATTTCTGTCGACAACAGGCCAAGACGAAGGATACTTGTGGTCTTCAGGGATCACTTACTCACTGAATGTGGCTAAATAAAGTCAACAAGTGAGGAGGAAGTATAAGAGGACAGAGGACAAAGATACGGGTTCAAGTCCTTTCACCTCCATTTACTGGTTTTGTAAGCACACTCTGCTGACTCTACCTGAAAGCGTATCGGTGAACACAGTGCTCTCCTTATGGCTTAGTTACCTTGCAAGATTTCTGGAAGCATAATGTAGGGAAGAGACATAGGCTATGTTGTTAACTGTTCTGTACATAAGGATAGATGGGCAGACAAAAAGATGATTGTTTCATAGATAGATAGGTAGACAGACGACAGGTGAACGATAGATAGATAGGTACGTAGATTAATAGATGATAGACATCATAGATAGATGATAGGAAGATAGATAGATAGATAAATGGATAGATACATAGATACATAGATATATACATACATAGATACATAGATAGACAGACAGACCTTTAGATAGATAGATACAGATACATATCTATTGACACAAAGCTATTGTTCATAACCAGGAGTTGAATGGTGAATAACATAGCTAAACTACAAACAAAAAGGAAGAATGAAATCCAGTTTAAAAAGTGCAGTAAGCAGCCTTAAGAAGAAAACAAATACTACCATTTGCAATGACGTGGATGGAGCAAGACAGTAGTATCTTCAGAAAAATAGGGCAGGCGGATAAAGACAAGTACCAAGTGATTTCACTCATGTGTGGAGTATAACAACAAAGAAAAACTGAAGTAAAAAAAACAGCAGCTGACTCACAGAACCCGAGAGTTGACTAAAATTAACCAAAGGAAAAAGGACTGGGCAGGGTGAGTCTGAAGGGAGGGATAAGTGTGGGGAGAAAGAATGGGGGCATTAAGTTTTGCATGTATAATGCGCGGGGTCGGGTGTGCATGGGGAGTACTGTACAACACAGAGAAGACTAGTAGAGATCGTATAGCATCTTACTACTCACTGATGGACAGTGACTGTAACAGGGACTTTTGGGGGGGACATGGTGAAGGGGTCTACATCATCCAACTACGCTGATCGACAGTGACTGAAGAGGTTTTTCGGGGGGACTTGGAGAAGGGGGGAGCATAGTAAACATAATGTTCTTCACGTGATTGTAGATTAATGATAAAAAATATTCTTTAAGTGAAATAAGTGCACAGCTCTGAATCATCAGAATAAAAGATCAGGCACTGAGTGCTGCAAACAAAAGACACAGGGATAAAAGAAGGGATGAAAACTAAGACACCTACGTGCTTACTTACAGGAGACTCACTTGAGATCCAAGGACACAGACAAACTACAAGCCGAAGGTGTGTGGACAAGTACCCTACACGAGTGAAACGGAAAATCAAACAATCAAGCAAATGGATTCTGTTTGAGTCCCCAGAGACAGTCAGCAGAAAATAGCCCAGTCTGGCCACCGTGAATTCGTTTCGTTTGGTTTCAACAGTTCCCAGCCATAGATTTAGTGGTGCAGCAACATACTTCTCATTTTCTCTGACCTCAACAACTGAGTTGCTGTAATAATAAGCATCTGGGCCTTTGAAATCAGTGGATTTTATGATGTTTACGAATGTGAAAATCTAATAACCACCTAAAGAGGGAAGTTTGGACACTCAAATAAACACGTCACTCCACAATACACTCTTCGCTCCCAACTGCTCCTGTCTAGAAATTGGTGTTCCTTTTTATTTGAACCTCCGTCCTATCGGCGGTGATCACGCTGATGTCCTTCAAACATGGTGGTGAGCAAAGCAACAAGTTTACTTTTCTGTCGACAACAGGCCCAGAGGAATGATACTTGAGATCTTCAGGGAGCACTTAGTCAATGAATGTGGCTAAATACAGACAGCAAGTTAGAAGGAGATGAAAGAGGACAGAGGATAGAGACACGGGTTCAAGCCCCAGCACAACCATTTCCTGGTTTTGTAGGTACACGCGGCCGACTCGAACTGCTAGTGTCTCGGTGAATCCAGTGCTCCCTCTGCAGCCTAGATACTTTGCAGGATTGTGGGGTGCATAGTGTAGGAAAGTGATATTGGGAATATGGTTAACTGTTCTGTACACATGGACAGATGGACAGACAAAAAGATGATTGATTGAGTGATTGATAAATAGATAGACAGACAGATACATAGATATAGGTACATATCGATTAACACAAAGCTACTGCTCATAACAAGAGAGCAATGGTGAAAGCACATAGCAAATCTACAAACAAAAAAGAAGAATGAAATCCAGTTTAAAAAGTGCAGTAAGCCGCCATAAGAAGAAAACAAATCCTATCATTTGCAATAACGTGGATGGAGCTAGAGGGTATTATGCTCAGTCAAACAGGCCAGGAAGAGAAATACATGTACCAAATGATTTCACTCATGTGTGGAGTATGATAACAAAGAAAAACTGAAGGAAAAGACAGCAGCAGACTCACAGAACCCGAGAGTGGACTATCAGTTACCAAAGAGAACGGGACTGGGTAGGGTTTGTGGGAAGGGAGTAATAAGTGCGGGGAAAAAGAATTGGGGCATTAGGATTATCATGTATAATGTGTAGGGTGGGGTGTCATGGGTAGGGCTGTTCAACACAGAGAAGACATGTAGTGATTCTACAGCATCTTAGTACATGCTGACGGAGAGCGGCTATAACTGGGATTTGGGGTGACTTGGTGAAGAGGGTAGACAGAATAACATAATTTTGTGCATGTGATTGCATATTAATGATAACAAAAAGAATTTAAAAGTGCAGTAAGAGCACAGCTCTCAAATATCAGAATAAAAGTACAGCCTTTGAGTGCTCTAATCAAAAGACACAGGGTTTGAAGAACTGATGAAAACTCAAGACCACCTACGTGCTCCCTTACTGGAGACTCACTTGAGATCCAAGGACACAGACAAACTACAAGCTGAAGGGGCGGGGACAGGTCCCCTACACAAGTGAAACTGAGAAACAAAGAAAGAAATGGATTCTCTTTTGGACCCCAGAGAGAGTCAGTAGAAAATAGCCCTATCTAGCCACCGTGAATTCATTTTGTCTGGTTTCAGCAGTGCTCAGGCATAGATTTAGTGGTGCAGCAACTTCCTTCTCATTTCCTCTCACCTCAGCAAATGAATTGCTGTAATAATATGCGTCTGGACATTTATAATCATTGCTTTTTATGATGTTCACGAATGTAAAGAAGTAATAACCGCCTAAAGAGGGAAGTTTGGACACTCAAATAATCACTTCACTAAACAACGCACTCTTTGTTCCCAACTGCTCCTGTCCAGAAATAGGTGTTAATTCATATTTGTCCCTCCACATATCAGCAGTGATCACGCCAATGTCCCTCAAACATGGTGGTGTGCAAAGGGCCAAGTACACATTTCTGTCGACAACAGGCCCAGACGAAGGATACTTGTGGTCTTCAGGGATCACTTACTCACTGAATGTGGCTAAATAAAGTCAACAAGTGAGGAGGAAGTATAAGAGGACAGAGGACAAAGATACGGGTTCAAGTCCTTTCACCTCCATTTACTGGTTTTGTAAGCACACTCTGCTGACTCTACCTGAAAGCGTATCGGTGAACACAGTGCTCTCCTTATGGCTTAGTTACCTTGCAAGATTTCTGGAAGCATAATGTAGGGAAGAGACATAGGCTATGTTGTTAACTGTTCTGTACATAAGGATAGATGGGCAGACAAAAAGATGATTGTTTCATAGATAGATAGGTAGACAGACGACAGGTGAACGATAGATAGATAGGTACGTAGATTAATAGATGATAGACATCATAGATAGATGATAGGAAGATAGATAGATAGATACATAGATAGATACATAGATACATAGATATATACATACATAGATACATAGATAGACAGACAGACCTTTAGATAGATAGATACAGATACATATCTATTGACACAAAGCTATTGTTCATAACCAGGAGTTGAATGGTGAATAACATAGCTAAACTACAAACAAAAAGGAAGAATGAAATCCAGTTTAAAAAGTGCAGTAAGCAGCCTTAAGAAGAAAACAAATACTACCATTTGCAATGACGTGGATGGAGCAAGACAGTAGTATCTTCAGAAAAATAGGGCAGGCGGATAAAGACAAGTACCAAGTGATTTCACTCATGTGTGGAGTATAACAACAAAGAAAAACTGAAGTAAAAAAACAGCAGCTGACTCACAGAACCCGAGAGTTGACTAAAATTAACCAAAGGAAAAAGGACTGGGCAGGGTGAGTCTGAAGGGAGGGATAAGTGTGGGGAGAAAGAATGGGGGCATTAAGTTTTGCATGTATAATGCGCGGGGTCGGGTGTGCATGGGGAGTACTGTACAACACAGAGAAGACTAGTAGAGATCGTATAGCATCTTACTACTCACTGATGGACAGTGACTGTAACAGGGACTTTTGGGGGGGACATGGTGAAGGGGTCTACATCATCCAACTACGCTGATCGACAGTGACTGAAGAGGTTTTTCGGGGGGACTTGGTGAAGGGGGGAGCATAGTAAACATAATGTTCTTCACGTGATTGTAGATTAATGATAAAAAATATTCTTTAAGTGAAATAAGTGCACAGCTCTGAATCATCAGAATAAAAGATCAGGCACTGAGTGCTGCAAACAAAAGACACAGGGATAAAAGAAGGGATGAAAACTAAGACACCTACGTGCTTACTTACGGGAGACTCACTTGAGATCCAAGGACACAGACAAACTACAAGCCGAAGGTGTGTGGACAAGTACCCTACACGAGTGAAACGGAAAATCAAACAATCAAGCAAATGGATTCTGTTTGAGTCCCCAGAGACAGTCAGCAGAAAATAGCCGTATCTGGCCACCGTGAATTCTTTTTGTTTGGTTTCAACAGTTCCCAGCCATAGATTTAGTGGTGCAGCAACATACTTCTCATTTTCTCTGACCTCAACAACTGAGTTGCTGTAATAATAAGCATCTGGGCCTTTGAAATCAGTGGATTTTATGATGTTTACGAATGTGAAAATCTAATAACCACCTAAAGAGGGAAGTTTGGACACTCAAATAAACACGTCCCTCCACAATACACTCTTCGCTCCCAACTGCTCCTGTCTAGAAATTGGTGTTCCTTTTTATTTGAACCTCCGTCCTATCGGCGGTGATCACGCTGATGTCCTTCAAACATGGTGGTGAGCAAAGCAACAAGTTTACTTTTCTGTCGACAACAGGCCCAGAGGAATGATACTTGAGATCTTCAGGGAGCACTTAGTCAATGAATGTGGCTAAATACAGACAGCAAGTTAGAAGGAGATGAAAGAGGACAGAGGATAGAGACACGGGTTCAAGCCCCAGCACAACCATTTCCTGGTTTTGTAGGTACACGCGGCCGACTCGAACTGCAAGTGTCTCGGTGAACCCAGTGCTCCCTCTGCAGCCTAGATACTTTGCAGGATTGTGGGGAGCATAGTGTAGGAAAGTGATATTGGGAATATGGTTAACTGTTCTGTACACATGGACAGATGGACAGACAAAAAGATGATTGATTGAGTGATTGATAAATAGATAGACAGACAGATACATAGATATAGGTACATATCGATTAACACAAAGCTACAGCTCATAACAAGAGAGCAATGGTGAAAGCACATAGCAAATCTACAAACAAAAAAGAAGAATGAAATCCAGTTTAAAAAGTGCAGTAAGCCGCCATAAGAAGAAAACAAATCCTATCATTTGCAATAACGTGGATGGAGCTAGAGGGTATTATGCTCAGTCAAACAGGCCAGGCGGAGAAATACATGTACCAAATGATTTCACTCATGTGTGGAGTATGATAACAAAGAAAAACTGAAGGAAAAGACAGCAGCAGACTCACAGAACCCGAGAGTGGACTAACAGTTACCAAAGAGAAAGGGACTGGGTAGGGTTTGTGGGAAGGGAGTAATAAGTGCGGGGAAAAAGAATGGGGGCATTAGGATTATCATGTATAATGTGTAGGGTGGGGTGTCATGGGTAGGGCTGTTCAACACAGAGAAGACATGTAGTGATTCTACAGCATCTTAGTACATGCTGACGGAGAGCGGCTATAACTGGGATTTGGGGTGACTTGGTGAAGAGGGTAGACAGAATAACATAATTTTGTGCATGTGATTGCATATTAATGATAACAAAAAGAATTTAAAAGTGCAGTAAGAGCACAGCTCTCAAATATCAGAATAAAAGTACAGCCTTTGAGTGCTCTAATCAAAAGACACAGGGTTTGAAGAACTGATGAAAACTCAAGACCACCTACGTGCTCCCTTACTGGAGACTCACTTGAGATCCAAGGACACAGACAAACTACAAGCTGAAGGGGCGGGGACAGGTCCCCTACACAAGTGAAACTGAGAAACAAAGAAAGAAATGGATTCTCTTTTGGACCCCAGAGAGAGTCAGTAGAAAATAGCCCTATCTAGCCACCGTGAATTCATTTTGTCTGGTTTCAGCAGTGCTCAGGCATAGATTTAGTGGTGCAGCAACTTCCTTCTCATTTCCTCTCACCTCAGCAAATGAATTGCTGTAATAATATGCGTCTGGACATTTATAATCATTGCTTTTTATGATGTTCACGAATGTAAAGAAGTAATAACCGCCTAAAGAGGGAAGTTTGGACACTCAAATAATCACTTCACTAAACAACGCACTCTTTGTTCCCAACTGCTCCTGTCCAGAAATAGGTGTTAATTCATATTTGTCCCTCCACATATCAGCAGTGATCACGCCAATGTCCCTCAAACATGGTGGTGTGCAAAGGGCCAAGTACACATTTCTGTCGACAACAGGCCAAGACGAAGGATACTTGTGGTCTTCAGGGATCACTTACTCACTGAATGTGGCTAAATAAAGTCAACAAGTGAGGAGGAAGTATAAGAGGACAGAGGACAAAGATACGGGTTCAAGTCCTTTCACCTCCATTTACTGGTTTTGTAAGCACACTCTGCTGACTCTACCTGAAAGCGTATCGGTGAACACAGTGCTCTCCTTATGGCTTAGTTACCTTGCAAGATTTCTGGAAGCATAATGTAGGGAAGAGACATAGGCTATGTTGTTAACTGTTCTGTACATAAGGATTGATGGGCAGACAAAAAGATGATTGTTTCATAGATAGATAGGTAGACAGACGACAGGTGAACGATAGATAGATAGGTACGTAGATTAATAGATGATAGACATCATAGATAGATGATAGGAAGATAGATAGATAGATACATAGATAGATACATAGATACATAGATATATACATACATAGATACATAGATAGACAGACAGACCTTTAGATAGATAGATACAGATACATATCTATTGACACAAAGCTATTGTTCATAACCAGGAGTTGAATGGTGAATAACATAGCTAAACTACAAACAAAAAGGAAGAATGAAATCCAGTTTAAAAAGTGCAGTAAGCAGCCTTAAGAAGAAAACAAATACTACCATTTGCAATGACGTGGATGGAGCAAGACAGTAGTATCTTCAGAAAAATAGGGCAGGCGGATAAAGACAAGTACCAAGTGATTTCACTCATGTGTGGAGTATAACAACAAAGAAAAACTGAAGTAAAAAAACAGCAGCTGACTCACAGAACCCGAGAGTTGACTAAAATTAACCAAAGGAAAAAGGACTGGGCAGGGTGAGTCTGAAGGGAGGGATAAGTGTGGGGAGAAAGAATGGGGGCATTAAGTTTTGCATGTATAATGCGCGGGGTCGGGTGTGCATGGGGAGTACTGTACAACACAGAGAAGACTAGTAGAGATCGTATAGCATCTTACTACTCACTGATGGACAGTGACTGTAACAGGGACTTTTGGGGGGGACATGGTGAAGGGGTCTACATCATCCAACTACGCTGATCGACAGTGACTGAAGAGGTTTTTCGGGGGGACTTGGTGAAGGGGGGAGCATAGTAAACATAATGTTCTTCACGTGATTGTAGATTAATGATAAAAAATATTCTTTAAGTGAAATAAGTGCACAGCTCTGAATCATCAGAATAAAAGATCAGGCACTGAGTGCTGCAAACAAAAGACACAGGGATAAAAGAAGGGATGAAAACTAAGACACCTACGTGCTTACTTACGGGAGACTCACTTGAGATCCAAGGACACAGACAAACTACAAGCCGAAGGTGTGTGGACAAGTACCCTACACGAGTGAAACGGAAAATCAAACAATCAAGCAAATGGATTCTGTTTGAGTCCCCAGAGACAGTCAGCAGAAAATAGCCGTATCTGGCCACCGTGAATTCTTTTTGTTTGGTTTCAACAGTTCCCAGCCATAGATTTAGTGGTGCAGCAACATACTTCTCATTTTCTCTGACCTCAACAACTGAGTTGCTGTAATAATAAGCATCTGGGCCTTTGAAATCAGTGGATTTTATGATGTTTACGAATGTGAAAATCTAATAACCACCTAAAGAGGGAAGTTTGGACACTCAAATAAACACGTCCCTCCACAATACACTCTTCGCTCCCAACTGCTCCTGTCTAGAAATTGGTGTTCCTTTTTATTTGAACCTCCGTCCTATCGGCGGTGATCACGCTGATGTCCTTCAAACATGGTGGTGAGCAAAGCAACAAGTTTACTTTTCTGTCGACAACAGGCCCAGAGGAATGATACTTGAGATCTTCAGGGAGCACTTAGTCAATGAATGTGGCTAAATACAGACAGCAAGTTAGAAGGAGATGAAAGAGGACAGAGGATAGAGACACGGGTTCAAGCCCCAGCACAACCATTTCCTGGTTTTGTAGGTACACGCGGCCGACTCGAACTGCAAGTGTCTCGGTGAACCCAGTGCTCCCTCTGCAGCCTAGATACTTTGCAGGATTGTGGGGAGCATAGTGTAGGAAAGTGATATTGGGAATATGGTTAACTGTTCTGTACACATGGACAGATGGACAGACAAAAAGATGATTGATTGAGTGATTGATAAATAGATAGACAGACAGATACATAGATATAGGTACATATCGATTAACACAAAGCTACTGCTCATAACAAGAGAGCAATGGTGAAAGCACATAGCAAATCTACAAACAAAAAAGAAGAATGAAATCCAGTTTAAAAAGTGCAGTAAGCCGCCATAAGAAGAAAACAAATCCTATCATTTGCAATAACGTGGATGGAGCTAGAGGGTATTATGCTCAGTCAAACAGGCCAGGCGGAGAAATACATGTACCAAATGATTTCACTCATGTGTGGAGTATGATAACAAAGAAAAACTGAAGGAAAAGACAGCAGCAGACTCACAGAACCCGAGAGTGGACTAACAGTTACCAAAGAGAAAGGGACTGGGTAGGGTTTGTGGGAAGGGAGTAATAAGTGCGGGGAAAAAGAATGGGGGCATTAGGATTATCATGTATAATGTGTTGGGTGGGGTGTCATGGGTAGGGCTGTTCAACACAGAGAAGACATGTAGTGATTCTACAGCATCTTAGTACATGCTGACGGAGAGCGGCTATAACTGGGATTTGGGGTGACTTGGTGAAGAGGGTAGACAGAATAACATAATTTTGTGCATGTGATTGCATATTAATGATAACAAAAAGAATTTAAAAGTGCAGTAAGAGCACAGCTCTCAAATATCAGAATAAAAGTACAGCCTTTGAGTGCTCTAATCAAAAGACACAGGGTTTGAAGAACTGATGAAAACTCAAGACCACCTACGTGCTCCCTTACTGGAGACTCACTTGAGATCCAAGGACACAGACAAACTACAAGCTGAAGGGGCGGGGACAGGTCCCCTACACAAGTGAAACTGAGAAACAAAGAAAGAAATGGATTCTCTTTTGGACCCCAGAGAGAGTCAGTAGAAAATAGCCCTATCTAGCCACCGTGAATTCATTTTGTCTGGTTTCAGCAGTGCTCAGGCATAGATTTAGTGGTGCAGCAACTTCCTTCTCATTTCCTCTCACCTCAGCAAATGAATTGCTGTAATAATATGCGTCTGGACATTTATAATCATTGCTTTTTATGATGTTCACGAATGTAAAGAAGTAATAACCGCCTAAAGAGGGAAGTTTGGACACTCAAATAATCACTTCACTAAACAACGCACTCTTTGTTCCCAACTGCTCCTGTCCAGAAATAGGTGTTAATTCATATTTGTCCCTCCACATATCAGCAGTGATCACGCCAATGTCCCTCAAACATGGTGGTGTGCAAAGGGCCAAGTACACATTTCTGTCGACAACAGGCCAAGACGAAGGATACTCGTGGTCTTCAGGGATCACTTACTCACTGAATGTGGCTAAATAAAGTCAACAAGTGAGGAGGAAGTATAAGAGGACAGAGGACAAAGATACGGGTTCAAGTCCTTTCACCTCCATTTACTGGTTTTGTAAGCACACTCTGCTGACTCTACCTGAAAGCGTATCGGTGAACACAGTGCTCTCCTTATGGCTTAGTTACCTTGCAAGATTTCTGGAAGCATAATGTAGGGAAGAGACATAGGCTATGTTGTTAACTGTTCTGTACATAAGGATAGATGGGCAGACAAAAAGATGATTGTTTCATAGATAGATAGGTAGACAGACGACAGGTGAACGATAGATAGATAGGTACGTAGATTAATAGATGATAGACATCATAGATAGATGATAGGAAGATAGATAGATAGATACATAGATAGATACATAGATACATAGATATATACATACATAGATACATAGATAGACAGACAGACCTTTAGATAGATAGATACAGATACATATCTATTGACACAAAGCTATTGTTCATAACCAGGAGTTGAATGGTGAATAACATAGCTAAACTACAAACAAAAAGGAAGAATGAAATCCAGTTTAAAAAGTGCAGTAAGCAGCCTTAAGAAGAAAACAAATACTACCATTTGCAATGACGTGGATGGAGCAAGACAGTAGTATCTTCAGAAAAATAGGGCAGGCGGATAAAGACAAGTACCAAGTGATTTCACTCATGTGTGGAGTATAACAACAAAGAAAAACTGAAGTAAAAAAACAGCAGCTGACTCACAGAACCCGAGAGTTGACTAAAATTAACCAAAGGAAAAAGGACTGGGCAGGGTGAGTCTGAAGGGAGGGATAAGTGTGGGGAGAAAGAATGGGGGCATTAAGTTTTGCATGTATAATGCGCGGGGTCGGGTGTGCATGGGGAGTACTGTACAACACAGAGAAGACTAGTAGAGATCGTATAGCATCTTACTACTCACTGATGGACAGTGACTGTAACAGGGACTTTTGGGGGGGACATGGTGAAGGGGTCTACATCATCCAACTACGCTGATCGACAGTGACTGAAGAGGTTTTTCGGGGGGACTTGGTGAAGGGGGGAGCATAGTAAACATAATGTTCTTCACGTGATTGTAGATTAATGATAAAAAATATTCTTTAAGTGAAATAAGTGCACAGCTCTGAATCATCAGAATAAAAGATCAGGCACTGAGTGCTGCAAACAAAAGACACAGGGATAAAAGAAGGGATGAAAACTAAGACACCTACGTGCTTACTTACGGGAGACTCACTTGAGATCCAAGGACACAGACAAACTACAAGCCGAAGGTGTGTGGACAAGTACCCTACACGAGTGAAACGGAAAATCAAACAATCAAGCAAATGGATTCTGTTTGAGTCCCCAGAGACAGTCAGCAGAAAATAGCCGTATCTGGCCACCGTGAATTCTTTTTGTTTGGTTTCAACAGTTCCCAGCCATAGATTTAGTGGTGCAGCAACATACTTCTCATTTTCTCTGACCTCAACAACTGAGTTGCTGTAATAATAAGCATCTGGGCCTTTGAAATCAGTGGATTTTATGATGTTTACGAATGTGAAAATCTAATAACCACCTAAAGAGGGAAGTTTGGACACTCAAATAAACACGTCCCTCCACAATACACTCTTCGCTCCCAACTGCTCCTGTCTAGAAATTGGTGTTCCTTTTTATTTGAACCTCCGTCCTATCGGCGGTGATCACGCTGATGTCCTTCAAACATGGTGGTGAGCAAAGCAACAAGTTTACTTTTCTGTCGACAACAGGCCCAGAGGAATGATACTTGAGATCTTCAGGGAGCACTTAGTCAATGAATGTGGCTAAATACAGACAGCAAGTTAGAAGGAGATGAAAGAGGACAGAGGATAGAGACACGGGTTCAAGCCCCAGCACAACCATTTCCTGGTTTTGTAGGTACACGCGGCCGACTCGAACTGCAAGTGTCTCGGTGAACCCAGTGCTCCCTCTGCAGCCTAGATACTTTGCAGGATTGTGGGGAGCATAGTGTAGGAAAGTGATATTGGGAATATGGTTAACTGTTCTGTACACATGGACAGATGGACAGACAAAAAGATGATTGATTGAGTGATTGATAAATAGATAGACAGACAGATACATAGATATAGGTACATATCGATTAACACAAAGCTACTGCTCATAACAAGAGAGCAATGGTGAAAGCACATAGCAAATCTACAAACAAAAAAGAAGAATGAAATCCAGTTTAAAAAGTGCAGTAAGCCGCCATAAGAAGAAAACAAATCCTATCATTTGCAATAACGTGGATGGAGCTAGAGGGTATTATGCTCAGTCAAACAGGCCAGGCGGAGAAATACATGTACCAAATGATTTCACTCATGTGTGGAGTATGATAACAAAGAAAAACTGAAGGAAAAGACAGCAGCAGACTCACAGAACCCGAGAGTGGACTAACAGTTACCAAAGAGAAAGGGACTGGGTAGGGTTTGTGGGAAGGGAGTAATAAGTGCGGGGAAAAAGAATGGGGGCATTAGGATTATCATGTATAATGTGTAGGGTGGGGTGTCATGGGTAGGGCTGTTCAACACAGAGAAGACATGTAGTGATTCTACAGCATCTTAGTACATGCTGACGGAGAGCGGCTATAACTGGGATTTGGGGTGACTTGGTGAAGAGGGTAGACAGAATAACATAATTTTGTGCATGTGATTGCATATTAATGATAACAAAAAGAATTTAAAAGTGCAGTAAGAGCACAGCTCTCAAATATCAGAATAAAAGTACAGCCTTTGAGTGCTCTAATCAAAAGACACAGGGTTTGAAGAACTGATGAAAACTCAAGACCACCTACGTGCTCCCTTACTGGAGACTCACTTGAGATCCAAGGACACAGACAAACTACAAGCTGAAGGGGCGGGGACAGGTCCCCTACACAAGTGAAACTGAGAAACAAAGAAAGAAATGGATTCTCTTTTGGACCCCAGAGAGAGTCAGTAGAAAATAGCCCTATCTAGCCACCGTGAATTCATTTTGTCTGGTTTCAGCAGTGCTCAGGCATAGATTTAGTGGTGCAGCAACTTCCTTCTCATTTCCTCTCACCTCAGCAAATGAATTGCTGTAATAATATGCGTCTGGACATTTATAATCATTGCTTTTTATGATGTTCACGAATGTAAAGAAGTAATAACCGCCTAAAGAGGGAAGTTTGGACACTCAAATAATCACTTCACTAAACAACGCACTCTTTGTTCCCAACTGCTCCTGTCCAGAAATAGGTGTTAATTCATATTTGTCCCTCCACATATCAGCAGTGATCACGCCAATGTCCCTCAAACATGGTGGTGTGCAAAGGGCCAAGTACACATTTCTGTCGACAACAGGCCAAGACGAAGGATACTCGTGGTCTTCAGGGATCACTTACTCACTGAATGTGGCTAAATAAAGTCAACAAGTGAGGAGGAAGTATAAGAGGACAGAGGACAAAGATACGGGTTCAAGTCCTTTCACCTCCATTTACTGGTTTTGTAAGCACACTCTGCTGACTCTACCTGAAAGCGTATCGGTGAACACAGTGCTCTCCTTATGGCTTAGTTACCTTGCAAGATTTCTGGAAGCATAATGTAGGGAAGAGACATAGGCTATGTTGTTAACTGTTCTGTACATAAGGATAGATGGGCAGACAAAAAGATGATTGTTTCATAGATAGATAGGTAGACAGACGACAGGTGAACGATAGATAGATAGGTACGTAGATTAATAGATGATAGACATCATAGATAGATGATAGGAAGATAGATAGATAGATACATAGATAGATACATAGATACATAGATATATACATACATAGATACATAGATAGACAGACAGACCTTTAGATAGATAGATACAGATACATATCTATTGACACAAAGCTATTGTTCATAACCAGGAGTTGAATGGTGAATAACATAGCTAAACTACAAACAAAAAGGAAGAATGAAATCCAGTTTAAAAAGTGCAGTAAGCAGCCTTAAGAAGAAAACAAATACTACCATTTGCAATGACGTGGATGGAGCAAGACAGTAGTATCTTCAGAAAAATAGGGCAGGCGGATAAAGACAAGTACCAAGTGATTTCACTCATGTGTGGAGTATAACAACAAAGAAAAACTGAAGTAAAAAAACAGCAGCTGACTCACAGAACCCGAGAGTTGACTAAAATTAACCAAAGGAAAAAGGACTGGGCAGGGTGAGTCTGAAGGGAGGGATAAGTGTGGGGAGAAAGAATGGGGGCATTAAGTTTTGCATGTATAATGCGCGGGGTCGGGTGTGCATGGGGAGTACTGTACAACACAGAGAAGACTAGTAGAGATCGTATAGCATCTTACTACTCACTGATGGACAGTGACTGTAACAGGGACTTTTGGGGGGGACATGGTGAAGGGGTCTACATCATCCAACTACGCTGATCGACAGTGACTGAAGAGGTTTTTCGGGGGGACTTGGTGAAGGGGGGAGCATAGTAAACATAATGTTCTTCACGTGATTGTAGATTAATGATAAAAAATATTCTTTAAGTGAAATAAGTGCACAGCTCTGAATCATCAGAATAAAAGATCAGGCACTGAGTGCTGCAAACAAAAGACACAGGGATAAAAGAAGGGATGAAAACTAAGACACCTACGTGCTTACTTACGGGAGACTCACTTGAGATCCAAGGACACAGACAAACTACAAGCCGAAGGTGTGTGGACAAGTACCCTACACGAGTGAAACGGAAAATCAAACAATCAAGCAAATGGATTCTGTTTGAGTCCCCAGAGACAGTCAGCAGAAAATAGCCGTATCTGGCCACCGTGAATTCTTTTTGTTTGGTTTCAACAGTTCCCAGCCATAGATTTAGTGGTGCAGCAACATACTTCTCATTTTCTCTGACCTCAACAACTGAGTTGCTGTAATAATAAGCATCTGGGCCTTTGAAATCAGTGGATTTTATGATGTTTACGAATGTGAAAATCTAATAACCACCTAAAGAGGGAAGTTTGGACACTCAAATAAACACGTCCCTCCACAATACACTCTTCGCTCCCAACTGCTCCTGTCTAGAAATTGGTGTTCCTTTTTATTTGAACCTCCGTCCTATCGGCGGTGATCACGCTGATGTCCTTCAAACATGGTGGTGAGCAAAGCAACAAGTTTACTTTTCTGTCGACAACAGGCCCAGAGGAATGATACTTGAGATCTTCAGGGAGCACTTAGTCAATGAATGTGGCTAAATACAGACAGCAAGTTAGAAGGAGATGAAAGAGGACAGAGGATAGAGACACGGGTTCAAGCCCCAGCACAACCATTTCCTGGTTTTGTAGGTACACGCGGCCGACTCGAACTGCAAGTGTCTCGGTGAACCCAGTGCTCCCTCTGCAGCCTAGATACTTTGCAGGATTGTGGGGAGCATAGTGTAGGAAAGTGATATTGGGAATATGGTTAACTGTTCTGTACACATGGACAGATGGACAGACAAAAAGATGATTGATTGAGTGATTGATAAATAGATAGACAGACAGATACATAGATATAGGTACATATCGATTAACACAAAGCTACTGCTCATAACAAGAGAGCAATGGTGAAAGCACATAGCAAATCTACAAACAAAAAAGAAGAATGAAATCCAGTTTAAAAAGTGCAGTAAGCCGCCATAAGAAGAAAACAAATCCTATCATTTGCAATAACGTGGATGGAGCTAGAGGGTATTATGCTCAGTCAAACAGGCCAGGCGGAGAAATACATGTACCAAATGATTTCACTCATGTGTGGAGTATGATAACAAAGAAAAACTGAAGGAAAAGACAGCAGCAGACTCACAGAACCCGAGAGTGGACTAACAGTTACCAAAGAGAAAGGGACTGGGTAGGGTTTGTGGGAAGGGAGTAATAAGTGCGGGGAAAAAGAATGGGGGCATTAGGATTATCATGTATAATGTGTAGGGTGGGGTGTCATGGGTAGGGCTGTTCAACACAGAGAAGACATGTAGTGATTCTACAGCATCTTAGTACATGCTGACGGAGAGCGGCTATAACTGGGATTTGGGGTGACTTGGTGAAGAGGGTAGACAGAATAACATAATTTTGTGCATGTGATTGCATATTAATGATAACAAAAAGAATTTAAAAGTGCAGTAAGAGCACAGCTCTCAAATATCAGAATAAAAGTACAGCCTTTGAGTGCTCTAATCAAAAGACACAGGGTTTGAAGAACTGATGAAAACTCAAGACCACCTACGTGCTCCCTTACTGGAGACTCACTTGAGATCCAAGGACACAGACAAACTACAAGCTGAAGGGGCGGGGACAGGTCCCCTACACAAGTGAAACTGAGAAACAAAGAAAGAAATGGATTCTCTTTTGGACCCCAGAGAGAGTCAGTAGAAAATAGCCCTATCTAGCCACCGTGAATTCATTTTGTCTGGTTTCAGCAGTGCTCAGGCATAGATTTAGTGGTGCAGCAACTTCCTTCTCATTTCCTCTCACCTCAGCAAATGAATTGCTGTAATAATATGCGTCTGGACATTTATAATCATTGCTTTTTATGATGTTCACGAATGTAAAGAAGTAATAACCGCCTAAAGAGGGAAGTTTGGACACTCAAATAATCACTTCACTAAACAACGCACTCTTTGTTCCCAACTGCTCCTGTCCAGAAATAGGTGTTAATTCATATTTGTCCCTCCACATATCAGCAGTGATCACGCCAATGTCCCTCAAACATGGTGGTGTGCAAAGGGCCAAGTACACATTTCTGTCGACAACAGGCCAAGACGAAGGATACTCGTGGTCTTCAGGGATCACTTACTCACTGAATGTGGCTAAATAAAGTCAACAAGTGAGGAGGAAGTATAAGAGGACAGAGGACAAAGATACGGGTTCAAGTCCTTTCACCTCCATTTACTGGTTTTGTAAGCACACTCTGCTGACTCTACCTGAAAGCGTATCGGTGAACACAGTGCTCTCCTTATGGCTTAGTTACCTCGCAAGATTTCTGGAAGCATAATGTAGGGAAGAGACATAGGCTATGTTGTTAACTGTTCTGTACATAAGGATAGATGGGCAGACAAAAAGATGATTGTTTCATAGATAGATAGGTAGACAGACGACAGGTGAACGATAGATAGATAGGTACGTAGATTAATAGATGATAGACATCATAGATAGATGATAGGAAGATAGATAGATAGATACATAGATAGATACATAGATACATAGATATATACATACATAGATACATAGATAGACAGACAGACCTTTAGATAGATAGATACAGATACATATCTATTGACACAAAGCTATTGTTCATAACCAGGAGTTGAATGGTGAATAACATAGCTAAACTACAAACAAAAAGGAAGAATGAAATCCAGTTTAAAAAGTGCAGTAAGCAGCCTTAAGAAGAAAACAAATACTACCATTTGCAATGACGTGGATGGAGCAAGACAGTAGTATCTTCAGAAAAATAGGGCAGGCGGATAAAGACAAGTACCAAGTGATTTCACTCATGTGTGGAGTATAACAACAAAGAAAAACTGAAGTAAAAAAACAGCAGCTGACTCACAGAACCCGAGAGTTGACTAAAATTAACCAAAGGAAAAAGGACTGGGCAGGGTGAGTCTGAAGGGAGGGATAAGTGTGGGGAGAAAGAATGGGGGCATTAAGTTTTGCATGTATAATGCGCGGGGTCGGGTGTGCATGGGGAGTACTGTACAACACAGAGAAGACTAGTAGAGATCGTATAGCATCTTACTACTCACTGATGGACAGTGACTGTAACAGGGACTTTTGGGGGGGACATGGTGAAGGGGTCTACATCATCCAACTACGCTGATCGACAGTGACTGAAGAGGTTTTTCGGGGGGACTTGGTGAAGGGGGGAGCATAGTAAACATAATGTTCTTCACGTGATTGTAGATTAATGATAAAAAATATTCTTTAAGTGAAATAAGTGCACAGCTCTGAATCATCAGAATAAAAGATCAGGCACTGAGTGCTGCAAACAAAAGACACAGGGATAAAAGAAGGGATGAAAACTAAGACACCTACGTGCTTACTTACGGGAGACTCACTTGAGATCCAAAGACACAGACAAACTACAAGCCGAAGGTGTGTGGACAAGTACCCTACACGAGTGAAACGGAAAATCAAACAATCAAGCAAATGGATTCTGTTTGAGTCCCCAGAGACAGTCAGCAGAAAATAGCCGTATCTGGCCACCGTGAATTCTTTTTGTTTGGTTTCAATAGTTCCCAGCCATAGATTTAGTGGTGCAGCAACATACTTCTCATTTTCTCTGACCTCAACAACTGAGTTGCTGTAATAATAAGCATCTGGGCCTTTGAAATCAGTGGATTTTATGATGTTTACGAATGTGAAAATCTAATAACCACCTAAAGAGGGAAGTTTGGACACTCAAATAAACACGTCACTCCACAATACACTCTTCGCTCCCAACTGCTCTTGTCTAGAATTTGGTGTTCCTTTTTATTTGAACCTCTGTCCTATCGGCGGTGATCACGCTGATGTCCTTCAAACATGGTGGTGAGCAAAGCAACAAGTTTACTTTTCTGTCGACAACAGGCCCAGAGGAATGATACTTGAGATCTTCAGGGAGCACTTAGTCAATGAATGTGGCTAAATACAGACAGCAAGTTAGAAGGAGATGAAAGAGGACAGAGGATAGAGACACGGGTTCAAGCCCCAGCACAACCATTTCCTGGTTTTGTAGGTACACGCGGCCGACTCGAACTGCAAGTGTCTCGGTGAACCCAGTGCTCCCTCTGCAGCCTAGATACTTTGCAGGATTGTGGGGAGCATAGTGTAGGAAAGTGATATTGGGAATATGGTTAACTGTTCTGTACACATGGACAGATGGACAGACAAAAAGATGATTGATTGAGTGATTGATAAATAGATAGACAGACAGATACATAGATATAGGTACATATCGATTAACACAAAGCTACTGCTCATAACAAGAGAGCAATGGTGAAAGCACATAGCAAATCTACAAACAAAAAAGAAGAATGAAATCCAGTTTAAAAAGTGCAGTAAGCCGCCATAAGAAGAAAACAAATCCTATCATTTGCAATAACGTGGATGGAGCTAGAGGGTATTATGCTCAGTCAAACAGGCCAGGCGGAGAAATACATGTACCAAATGATTTCACTCATGTGTGGAGTATGATAACAAAGAAAAACTGAAGGAAAAGACAGCAGCAGACTCACAGAACCCGAGAGTGGACTAACAGTTACCAAAGAGAAAGGGACTGGGTAGGGTTTGTGGGAAGGGAGTAATAAGTGCGGGGAAAAAGAATGGGGGCATTAGGATTATCATGTATAATGTGTAGGGTGGGGTGTCATGGGTAGGGCTGTTCAACACAGAGAAGACATGTAGTGATTCTACAGCATCTTAGTACATGCTGACGGAGAGCAGCTATAACTGGGATTTGGGGTGACTTGGTGAAGAGGGTAGACAGAATAACATAATTTTGTGCATGTGATTGCATATTAATGATAACAAAAAGAATTTAAAAGTGCAGTAAGAGCACAGCTCTCAAATATCAGAATAAAAGTACAGCCTTTGAGTGCTCTAATCAAAAGACACAGGGTTTGAAGAACTGATGAAAACTCAAGACCACCTACGTGCTCCCTTACTGGAGACTCACTTGAGATCCAAGGACACAGACAAACTACAAGCTGAAGGGGCGGGGACAGGTCCCCTACACAAGTGAAACTGAGAAACAAAGAAAGAAATGGATTCTCTTTTGGACCCCAGAGAGAGTCAGTAGAAAATAGCCCTATCTAGCCACCGTGAATTCATTTTGTCTGGTTTCAGCAGTGCTCAGGCATAGATTTAGTGGTGCAGCAACTTCCTTCTCATTTCCTCTCACCTCAGCAAATGAATTGCTGTAATAATATGCGTCTGGACATTTATAATCATTGCTTTTTATGATGTTCACGAATGTAAAGAAGTAATAACCGCCTAAAGAGGGAAGTTTGGACACTCAAATAATCACTTCACTAAACAACGCACTCTTTGTTCCCAACTGCTCCTGTCCAGAAATAGGTGTTAATTCATATTTGTCCCTCCACATATCAGCAGTGATCACGCCAATGTCCCTCAAACATGGTGGTGTGCAAAGGGCCAAGTACACATTTCTGTCGACAACAGGCCAAGACGAAGGATACTTGTGGTCTTCAGGGATCACTTACTCACTGAATGTGGCTAAATAAAGTCAACAAGTGAGGAGGAAGTATAAGAGGACAGAGGACAAAGATACGGGTTCAAGTCCTTTCACCTCCATTTACTGGTTTTGTAAGCACACTCTGCTGACTCTACCTGAAAGCGTATCGGTGAACACAGTGCTCTCCTTATGGCTTAGTTACCTTGCAAGATTTCTGGAAGCATAATGTAGGGAAGAGACATAGGCTATGTTGTTAACTGTTCTGTACATAAGGATAGATGGGCAGACAAAAAGATGATTGTTTCATAGATAGATAGGTAGACAGACGACAGGTGAACGATAGATAGATAGGTACGTAGATTAATAGATGATAGACATCATAGATAGATGATAGGAAGATAGATAGATAGATACATAGATAGATACATAGATACATAGATATATACATACATAGATACATAGATAGACAGACAGACCTTTAGATAGATAGATACAGATACATATCTATTGACACAAAGCTATTGTTCATAACCAGGAGTTGAATGGTGAATAACATAGCTAAACTACAAACAAAAAGGAAGAATGAAATCCAGTTTAAAAAGTGCAGTAAGCAGCCTTAAGAAGAAAACAAATACTACCATTTGCAATGACGTGGATGGAGCAAGACAGTAGTATCTTCAGAAAAATAGGGCAGGCGGATAAAGACAAGTACCAAGTGATTTCACTCATGTGTGGAGTATAACAACAAAGAAAAACTGAAGTAAAAAAACAGCAGCTGACTCACAGAACCCGAGAGTTGACTAAAATTAACCAAAGGAAAAAGGACTGGGCAGGGTGAGTCTGAAGGGAGGGATAAGTGTGGGGAGAAAGAATGGGGGCATTAAGTTTTGCATGTATAATGCGCGGGGTCGGGTGTGCATGGGGAGTACTGTACAACACAGAGAAGACTAGTAGAGATCGTATAGCATCTTACTACTCACTGATGGACAGTGACTGTAACAGGGACTTTTGGGGGGGACATGGTGAAGGGGTCTACATCATCCAACTACGCTGATCGACAGTGACTGAAGAGGTTTTTCGGGGGGACTTGGTGAAGGGGGGAGCATAGTAAACATAATGTTCTTCACGTGATTGTAGATTAATGATAAAAAATATTCTTTAAGTGAAATAAGTGCACAGCTCTGAATCATCAGAATAAAAGATCAGGCACTGAGTGCTGCAAACAAAAGACACAGGGATAAAAGAAGGGATGAAAACTAAGACACCTACGTGCTTACTTACGGGAGACTCACTTGAGATCCAAAGACACAGACAAACTACAAGCCGAAGGTGTGTGGACAAGTACCCTACACGAGTGAAACGGAAAATCAAACAATCAAGCAAATGGATTCTGTTTGAGTCCCAAGAGACAGTCAGCAGAAAATAGCCGTATCTGGCCACCGTGAATTCTTTTTGTTTGGTTTCAATAGTTCCCAGCCATAGATTTAGTGGTGCAGCAACATACTTCTCATTTTCTCTGACCTCAACAACTGAGTTGCTGTAATAATAAGCATCTGGGCCTTTGAAATCAGTGGATTTTATGATGTTTACGAATGTGAAAATCTAATAACCACCTAAAGAGGGAAGTTTGGACACTCAAATAAACACGTCACTCCACAATACACTCTTCGCTCCCAACTGCTCTTGTCTAGAATTTGGTGTTCCTTTTTATTTGAACCTCTGTCCTATCGGCGGTGATCACGCTGATGTCCTTCAAACATGGTGGTGAGCAAAGCAACAAGTTTACTTTTCTGTCGACAACAGGCCCAGAGGAATGATACTTGAGATCTTCAGGGAGCACTTAGTCAATGAATGTGGCTAAATACAGACAGCAAGTTAGAAGGAGATGAAAGAGGACAGAGGATAGAGACACGGGTTCAAGACCCAGCACAACCATTTCCTGGTTTTGTAGGTACACGCGGCCGACTCGAACTGCAAGTGTCTCGGTGAACCCAGTGCTCCCTCTGCAGCCTAGATACTTTGCAGGATTGTGGGGAGCATAGTGTAGGAAAGTGATATTGGGAATATGGTTAACTGTTCTGTACACATGGACAGATGGACAGACAAAAAGATGATTGATTGAGTGATTGATAAATAGATAGACAGACAGATACATAGATATAGGTACATATCGATTAACACAAAGCTACTGCTCATAACAAGAGAGCAATGGTGAAAGCACATAGCAAATCTACAAACAAAAAAGAAGAATGAAATCCAGTTTAAAAAGTGCAGTAAGCCGCCATAAGAAGAAAACAAATCCTATCATTTGCAATAACGTGGATGGAGCTAGAGGGTATTATGCTCAGTCAAACAGGCCAGGCGGAGAAATACATGTACCAAATGATTTCACTCATGTGTGGAGTATGATAACAAAGAAAAACTGAAGGAAAAGACAGCAGCAGACTCACAGAACCCGAGAGTGGACTAACAGTTACCAAAGAGAAAGGGACTGGGTAGGGTTTGTGGGAAGGGAGTAATAAGTGCGGGGAAAAAGAATGGGGGCATTAGGATTATCATGTATAATGTGTAGGGTGGGGTGTCATGGGTAGGGCTGTTCAACACAGAGAAGACATGTAGTGATTCTACAGCATCTTAGTACATGCTGACGGAGAGCAGCTATAACTGGGATTTGGGGTGACTTGGTGAAGAGGGTAGACAGAATAACATAATTTTGTGCATGTGATTGCATATTAATGATAACAAAAAGAATTTAAAAGTGCAGTAAGAGCACAGCTCTCAAATATCAGAATAAAAGTACAGCCTTTGAGTGCTCTAATCAAAAGACACAGGGTTTGAAGAACTGATGAAAACTCAAGACCACCTACGTGCTCCCTTACTGGAGACTCACTTGAGATCCAAGGACACAGACAAACTACAAGCTGAAGGGGCGGGGACAGGTCCCCTACACAAGTGAAACAGAGAAACAAAGAAAGAAATGGATTCTCTTTTGGACCCCAGAGAGAGTCAGTAGAAAATAGCCCTATCTAGCCACCGTGAATTCATTTTGTCTGGTTTCAGCAGTGCTCAGGCATAGATTTAGTGGTGCAGCAACTTCCTTCTCATTTCCTCTCACCTCAGCAAATGAATTGCTGTAATAATATGCGTCTGGACATTTATAATCATTGCTTTTTATGATGTTCACGAATGTAAAGAAGTAATAACCGCCTAAAGAGGGAAGTTTGGACACTCAAATAATCACTTCACTAAACAACGCACTCTTTGTTCCCAACTGCTCCTGTCCAGAAATAGGTGTTAATTCATATTTGTCCCTCCACATATCAGCAGTGATCACGCCAATGTCCCTCAAACATGGTGGTGTGCAAAGGGCCAAGTACACATTTCTGTCGACAACAGGCCAAGACGAAGGATACTTGTGGTCTTCAGGGATCACTTACTCACTGAATGTGGCTAAATAAAGTCAACAAGTGAGGAGGAAGTATAAGAGGACAGAGGACAAAGATACGGGTTCAAGTCCTTTCACCTCCATTTACTGGTTTTGTAAGCACACTCTGCTGACTCTACCTGAAAGCGTATCGGTGAACACAGTGCTCTCCTTATGGCTTAGTTACCTTGCAAGATTTCTGGAAGCATAATGTAGGGAAGAGACATAGGCTATGTTGTTAACTGTTCTGTACATAAGGATAGATGGGCAGACAAAAAGATGATTGTTTCATAGATAGATAGGTAGACAGACGACAGGTGAACGATAGATAGATAGGTACGTAGATTAATAGATGATAGACATCATAGATAGATGATAGGAAGATAGATAGATAGATACATAGATAGATACATAGATACATAGATATATACATACATAGATACATAGATAGACAGACAGACCTTTAGATAGATAGATACAGATACATATCTATTGACACAAAGCTATTGTTCATAACCAGGAGTTGAATGGTGAATAACATAGCTAAACTACAAACAAAAAGGAAGAATGAAATCCAGTTTAAAAAGTGCAGTAAGCAGCCTTAAGAAGAAAACAAATACTACCATTTGCAATGACGTGGATGGAGCAAGACAGTAGTATCTTCAGAAAAATAGGGCAGGCGGATAAAGACAAGTACCAAGTGATTTCACTCATGTGTGGAGTATAACAACAAAGAAAAACTGAAGTAAAAATACAGCAGCTGACTCACAGAACCCGAGAGTTGACTAAAATTAACCAAAGGAAAAAGGACTGGGCAGGGTGAGTCTGAAGGGAGGGATAAGTGTGGGGAGAAAGAATGGGGGCATTAAGTTTTGCATGTATAATGCGCGGGGTCGGGTGTGCATGGGGAGTACTGTACAACACAGAGAAGACTAGTAGAGATCGTATAGCATCTTACTACTCACTGATGGACAGTGACTGTAACAGGGACTTTTGGGGGGGACATGGTGAAGGGGTCTACATCATCCAACTAAGCTGATCGACAGTGACTGAAGAGGTTTTTCGGGGGGACTTGGTGAAGGGGGGAGCATAGTAAACATAATGTTCTTCACGTGATTGTAGATTAATGATAAAAAATATTCTTTAAGTGAAATAAGTGCACAGCTCTGAATCATCAGAATAAAAGATCAGGCACTGAGTGCTGCAAACAAAAGACACAGGGATAAAAGAAGGGATGAAAACTAAGACACCTACGTGCTTACTTACGGGAGACTCACTTGAGATCCAAGGACACAGACAAACTACAAGCCGAAGGTGTGTGGACAAGTACCCTACACGAGTGAAACGGAAAATCAAACAATCAAGCAAATGGATTCTGTTTGAGTCCCCAGAGACAGTCAGCAGAAAATAGCCGTATCTGGCCACCGTGAATTCTTTTTGTTTGGTTTCAACAGTTCCCAGCCATAGATTTAGTGGTGCAGCAACATACTTCTCATTTTCTCTGACCTCAACAACTGAGTTGCTGTAATAATAAGCATCTGGGCCTTTGAAATCAGTGGATTTTATGATGTTTACGAATGTGAAAATCTAATAACCACCTAAAGAGGGAAGTTTGGACACTCAAATAAACACGTCCCTCCACAATACACTCTTCGCTCCCAACTGCTCCTGTCTAGAAATTGGTGTTCCTTTTTATTTGAACCTCCGTCCTATCGGCGGTGATCACGCTGATGTCCTTCAAACATGGTGGTGAGCAAAGCAACAAGTTTACTTTTCTGTCGACAACAGGCCCAGAGGAATGATACTTGAGATCTTCAGGGAGCACTTAGTCAATGAATGTGGCTAAATACAGACAGCAAGTTAGAAGGAGATGAAAGAGGACAGAGGATAGAGACACGGGTTCAAGCCCCAGCACAACCATTTCCTGGTTTTGTAGGTACACGCGGCCGACTCGAACTGCAAGTGTCTCGTTGAACCCAGTGCTCCCTTTGCAGCCTAGATACTTTGCAGGATTGTGGGGAGCATAGTGTAGGAAAGTGATATTGGGAATATGGTTAACTGTTCTGTACACATGGACAGATGGACAGACAAAAAGATGATTGATTGAGTGATTGATAAATAGATAGACAGACAGATACATAGATATAGGTACATATCGATTAACACAAAGCTACTGCTCATAACAAGAGAGCAATGGTGAAAGCACATAGCAAATCTACAAACAAAAAAGAAGAATGAAATCCAGTTTAAAAAGTGCAGTAAGCCGCCATAAGAAGAAAACAAATCCTATCATTTGCAATAACGTGGATGGAGCTAGAGGGTATTATGCTCAGTCAAACAGGCCAGGCGGAGAAATACATGTACCAAATGATTTCACTCATGTGTGGAGTATGATAACAAAGAAAAACTGAAGGAAAAGACAGCAGCAGACTCACAGAACCCGAGAGTGGACTAACAGTTACCAAAGAGAAAGGGACTGGGTAGGGTTTGTGGGAAGGGAGTAATAAGTGCGGGGAAAAAGAATGGGGGCATTAGGATTATCATGTATAATGTGTAGGGTGGGGTGTCATGGGTAGGGCTGTTCAACACAGAGAAGACATGTAGTGATTCTACAGCATCTTAGTACATGCTGACGGAGAGCGGCTATAACTGGGATTTGGGGTGACTTGGTGAAGAGGGTAGACAGAATAACATAATTTTGTGCATGTGATTGCATATTAATGATAACAAAAAGAATTTAAAAGTGCAGTAAGAGCACAGCTCTCAAATATCAGAATAAAAGTACAGCCTTTGAGTGCTCTAATCGAAAGACACAGGGTTTGAAGAACTGATGAAAACTCAAGACCACCTACGTGCTCCCTTACTGGAGACTCACTTGAGATCCAAGGACACAGACAAACTACAAGCTGAAGGGGCGGGGACAGGTCCCCTACACAAGTGAAACTGAGAAACAAAGAAAGAAATGGATTCTCTTTTGGACCCCAGAGAGAGTCAGTAGAAAATAGCCCTATCTAGCCACCGTGAATTCATTTTGTCTGGTTTCAGCAGTGCTCAGGCATAGATTTAGTGGTGCAGCAACTTCCTTCTCATTTCCTCTCACCTCAGCAAATGAATTGCTGTAATAATATGCGTCTGGACATTTATAATCATTGCTTTTTATGATGTTCACGAATGTAAAGAAGTAATAACCGCCTAAAGAGGGAAGTTTGGACACTCAAATAATCACTTCACTAAACAACGCACTCTTTGTTCCCAACTGCTCCTGTCCAGAAATAGGTGTTAATTCATATTTGTCCCTCCACATATCAGCAGTGATCACGCCAATGTCCCTCAAACATGGTGGTGTGCAAAGGGCCAAGTACACATTTCTGTCGACAACAGGCCAAGACGAAGGATACTCGTGGTCTTCAGGGATCACTTACTCACTGAATGTGGCTAAATAAAGTCAACAAGTGAGGAGGAAGTATAAGAGGACAGAGGACAAAGATACGGGTTCAAGTCCTTTCACCTCCATTTACTGGTTTTGTAAGCACACTCTGCTGACTCTACCTGAAAGCGTATCGGTGAACACAGTGCTCTCCTTATGGCTTAGTTACCTTGCAAGATTTCTGGAAGCATAATGTAGGGAAGAGACATAGGCTATGTTGTTAACTGTTCTGTACATAAGGATAGATGGGCAGACAAAAAGATGATTGTTTCATAGATAGATAGGTAGACAGACGACAGGTGAACGATAGATAGATAGGTACGTAGATTAATAGATGATAGACATCATAGATAGATGATAGGAAGATAGATAGATAGATACATAGATAGATACATAGATACATAGATATATACATACATAGATACATAGATAGACAGACAGACCTTTAGATAGATAGATACAGATACATATCTATTGACACAAAGCTATTGTTCATAACCAGGAGTTGAATGGTGAATAACATAGCTAAACTACAAACAAAAAGGAAGAATGAAATCCAGTTTAAAAAGTGCAGTAAGCAGCCTTAAGAAGAAAACAAATACTACCATTTGCAATGACGTGGATGGAGCAAGACAGTAGTATCTTCAGAAAAATAGGGCAGGCGGATAAAGACAAGTACCAAGTGATTTCACTCATGTGTGGAGTATAACAACAAAGAAAAACTGAAGTAAAAAAACAGCAGCTGACTCACAGAACCCGAGAGTTGACTAAAATTAACCAAAGGAAAAAGGACTGGGCAGGGTGAGTCTGAAGGGAGGGATAAGTGTGGGGAGAAAGAATGGGGGCATTAAGTTTTGCATGTATAATGCGCGGGGTCGGGTGTGCATGGGGAGTACTGTACAACACAGAGAAGACTAGTAGAGATCGTATAGCATCTTACTACTCACTGATGGACAGTGACTGTAACAGGGACTTTTGGGGGGGACATGGTGAAGGGGTCTACATCATCCAACTACGCTGATCGACAGTGACTGAAGAGGTTTTTCGGGGGGACTTGGTGAAGGGGGGAGCATAGTAAACATAATGTTCTTCACGTGATTGTAGATTAATGATAAAAAATATTCTTTAAGTGAAATAAGTGCACAGCTCTGAATCATCAGAATAAAAGATCAGGCACTGAGTGCTGCAAACAAAAGACACAGGGATAAAAGAAGGGATGAAAACTAAGACACCTACGTGCTTACTTACGGGAGACTCACTTGAGATCCAAGGACACAGACAAACTACAAGCCGAAGGTGTGTGGACAAGTACCCTACACGAGTGAAACGGAAAATCAAACAATCAAGCAAATGGATTCTGTTTGAGTCCCCAGAGACAGTCAGCAGAAAATAGCCGTATCTGGCCACCGTGAATTCTTTTTGTTTGGTTTCAACAGTTCCCAGCCATAGATTTAGTGGTGCAGCAACATACTTCTCATTTTCTCTGACCTCAACAACTGAGTTGCTGTAATAATAAGCATCTGGGCCTTTGAAATCAGTGGATTTTATGATGTTTACGAATGTGAAAATCTAATAACCACCTAAAGAGGGAAGTTTGGACACTCAAATAAACACGTCCCTCCACAATACACTCTTCGCTCCCAACTGCTCCTGTCTAGAAATTGGTGTTCCTTTTTATTTGAACCTCCGTCCTATCGGCGGTGATCACGCTGATGTCCTTCAAACATGGTGGTGAGCAAAGCAACAAGTTTACTTTTCTGTCGACAACAGGCCCAGAGGAATGATACTTGAGATCTTCAGGGAGCACTTAGTCAATGAATGTGGCTAAATACAGACAGCAAGTTAGAAGGAGATGAAAGAGGACAGAGGATAGAGACACGGGTTCAAGCCCCAGCACAACCATTTCCTGGTTTTGTAGGTACACGCGGCCGACTCGAACTGCAAGTGTCTCGGTGAACCCAGTGCTCCCTCTGCAGCCTAGATACTTTGCAGGATTGTGGGGAGCATAGTGTAGGAAAGTGATATTGGGAATATGGTTAACTGTTCTGTACACATGGACAGATGGACAGACAAAAAGATGATTGATTGAGTGATTGATAAATAGATAGACAGACAGATACATAGATATAGGTACATATCGATTAACACAAAGCTACTGCTCATAACAAGAGAGCAATGGTGAAAGCACATAGCAAATCTACAAACAAAAAAGAAGAATGAAATCCAGTTTAAAAAGTGCAGTAAGCCGCCATAAGAAGAAAACAAATCCTATCATTTGCAATAACGTGGATGGAGCTAGAGGGTATTATGCTCAGTCAAACAGGCCAGGCGGAGAAATACATGTACCAAATGATTTCACTCATGTGTGGAGTATGATAACAAAGAAAAACTGAAGGAAAAGACAGCAGCAGACTCACAGAACCCGAGAGTGGACTAACAGTTACCAAAGAGAAAGGGACTGGGTAGGGTTTGTGGGAAGGGAGTAATAAGTGCGGGGAAAAAGAATGGGGGCATTAGGATTATCATGTATAATGTGTAGGGTGGGGTGTCATGGGTAGGGCTGTTCAACACAGAGAAGACATGTAGTGATTCTACAGCATCTTAGTACATGCTGACGGAGAGCGGCTATAACTGGGATTTGGGGTGACTTGGTGAAGAGGGTAGACAGAATAACATAATTTTGTGCATGTGATTGCATATTAATGATAACAAAAAGAATTTAAAAGTGCAGTAAGAGCACAGCTCTCAAATATCAGAATAAAAGTACAGCCTTTGAGTGCTCTAATCAAAAGACACAGGGTTTGAAGAACTGATGAAAACTCAAGACCACCTACGTGCTCCCTTACTGGAGACTCACTTGAGATCCAAGGACACAGACAAACTACAAGCTGAAGGGGCGGGGACAGGTCCCCTACACAAGTGAAACTGAGAAACAAAGAAAGAAATGGATTCTCTTTTGGACCCCAGAGAGAGTCAGTAGAAAATAGCCCTATCTAGCCACCGTGAATTCATTTTGTCTGGTTTCAGCAGTGCTCAGGCATAGATTTAGTGGTGCAGCAACTTCCTTCTCATTTCCTCTCACCTCAGCAAATGAATTGCTGTAATAATATGCGTCTGGACATTTATAATCATTGCTTTTTATGATGTTCACGAATGTAAAGAAGTAATAACCGCCTAAAGAGGGAAGTTTGGACACTATAATAATAACTTCACTAAACAACGCACTCTTTGTTCCCAACTGCTCCTGTCCAGAAATAGGTGTTAATTCATATTTGTCCCTCCACATATCAGCAGTGATCACGCCAATGTCCCTCAAACATGGTGGTGTGCAAAGGGCCAAGTACACATTTCTGTCGACAACAGGCCAAGACGAAGGATACTCGTGGTCTTCAGGGATCACTTACTCACTGAATGTGGCTAAATAAAGTCAACAAGTGAGGAGGAAGTATAAGAGGACAGAGGACAAAGATACGGGTTCAAGTCCTTTCACCTCCATTTACTGGTTTTGTAAGCACACTCTGCTGACTCTACCTGAAAGCGTATCGGTGAACACAGTGCTCTCCTTATGGCTTAGTTACCTTGCAAGATTTCTGGAAGCATAATGTAGGGAAGAGACATAGGCTATGTTGTTAACTGTTCTGTACATAAGGATAGATGGGCAGACAAAAAGATGATTGTTTCATAGATAGATAGGTAGACAGACGACAGGTGAACGATAGATAGATAGGTACGTAGATTAATAGATGATAGACATCATAGATAGATGATAGGAAGATAGATAGATAGATACATAGATAGATACATAGATACATAGATATATACATACATAGATACATAGATAGACAGACAGACCTTTAGATAGATAGATACAGATACATATCTATTGACACAAAGCTATTGTTCATAACCAGGAGTTGAATGGTGAATAACATAGCTAAACTACAAACAAAAAGGAAGAATGAAATCCAGTTTAAAAAGTGCAGTAAGCAGCCTTAAGAAGAAAACAAATACTACCATTTGCAATGACGTGGATGGAGCAAGACAGTAGTATCTTCAGAAAAATAGGGCAGGCGGATAAAGACAAGTACCAAGTGATTTCACTCATGTGTGGAGTATAACAACAAAGAAAAACTGAAGTAAAAAAACAGCAGCTGACTCACAGAACCCGAGAGTTGACTAAAATTAACCAAAGGAAAAAGGACTGGGCAGGGTGAGTCTGAAGGGAGGGATAAGTGTGGGGAGAAAGAATGGGGGCATTAAGTTTTGCATGTATAATGCGCGGGGTCGGGTGTGCATGGGGAGTACTGTACAACACAGAGAAGACTAGTAGAGATCGTATAGCATCTTACTACTCACTGATGGACAGTGACTGTAACAGGGACTTTTGGGGGGGACATGGTGAAGGGGTCTACATCATCCAACTACGCTGATCGACAGTGACTGAAGAGGTTTTTCGGGGGGACTTGGTGAAGGGGGGAGCATAGTAAACATAATGTTCTTCACGTGATTGTAGATTAATGATAAAAAATATTCTTTAAGTGAAATAAGTGCACAGCTCTGAATCATCAGAATAAAAGATCAGGCACTGAGTGCTGCAAACAAAAGACACAGGGATAAAAGAAGGGATGAAAACTAAGACACCTACGTGCTTACTTACGGGAGACTCACTTGAGATCCAAGGACACAGACAAACTACAAGCCGAAGGTGTGTGGACAAGTACCCTACACGAGTGAAACGGAAAATCAAACAATCAAGCAAATGGATTCTGTTTGAGTCCCCAGAGACAGTCAGCAGAAAATAGCCGTATCTGGCCACCGTGAATTCTTTTTGTTTGGTTTCAACAGTTCCCAGCCATAGATTTAGTGGTGCAGCAACATACTTCTCATTTTCTCTGACCTCAACAACTGAGTTGCTGTAATAATAAGCATCTGGGCCTTTGAAATCAGAGGATTTTATGATGTTTACGAATGTGAAAATCTAATAACCACCTAAAGAGGGAAGTTTGGACACTCAAATAAACACGTCCCTCCACAATACACTCTTCGCTCCCAACTGCTCCTGTCTAGAAATTGGTGTTCCTTTTTATTTGAACCTCCGTCCTATCGGCGGTGATCACGCTGATGTGCTTCAAACATGGTGGTGAGCAAAGCAACAAGTTTACTTTTCTGTCGACAACAGGCCCAGAGGAATGATACTTGAGATCTTCAGGGAGCACTTAGTCAATGAATGTGGCTAAATACAGACAGCAAGTTAGAAGGAGATGAAAGAGGACAGAGGATAGAGACACGGGTTCAAGCCCCAGCACAACCATTTCCTGGTTTTGTAGGTACACGCGGCCGACTCGAACTGCAAGTGTCTCGGTGAACCCAGTGCTCCCTCTGCAGCCTAGATACTTTGCAGGATTGTGGGGAGCATAGTGTAGGAAAGTGATATTGGGAATATGGTTAACTGTTCTGTACACATGGACAGATGGACAGACAAAAAGATGATTGATTGAGTGATTGATAAATAGATAGACAGACAGATACATAGATATAGGTACATATCGATTAACACAAAGCTACTGCTCATAACAAGAGAGCAATGGTGAAAGCACATAGCAAATCTACAAACAAAAAAGAAGAATGAAATCCAGTTTAAAAAGTGCAGTAAGCCGCCATAAGAAGAAAACAAATCCTATCATTTGCAATAACGTGGATGGAGCTAGAGGGTATTATGCTCAGTCAAACAGGCCAGGCGGAGAAATACATGTACCAAATGATTTCACTCATGTGTGGAGTATGATAACAAAGAAAAACTGAAGGAAAAGACAGCAGCAGACTCACAGAACCCGAGAGTGGACTAACAGTTACCAAAGAGAAAGGGACTGGGTAGGGTTTGTGGGAAGGGAGTAATAAGTGCGGGGAAAAAGAATGGGGGCATTAGGATTATCATGTATAATGTGTAGGGTGGGGTGTCATGGGTAGGGCTGTTCAACACAGAGAAGACATGTAGTGATTCTACAGCATCTTAGTACATGCTGACGGAGAGCGGCTATAACTGGGATTTGGGGTGACTTGGTGAAGAGGGTAGACAGAATAACATAATTTTGTGCATGTGATTGCATATTAATGATAACAAAAAGAATTTAAAAGTGCAGTAAGAGCACAGCTCTCAAATATCAGAATAAAAGTACAGCCTTTGAGTGCTCTAATCGAAAGACACAGGGTTTGAAGAACTGATGAAAACTCAAGACCACCTACGTGCTCCCTTACTGGAGACTCACTTGAGATCCAAGGACACAGACAAACTACAAGCTGAAGGGGCGGGGACAGGTCCCCTACACAAGTGAAACTGAGAAACAAAGAAAGAAATGGATTCTCTTTTGGACCCCAGAGAGAGTCAGTAGAAAATAGCCCTATCTAGCCACCGTGAATTCATTTTGTCTGGTTTCAGCAGTGCTCAGGCATAGATTTAGTGGTGCAGCAACTTCCTTCTCATTTCCTCTCACCTCAGCAAATGAATTGCTGTAATAATATGCGTCTGGACATTTATAATCATTGCTTTTTATGATGTTCACGAATGTAAAGAAGTAATAACCGCCTAAAGAGGGAAGTTTGGACACTCAAATAATCACTTCACTAAACAACGCACTCTTTGTTCCCAACTGCTCCTGTCCAGAAATAGGTGTTAATTCATATTTGTCCCTCCACATATCAGCAGTGATCACGCCAATGTCCCTCAAACATGGTGGTGTGCAAAGGGCCAAGTACACATTTCTGTCGACAACAGGCCAAGACGAAGGATACTTGTGGTCTTCAGGGATCACTTACTCACTGAATGTGGCTAAATAAAGTCAACAAGTGAGGAGGAAGTATAAGAGGACAGAGGACAAAGATACGGGTTCAAGTCCTTTCACCTCCATTTACTGGTTTTGTAAGCACACTCTGCTGACTCTACCTGAAAGCGTATCGGTGAACACAGTGCTCTCCTTATGGCTTAGTTACCTTGCAAGATTTCTGGAAGCATAATGTAGGGAAGAGACATAGGCTATGTTGTTAACTGTTCTGTACATAAGGATAGATGGGCAGACAAAAAGATGATTGTTTCATAGATAGATAGGTAGACAGACGACAGGTGAACGATAGATAGATAGGTACGTAGATTAATAGATGATAGACATCATAGATAGATGATAGGAAGATAGATAGATAGATACATAGATAGATACATAGATACATAGATATATACATACATAGATACATAGATAGACAGACAGACCTTTAGATAGATAGATACAGATACATATCTATTGACACAAAGTTTTGTTCATAACCAGGAGTTGAATGGTGAATAACATAGCTAAACTACAAACAAAAAGGAAGAATGAAATCCAGTTTAAAAAGTGCAGTAAGCAGCCTTAAGAAGAAAACAAATACTACCATTTGCAATGACGTGGATGGAGCAAGACAGTAGTATCTTCAGAAAAATAGGGCAGGCGGATAAAGACAAGTACCAAGTGATTTCACTCATGTGTGGAGTATAACAACAAAGAAAAACTGAAGTAAAAAAACAGCAGCTGACTCACAGAACCCGAGAGTTGACTAAAATTAACCAAAGGAAAAAGGACTGGGCAGGGTGAGTCTGAAGGGAGGGATAAGTGTGGGGAGAAAGAATGGGGGCATTAAGTTTTGCATGTATAATGCGCGGGGTCGGGTGTGCACGGGGAGTACTGTAAAACACAGAGAAGACTAGTAGAGATCGTATAGCATCTTACTACTCACTGATGGACAGTGACTGTAACAGGGACTTTTGGGGGGGA
The DNA here is from genome assembly GCF_030020395.1 of Manis pentadactyla. Taxonomy (NCBI): domain Eukaryota; kingdom Metazoa; phylum Chordata; class Mammalia; order Pholidota; family Manidae; genus Manis; species Manis pentadactyla. Next base: position 42,585,736 of record NC_080031.1, on the reverse strand, counting down.
CATGGTGAAGGGGTCTACATCATCCAACTAAGCTGATCGACAGTGACTGAAGAGGTTTTTCGGGGGGACTTGGTGAAGGGGGGAGCATAGTAAACATAATGTTCTTCACGTGATTGTAGATTAATGATAAAAAATATTCTTTAAGTGAAATAAGTGCACAGCTCTGAATCATCAGAATAAAAGATCAGGCACTGAGTGCTGCAAACAAAAGACACAGGGATAAAAGAAGGGATGAAAACTAAGACACCTACGTGCTTACTTACGGGAGACTCACTTGAGATCCAAGGACACAGACAAACTACAAGCCGAAGGTGTGTGGACAAGTACCCTACACGAGTGAAACGGAAAATCAAACAATCAAGCAAATGGATTCTGTTTGAGTCCCCAGAGACAGTCAGCAGAAAATAGCTGTATCTGGCCACCGTGAATTCTTTTTGTTTGGTTTCAACAGTTCCCAGCCATAGATTTAGTGGTGCAGCAACATACTTCTCATTTTCTCTGACCTCAACAACTGAGTTGCTGTAATAATAAGCATCTGGGCCTTTGAAATCAGTGGATTTTATGATGGTTACGAATGTGAAAATCTAATAACCACCTAAAGAGGGAAGTTTGGACACTCAAATAAACACGTCCCTCCACAATACACTCTTCGCTCCCAACTGCTCCTGTCTAGAAATTGGTGTTCCTTTTTATTTGAACCTCCGTCCTATCGGCGGTGATCACGCTGATGTCCTTCAAACATGGTGGTGAGCAAAGCAACAAGTTTACTTTTCTGTCGACAACAGGCCCAGAGGAATGATACTTGAGATCTTCAGGGAGCACTTAGTCAATGAATGTGGCTAAATACAGACAGCAAGTTAGAAGGAGATGAAAGAGGACAGAGGATAGAGACACGGGTTCAAGCCCCAGCACAACCATTTCCTGGTTTTGTAGGTACACGCGGCCGACTCGAACTGCAAGTGTCTCGGTGAACCCAGTGCTCCCTCTGCAGCCTAGATACTTTGCAGGATTGTGGGGAGCATAGTGTAGGAAAGTGATATTGGGAATATGGTTAACTGTTCTGTACACATGGACAGATGGACAGACAAAAAGATGATTGATTGAGTGATTGATAAATAGATAGACAGACAGATACATAGATATAGGTACATATCGATTAACACAAAGCTACTGCTCATAACAAGAGAGCAATGGTGAAAGCACATAGCAAATCTACAAACAAAAAAGAAGAATGAAATCCAGTTTAAAAAGTGCAGTAAGCCGCCATAAGAAGAAAACAAATCCTATCATTTGCAATAACGTGGATGGAGCTAGAGGGTATTATGCTCAGTCAAACAGGCCAGGCGGAGAAATACATGTACCAAATGATTTCACTCATGTGTGGAGTATGATAACAAAGAAAAACTGAAGGAAAAGACAGCAGCAGACTCACAGAACCCGAGAGTGGACTAACAGTTACCAAAGAGAAAGGGACTGGGTAGGGTTTGTGGGAAGGGAGTAATAAGTGCGGGGAAAAAGAATGGGGGCATTAGGATTATCATGTATAATGTGTAGGGTGGGGTGTCATGGGTAGGGCTGTTCAACACAGAGAAGACATGTAGTGATTCTACAGCATCTTAGTACATGCTGACGGAGAGCGGCTATAACTGGGATTTGGGGTGACTTGGTGAAGAGGGTAGACAGAATAACATAATTTTGTGCATGTGATTGCATATTAATGATAACAAAAAGAATTTAAAAGTGCAGTAAGAGCACAGCTCTCAAATATCAGAATAAAAGTACAGCCTTTGAGTGCTCTAATCGAAAGACACAGGGTTTGAAGAACTGATGAAAACTCAAGACCACCTACGTGCTCCCTTACTGGAGACTCACTTGAGATCCAAGGACACAGACAAACTACAAGCTGAAGGGGCGGGGACAGGTCCCCTACACAAGTGAAACTGAGAAACAAAGAAAGAAATGGATTCTCTTTTGGACCCCAGAGAGAGTCAGTAGAAAATAGCCCTATCTAGCCACCGTGAATTCATTTTGTCTGGTTTCAGCAGTGCTCAGGCATAGATTTAGTGGTGCAGCAACTTCCTTCTCATTTCCTCTCACCTCAGCAAATGAATTGCTGTAATAATATGCGTCTGGACATTTATAATCATTGCTTTTTATGATGTTCACGAATGTAAAGAAGTAATAACCGCCTAAAGAGGGAAGTTTGGACACTCAAATAATCACTTCACTAAACAACGCACTCTTTGTTCCCAACTGCTCCTGTCCAGAAATAGGTGTTAATTCATATTTGTCCCTCCACATATCAGCAGTGATCACGCCAATGTCCCTCAAACATGGTGGTGTGCAAAGGGCCAAGTACACATTTCTGTCGACAACAGGCCAAGACGAAGGATACTTGTGGTCTTCAGGGATCACTTACTCACTGAATGTGGCTAAATAAAGTCAACAAGTGAGGAGGAAGTATAAGAGGACAGAGGACAAAGATACGGGTTCAAGTCCTTTCACCTCCATTTACTGGTTTTGTAAGCACACTCTGCTGACTCTACCTGAAAGCGTATCGGTGAACACAGTGCTCTCCTTATGGCTTAGTTACCTTGCAAGATTTCTGGAAGCATAATGTAGGGAAGAGACATAGGCTATGTTGTTAACTGTTCTGTACATAAGGATAGATGGGCAGACAAAAAGATGATTGTTTCATAGATAGATAGGTAGACAGACGACAGGTGAACGATAGATAGATAGGTACGTAGATTAATAGATGATAGACATCATAGATAGATGATAGGAAGATAGATAGATAGATACATAGATAGATACATAGATACATAGATATATACATACATAGATACATAGATAGACAGACAGACCTTTAGATAGATAGATACAGATACATATCTATTGACACAAAGCTATTGTTCATAACCAGGAGTTGAATGGTGAATAACATAGCTAAACTACAAACAAAAAGGAAGAATGAAATCCAGTTTAAAAAGTGCAGTAAGCAGCCTTAAGAAGAAAACAAATACTACCATTTGCAATGACGTGGATGGAGCAAGACAGTAGTATCTTCAGAAAAATAGGGCAGGCGGATAAAGACAAGTACCAAGTGATTTCACTCATGTGTGGAGTATAACAACAAAGAAAATCTGAAGTAAAAAAACAGCAGCTGACTCACAGAACCCGAGAGTTGACTAAAATTAACCAAAGGAAAAAGGACTGGGCAGGGTGAGTCTGAAGGGAGGGATAAGTGTGGGGAGAAAGAATGGGGGCATTAAGTTTTGCATGTATAATGCGCGGGGTCGGGTGTGCATGGGGAGTACTGTACAACACAGAGAAGACTAGTAGAGATCGTATAGCATCTTACTACTCACTGATGGACAGTGACTGTAACAGGGACTTTTGGGGGGGACATGGTGAAGGGGTCTACATCATCCAACTAAGCTGATCGACAGTGACTGAAGAGGTTTTTCGGGGGGACTTGGTGAAGGGGGGAGCATAGTAAACATAATGTTCTTCACGTGATTGTAGATTAATGATAAAAAATATTCTTTAAGTGAAATAAGTGCACAGCTCTGAATCATCAGAATAAAAGATCAGGCACTGAGTGCTGCAAACAAAAGACACAGGGATAAAAGAAGGGATGAAAACTAAGACACCTACGTGCTTACTTACGGGAGACTCACTTGAGATCCAAGGACACAGACAAACTACAAGCCGAAGGTGTGTGGACAAGTACCCTACACGAGTGAAACGGAAAATCAAACAATCAAGCAAATGGATTCTGTTTGAGTCCCCAGAGACAGTCAGCAGAAAATAGCCGTATCTGGCCACCGTGAATTCTTTTTGTTTGGTTTCAACAGTTCCCAGCCATAGATTTAGTGGTGCAGCAACATACTTCTCATTTTCTCTGACCTCAACAACTGAGTTGCTGTAATAATAAGCATCTGGGCCTTTGAAATCAGTGGATTTTATGATGTTTACGAATGTGAAAATCTAATAACCACCTAAAGAGGGAAGTTTGGACACTCAAATAAACACGTCCCTCCACAATACACTCTTCGCTCCCAACTGCTCCTGTCTAGAAATTGGTGTTCCTTTTTATTTGAACCTCCGTCCTATCGGCGGTGATCACGCTGATGTCCTTCAAACATGGTGGTGAGCAAAGCAACAAGTTTACTTTTCTGTCGACAACAGGCCCAGAGGAATGATACTTGAGATCTTCAGGGAGCACTTAGTCAATGAATGTGGCTAAATACAGACAGCAAGTTAGAAGGAGATGAAAGAGGACAGAGGATAGAGACACGGGTTCAAGCCCCAGCACAACCATTTCCTGGTTTTGTAGGTACACGCGGCCGACTCGAACTGCAAGTGTCTCGGTGAACCCAGTGCTCCCTCTGCAGCCTAGATACTTTGCAGGATTGTGGGGAGCATAGTGTAGGAAAGTGATATTGGGAATATGGTTAACTGTTCTGTACACATGGACAGATGGACAGACAAAAAGATGATTGATTGAGTGATTGATAAATAGATAGACAGACAGATACATAGATATAGGTACATATCGATTAACACAAAGCTACTGCTCATAACAAGAGAGCAATGGTGAAAGCACATAGCAAATCTACAAACAAAAAAGAAGAATGAAATCCAGTTTAAAAAGTGCAGTAAGCCGCCATAAGAAGAAAACAAATCCTATCATTTGCAATAACGTCAATGGAGCTAGAGGGTATTATGCTCAGTCAAACAGGCCAGGCGGAGAAATACATGTACCAAATGATTTCACTCATGTGTGGAGTATGATAACAAAGAAAAACTGAAGGAAAAGACAGCAGCAGACTCACAGAACCCGAGAGTGGACTAACAGTTACCAAAGAGAAAGGGACTGGGTAGGGTTTGTGGGAAGGGAGTAATAAGTGCGGGGAAAAAGAATGGGGGCATTAGGATTATCATGTATAATGTGTAGGGTGGGGTGTCATGGGTAGGGCTGTTCAACACAGAGAAGACATGTAGTGATTCTACAGCATCTTAGTACATGCTGATGGAGAGCGGCTATAACTGGGATTTGGGGTTACTTGGTGAAGAGGGTAGACAGAATAACATAATTTTGTGCATGTGATTGCATATTAATGATAACAAAAAGAATTTAAAAGTGCAGTGAGAGCACAGCTCTCAAATATCAGAATAAAAGTACAGCCTTTGAGTGCTCTAATCGAAAGACACAGGGTTTGAAGAACTGATGAAAACTCAAGACCACCTACGTGCTCCCTTACTGGAGACTCACTTGAGATCCAAGGACACAGACAAACTACAAGCTGAAGGGGCGGGGACAGGTCCCCTACACAAGTGAAACTGAGAAACAAAGAAAGAAATGGATTCTCTTTTGGACCCCAGAGAGAGTCAGTAGAAAATAGCCCTATCTAGCCACCGTGAATTCATTTTGTCTGGTTTCAGCAGTGCTCAGGCATAGATTTAGTGGTGCAGCAACTTCCTTCTCATTTCCTCTCACCTCAGCAAATGAATTGCTGTAATAATATGCGTCTGGACATTTATAATCATTGCTTTTTATGATGTTCACGAATGTAAAGAAGTAATAACCGCCTAAAGAGGGAAGTTTGGACACTCAAATAATCACTTCACTAAACAACGCACTCTTTGTTCCCAACTGCTCCTGTCCAGAAATAGGTGTTAATTCATATTTGTCCCTCCACATATCAGCAGTGATCACGCCAATGTCCCTCAAACATGGTGGTGTGCAAAGGGCCAAGTACACATTTCTGTCGACAACAGGCCAAGACGAAGGATACTTGTGGTCTTCAGGGATCACTTACTCACTGAATGTGGCTAAATAAAGTCAACAAGTGAGGAGGAAGTATAAGAGGACAGAGGACAAAGATACGGGTTCAAGTCCTTTCACCTCCATTTACTGGTTTTGTAAGCACACTCTGCTGACTCTACCTGAAAGCGTATCGGTGAACACAGTGCTCTCCTTATGGCTTAGTTACCTTGCAAGATTTCTGGAAGCATAATGTAGGGAAGAGACATAGGCTATGTTGTTAACTGTTCTGTACATAAGGATAGATGGGCAGACAAAAAGATGATTGTTTCATAGATAGATAGGTAGACAGACGACAGGTGAACGATAGATAGATAGGTACGTAGATTAATAGATGATAGACATCATAGATAGATGATAGGAAGATAGATAGATAGATACATAGATAGATACATAGATACATAGATATATACATACATAGATACATAGATAGACAGACAGACCTTTAGATAGATAGATACAGATACATATCTATTGACACAAAGCTATTGTTCATAACCAGGAGTTGAATGGTGAATAACATAGCTAAACTACAAACAAAAAGGAAGAATGAAATCCAGTTTAAAAAGTGCAGTAAGCAGCCTTAAGAAGAAAACAAATACTACCATTTGCAATGACGTGGATGGAGCAAGACAGTAGTATCTTCAGAAAAATAGGGCAGGCGGATAAAGACAAGTACCAAGTGATTTCACTCATGTGTGGAGTATAACAACAAAGAAAAACTGAAGTAAAAAAACAGCAGCTGACTCACAGAACCCGAGAGTTGACTAAAATTAACCAAAGGAAAAAGGACTGGGCAGGGTGAGTCTGAAGGGAGGGATAAGTGTGGGGAGAAAGAATGGGGGCATTAAGTTTTGCATGTATAATGCGCGGGGTCGGGTGTGCATGGGGAGTACTGTACAACACAGAGAAGACTAGTAGAGATCGTATAGCATCTTACTACTCACTGATGGACAGTGACTGTAACAGGGACTTTTGGGGGGGACATGGTGAAGGGGTCTACATCATCCAACTAAGCTGATCGACAGTGACTGAAGAGGTTTTTCGGGGGGACTTGGTGAAGGGGGGAGCATAGTAAACATAATGTTCTTCACGTGATTGTAGATTAATGATAAAAAATATTCTTTAAGTGAAATAAGTGCACAGCTCTGAATCATCAGAATAAAAGATCAGGCACTGAGTGCTGCAAACAAAAGACACAGGGATAAAAGAAGGGATGAAAACTAAGACACCTACGTGCTTACTTACGGGAGACTCACTTGAGATCCAAGGACACAGACAAACTACAAGCCGAAGGTGTGTGGACAAGTACCCTACACGAGTGAAACGGAAAATCAAACAATCAAGCAAATGGATTCTGTTTGAGTCCCCAGAGACAGTCAGCAGAAAATAGCCGTATCTGGCCACCGTGAATTCTTTTTGTTTGGTTTCAACAGTTCCCAGCCATAGATTTAGTGGTGCAGCAACATACTTCTCATTTTCTCTGACCTCAACAACTGAGTTGCTGTAATAATAAGCATCTGGGCCTTTGAAATCAGTGGATTTTATGATGTTTACGAATGTGAAAATCTAATAACCACCTAAAGAGGGAAGTTTGGACACTCAAATAAACACGTCCCTCCACAATACACTCTTCGCTCCCAACTGCTCCTGTCTAGAAATTGGTGTTCCTTTTTATTTGAACCTCCGTCCTATCGGCGGTGATCACGCTGATGTCCTTCAAACATGGTGGTGAGCAAAGCAACAAGTTTACTTTTCTGTCGACAACAGGCCCAGAGGAATGATACTTGAGATCTTCAGGGAGCACTTAGTCAATGAATGTGGCTAAATACAGACAGCAAGTTAGAAGGAGATGAAAGAGGACAGAGGATAGAGACACGGGTTCAAGCCCCAGCACAACCATTTCCTGGTTTTGTAGGTACACGCGGCCGACTCGAACTGCAAGTGTCTCGGTGAACCCAGTGCTCCCTCTGCAGCCTAGATACTTTGCAGGATTGTGGGGAGCATAGTGTAGGAAAGTGATATTGGGAATATGGTTAACTGTTCTGTACACATGGACAGATGGACAGACAAAAAGATGATTGATTGAGTGATTGATAAATAGATAGACAGACAGATACATAGATATAGGTACATATCGATTAACACAAAGCTACTGCTCATAACAAGAGAGCAATGGTGAAAGCACATAGCAAATCTACAAACAAAAAAGAAGAATGAAATCCAGTTTAAAAAGTGCAGTAAGCCGCCATAAGAAGAAAACAAATCCTATCATTTGCAATAACGTGGATGGAGCTAGAGGGTATTATGCTCAGTCAAACAGGCCAGGCGGAGAAATACATGTACCAAATGATTTCACTCATGTGTGGAGTATGATAACAAAGAAAAACTGAAGGAAAAGACAGCAGCAGACTCACAGAACCCGAGAGTGGACTAACAGTTACCAAAGAGAAAGGGACTGGGTAGGGTTTGTGGGAAGGGAGTAATAAGTGCGGGGAAAAAGAATGGGGGCATTAGGATTATCATGTATAATGTGTAGGGTGGGGTGTCATGGGTAGGGCTGTTCAACACAGAGAAGACATGTAGTGATTCTACAGCATCTTAGTACATGCTGATGGAGAGCGGCTATAACTGGGATTTGGGGTGACTTGGTGAAGAGGGTAGACAGAATAACATAATTTTGTGCATGTGATTGCATATTAATGATAACAAAAAGAATTTAAAAGTGCAGTGAGAGCACAGCTCTCAAATATCAGAATAAAAGTACAGCCTTTGAGTGCTCTAATCGAAAGACACAGGGTTTGAAGAACTGATGAAAACTCAAGACCACCTACGTGCTCCCTTACTGGAGACTCACTTGAGATCCAAGGACACAGACAAACTACAAGCTGAAGGGGCGGGGACAGGTCCCCTACACAAGTGAAACTGAGAAACAAAGAAAGAAATGGATTCTCTTTTGGACCCCAGAGAGAGTCAGTAGAAAATAGCCCTATCTAGCCACCGTGAATTCATTTTGTCTGGTTTCAGCAGTGCTCAGGCATAGATTTAGTGGTGCAGCAACTTCCTTCTCATTTCCTCTCACCTCAGCAAATGAATTGCTGTAATAATATGCGTCTGGACATTTATAATCATTGCTTTTTATGATGTTCACGAATGTAAAGAAGTAATAACCGCCTAAAGAGGGAAGTTTGGACACTCAAATAATCACTTCACTAAACAACGCACTCTTTGTTCCCAACTGCTCCTGTCCAGAAATAGGTGTTAATTCATATTTGTCCCTCCACATATCAGCAGTGATCACGCCAATGTCCCTCAAACATGGTGGTGTGCAAAGGGCCAAGTACACATTTCTGTCGACAACAGGCCAAGACGAAGGATACTTGTGGTCTTCAGGGATCACTTACTCACTGAATGTGGCTAAATAAAGTCAACAAGTGAGGAGGAAGTATAAGAGGACAGAGGACAAAGATACGGGTTCAAGTCCTTTCACCTCCATTTACTGGTTTTGTAAGCACACTCTGCTGACTCTACCTGAAAGCGTATCGGTGAACACAGTGCTCTCCTTATGGCTTAGTTACCTTGCAAGATTTCTGGAAGCATAATGTAGGGAAGAGACATAGGCTATGTTGTTAACTGTTCTGTACATAAGGATAGATGGGCAGACAAAAAGATGATTGTTTCATAGATAGATAGGTAGACAGACGACAGGTGAACGATAGATAGATAGGTACGTAGATTAATAGATGATAGACATCATAGATAGATGATAGGAAGATAGATAGATAGATACATAGATAGATACATAGATACATAGATATATACATACATAGATACATAGATAGACAGACAGACCTTTAGATAGATAGATACAGATACATATCTATTGACACAAAGCTATTGTTCATAACCAGGAGTTGAATGGTGAATAACATAGCTAAACTACAAACAAAAAGGAAGAATGAAATCCAGTTTAAAAAGTGCAGTAAGCAGCCTTAAGAAGAAAACAAATACTACCATTTGCAATGACGTGGATGGAGCAAGACAGTAGTATCTTCAGAAAAATAGGGCAGGCGGATAAAGACAAGTACCAAGTGATTTCACTCATGTGTGGAGTATAACAACAAGGAAAAACTGAAGTAAAAAAACAGCAGCTGACTCACAGAACCCGAGAGTTGACTAAAATTAACCAAAGGAAAAAGGACTGGGCAGGGTGAGTCTGAAGGGAGGGATAAGTGTGGGGAGAAAGAATGGGGGCATTAAGTTTTGCATGTATAATGCGCGGGGTCGGGTGTGCATGGGGAGTACTGTACAACACAGAGAAGACTAGTAGAGATCGTATAGCATCTTACTACTCACTGATGGACAGTGACTGTAACAGGGACTTTTGGGGGGGACATGGTGAAGGGGTCTACATCATCCAACTAAGCTGATCGACAGTGACTGAAGAGGTTTTTCGGGGGGACTTGGTGAAGGGGGGAGCATAGTAAACATAATGTTCTTCACGTGATTGTAGATTAATGATAAAAAATATTCTTTAAGTGAAATAAGTGCACAGCTCTGAATCATCAGAATAAAAGATCAGGCACTGAGTGCTGCAAACAAAAGACACAGGGATAAAAGAAGGGATGAAAACTAAGACACCTACGTGCTTACTTACGGGAGACTCACTTGAGATCCAAGGACACAGACAAACTACAAGCCGAAGGTGTGTGGACAAGTACCCTACACGAGTGAAACGGAAAATCAAACAATCAAGCAAATGGATTCTGTTTGAGTCCCCAGAGACAGTCAGCAGAAAATAGCCGTATCTGGCCACCGTGAATTCTTTTTGTTTGGTTTCAACAGTTCCCAGCCATAGATTTAGTGGTGCAGCAACATACTTCTCATTTTCTCTGACCTCAACAACTGAGTTGCTGTAATAATAAGCATCTGGGCCTTTGAAATCAGTGGATTTTATGATGTTTACGAATGTGAAAATCTAATAACCACCTAAAGAGGGAAGTTTGGACACTCAAATAAACACGTCCCTCCACAATACACTCTTCGCTCCCAACTGCTCCTGTCTAGAAATTGGTGTTCCTTTTTATTTGAACCTCCGTCCTATCGGCGGTGATCACGCTGATGTCCTTCAAACATGGTGGTGAGCAAAGCAACAAGTTTACTTTTCTGTCGACAACAGGCCCAGAGGAATGATACTTGAGATCTTCAGGGAGCACTTAGTCAATGAATGTGGCTAAATACAGACAGCAAGTTAGAAGGAGATGAAAGAGGACAGAGGATAGAGACACGGGTTCAAGCCCCAGCACAACCATTTCCTGGTTTTGTAGGTACACGCGGCCGACTCGAACTGCAAGTGTCTCGGTGAACCCAGTGCTCCCTCTGCAGCCTAGATACTTTGCAGGATTGTGGGGAGCATAGTGTAGGAAAGTGATATTGGGAATATGGTTAACTGTTCTGTACACATGGACAGATGGACAGACAAAAAGATGATTGATTGAGTGATTGATAAATAGATAGACAGACAGATACATAGATATAGGTACATATCGATTAACACAAAGCTACTGCTCATAACAAGAGAGCAATGGTGAAAGCACATAGCAAATCTACAAACAAAAAAGAAGAATGAAATCCAGTTTAAAAAGTGCAGTAAGCCGCCATAAGAAGAAAACAAATCCTATCATTTGCAATAACGTGGATGGAGCTAGAGGGTATTATGCTCAGTCAAACAGGCCAGGCGGAGAAATACATGTACCAAATGATTTCACTCATGTGTGGAGTATGATAACAAAGAAAAACTGAAGGAAAAGACAGCAGCAGACTCACAGAACCCGAGAGTGGACTAACAGTTACCAAAGAGAAAGGGACTGGGTAGGGTTTGTGGGAAGGGAGTAATAATTGCGGGGAAAAAGAATGGGGGCATTAGGATTATCATGTATAATGTGTAGGGTGGGGTGTCATGGGTAGGGCTGTTCAACACAGAGAAGACATGTAGTGATTCTACAGCATCTTAGTACATGCTGACGGAGAGCGGCTATAACTGGGATTTGGGGTGACTTGGTGAAGAGGGTAGACAGAATAACATAATTTTGTGCATGTGATTGCATATTAATGATAACAAAAAGAATTTAAAAGTGCAGTGAGAGCACAGCTCTCAAATATCAGAATAAAAGTACAGCCTTTGAGTGCTCTAATCGAAAGACACAGGGTTTGAAGAACTGATGAAAACTCAAGACCACCTACGTGCTCCCTTACTGGAGACTCACTTGAGATCCAAGGACACAGACAAACTACAAGCTGAAGGGGCGGGGACAGGTCCCCTACACAAGTGAAACTGAGAAACAAAGAAAGAAATGGATTCTCTTTTGGACCCCAGAGAGAGTCAGTAGAAAATAGCCCTATCTAGCCACCGTGAATTCATTTTGTCTGGTTTCAGCAGTGCTCAGGCATAGATTTAGTGGTGCAGCAACTTCCTTCTCATTTCCTCTCACCTCAGCAAATGAATTGCTGTAATAATATGCGTCTGGACATTTATAATCATTGCTTTTTATGATGTTCACGAATGTAAAGAAGTAATAACCGCCTAAAGAGGGAAGTTTGGACACTCAAATAATCACTTCACTAAACAACGCACTCTTTGTTCCCAACTGCTCCTGTCCAGAAATAGGTGTTAATTCATATTTGTCCCTCCACATATCAGCAGTGATCACGCCAATGTCCCTCAAACATGGTGGTGTGCAAAGGGCCAAGTACACATTTCTGTCGACAACAGGCCAAGACGAAGGATACTTGTGGTCTTCAGGGATCACTTACTCACTGAATGTGGCTAAATAAAGTCAACAAGTGAGGAGGAAGTATAAGAGGACAGAGGACAAAGATACGGGTTCAAGTCCTTTCACCTCCATTTACTGGTTTTGTAAGCACACTCTGCTGACTCTACCTGAAAGCGTATCGGTGAACACAGTGCTCTCCTTATGGCTTAGTTACCTTGCAAGATTTCTGGAAGCATAATGTAGGGAAGAGACATAGGCTATGTTGTTAACTGTTCTGTACATAAGGATAGATGGGCAGACAAAAAGATGATTGTTTCATAGATAGATAGGTAGACAGACGACAGGTGAACGATAGATAGATAGGTACGTAGATTAATAGATGATAGACATCATAGATAGATGATAGGAAGATAGATAGATAGATACATAGATAGATACATAGATACATAGATATATACATACATAGATACATAGATAGACAGACAGACCTTTAGATAGATAGATACAGATACATATCTATTGACACAAAGCTATTGTTCATAACCAGGAGTTGAATGGTGAATAACATAGCTAAACTACAAACAAAAAGGAAGAATGAAATCCAGTTTAAAAAGTGCAGTAAGCAGCCTTAAGAAGAAAACAAATACTACCATTTGCAATGACGTGGATGGAGCAAGACAGTAGTATCTTCAGAAAAATAGGGCAGGCGGATAAAGACAAGTACCAAGTGATTTCACTCATGTGTGGAGTATAACAACAAGGAAAAACTGAAGTAAAAAAACAGCAGCTGACTCACAGAACCCGAGAGTTGACTAAAATTAACCAAAGGAAAAAGGACTGGGCAGGGTGAGTCTGAAGGGAGGGATAAGTGTGGGGAGAAAGAATGGGGGCATTAAGTTTTGCATGTATAATGCGCGGGGTCGGGTGTGCATGGGGAGTACTGTACAACACAGAGAAGACTAGTAGAGATCGTATAGCATCTTACTACTCACTGATGGACAGTGACTGTAACAGGGACTTTTGGGGGGGACATGGTGAAGGGGTCTACATCATCCAACTAAGCTGATCGACAGTGACTGAAGAGGTTTTTCGGGGGGACTTGGTGAAGGGGGGAGCATAGTAAACATAATGTTCTTCACGTGATTGTAGATTAATGATAAAAAATATTCTTTAAGTGAAATAAGTGCACAGCTCTGAATCATCAGAATAAAAGATCAGGCACTGAGTGCTGCAAACAAAAGACACAGGGATAAAAGAAGGGATGAAAACTAAGACACCTACGTGCTTACTTACGGGAGACTCACTTGAGATCCAAGGACACAGACAAACTACAAGCCGAAGGTGTGTGGACAAGTACCCTACACGAGTGAAACGGAAAATCAAACAATCAAGCAAATGGATTCTGTTTGAGTCCCCAGAGACAGTCAGCAGAAAATAGCCGTATCTGGCCACCGTGAATTCTTTTTGTTTGGTTTCAACAGTTCCCAGCCATAGATTTAGTGGTGCAGCAACATACTTCTCATTTTCTCTGACCTCAACAACTGAGTTGCTGTAATAATAAGCATCTGGGCCTTTGAAATCAGTGGATTTTATGATGTTTACGAATGTGAAAATCTAATAACCACCTAAAGAGGGAAGTTTGGACACTCAAATAAACACGTCCCTCCACAATACACTCTTCGCTCCCAACTGCTCCTGTCTAGAAATTGGTGTTCCTTTTTATTTGAACCTCCGTCCTATCGGCGGTGATCACGCTGATGTCCTTCAAACATGGTGGTGAGCAAAGCAACAAGTTTACTTTTCTGTCGACAACAGGCCCAGAGGAATGATACTTGAGATCTTCAGGGAGCACTTAGTCAATGAATGTGGCTAAATACAGACAGCAAGTTAGAAGGAGATGAAAGAGGACAGAGGATAGAGACACGGGTTCAAGCCCCAGCACAACCATTTCCTGGTTTTGTAGGTACACGCGGCCGACTCGAACTGCAAGTGTCTCGGTGAACCCAGTGCTCCCTCTGCAGCCTAGATACTTTGCAGGATTGTGGGGAGCATAGTGTAGGAAAGTGATATTGGGAATATGGTTAACTGTTCTGTACACATGGACAGATGGACAGACAAAAAGATGATTGATTGAGTGATTGATAAATAGATAGACAGACAGATACATAGATATAGGTACATATCGATTAACACAAAGCTACTGCTCATAACAAGAGAGCAATGGTGAAAGCACATAGCAAATCTACAAACAAAAAAGAAGAATGAAATCCAGTTTAAAAAGTGCAGTAAGCCGCCATAAGAAGAAAACAAATCCTATCATTTGCAATAACGTGGATGGAGCTAGAGGGTATTATGCTCAGTCAAACAGGCCAGGCGGAGAAATACATGTACCAAATGATTTCACTCATGTGTGGAGTATGATAACAAAGAAAAACTGAAGGAAAAGACAGCAGCAGACTCACAGAACCCGAGAGTGGACTAACAGTTACCAAAGAGAAAGGGACTGGGTAGGGTTTGTGGGAAGGGAGTAATAAGTGCGGGGAAAAAGAATGGGGGCATTAGGATTATCATGTATAATGTGTAGGGTGGGGTGTCATGGGTAGGGCTGTTCAACACAGAGAAGACATGTAGTGATTCTACAGCATCTTAGTACATGCTGACGGAGAGCGGCTATAACTGGGATTTGGGGTGACTTGGTGAAGAGGGTAGACAGAATAACATAATTTTGTGCATGTGATTGCATATTAATGATAACAAAAAGAATTTAAAAGTGCAGTGAGAGCACAGCTCTCAAATATCAGAATAAAAGTACAGCCTTTGAGTGCTCTAATCGAAAGACACAGGGTTTGAAGAACTGATGAAAACTCAAGACCACCTACGTGCTCCCTTACTGGAGACTCACTTGAGATCCAAGGACACAGACAAACTACAAGCTGAAGGGGCGGGGACAGGTCCCCTACACAAGTGAAACTGAGAAACAAAGAAAGAAATGGATTCTCTTTTGGACCCCAGAGAGAGTCAGTAGAAAATAGCCCTATCTAGCCACCGTGAATTCATTTTGTCTGGTTTCAGCAGTGCTCAGGCATAGATTTAGTGGTGCAGCAACTTCCTTCTCATTTCCTCTCACCTCAGCAAATGAATTGCTGTAATAATATGCGTCTGGACATTTATAATCATTGCTTTTTATGATGTTCACGAATGTAAAGAAGTAATAACCGCCTAAAGAGGGAAGTTTGGACACTCAAATAATCACTTCACTAAACAACGCACTCTTTGTTCCCAACTGCTCCTGTCCAGAAATAGGTGTTAATTCATATTTGTCCCTCCACATATCAGCAGTGATCACGCCAATGTCCCTCAAACATGGTGGTGTGCAAAGGGCCAAGTACACATTTCTGTCGACAACAGGCCAAGACGAAGGATACTTGTGGTCTTCAGGGATCACTTACTCACTGAATGTGGCTAAATAAAGTCAACAAGTGAGGAGGAAGTATAAGAGGACAGAGGACAAAGATACGGGTTCAAGTCCTTTCACCTCCATTTACTGGTTTTGTAAGCACACTCTGCTGACTCTACCTGAAAGCGTATCGGTGAACACAGTGCTCTCCTTATGGCTTAGTTACCTTGCAAGATTTCTGGAAGCATAATGTAGGGAAGAGACATAGGCTATGTTGTTAACTGTTCTGTACATAAGGATAGATGGGCAGACAAAAAGATGATTGTTTCATAGATAGATAGGTAGACAGACGACAGGTGAACGATAGATAGATAGGTACGTAGATTAATAGATGATAGACATCATAGATAGATGATAGGAAGATAGATAGATAGATACATAGATAGATACATAGATACATAGATATATACATACATAGATACATAGATAGACAGACAGACCTTTAGATAGATAGATACAGATACATATCTATTGACACAAAGCTATTGTTCATAACCAGGAGTTGAATGGTGAATAACATAGCTAAACTACAAACAAAAAGGAAGAATGAAATCCAGTTTAAAAAGTGCAGTAAGCAGCCTTAAGAAGAAAACAAATACTACCATTTGCAATGACGTGGATGGAGCAAGACAGTAGTATCTTCAGAAAAATAGGGCAGGCGGATAAAGACAAGTACCAAGTGATTTCACTCATGTGTGGAGTATAACAACAAGGAAAAACTGAAGTAAAAAAACAGCAGCTGACTCACAGAACCCGAGAGTTGACTAAAATTAACCAAAGGAAAAAGGACTGGGCAGGGTGAGTCTGAAGGGAGGGATAAGTGTGGGGAGAAAGAATGGGGGCATTAAGTTTTGCATGTATAATGCGCGGGGTCGGGTGTGCATGGGGAGTACTGTACAACACAGAGAAGACTAGTAGAGATCGTATAGCATCTTACTACTCACTGATGGACAGTGACTGTAACAGGGACTTTTGGGGGGGACATGGTGAAGGGGTCTACATCATCCAACTACGCTGATCGACAGTGACTGAAGAGGTTTTTCGGGGGGACTTGGTGAAGGGGGGAGCATAGTAAACATAATGTTCTTCACGTGATTGTAGATTAATGATAAAAAATATTCTTTAAGTGAAATAAGTGCACAGCTCTGAATCATCAGAATAAAAGATCAGGCACTGAGTGCTGCAAACAAAAGACACAGGGATAAAAGAAGGGATGAAAACTAAGACACCTACGTGCTTACTTACGGGAGACTCACTTGAGATCCAAGGACACAGACAAACTACAAGCCGAAGGTGTGTGGACAAGTACCCTACACGAGTGAAACGGAAAATCAAACAATCAAGCAAATGGATTCTGTTTGAGTCCCCAGAGACAGTCAGCAGAAAATAGCCGTATCTGGCCACCGTGAATTCTTTTTGTTTGGTTTCAACAGTTCCCAGCCATAGATTTAGTGGTGCAGCAACATACTTCTCATTTTCTCTGACCTCAACAACTGAGTTGCTGTAATAATAAGCATCTGGGCCTTTGAAATCAGTGGATTTTATGATGTTTACGAATGTGAAAATCTAATAACCACCTAAAGAGGGAAGTTTGGACACTCAAATAAACACGTCCCTCCACAATACACTCTTCGCTCCCAACTGCTCCTGTCTAGAAATTGGTGTTCCTTTTTATTTGAACCTCCGTCCTATCGGCGGTGATCACGCTGATGTCCTTCAAACATGGTGGTGAGCAAAGCAACAAGTTTACTTTTCTGTCGACAACAGGCCCAGAGGAATGATACTTGAGATCTTCAGGGAGCACTTAGTCAATGAATGTGGCTAAATACAGACAGCAAGTTAGAAGGAGATGAAAGAGGACAGAGGATAGAGACACGGGTTCAAGCCCCAGCACAACCATTTCCTGGTTTTGTAGGTACACGCGGCCGACTCGAACTGCAAGTGTCTCGGTGAACCCAGTGCTCCCTCTGCAGCCTAGATACTTTGCAGGATTGTGGGGAGCATAGTGTAGGAAAGTGATATTGGGAATATGGTTAACTGTTCTGTACACATGGACAGATGGACAGACAAAAAGATGATTGATTGAGTGATTGATAAATAGATAGACAGACAGATACATAGATATAGGTACATATCGATTAACACAAAGCTACTGCTCATAACAAGAGAGCAATGGTGAAAGCACATAGCAAATCTACAAACAAAAAAGAAGAATGAAATCCAGTTTAAAAAGTGCAGTAAGCCGCCATAAGAAGAAAACAAATCCTATCATTTGCAATAACGTGGATGGAGCTAGAGGGTATTATGCTCAGTCAAACAGGCCAGGCGGAGAAATACATGTACCAAATGATTTCACTCATGTGTGGAGTATGATAACAAAGAAAAACTGAAGGAAAAGACAGCAGCAGACTCACAGAACCCGAGAGTGGACTAACAGTTACCAAAGAGAAAGGGACTGGGTAGGGTTTGTGGGAAGGGAGTAATAAGTGCGGGGAAAAAGAATGGGGGCATTAGGATTATCATGTATAATGTGTAGGGTGGGGTGTCATGGGTAGGGCTGTTCAACACAGAGAAAACATGTAGTGATTCTACAGCATCTTAGTACATGCTGACGGAGAGCGGCTATAACTGGGATTTGGGGTGACTTGGTGAAGAGGGTAGACAGAATAACATAATTTTGTGCATGTGATTGCATATTAATGATAACAAAAAGAATTTAAAAGTGCAGTGAGAGCACAGCTCTCAAATATCAGAATAAAAGTACAGCCTTTGAGTGCTCTAATCGAAAGACACAGGGTTTGAAGAACTGATGAAAACTCAAGACCACCTACGTGCTCCCTTACTGGAGACTCACTTGAGATCCAAGGACACAGACAAACTACAAGCTGAAGGGGCGGGGACAGGTCCCCTACACAAGTGAAACTGAGAAACAAAGAAAGAAATGGATTCTCTTTTGGACCCCAGAGAGAGTCAGTAGAAAATAGCCCTATCTAGCCACCGTGAATTCATTTTGTCTGGTTTCAGCAGTGCTCAGGCATAGATTTAGTGGTGCAGCAACTTCCTTCTCATTTCCTCTCACCTCAGCAAATGAATTGCTGTAATAATATGCGTCTGGACATTTATAATCATTGCTTTTTATGATGTTCACGAATGTAAAGAAGTAATAACCGCCTAAAGAGGGAAGTTTGGACACTCAAATAATCACTTCACTAAACAACGCACTCTTTGTTCCCAACTGCTCCTGTCCAGAAATAGGTGTTAATTCATATTTGTCCCTCCACATATCAGCAGTGATCACGCCAATGTCCCTCAAACATGGTGGTGTGCAAAGGGCCAAGTACACATTTCTGTCGACAACAGGCCAAGACGAAGGATACTCGTGGTCTTCAGGGATCACTTACTCACTGAATGTGGCTAAATAAAGTCAACAAGTGAGGAGGAAGTATAAGAGGACAGAGGACAAAGATACGGGTTCAAGTCCTTTCACCTCCATTTACTGGTTTTGTAAGCACACTCTGCTGACTCTACCTGAAAGCGTATCGGTGAACACAGTGCTCTCCTTATGGCTTAGTTACCTTGCAAGATTTCTGGAAGCATAATGTAGGGAAGAGACATAGGCTATGTTGTTAACTGTTCTGTACATAAGGATAGATGGGCAGACAAAAAGATGATTGTTTCATAGATAGATAGGTAGACAGACGACAGGTGAACGATAGATAGATAGGTACGTAGATTAATAGATGATAGACATCATAGATAGATGATAGGAAGATAGATAGATAGATACATAGATAGATACATAGATACATAGATATATACATACATAGATACATAGATAGACAGACAGACCTTTAGATAGATAGATACAGATACATATCTATTGACACAAAGCTATTGTTCATAACCAGGAGTTGAATGGTGAATAACATAGCTAAACTACAAACAAAAAGGAAGAATGAAATCCAGTTTAAAAAGTGCAGTAAGCAGCCTTAAGAAGAAAACAAATACTACCATTTGCAATGACGTGGATGGAGCAAGACAGTAGTATCTTCAGAAAAATAGGGCAGGCGGATAAAGACAAGTACCAAGTGATTTCACTCATGTGTGGAGTATAACAACAAAGAAAAACTGAAGTAAAAAAACAGCAGCTGACTCACAGAACCCGAGAGTTGACTAAAATTAACCAAAGGAAAAAGGACTGGGCAGGGTGAGTCTGAAGGGAGGGATAAGTGTGGGGAGAAAGAATGGGGGCATTAAGTTTTGCATGTATAATGCGCGGGGTCGGGTGTGCATGGGGAGTACTGTACAACACAGAGAAGACTAGTAGAGATCGTATAGCATCTTACTACTCACTGATGGACAGTGACTGTAACAGGGACTTTTGGGGGGGACATGGTGAAGGGGTCTACATCATCCAACTACGCTGATCGACAGTGACTGAAGAGGTTTTTCGGGGGGACTTGGTGAAGGGGGGAGCATAGTAAACATAATGTTCTTCACGTGATTGTAGATTAATGATAAAAAATATTCTTTAAGTGAAATAAGTGCACAGCTCTGAATCATCAGAATAAAAGATCAGGCACTGAGTGCTGCAAACAAAAGACACAGGGATAAAAGAAGGGATGAAAACTAAGACACCTACGTGCTTACTTACGGGAGACTCACTTGAGATCCAAGGACACAGACAAACTACAAGCCGAAGGTGTGTGGACAAGTACCCTACACGAGTGAAACGGAAAATCAAACAATCAAGCAAATGGATTCTGTTTGAGTCCCCAGAGACAGTCAGCAGAAAATAGCCGTATCTGGCCACCGTGAATTCTTTTTGTTTGGTTTCAACAGTTCCCAGCCATAGATTTAGTGGTGCAGCAACATACTTCTCATTTTCTCTGACCTCAACAACTGAGTTGCTGTAATAATAAGCATCTGGGCCTTTGAAATCAGTGGATTTTATGATGTTTACGAATGTGAAAATCTAATAACCACCTAAAGAGGGAAGTTTGGACACTCAAATAAACACGTCCCTCCACAATACACTCTTCGCTCCCAACTGCTCCTGTCTAGAAATTGGTGTTCCTTTTTATTTGAACCTCCGTCCTATCGGCGGTGATCACGCTGATGTCCTTCAAACATGGTGGTGAGCAAAGCAACAAGTTTACTTTTCTGTCGACAACAGGCCCAGAGGAATGATACTTGAGATCTTCAGGGAGCACTTAGTCAATGAATGTGGCTAAATACAGACAGCAAGTTAGAAGGAGATGAAAGAGGACAGAGGATAGAGACACGGGTTCAAGCCCCAGCACAACCATTTCCTGGTTTTGTAGGTACACGCGGCCGACTCGAACTGCAAGTGTCTCGGTGAACCCAGTGCTCCCTCTGCAGCCTAGATACTTTGCAGGATTGTGGGGAGCATAGTGTAGGAAAGTGATATTGGGAATATGGTTAACTGTTCTGTACACATGGACAGATGGACAGACAAAAAGATGATTGATTGAGTGATTGATAAATAGATAGACAGACAGATACATAGATATAGGTACATATCGATTAACACAAAGCTACTGCTCATAACAAGAGAGCAATGGTGAAAGCACATAGCAAATCTACAAACAAAAAAGAAGAATGAAATCCAGTTTAAAAAGTGCAGTAAGCCGCCATAAGAAGAAAACAAATCCTATCATTTGCAATAACGTGGATGGAGCTAGAGGGTATTATGCTCAGTCAAACAGGCCAGGCGGAGAAATACATGTACCAAATGATTTCACTCATGTGTGGAGTATGATAACAAAGAAAAACTGAAGGAAAAGACAGCAGCAGACTCACAGAACCCGAGAGTGGACTAACAGTTACCAAAGAGAAAGGGACTGGGTAGGGTTTGTGGGAAGGGAGTAATAAGTGCGGGGAAAAAGAATGGGGGCATTAGGATTATCATGTATAATGTGTAGGGTGGGGTGTCATGGGTAGGGCTGTTCAACACAGAGAAGACATGTAGTGATTCTACAGCATCTTAGTACATGCTGACGGAGAGCGGCTATAACTGGGATTTGGGGTGACTTGGTGAAGAGGGTAGACAGAATAACATAATTTTGTGCATGTGATTGCATATTAATGATAACAAAAAGAATTTAAAAGTGCAGTAAGAGCACAGCTCTCAAATATCAGAATAAAAGTACAGCCTTTGAGTGCTCTAATCGAAAGACACAGGGTTTGAAGAACTGATGAAAACTCAAGACCACCTACGTGCTCCCTTACTGGAGACTCACTTGAGATCCAAGGACACAGACAAACTACAAGCTGAAGGGGCGGGGACAGGTCCCCTACACAAGTGAAACTGAGAAACAAAGAAAGAAATGGATTCTCTTTTGGACCCCAGAGAGAGTCAGTAGAAAATAGCCCTATCTAGCCACCGTGAATTCATTTTGTCTGGTTTCAGCAGTGCTCAGGCATAGATTTAGTGGTGCAGCAACTTCCTTCTCATTTCCTCTCACCTCAGCAAATGAATTGCTGTAATAATATGCGTCTGGACATTTATAATCATTGCTTTTTATGATGTTCACGAATGTAAAGAAGTAATAACCGCCTAAAGAGGGAAGTTTGGACACTCAAATAATCACTTCACTAAACAACGCACTCTTTGTTCCCAACTGCTCCTGTCCAGAAATAGGTGTTAATTCATATTTGTCCCTCCACATATCAGCAGTGATCACGCCAATGTCCCTCAAACATGGTGGTGTGCAAAGGGCCAAGTACACATTTCTGTCGACAACAGGCCAAGACGAAGGATACTCGTGGTCTTCAGGGATCACTTACTCACTGAATGTGGCTAAATAAAGTCAACAAGTGAGGAGGAAGTATAAGAGGACAGAGGACAAAGATACGGGTTCAAGTCCTTTCACCTCCATTTACTGGTTTTGTAAGCACACTCTGCTGACTCTACCTGAAAGCGTATCGGTGAACACAGTGCTCTCCTTATGGCTTAGTTACCTTGCAAGATTTCTGGAAGCATAATGTAGGGAAGAGACATAGGCTATGTTGTTAACTGTTCTGTACATAAGGATAGATGGGCAGACAAAAAGATGATTGTTTCATAGATAGATAGGTAGACAGACGACAGGTGAACGATAGATAGATAGGTACGTAGATTAATAGATGATAGACATCATAGATAGATGATAGGAAGATAGATAGATAGATACATAGATAGATACATAGATACATAGATATATACATACATAGATACATAGATAGACAGACAGACCTTTAGATAGATAGATACAGATACATATCTATTGACACAAAGCTATTGTTCATAACCAGGAGTTGAATGGTGAATAACATAGCTAAACTACAAACAAAAAGGAAGAATGAAATCCAGTTTAAAAAGTGCAGTAAGCAGCCTTAAGAAGAAAACAAATACTACCATTTGCAATGACGTGGATGGAGCAAGACAGTAGTATCTTCAGAAAAATAGGGCAGGCGGATAAAGACAAGTACCAAGTGATTTCACTCATGTGTGGAGTATAACAACAAAGAAAAACTGAAGTAAAAAAACAGCAGCTGACTCACAGAACCCGAGAGTTGACTAAAATTAACCAAAGGAAAAAGGACTGGGCAGGGTGAGTCTGAAGGGAGGGATAAGTGTGGGGAGAAAGAATGGGGGCATTAAGTTTTGCATGTATAATGCGCGGGGTCGGGTGTGCATGGGGAGTACTGTACAACACAGAGAAGACTAGTAGAGATCGTATAGCATCTTACTACTCACTGATGGACAGTGACTGTAACAGGGACTTTTGGGGGGGACATGGTGAAGGGGTCTACATCATCCAACTACGCTGATCGACAGTGACTGAAGAGGTTTTTCGGGGGGACTTGGTGAAGGGGGGAGCATAGTAAACATAATGTTCTTCACGTGATTGTAGATTAATGATAAAAAATATTCTTTAAGTGAAATAAGTGCACAGCTCTGAATCATCAGAATAAAAGATCAGGCACTGAGTGCTGCAAACAAAAGACACAGGGATAAAAGAAGGGATGAAAACTAAGACACCTACGTGCTTACTTACGGGAGACTCACTTGAGATCCAAGGACACAGACAAACTACAAGCCGAAGGTGTGTGGACAAGTACCCTACACGAGTGAAACGGAAAATCAAACAATCAAGCAAATGGATTCTGTTTGAGTCCCCAGAGACAGTCAGCAGAAAATAGCCGTATCTGGCCACCGTGAATTCTTTTTGTTTGGTTTCAACAGTTCCCAGCCATAGATTTAGTGGTGCAGCAACATACTTCTCATTTTCTCTGACCTCAACAACTGAGTTGCTGTAATAATAAGCATCTGGGCCTTTGAAATCAGTGGATTTTATGATGTTTACGAATGTGAAAATCTAATAACCACCTAAAGAGGGAAGTTTGGACACTCAAATAAACACGTCCCTCCACAATACACTCTTCGCTCCCAACTGCTCCTGTCTAGAAATTGGTGTTCCTTTTTATTTGAACCTCCGTCCTATCGGCGGTGATCACGCTGATGTCCTTCAAACATGGTGGTGAGCAAAGCAACAAGTTTACTTTTCTGTCGACAACAGGCCCAGAGGAATGATACTTGAGATCTTCAGGGAGCACTTAGTCAATGAATGTGGCTAAATACAGACAGCAAGTTAGAAGGAGATGAAAGAGGACAGAGGATAGAGACACGGGTTCAAGCCCCAGCACAACCATTTCCTGGTTTTGTAGGTACACGCGGCCGACTCGAACTGCAAGTGTCTCGGTGAACCCAGTGCTCCCTCTGCAGCCTAGATACTTTGCAGGATTGTGGGGAGCATAGTGTAGGAAAGTGATATTGGGAATATGGTTAACTGTTCTGTACACATGGACAGATGGACAGACAAAAAGATGATTGATTGAGTGATTGATAAATAGATAGACAGACAGATACATAGATATAGGTACATATCGATTAACACAAAGCTACTGCTCATAACAAGAGAGCAATGGTGAAAGCACATAGCAAATCTACAAACAAAAAAGAAGAATGAAATCCAGTTTAAGAAGTGCAGTAAGCCGCCATAAGAAGAAAACAAATCCTATCATTTGCAATAACGTGGATGGAGCTAGAGGGTATTATGCTCAGTCAAACAGGCCAGGCGGAGAAATACATGTACCAAATGATTTCACTCATGTGTGGAGTATGATAACAAAGAAAAACTGAAGGAAAAGACAGCAGCAGACTCACAGAACCCGAGAGTGGACTAACAGTTACCAAAGAGAAAGGGACTGGGTAGGGTTTGTGGGAAGGGAGTAATAAGTGCGGGGAAAAAGAATGGGGGCATTAGGATTATCATGTATAATGTGTAGGGTGGGGTGTCATGGGTAGGGCTGTTCAACACAGAGAAGACATGTAGTGATTCTACAGCATCTTAGTACATGCTGACGGAGAGCGGCTATAACTGGGATTTGGGGTGACTTGGTGAAGAGGGTAGACAGAATAACATAATTTTGTGCATGTGATTGCATATTAATGATAACAAAAAGAATTTAAAAGTGCAGTAAGAGCACAGCTCTCAAATATCAGAATAAAAGTACAGCCTTTGAGTGCTCTAATCGAAAGACACAGGGTTTGAAGAACTGATGAAAACTCAAGACCACCTACGTGCTCCCTTACTGGAGACTCACTTGAGATCCAAGGACACAGACAAACTACAAGCTGAAGGGGCGGGGACAGGTCCCCTACACAAGTGAAACTGAGAAACAAAGAAAGAAATGGATTCTCTTTTGGACCCCAGAGAGAGTCAGTAGAAAATAGCCCTATCTAGCCACCGTGAATTCATTTTGTCTGGTTTCAGCAGTGCTCAGGCATAGATTTAGTGGTGCAGCAACTTCCTTCTCATTTCCTCTCACCTCAGCAAATGAATTGCTGTAATAATATGCGTCTGGACATTTATAATCATTGCTTTTTATGATGTTCACGAATGTAAAGAAGTAATAACCGCCTAAAGAGGGAAGTTTGGACACTCAAATAATCACTTCACTAAACAACGCACTCTTTGTTCCCAACTGCTCCTGTCCAGAAATAGGTGTTAATTCATATTTGTCCCTCCACATATCAGCAGTGATCACGCCAATGTCCCTCAAACATGGTGGTGTGCAAAGGGCCAAGTACACATTTCTGTCGACAACAGGCCAAGACGAAGGATACTCGTGGTCTTCAGGGATCACTTACTCACTGAATGTGGCTAAATAAAGTCAACAAGTGAGGAGGAAGTATAAGAGGACAGAGGACAAAGATACGGGTTCAAGTCCTTTCACCTCCATTTACTGGTTTTGTAAGCACACTCTGCTGACTCTACCTGAAAGCGTATCGGTGAACACAGTGCTCTCCTTATGGCTTAGTTACCTTGCAAGATTTCTGGAAGCATAATGTAGGGAAGAGACATAGGCTATGTTGTTAACTGTTCTGTACATAAGGATAGATGGGCAGACAAAAAGATGATTGTTTCATAGATAGATAGGTAGACAGACGACAGGTGAACGATAGATAGATAGGTACGTAGATTAATAGATGATAGACATCATAGATAGATGATAGGAAGATAGATAGATAGATACATAGATAGATACATAGATACATAGATATATACATACATAGATACATAGATAGACAGACAGACCTATAGATAGATAGATACAGATACATATCTATTGACACAAAGCTATTGTTCATAACCAGGAGTTGAATGGTGAATAACATAGCTAAACTACAAACAAAAAGGAAGAATGAAATCCAGTTTAAAAAGTGCAGTAAGCAGCCTTAAGAAGAAAACAAATACTACCATTTGCAATGACGTGGATGGAGCAAGACAGTAGTATCTTCAGAAAAATAGGGCAGGCGGATAAAGACAAGTACCAAGTGATTTCACTCATGTGTGGAGTATAACAACAAAGAAAAACTGAAGTAAAAAAACAGCAGCTGACTCACAGAACCCGAGAGTTGACTAAAATTAACCAAAGGAAAAAGGACTGGGCAGGGTGAGTCTGAAGGGAGGGATAAGTGTGGGGAGAAAGAATGGGGGCATTAAGTTTTGCATGTATAATGCGCGGGGTCGGGTGTGCATGGGGAGTACTGTACAACACAGAGAAGACTAGTAGAGATCGTATAGCATCTTACTACTCACTGATGGACAGTGACTGTAACAGGGACTTTTGGGGGGGACATGGTGAAGGGGTCTACATCATCCAACTACGCTGATCGACAGTGACTGAAGAGGTTTTTCGGGGGGACTTGGTGAAGGGGGGAGCATAGTAAACATAATGTTCTTCACGTGATTGTAGATTAATGATAAAAAATATTCTTTAAGTGAAATAAGTGCACAGCTCTGAATCATCAGAATAAAAGATCAGGCACTGAGTGCTGCAAACAAAAGACACAGGGATAAAAGAAGGGATGAAAACTAAGACACCTACGTGCTTACTTACGGGAGACTCACTTGAGATCCAAGGACACAGACAAACTACAAGCCGAAGGTGTGTGGACAAGTACCCTACACGAGTGAAACGGAAAATCAAACAATCAAGCAAATGGATTCTGTTTGAGTCCCCAGAGACAGTCAGCAGAAAATAGCCGTATCTGGCCACCGTGAATTCTTTTTGTTTGGTTTCAACAGTTCCCAGCCATAGATTTAGTGGTGCAGCAACATACTTCTCATTTTCTCTGACCTCAACAACTGAGTTGCTGTAATAATAAGCATCTGGGCCTTTGAAATCAGTGGATTTTATGATGTTTACGAATGTGAAAATCTAATAACCACCTAAAGAGGGAAGTTTGGACACTCAAATAAACACGTCCCTCCACAATACACTCTTCGCTCCCAACTGCTCCTGTCTAGAAATTGGTGTTCCTTTTTATTTGAACCTCCGTCCTATCGGCGGTGATCACGCTGATGTCCTTCAAACATGGTGGTGAGCAAAGCAACAAGTTTACTTTTCTGTCGACAACAGGCCCAGAGGAATGATACTTGAGATCTTCAGGGAGCACTTAGTCAATGAATGTGGCTAAATACAGACAGCAAGTTAGAAGGAGATGAAAGAGGACAGAGGATAGAGACACGGGTTCAAGCCCCAGCACAACCATTTCCTGGTTTTGTAGGTACACGCGGCCGACTCGAACTGCAAGTGTCTCGGTGAACCCAGTGCTCCCTCTGCAGCCTAGATACTTTGCAGGATTGTGGGGAGCATAGTGTAGGAAAGTGATATTGGGAATATGGTTAACTGTTCTGTACACATGGACAGATGGACAGACAAAAAGATGATTGATTGAGTGATTGATAAATAGATAGACAGACAGATACATAGATATAGGTACATATCGATTAACACAAAGCTACTGCTCATAACAAGAGAGCAATGGTGAAAGCACATAGCAAATCTACAAACAAAAAAGAAGAATGAAATCCAGTTTAAGAAGTGCAGTAAGCCGCCATAAGAAGAAAACAAATCCTATCATTTGCAATAACGTGGATGGAGCTAGAGGGTATTATGCTCAGTCAAACAGGCCAGGCGGAGAAATACATGTACCAAATGATTTCACTCATGTGTGGAGTATGATAACAAAGAAAAACTGAAGGAAAAGACAGCAGCAGACTCACAGAACCCGAGAGTGGACTAACAGTTACCAAAGAGAAAGGGACTGGGTAGGGTTTGTGGGAAGGGAGTAATAAGTGCGGGGAAAAAGAATGGGGGCATTAGGATTATCATGTATAATGTGTAGGGTGGGGTGTCATGGGTAGGGCTGTTCAACACAGAGAAGACATGTAGTGATTCTACAGCATCTTAGTACATGCTGACGGAGAGCGGCTATAACTGGGATTTGGGGTGACTTGGTGAAGAGGGTAGACAGAATAACATAATTTTGTGCATGTGATTGCATATTAATGATAACAAAAAGAATTTAAAAGTGCAGTAAGAGCACAGCTCTCAAATATCAGAATAAAAGTACAGCCTTTGAGTGCTCTAATCGAAAGACACAGGGTTTGAAGAACTGATGAAAACTCAAGACCACCTACGTGCTCCCTTACTGGAGACTCACTTGAGATCCAAGGACACAGACAAACTACAAGCTGAAGGGGCGGGGACAGGTCCCCTACACAAGTGAAACTGAGAAACAAAGAAAGAAATGGATTCTCTTTTGGACCCCAGAGAGAGTCAGTAGAAAATAGCCCTATCTAGCCACCGTGAATTCATTTTGTCTGGTTTCAGCAGTGCTCAGGCATAGATTTAGTGGTGCAGCAACTTCCTTCTCATTTCCTCTCACCTCAGCAAATGAATTGCTGTAATAATATGCGTCTGGACATTTATAATCATTGCTTTTTATGATGTTCACGAATGTAAAGAAGTAATAACCGCCTAAAGAGGGAAGTTTGGACACTCAAATAATCACTTCACTAAACAACGCACTCTTTGTTCCCAACTGCTCCTGTCCAGAAATAGGTGTTAATTCATATTTGTCCCTCCACATATCAGCAGTGATCACGCCAATGTCCCTCAAACATGGTGGTGTGCAAAGGGCCAAGTACACATTTCTGTCGACAACAGGCCAAGACGAAGGATACTCGTGGTCTTCAGGGATCACTTACTCACTGAATGTGGCTAAATAAAGTCAACAAGTGAGGAGGAAGTATAAGAGGACAGAGGACAAAGATACGGGTTCAAGTCCTTTCACCTCCATTTACTGGTTTTGTAAGCACACTCTGCTGACTCTACCTGAAAGCGTATCGGTGAACACAGTGCTCTCCTTATGGCTTAGTTACCTTGCAAGATTTCTGGAAGCATAATGTAGGGAAGAGACATAGGCTATGTTGTTAACTGTTCTGTACATAAGGATAGATGGGCAGACAAAAAGATGATTGTTTCATAGATAGATAGGTAGACAGACGACAGGTGAACGATAGATAGATAGGTACGTAGATTAATAGATGATAGACATCATAGATAGATGATAGGAAGATAGATAGATAGATACATAGATAGATACATAGATACATAGATATATACATACATAGATACATAGATAGACAGACAGACCTTTAGATAGATAGATACAGATACATATCTATTGACACAAAGCTATTGTTCATAACCAGGAGTTGAATGGTGAATAACATAGCTAAACTACAAACAAAAAGGAAGAATGAAATCCAGTTTAAAAAGTGCAGTAAGCAGCCTTAAGAAGAAAACAAATACTACCATTTGCAATGACGTGGATGGAGCAAGACAGTAGTATCTTCAGAAAAATAGGGCAGGCGGATAAAGACAAGTACCAAGTGATTTCACTCATGTGTGGAGTATAACAACAAAGAAAAACTGAAGTAAAAAAACAGCAGCTGACTCACAGAACCCGAGAGTTGACTAAAATTAACCAAAGGAAAAAGGACTGGGCAGGGTGAGTCTGAAGGGAGGGATAAGTGTGGGGAGAAAGAATGGGGGCATTAAGTTTTGCATGTATAATGCGCGGGGTCGGGTGTGCATGGGGAGTACTGTACAACACAGAGAAGACTAGTAGAGATCGTATAGCATCTTACTACTCACTGATGGACAGTGACTGTAACAGGGACTTTTGGGGGGGACATGGTGAAGGGGTCTACATCATCCAACTACGCTGATCGACAGTGACTGAAGAGGTTTTTCGGGGGGACTTGGTGAAGGGGGGAGCATAGTAAACATAATGTTCTTCACGTGATTGTAGATTAATGATAAAAAATATTCTTTAAGTGAAATAAGTGCACAGCTCTGAATCATCAGAATAAAAGATCAGGCACTGAGTGCTGCAAACAAAAGACACAGGGATAAAAGAAGGGATGAAAACTAAGACACCTACGTGCTTACTTACGGGAGACTCACTTGAGATCCAAGGACACAGACAAACTACAAGCCGAAGGTGTGTGGACAAGTACCCTACACGAGTGAAACGGAAAATCAAACAATCAAGCAAATGGATTCTGTTTGAGTCCCCAGAGACAGTCAGCAGAAAATAGCCGTATCTGGCCACCGTGAATTCTTTTTGTTTGGTTTCAACAGTTCCCAGCCATAGATTTAGTGGTGCAGCAACATACTTCTCATTTTCTCTGACCTCAACAACTGAGTTGCTGTAATAATAAGCATCTGGGCCTTTGAAATCAGTGGATTTTATGATGTTTACGAATGTGAAAATCTAATAACCACCTAAAGAGGGAAGTTTGGACACTCAAATAAACACGTCCCTCCACAATACACTCTTCGCTCCCAACTGCTCCTGTCTAGAAATTGGTGTTCCTTTTTATTTGAACCTCCGTCCTATCGGCGGTGATCACGCTGATGTCCTTCAAACATGGTGGTGAGCAAAGCAACAAGTTTACTTTTCTGTCGACAACAGGCCCAGAGGAATGATACTTGAGATCTTCAGGGAGCACTTAGTCAATGAATGTGGCTAAATACAGACAGCAAGTTAGAAGGAGATGAAAGAGGACAGAGGATAGAGACACGGGTTCAAGCCCCAGCACAACCATTTCCTGGTTTTGTAGGTACACGCGGCCGACTCGAACTGCAAGTGTCTCGGTGAACCCAGTGCTCCCTCTGCAGCCTAGATACTTTGCAGGATTGTGGGGAGCATAGTGTAGGAAAGTGATATTGGGAATATGGTTAACTGTTCTGTACACATGGACAGATGGACAGACAAAAAGATGATTGATTGAGTGATTGATAAATAGATAGACAGACAGATACATAGATATAGGTACATATCGATTAACACAAAGCTACTGCTCATAACAAGAGAGCAATGGTGAAAGCACATAGCAAATCTACAAACAAAAAAGAAGAATGAAATCCAGTTTAAGAAGTGCAGTAAGCCGCCATAAGAAGAAAACAAATCCTATCATTTGCAATAACGTGGATGGAGCTAGAGGGTATTATGCTCAGTCAAACAGGCCAGGCGGAGAAATACATGTACCAAATGATTTCACTCATGTGTGGAGTATGATAACAAAGAAAAACTGAAGGAAAAGACAGCAGCAGACTCACAGAACCCGAGAGTGGACTAACAGTTACCAAAGAGAAAGGGACTGGGTAGGGTTTGTGGGAAGGGAGTAATAAGTGCGGGGAAAAAGAATGGGGGCATTAGGATTATCATGTATAATGTGTAGGGTGGGGTGTCATGGGTAGGGCTGTTCAACACAGAGAAGACATGTAGTGATTCTACAGCATCT
Organism: Manis pentadactyla; assembly: GCF_030020395.1. Lineage (NCBI taxonomy): Eukaryota > Metazoa > Chordata > Mammalia > Pholidota > Manidae > Manis > Manis pentadactyla. The sequence goes on along the minus strand of NC_080031.1, from coordinate 42,553,438 downwards.
TAGTACATGCTGACGGAGAGCGGCTATAACTGGGATTTGGGGTGACTTGGTGAAGAGGGTAGACAGAATAACATAATTTTGTGCATGTGATTGCATATTAATGATAACAAAAAGAATTTAAAAGTGCAGTAAGAGCACAGCTCTCAAATATCAGAATAAAAGTACAGCCTTTGAGTGCTCTAATCGAAAGACACAGGGTTTGAAGAACTGATGAAAACTCAAGACCACCTACGTGCTCCCTTACTGGAGACTCACTTGAGATCCAAGGACACAGACAAACTACAAGCTGAAGGGGCGGGGACAGGTCCCCTACACAAGTGAAACTGAGAAACAAAGAAAGAAATGGATTCTCTTTTGGACCCCAGAGAGAGTCAGTAGAAAATAGCCCTATCTAGCCACCGTGAATTCATTTTGTCTGGTTTCAGCAGTGCTCAGGCATAGATTTAGTGGTGCAGCAACTTCCTTCTCATTTCCTCTCACCTCAGCAAATGAATTGCTGTAATAATATGCGTCTGGACATTTATAATCATTGCTTTTTATGATGTTCACGAATGTAAAGAAGTAATAACCGCCTAAAGAGGGAAGTTTGGACACTCAAATAATCACTTCACTAAACAACGCACTCTTTGTTCCCAACTGCTCCTGTCCAGAAATAGGTGTTAATTCATATTTGTCCCTCCACATATCAGCAGTGATCACGCCAATGTCCCTCAAACATGGTGGTGTGCAAAGGGCCAAGTACACATTTCTGTCGACAACAGGCCAAGACGAAGGATACTCGTGGTCTTCAGGGATCACTTACTCACTGAATGTGGCTAAATAAAGTCAACAAGTGAGGAGGAAGTATAAGAGGACAGAGGACAAAGATACGGGTTCAAGTCCTTTCACCTCCATTTACTGGTTTTGTAAGCACACTCTGCTGACTCTACCTGAAAGCGTATCGGTGAACACAGTGCTCTCCTTATGGCTTAGTTACCTTGCAAGATTTCTGGAAGCATAATGTAGGGAAGAGACATAGGCTATGTTGTTAACTGTTCTGTACATAAGGATAGATGGGCAGACAAAAAGATGATTGTTTCATAGATAGATAGGTAGACAGACGACAGGTGAACGATAGATAGATAGGTACGTAGATTAATAGATGATAGACATCATAGATAGATGATAGGAAGATAGATAGATAGATACATAGATAGATACATAGATACATAGATATATACATACATAGATACATAGATAGACAGACAGACCTTTAGATAGATAGATACAGATACATATCTATTGACACAAAGCTATTGTTCATAACCAGGAGTTGAATGGTGAATAACATAGCTAAACTACAAACAAAAAGGAAGAATGAAATCCAGTTTAAAAAGTGCAGTAAGCAGCCTTAAGAAGAAAACAAATACTACCATTTGCAATGACGTGGATGGAGCAAGACAGTAGTATCTTCAGAAAAATAGGGCAGGCGGATAAAGACAAGTACCAAGTGATTTCACTCATGTGTGGAGTATAACAACAAAGAAAAACTGAAGTAAAAAAACAGCAGCTGACTCACAGAACCCGAGAGTTGACTAAAATTAACCAAAGGAAAAAGGACTGGGCAGGGTGAGTCTGAAGGGAGGGATAAGTGTGGGGAGAAAGAATGGGGGCATTAAGTTTTGCATGTATAATGCGCGGGGTCGGGTGTGCATGGGGAGTACTGTACAACACAGAGAAGACTAGTAGAGATCGTATAGCATCTTACTACTCACTGATGGACAGTGACTGTAACAGGGACTTTTGGGGGGGACATGGTGAAGGGGTCTACATCATCCAACTACGCTGATCGACAGTGACTGAAGAGGTTTTTCGGGGGGACTTGGTGAAGGGGGGAGCATAGTAAACATAATGTTCTTCACGTGATTGTAGATTAATGATAAAAAATATTCTTTAAGTGAAATAAGTGCACAGCTCTGAATCATCAGAATAAAAGATCAGGCACTGAGTGCTGCAAACAAAAGACACAGGGATAAAAGAAGGGATGAAAACTAAGACACCTACGTGCTTACTTACGGGAGACTCACTTGAGATCCAAGGACACAGACAAACTACAAGCCGAAGGTGTGTGGACAAGTACCCTACACGAGTGAAACGGAAAATCAAACAATCAAGCAAATGGATTCTGTTTGAGTCCCCAGAGACAGTCAGCAGAAAATAGCCGTATCTGGCCACCGTGAATTCTTTTTGTTTGGTTTCAACAGTTCCCAGCCATAGATTTAGTGGTGCAGCAACATACTTCTCATTTTCTCTGACCTCAACAACTGAGTTGCTGTAATAATAAGCATCTGGGCCTTTGAAATCAGTGGATTTTATGATGTTTACGAATGTGAAAATCTAATAACCACCTAAAGAGGGAAGTTTGGACACTCAAATAAACACGTCCCTCCACAATACACTCTTCGCTCCCAACTGCTCCTGTCTAGAAATTGGTGTTCCTTTTTATTTGAACCTCCGTCCTATCGGCGGTGATCACGCTGATGTCCTTCAAACATGGTGGTGAGCAAAGCAACAAGTTTACTTTTCTGTCGACAACAGGCCCAGAGGAATGATACTTGAGATCTTCAGGGAGCACTTAGTCAATGAATGTGGCTAAATACAGACAGCAAGTTAGAAGGAGATGAAAGAGGACAGAGGATAGAGACACGGGTTCAAGCCCCAGCACAACCATTTCCTGGTTTTGTAGGTACACGCGGCCGACTCGAACTGCAAGTGTCTCGGTGAACCCAGTGCTCCCTCTGCAGCCTAGATACTTTGCAGGATTGTGGGGAGCATAGTGTAGGAAAGTGATATTGGGAATATGGTTAACTGTTCTGTACACATGGACAGATGGACAGACAAAAAGATGATTGATTGAGTGATTGATAAATAGATAGACAGACAGATACATAGATATAGGTACATATCGATTAACACAAAGCTACTGCTCATAACAAGAGAGCAATGGTGAAAGCACATAGCAAATCTACAAACAAAAAAGAAGAATGAAATCCAGTTTAAAAAGCGCAGTAAGCCGCCATAAGAAGAAAACAAATCCTATCATTTGCAATAACGTGGATGGAGCTAGAGGGTATTATGCTCAGTCAAACAGGCCAGGCGGAGAAATACATGTACCAAATGATTTCACTCATGTGTGGAGTATGATAACAAAGAAAAACTGAAGGAAAAGACAGCAGCAGACTCACAGAACCCGAGAGTGGACTAACAGTTACCAAAGAGAAAGGGACTGGGTAGGGTTTGTGGGAAGGGAGTAATAAGTGCGGGGAAAAAGAATGGGGGCATTAGGATTATCATGTATAATGTGTAGGGTGGGGTGTCATGGGTAGGGCTGTTCAACACAGAGAAGACATGTAGTGATTCTACAGCATCTTAGTACATGCTGACGGAGAGCGGCTATAACTGGGATTTGGGGTGACTTGGTGAAGAGGGTAGACAGAATAACATAATTTTGTGCATGTGATTGCATATTAATGATAACAAAAAGAATTTAAAAGTGCAGTAAGAGCACAGCTCTCAAATATCAGAATAAAAGTACAGCCTTTGAGTGCTCTAATCGAAAGACACAGGGTTTGAAGAACTGATGAAAACTCAAGACCACCTACGTGCTCCCTTACTGGAGACTCACTTGAGATCCAAGGACACAGACAAACTACAAGCTGAAGGGGCGGGGACAGGTCCCCTACACAAGTGAAACTGAGAAACAAAGAAAGAAATGGATTCTCTTTTGGACCCCAGAGAGAGTCAGTAGAAAATAGCCCTATCTAGCCACCGTGAATTCATTTTGTCTGGTTTCAGCAGTGCTCAGGCATAGATTTAGTGGTGCAGCAACTTCCTTCTCATTTCCTCTCACCTCAGCAAATGAATTGCTGTAATAATATGCGTCTGGACATTTATAATCATTGCTTTTTATGATGTTCACGAATGTAAAGAAGTAATAACCGCCTAAAGAGGGAAGTTTGGACACTCAAATAATCACTTCACTAAACAACGCACTCTTTGTTCCCAACTGCTCCTGTCCAGAAATAGGTGTTAATTCATATTTGTCCCTCCACATATCAGCAGTGATCACGCCAATGTCCCTCAAACATGGTGGTGTGCAAAGGGCCAAGTACACATTTCTGTCGACAACAGGCCAAGACGAAGGATACTCGTGGTCTTCAGGGATCACTTACTCACTGAATGTGGCTAAATAAAGTCAACAAGTGAGGAGGAAGTATAAGAGGACAGAGGACAAAGATACGGGTTCAAGTCCTTTCACCTCCATTTACTGGTTTTGTAAGCACACTCTGCTGACTCTACCTGAAAGCGTATCGGTGAACACAGTGCTCTCCTTATGGCTTAGTTACCTTGCAAGATTTCTGGAAGCATAATGTAGGGAAGAGACATAGGCTATGTTGTTAACTGTTCTGTACATAAGGATAGATGGGCAGACAAAAAGATGATTGTTTCATAGATAGATAGGTAGACAGACGACAGGTGAACGATAGATAGATAGGTACGTAGATTAATAGATGATAGACATCATAGATAGATGATAGGAAGATAGATAGATAGATACATAGATAGATACATAGATACATAGATATATACATACATAGATACATAGATAGACAGACAGACCTTTAGATAGATAGATACAGATACATATCTATTGACACAAAGCTATTGTTCATAACCAGGAGTTGAATGGTGAATAACATAGCTAAACTACAAACAAAAAGGAAGAATGAAATCCAGTTTAAAAAGTGCAGTAAGCAGCCTTAAGAAGAAAACAAATACTACCATTTGCAATGACGTGGATGGAGCAAGACAGTAGTATCTTCAGAAAAATAGGGCAGGCGGATAAAGACAAGTACCAAGTGATTTCACTCATGTGTGGAGTATAACAACAAAGAAAAACTGAAGTAAAAAAACAGCAGCTGACTCACAGAACCCGAGAGTTGACTAAAATTAACCAAAGGAAAAAGGACTGGGCAGGGTGAGTCTGAAGGGAGGGATAAGTGTGGGGAGAAAGAATGGGGGCATTAAGTTTTGCATGTATAATGCGCGGGGTCGGGTGTGCATGGGGAGTACTGTACAACACAGAGAAGACTAGTAGAGATCGTATAGCATCTTACTACTCACTGATGGACAGTGACTGTAACAGGGACTTTTGGGGGGGACATGGTGAAGGGGTCTACATCATCCAACTACGCTGATCGACAGTGACTGAAGAGGTTTTTCGGGGGGACTTGGTGAAGGGGGGAGCATAGTAAACATAATGTTCTTCACGTGATTGTAGATTAATGATAAAAAATATTCTTTAAGTGAAATAAGTGCACAGCTCTGAATCATCAGAATAAAAGATCAGGCACTGAGTGCTGCAAACAAAAGACACAGGGATAAAAGAAGGGATGAAAACTAAGACACCTACGTGCTTACTTACGGGAGACTCACTTGAGATCCAAGGACACAGACAAACTACAAGCCGAAGGTGTGTGGACAAGTACCCTACACGAGTGAAACGGAAAATCAAACAATCAAGCAAATGGATTCTGTTTGAGTCCCCAGAGACAGTCAGCAGAAAATAGCCGTATCTGGCCACCGTGAATTCTTTTTGTTTGGTTTCAACAGTTCCCAGCCATAGATTTAGTGGTGCAGCAACATACTTCTCATTTTCTCTGACCTCAACAACTGAGTTGCTGTAATAATAAGCATCTGGGCCTTTGAAATCAGTGGATTTTATGATGTTTACGAATGTGAAAATCTAATAACCACCTAAAGAGGGAAGTTTGGACACTCAAATAAACACGTCCCTCCACAATACACTCTTCGCTCCCAACTGCTCCTGTCTAGAAATTGGTGTTCCTTTTTATTTGAACCTCCGTCCTATCGGCGGTGATCACGCTGATGTCCTTCAAACATGGTGGTGAGCAAAGCAACAAGTTTACTTTTCTGTCGACAACAGGCCCAGAGGAATGATACTTGAGATCTTCAGGGAGCACTTAGTCAATGAATGTGGCTAAATACAGACAGCAAGTTAGAAGGAGATGAAAGAGGACAGAGGATAGAGACACGGGTTCAAGCCCCAGCACAACCATTTCCTGGTTTTGTAGGTACACGCGGCCGACTCGAACTGCAAGTGTCTCGGTGAACCCAGTGCTCCCTCTGCAGCCTAGATACTTTGCAGGATTGTGGGGAGCATAGTGTAGGAAAGTGATATTGGGAATATGGTTAACTGTTCTGTACACATGGACAGATGGACAGACAAAAAGATGATTGATTGAGTGATTGATAAATAGATAGACAGACAGATACATAGATATAGGTACATATCGATTAACACAAAGCTACTGCTCATAACAAGAGAGCAATGGTGAAAGCACATAGCAAATCTACAAACAAAAAAGAAGAATGAAATCCAGTTTAAAAAGTGCAGTAAGCCGCCATAAGAAGAAAACAAATCCTATCATTTGCAATAACGTGGATGGAGCTAGAGGGTATTATGCTCAGTCAAACAGGCCAGGCGGAGAAATACATGTACCAAATGATTTCACTCATGTGTGGAGTATGATAACAAAGAAAAACTGAAGGAAAAGACAGCAGCAGACTCACAGAACCCGAGAGTGGACTAACAGTTACCAAAGAGAAAGGGACTGGGTAGGGTTTGTGGGAAGGGAGTAATAAGTGCGGGGAAAAAGAATGGGGGCATTAGGATTATCATGTATAATGTGTAGGGTGGGGTGTCATGGGTAGGGCTGTTCAACACAGAGAAGACATGTAGTGATTCTACAGCATCTTAGTACATGCTGACGGAGAGCGGCTATAACTGGGATTTGGGGTGACTTGGTGAAGAGGGTAGACAGAATAACATAATTTTGTGCATGTGATTGCATATTAATGATAACAAAAAGAATTTAAAAGTGCAGTAAGAGCACAGCTCTCAAATATCAGAATAAAAGTACAGCCTTTGAGTGCTCTAATCGAAAGACACAGGGTTTGAAGAACTGATGAAAACTCAAGACCACCTACGTGCTCCCTTACTGGAGACTCACTTGAGATCCAAGGACACAGACAAACTACAAGCTGAAGGGGCGGGGACAGGTCCCCTACACAAGTGAAACTGAGAAACAAAGAAAGAAATGGATTCTCTTTTGGACCCCAGAGAGAGTCAGTAGAAAATAGCCCTATCTAGCCACCGTGAATTCATTTTGTCTGGTTTCAGCAGTGCTCAGGCATAGATTTAGTGGTGCAGCAACTTCCTTCTCATTTCCTCTCACCTCAGCAAATGAATTGCTGTAATAATATGCGTCTGGACATTTATAATCATTGCTTTTTATGATGTTCACGAATGTAAAGAAGTAATAACCGCCTAAAGAGGGAAGTTTGGACACTCAAATAATCACTTCACTAAACAACGCACTCTTTGTTCCCAACTGCTCCTGTCCAGAAATAGGTGTTAATTCATATTTGTCCCTCCACATATCAGCAGTGATCACGCCAATGTCCCTCAAACATGGTGGTGTGCAAAGGGCCAAGTACACATTTCTGTCGACAACAGGCCAAGACGAAGGATACTCGTGGTCTTCAGGGATCACTTACTCACTGAATGTGGCTAAATAAAGTCAACAAGTGAGGAGGAAGTATAAGAGGACAGAGGACAAAGATACGGGTTCAAGTCCTTTCACCTCCATTTACTGGTTTTGTAAGCACACTCTGCTGACTCTACCTGAAAGCGTATCGGTGAACACAGTGCTCTCCTTATGGCTTAGTTACCTTGCAAGATTTCTGGAAGCATAATGTAGGGAAGAGACATAGGCTATGTTGTTAACTGTTCTGTACATAAGGATAGATGGGCAGACAAAAAGATGATTGTTTCATAGATAGATAGGTAGACAGACGACAGGTGAACGATAGATAGATAGGTACGTAGATTAATAGATGATAGACATCATAGATAGATGATAGGAAGATAGATAGATAGATACATAGATAGATACATAGATACATAGATATATACATACATAGATACATAGATAGACAGACAGACCTTTAGATAGATAGATACAGATACATATCTATTGACACAAAGCTATTGTTCATAACCAGGAGTTGAATGGTGAATAACATAGCTAAACTACAAACAAAAAGGAAGAATGAAATCCAGTTTAAAAAGTGCAGTAAGCAGCCTTAAGAAGAAAACAAATACTACCATTTGCAATGACGTGGATGGAGCAAGACAGTAGTATCTTCAGAAAAATAGGGCAGGCGGATAAAGACAAGTACCAAGTGATTTCACTCATGTGTGGAGTATAACAACAAAGAAAAACTGAAGTAAAAAAACAGCAGCTGACTCACAGAACCCGAGAGTTGACTAAAATTAACCAAAGGAAAAAGGACTGGGCAGGGTGAGTCTGAAGGGAGGGATAAGTGTGGGGAGAAAGAATGGGGGCATTAAGTTTTGCATGTATAATGCGCGGGGTCGGGTGTGCATGGGGAGTACTGTACAACACAGAGAAGACTAGTAGAGATCGTATAGCATCTTACTACTCACTGATGGACAGTGACTGTAACAGGGACTTTTGGGGGGGACATGGTGAAGGGGTCTACATCATCCAACTACGCTGATCGACAGTGACTGAAGAGGTTTTTCGGGGGGACTTGGTGAAGGGGGGAGCATAGTAAACATAATGTTCTTCACGTGATTGTAGATTAATGATAAAAAATATTCTTTAAGTGAAATAAGTGCACAGCTCTGAATCATCAGAATAAAAGATCAGGCACTGAGTGCTGCAAACAAAAGACACAGGGATAAAAGAAGGGATGAAAACTAAGACACCTACGTGCTTACTTACGGGAGACTCACTTGAGATCCAAGGACACAGACAAACTACAAGCCGAAGGTGTGTGGACAAGTACCCTACACGAGTGAAACGGAAAATCAAACAATCAAGCAAATGGATTCTGTTTGAGTCCCCAGAGACAGTCAGCAGAAAATAGCCGTATCTGGCCACCGTGAATTCTTTTTGTTTGGTTTCAACAGTTCCCAGCCATAGATTTAGTGGTGCAGCAACATACTTCTCATTTTCTCTGACCTCAACAACTGAGTTGCTGTAATAATAAGCATCTGGGCCTTTGAAATCAGTGGATTTTATGATATTTACGAATGTGAAAATCTAATAACCACCTAAAGAGGGAAGTTTGGACACTCAAATAAACACGTCCCTCCACAATACACTCTTCGCTCCCAACTGCTCCTGTCTAGAAATTGGTGTTCCTTTTTATTTGAACCTCCGTCCTATCGGCGGTGATCACGCTGATGTCCTTCAAACATGGTGGTGAGCAAAGCAACAAGTTTACTTTTCTGTCGACAACAGGCCCAGAGGAATGATACTTGAGATCTTCAGGGAGCACTTAGTCAATGAATGTGGCTAAATACAGACAGCAAGTTAGAAGGAGATGAAAGAGGACAGAGGATAGAGACACGGGTTCAAGCCCCAGCACAACCATTTCCTGGTTTTGTAGGTACACGCGGCCGACTCGAACTGCAAGTGTCTCGGTGAACCCAGTGCTCCCTCTGCAGCCTAGATACTTTGCAGGATTGTGGGGAGCATAGTGTAGGAAAGTGATATTGGGAATATGGTTAACTGTTCTGTACACATGGACAGATGGACAGACAAAAAGATGATTGATTGAGTGATTGATAAATAGATAGACAGACAGATACATAGATATAGGTACATATCGATTAACACAAAGCTACTGCTCATAACAAGAGAGCAATGGTGAAAGCACATAGCAAATCTACAAACAAAAAAGAAGAATGAAATCCAGTTTAAAAAGTGCAGTAAGCCGCCATAAGAAGAAAACAAATCCTATCATTTGCAATAACGTGGATGGAGCTAGAGGGTATTATGCTCAGTCAAACAGGCCAGGCGGAGAAATACATGTACCAAATGATTTCACTCATGTGTGGAGTATGATAACAAAGAAAAACTGAAGGAAAAGACAGCAGCAGACTCACAGAACCCGAGAGTGGACTAACAGTTACCAAAGAGAAAGGGACTGGGTAGGGTTTGTGGGAAGGGAGTAATAAGTGCGGGGAAAAAGAATGGGGGCATTAGGATTATCATGTATAATGTGTAGGGTGGGGTGTCATGGGTAGGGCTGTTCAACACAGAGAAGACATGTAGTGATTCTACAGCATCTTAGTACATGCTGACGGAGAGCGGCTATAACTGGGATTTGGGGTGACTTGGTGAAGAGGGTAGACAGAATAACATAATTTTGTGCATGTGATTGCATATTAATGATAACAAAAAGAATTTAAAAGTGCAGTAAGAGCACAGCTCTCAAATATCAGAATAAAAGTACAGCCTTTGAGTGCTCTAATCGAAAGACACAGGGTTTGAAGAACTGATGAAAACTCAAGACCACCTACGTGCTCCCTTACTGGAGACTCACTTGAGATCCAAGGACACAGACAAACTACAAGCTGAAGGGGCGGGGACAGGTCCCCTACACAAGTGAAACTGAGAAACAAAGAAAGAAATGGATTCTCTTTTGGACCCCAGAGAGAGTCAGTAGAAAATAGCCCTATCTAGCCACCGTGAATTCATTTTGTCTGGTTTCAGCAGTGCTCAGGCATAGATTTAGTGGTGCAGCAACTTCCTTCTCATTTCCTCTCACCTCAGCAAATGAATTGCTGTAATAATATGCGTCTGGACATTTATAATCATTGCTTTTTATGATGTTCACGAATGTAAAGAAGTAATAACCGCCTAAAGAGGGAAGTTTGGACACTCAAATAATCACTTCACTAAACAACGCACTCTTTGTTCCCAACTGCTCCTGTCCAGAAATAGGTGTTAATTCATATTTGTCCCTCCACATATCAGCAGTGATCACGCCAATGTCCCTCAAACATGGTGGTGTGCAAAGGGCCAAGTACACATTTCTGTCGACAACAGGCCAAGACGAAGGATACTCGTGGTCTTCAGGGATCACTTACTCACTGAATGTGGCTAAATAAAGTCAACAAGTGAGGAGGAAGTATAAGAGGACAGAGGACAAAGATACGGGTTCAAGTCCTTTCACCTCCATTTACTGGTTTTGTAAGCACACTCTGCTGACTCTACCTGAAAGCGTATCGGTGAACACAGTGCTCTCCTTATGGCTTAGTTACCTTGCAAGATTTCTGGAAGCATAATGTAGGGAAGAGACATAGGCTATGTTGTTAACTGTTCTGTACATAAGGATAGATGGGCAGACAAAAAGATGATTGTTTCATAGATAGATAGGTAGACAGACGACAGGTGAACGATAGATAGATAGGTACGTAGATTAATAGATGATAGACATCATAGATAGATGATAGGAAGATAGATAGATAGATACATAGATAGATACATAGATACATAGATATATACATACATAGATACATAGATAGACAGACAGACCTTTAGATAGATAGATACAGATACATATCTATTGACACAAAGCTATTGTTCATAACCAGGAGTTGAATGGTGAATAACATAGCTAAACTACAAACAAAAAGGAAGAATGAAATCCAGTTTAAAAAGTGCAGTAAGCAGCCTTAAGAAGAAAACAAATACTACCATTTGCAATGACGTGGATGGAGCAAGACAGTAGTATCTTCAGAAAAATAGGGCAGGCGGATAAAGACAAGTACCAAGTGATTTCACTCATGTGTGGAGTATAACAACAAAGAAAAACTGAAGTAAAAAAACAGCAGCTGACTCACAGAACCCGAGAGTTGACTAAAATTAACCAAAGGAAAAAGGACTGGGCAGGGTGAGTCTGAAGGGAGGGATAAGTGTGGGGAGAAAGAATGGGGGCATTAAGTTTTGCATGTATAATGCGCGGGGTCGGGTGTGCATGGGGAGTACTGTACAACACAGAGAAGACTAGTAGAGATCGTATAGCATCTTACTACTCACTGATGGACAGTGACTGTAACAGGGACTTTTGGGGGGGACATGGTGAAGGGGTCTACATCATCCAACTACGCTGATCGACAGTGACTGAAGAGGTTTTTCGGGGGGACTTGGTGAAGGGGGGAGCATAGTAAACATAATGTTCTTCACGTGATTGTAGATTAATGATAAAAAATATTCTTTAAGTGAAATAAGTGCACAGCTCTGAATCATCAGAATAAAAGATCAGGCACTGAGTGCTGCAAACAAAAGACACAGGGATAAAAGAAGGGATGAAAACTAAGACACCTACGTGCTTACTTACGGGAGACTCACTTGAGATCCAAGGACACAGACAAACTACAAGCCGAAGGTGTGTGGACAAGTACCCTACACGAGTGAAACGGAAAATCAAACAATCAAGCAAATGGATTCTGTTTGAGTCCCCAGAGACAGTCAGCAGAAAATAGCCGTATCTGGCCACCGTGAATTCTTTTTGTTTGGTTTCAACAGTTCCCAGCCATAGATTTAGTGGTGCAGCAACATACTTCTCATTTTCTCTGACCTCAACAACTGAGTTGCTGTAATAATAAGCATCTGGGCCTTTGAAATCAGTGGATTTTATGATGTTTACGAATGTGAAAATCTAATAACCACCTAAAGAGGGAAGTTTGGACACTCAAATAAACACGTCCCTCCACAATACACTCTTCGCTCCCAACTGCTCCTGTCTAGAAATTGGTGTTCCTTTTTATTTGAACCTCCGTCCTATCGGCGGTGATCACGCTGATGTCCTTCAAACATGGTGGTGAGCAAAGCAACAAGTTTACTTTTCTGTCGACAACAGGCCCAGAGGAATGATACTTGAGATCTTCAGGGAGCACTTAGTCAATGAATGTGGCTAAATACAGACAGCAAGTTAGAAGGAGATGAAAGAGGACAGAGGATAGAGACACGGGTTCAAGCCCCAGCACAACCATTTCCTGGTTTTGTAGGTACACGCGGCCGACTCGAACTGCAAGTGTCTCGGTGAACCCAGTGCTCCCTCTGCAGCCTAGATACTTTGCAGGATTGTGGGGAGCATAGTGTAGGAAAGTGATATTGGGAATATGGTTAACTGTTCTGTACACATGGACAGATGGACAGACAAAAAGATGATTGATTGAGTGATTGATAAATAGATAGACAGACAGATACATAGATATAGGTACATATCGATTAACACAAAGCTACTGCTCATAACAAGAGAGCAATGGTGAAAGCACATAGCAAATCTACAAACAAAAAAGAAGAATGAAATCCAGTTTAAAAAGTGCAGTAAGCCGCCATAAGAAGAAAACAAATCCTATCATTTGCAATAACGTGGATGGAGCTAGAGGGTATTATGCTCAGTCAAACAGGCCAGGCGGAGAAATACATGTACCAAATGATTTCACTCATGTGTGGAGTATGATAACAAAGAAAAACTGAAGGAAAAGACAGCAGCAGACTCACAGAACCCGAGAGTGGACTAACAGTTACCAAAGAGAAAGGGACTGGGTAGGGTTTGTGGGAAGGGAGTAATAAGTGCGGGGAAAAAGAATGGGGGCATTAGGATTATCATGTATAATGTGTAGGGTGGGGTGTCATGGGTAGGGCTGTTCAACACAGAGAAGACATGTAGTGATTCTACAGCATCTTAGTACATGCTGACGGAGAGCGGCTATAACTGGGATTTGGGGTGACTTGGTGAAGAGGGTAGACAGAATAACATAATTTTGTGCATGTGATTGCATATTAATGATAACAAAAAGAATTTAAAAGTGCAGTAAGAGCACAGCTCTCAAATATCAGAATAAAAGTACAGCCTTTGAGTGCTCTAATCGAAAGACACAGGGTTTGAAGAACTGATGAAAACTCAAGACCACCTACGTGCTCCCTTACTGGAGACTCACTTGAGATCCAAGGACACAGACAAACTACAAGCTGAAGGGGCGGGGACAGGTCCCCTACACAAGTGAAACTGAGAAACAAAGAAAGAAATGGATTCTCTTTTGGACCCCAGAGAGAGTCAGTAGAAAATAGCCCTATCTAGCCACCGTGAATTCATTTTGTCTGGTTTCAGCAGTGCTCAGGCATAGATTTAGTGGTGCAGCAACTTCCTTCTCATTTCCTCTCACCTCAGCAAATGAATTGCTGTAATAATATGCGTCTGGACATTTATAATCATTGCTTTTTATGATGTTCACGAATGTAAAGAAGTAATAACCGCCTAAAGAGGGAAGTTTGGACACTCAAATAATCACTTCACTAAACAACGCACTCTTTGTTCCCAACTGCTCCTGTCCAGAAATAGGTGTTAATTCATATTTGTCCCTCCACATATCAGCAGTGATCACGCCAATGTCCCTCAAACATGGTGGTGTGCAAAGGGCCAAGTACACATTTCTGTCGACAACAGGCCAAGACGAAGGATACTCGTGGTCTTCAGGGATCACTTACTCACTGAATGTGGCTAAATAAAGTCAACAAGTGAGGAGGAAGTATAAGAGGACAGAGGACAAAGATACGGGTTCAAGTCCTTTCACCTCCATTTACTGGTTTTGTAAGCACACTCTGCTGACTCTACCTGAAAGCGTATCGGTGAACACAGTGCTCTCCTTATGGCTTAGTTACCTTGCAAGATTTCTGGAAGCATAATGTAGGGAAGAGACATAGGCTATGTTGTTAACTGTTCTGTACATAAGGATAGATGGGCAGACAAAAAGATGATTGTTTCATAGATAGATAGGTAGACAGACGACAGGTGAACGATAGATAGATAGGTACGTAGATTAATAGATGATAGACATCATAGATAGATGATAGGAAGATAGATAGATAGATACATAGATAGATACATAGATACATAGATATATACATACATAGATACATAGATAGACAGACAGACCTTTAGATAGATAGATACAGATACATATCTATTGACACAAAGCTATTGTTCATAACCAGGAGTTGAATGGTGAATAACATAGCTAAACTACAAACAAAAAGGAAGAATGAAATCCAGTTTAAAAAGTGCAGTAAGCAGCCTTAAGAAGAAAACAAATACTACCATTTGCAATGACGTGGATGGAGCAAGACAGTAGTATCTTCAGAAAAATAGGGCAGGCGGATAAAGACAAGTACCAAGTGATTTCACTCATGTGTGGAGTATAACAACAAAGAAAAACTGAAGTAAAAAAACAGCAGCTGACTCACAGAACCCGAGAGTTGACTAAAATTAACCAAAGGAAAAAGGACTGGGCAGGGTGAGTCTGAAGGGAGGGATAAGTGTGGGGAGAAAGAATGGGGGCATTAAGTTTTGCATGTATAATGCGCGGGGTCGGGTGTGCATGGGGAGTACTGTACAACACAGAGAAGACTAGTAGAGATCGTATAGCATCTTACTACTCACTGATGGACAGTGACTGTAACAGGGACTTTTGGGGGGGACATGGTGAAGGGGTCTACATCATCCAACTACGCTGATCGACAGTGACTGAAGAGGTTTTTCGGGGGGACTTGGTGAAGGGGGGAGCATAGTAAACATAATGTTCTTCACGTGATTGTAGATTAATGATAAAAAATATTCTTTAAGTGAAATAAGTGCACAGCTCTGAATCATCAGAATAAAAGATCAGGCACTGAGTGCTGCAAACAAAAGACACAGGGATAAAAGAAGGGATGAAAACTAAGACACCTACGTGCTTACTTACGGGAGACTCACTTGAGATCCAAGGACACAGACAAACTACAAGCCGAAGGTGTGTGGACAAGTACCCTACACGAGTGAAACGGAAAATCAAACAATCAAGCAAATGGATTCTGTTTGAGTCCCCAGAGACAGTCAGCAGAAAATAGCCGTATCTGGCCACCGTGAATTCTTTTTGTTTGGTTTCAACAGTTCCCAGCCATAGATTTAGTGGTGCAGCAACATACTTCTCATTTTCTCTGACCTCAACAACTGAGTTGCTGTAATAATAAGCATCTGGGCCTTTGAAATCAGTGGATTTTATGATGTTTACGAATGTGAAAATCTAATAACCACCTAAAGAGGGAAGTTTGGACACTCAAATAAACACGTCCCTCCACAATACACTCTTCGCTCCCAACTGCTCCTGTCTAGAAATTGGTGTTCCTTTTTATTTGAACCTCCGTCCTATCGGCGGTGATCACGCTGATGTCCTTCAAACATGGTGGTGAGCAAAGCAACAAGTTTACTTTTCTGTCGACAACAGGCCCAGAGGAATGATACTTGAGATCTTCAGGGAGCACTTAGTCAATGAATGTGGCTAAATACAGACAGCAAGTTAGAAGGAGATGAAAGAGGACAGAGGATAGAGACACGGGTTCAAGCCCCAGCACAACCATTTCCTGGTTTTGTAGGTACACGCGGCCGACTCGAACTGCAAGTGTCTCGGTGAACCCAGTGCTCCCTCTGCAGCCTAGATACTTTGCAGGATTGTGGGGAGCATAGTGTAGGAAAGTGATATTGGGAATATGGTTAACTGTTCTGTACACATGGACAGATGGACAGACAAAAAGATGATTGATTGAGTGATTGATAAATAGATAGACAGACAGATACATAGATATAGGTACATATCGATTAACACAAAGCTACTGCTCATAACAAGAGAGCAATGGTGAAAGCACATAGCAAATCTACAAACAAAAAAGAAGAATGAAATCCAGTTTAAAAAGTGCAGTAAGCCGCCATAAGAAGAAAACAAATCCTATCATTTGCAATAACGTGGATGGAGCTAGAGGGTATTATGCTCAGTCAAACAGGCCAGGCGGAGAAATACATGTACCAAATGATTTCACTCATGTGTGGAGTATGATAACAAAGAAAAACTGAAGGAAAAGACAGCAGCAGACTCACAGAACCCGAGAGTGGACTAACAGTTACCAAAGAGAAAGGGACTGGGTAGGGTTTGTGGGAAGGGAGTAATAAGTGCGGGGAAAAAGAATGGGGGCATTAGGATTATCATGTATAATGTGTAGGGTGGGGTGTCATGGGTAGGGCTGTTCAACACAGAGAAGACATGTAGTGATTCTACAGCATCTTAGTACATGCTGACGGAGAGCGGCTATAACTGGGATTTGGGGTGACTTGGTGAAGAGGGTAGACAGAATAACATAATTTTGTGCATGTGATTGCATATTAATGATAACAAAAAGAATTTAAAAGTGCAGTAAGAGCACAGCTCTCAAATATCAGAATAAAAGTACAGCCTTTGAGTGCTCTAATCGAAAGACACAGGGTTTGAAGAACTGATGAAAACTCAAGACCACCTACGTGCTCCCTTACTGGAGACTCACTTGAGATCCAAGGACACAGACAAACTACAAGCTGAAGGGGCGGGGACAGGTCCCCTACACAAGTGAAACTGAGAAACAAAGAAAGAAATGGATTCTCTTTTGGACCCCAGAGAGAGTCAGTAGAAAATAGCCCTATCTAGCCACCGTGAATTCATTTTGTCTGGTTTCAGCAGTGCTCAGGCATAGATTTAGTGGTGCAGCAACTTCCTTCTCATTTCCTCTCACCTCAGCAAATGAATTGCTGTAATAATATGCGTCTGGACATTTATAATCATTGCTTTTTATGATGTTCACGAATGTAAAGAAGTAATAACCGCCTAAAGAGGGAAGTTTGGACACTCAAATAATCACTTCACTAAACAACGCACTCTTTGTTCCCAACTGCTCCTGTCCAGAAATAGGTGTTAATTCATATTTGTCCCTCCACATATCAGCAGTGATCACGCCAATGTCCCTCAAACATGGTGGTGTGCAAAGGGCCAAGTACACATTTCTGTCGACAACAGGCCAAGACGAAGGATACTCGTGGTCTTCAGGGATCACTTACTCACTGAATGTGGCTAAATAAAGTCAACAAGTGAGGAGGAAGTATAAGAGGACAGAGGACAAAGATACGGGTTCAAGTCCTTTCACCTCCATTTACTGGTTTTGTAAGCACACTCTGCTGACTCTACCTGAAAGCGTATCGGTGAACACAGTGCTCTCCTTATGGCTTAGTTACCTTGCAAGATTTCTGGAAGCATAATGTAGGGAAGAGACATAGGCTATGTTGTTAACTGTTCTGTACATAAGGATAGATGGGCAGACAAAAAGATGATTGTTTCATAGATAGATAGGTAGACAGACGACAGGTGAACGATAGATAGATAGGTACGTAGATTAATAGATGATAGACATCATAGATAGATGATAGGAAGATAGATAGATAGATACATAGATAGATACATAGATACATAGATATATACATACATAGATACATAGATAGACAGACAGACCTTTAGATAGATAGATACAGATACATATCTATTGACACAAAGCTATTGTTCATAACCAGGAGTTGAATGGTGAATAACATAGCTAAACTACAAACAAAAAGGAAGAATGAAATCCAGTTTAAAAAGTGCAGTAAGCAGCCTTAAGAAGAAAACAAATACTACCATTTGCAATGACGTGGATGGAGCAAGACAGTAGTATCTTCAGAAAAATAGGGCAGGCGGATAAAGACAAGTACCAAGTGATTTCACTCATGTGTGGAGTATAACAACAAAGAAAAACTGAAGTAAAAAAACAGCAGCTGACTCACAGAACCCGAGAGTTGACTAAAATTAACCAAAGGAAAAAGGACTGGGCAGGGTGAGTCTGAAGGGAGGGATAAGTGTGGGGAGAAAGAATGGGGGCATTAAGTTTTGCATGTATAATGCGCGGGGTCGGGTGTGCATGGGGAGTACTGTACAACACAGAGAAGACTAGTAGAGATCGTATAGCATCTTACTACTCACTGATGGACAGTGACTGTAACAGGGACTTTTGGGGGGGACATGGTGAAGGGGTCTACATCATCCAACTACGCTGATCGACAGTGACTGAAGAGGTTTTTCGGGGGGACTTGGTGAAGGGGGGAGCATAGTAAACATAATGTTCTTCACGTGATTGTAGATTAATGATAAAAAATATTCTTTAAGTGAAATAAGTGCACAGCTCTGAATCATCAGAATAAAAGATCAGGCACTGAGTGCTGCAAACAAAAGACACAGGGATAAAAGAAGGGATGAAAACTAAGACACCTACGTGCTTACTTACGGGAGACTCACTTGAGATCCAAGGACACAGACAAACTACAAGCCGAAGGTGTGTGGACAAGTACCCTACACGAGTGAAACGGAAAATCAAACAATCAAGCAAATGGATTCTGTTTGAGTCCCCAGAGACAGTCAGCAGAAAATAGCCGTATCTGGCCACCGTGAATTCTTTTTGTTTGGTTTCAACAGTTCCCAGCCATAGATTTAGTGGTGCAGCAACATACTTCTCATTTTCTCTGACCTCAACAACTGAGTTGCTGTAATAATAAGCATCTGGGCCTTTGAAATCAGTGGATTTTATGATGTTTACGAATGTGAAAATCTAATAACCACCTAAAGAGGGAAGTTTGGACACTCAAATAAACACGTCCCTCCACAATACACTCTTCGCTCCCAACTGCTCCTGTCTAGAAATTGGTGTTCCTTTTTATTTGAACCTCCGTCCTATCGGCGGTGATCACGCTGATGTCCTTCAAACATGGTGGTGAGCAAAGCAACAAGTTTACTTTTCTGTCGACAACAGGCCCAGAGGAATGATACTTGAGATCTTCAGGGAGCACTTAGTCAATGAATGTGGCTAAATACAGACAGCAAGTTAGAAGGAGATGAAAGAGGACAGAGGATAGAGACACGGGTTCAAGCCCCAGCACAACCATTTCCTGGTTTTGTAGGTACACGCGGCCGACTCGAACTGCAAGTGTCTCGGTGAACCCAGTGCTCCCTCTGCAGCCTAGATACTTTGCAGGATTGTGGGGAGCATAGTGTAGGAAAGTGATATTGGGAATATGGTTAACTGTTCTGTACACATGGACAGATGGACAGACAAAAAGATGATTGATTGAGTGATTGATAAATAGATAGACAGACAGATACATAGATATAGGTACATATCGATTAACACAAAGCTACTGCTCATAACAAGAGAGCAATGGTGAAAGCACATAGCAAATCTACAAACAAAAAAGAAGAATGAAATCCAGTTTAAAAAGTGCAGTAAGCCGCCATAAGAAGAAAACAAATCCTATCATTTGCAATAACGTGGATGGAGCTAGAGGGTATTATGCTCAGTCAAACAGGCCAGGCGGAGAAATACATGTACCAAATGATTTCACTCATGTGTGGAGTATGATAACAAAGAAAAACTGAAGGAAAAGACAGCAGCAGACTCACAGAACCCGAGAGTGGACTAACAGTTACCAAAGAGAAAGGGACTGGGTAGGGTTTGTGGGAAGGGAGTAATAAGTGCGGGGAAAAAGAATGGGGGCATTAGGATTATCATGTATAATGTGTAGGGTGGGGTGTCATGGGTAGGGCTGTTCAACACAGAGAAGACATGTAGTGATTCTACAGCATCTTAGTACATGCTGACGGAGAGCGGCTGTAACTGGGATTTGGGGTGACTTGGTGAAGAGGGTAGACAGAATAACATAATTTTGTGCATGTGATTGCATATTAATGATAACAAAAAGAATTTAAAAGTGCAGTAAGAGCACAGCTCTCAAATATCAGAATAAAAGTACAGCCTTTGAGTGCTCTAATCGAAAGACACAGGGTTTGAAGAACTGATGAAAACTCAAGACCACCTACGTGCTCCCTTACTGGAGACTCACATGAGATCCAAGGACACAGACAAACTACAAGCTGAAGGGGCGGGGACAGGTCCCCTACACAAGTGAAACTGAGAAACAAAGAAAGAAATGGATTCTCTTTTGGACCCCAGAGAGAGTCAGTAGAAAATAGCCCTATCTAGCCACCGTGAATTCATTTTGTCTGGTTTCAGCAGTGCTCAGGCATAGATTTAGTGGTGCAGCAACTTCCTTCTCATTTCCTCTCACCTCAGCAAATGAATTGCTGTAATAATATGCGTCTGGACATTTATAATCATTGCTTTTTATGATGTTCACGAATGTAAAGAAGTAATAACCGCCTAAAGAGGGAAGTTTGGACACTCAAATAATCACTTCACTAAACAACGCACTCTTTGTTCCCAACTGCTCCTGTCCAGAAATAGGTGTTAATTCATATTTGTCCCTCCACATATCAGCAGTGATCACGCCAATGTCCCTCAAACATGGTGGTGTGCAAAGGGCCAAGTACACATTTCTGTCGACAACAGGCCAAGACGAAGGATACTCGTGGTCTTCAGGGATCACTTACTCACTGAATGTGGCTAAATAAAGTCAACAAGTGAGGAGGAAGTATAAGAGGACAGAGGACAAAGATACGGGTTCAAGTCCTTTCACCTCCATTTACTGGTTTTGTAAGCACACTCTGCTGACTCTACCTGAAAGCGTATCGGTGAACACAGTGCTCTCCTTATGGCTTAGTTACCTTGCAAGATTTCTGGAAGCATAATGTAGGGAAGAGACATAGGCTATGTTGTTAACTGTTCTGTACATAAGGATAGATGGGCAGACAAAAAGATGATTGTTTCATAGATAGATAGGTAGACAGACGACAGGTGAACGATAGATAGATAGGTACGTAGATTAATAGATGATAGACATCATAGATAGATGATAGGAAGATAGATAGATAGATACATAGATAGATACATAGATACATAGATATATACATACATAGATACATAGATAGACAGACAGACCTTTAGATAGATAGATACAGATACATATCTATTGACACAAAGCTATTGTTCATAACCAGGAGTTGAATGGTGAATAACATAGCTAAACTACAAACAAAAAGGAAGAATGAAATCCAGTTTAAAAAGTGCAGTAAGCAGCCTTAAGAAGAAAACAAATACTACCATTTGCAATGACGTGGATGGAGCAAGACAGTAGTATCTTCAGAAAAATAGGGCAGGCGGATAAAGACAAGTACCAAGTGATTTCACTCATGTGTGGAGTATAACAACAAAGAAAAACTGAAGTAAAAAAACAGCAGCTGACTCACAGAACCCGAGAGTTGACTAAAATTAACCAAAGGAAAAAGGACTGGGCAGGGTGAGTCTGAAGGGAGGGATAAGTGTGGGGAGAAAGAATGGGGGCATTAAGTTTTGCATGTATAATGCGCGGGGTCGGGTGTGCATGGGGAGTACTGTACAACACAGAGAAGACTAGTAGAGATCGTATAGCATCTTACTACTCACTGATGGACAGTGACTGTAACAGGGACTTTTGGGGGGGACATGGTGAAGGGGTCTACATCATCCAACTACGCTGATCGACAGTGACTGAAGAGGTTTTTCGGGGGGACTTGGTGAAGGGGGGAGCATAGTAAACATAATGTTCTTCACGTGATTGTAGATTAATGATAAAAAATATTCTTTAAGTGAAATAAGTGCACAGCTCTGAATCATCAGAATAAAAGATCAGGCACTGAGTGCTGCAAACAAAAGACACAGGGATAAAAGAAGGGATGAAAACTAAGACACCTACGTGCTTACTTACGGGAGACTCACTTGAGATCCAAGGACACAGACAAACTACAAGCCGAAGGTGTGTGGACAAGTACCCTACACGAGTGAAACGGAAAATCAAACAATCAAGCAAATGGATTCTGTTTGAGTCCCCAGAGACAGTCAGCAGAAAATAGCCGTATCTGGCCACCGTGAATTCTTTTTGTTTGGTTTCAACAGTTCCCAGCCATAGATTTAGTGGTGCAGCAACATACTTCTCATTTTCTCTGACCTCAACAACTGAGTTGCTGTAATAATAAGCATCTGGGCCTTTGAAATCAGTGGATTTTATGATGTTTACGAATGTGAAAATCTAATAACCACCTAAAGAGGGAAGTTTGGACACTCAAATAAACACGTCCCTCCACAATACACTCTTCGCTCCCAACTGCTCCTGTCTAGAAATTGGTGTTCCTTTTTATTTGAACCTCCGTCCTATCGGCGGTGATCACGCTGATGTCCTTCAAACATGGTGGTGAGCAAAGCAACAAGTTTACTTTTCTGTCGACAACAGGCCCAGAGGAATGATACTTGAGATCTTCAGGGAGCACTTAGTCAATGAATGTGGCTAAATACAGACAGCAAGTTAGAAGGAGATGAAAGAGGACAGAGGATAGAGACACGGGTTCAAGCCCCAGCACAACCATTTCCTGGTTTTGTAGGTACACGCGGCCGACTCGAACTGCAAGTGTCTCGGTGAACCCAGTGCTCCCTCTGCAGCCTAGATACTTTGCAGGATTGTGGGGAGCATAGTGTAGGAAAGTGATATTGGGAATATGGTTAACTGTTCTGTACACATGGACAGATGGACAGACAAAAAGATGATTGATTGAGTGATTGATAAATAGATAGACAGACAGATACATAGATATAGGTACATATCGATTAACACAAAGCTACTGCTCATAACAAGAGAGCAATGGTGAAAGCACATAGCAAATCTACAAACAAAAAAGAAGAATGAAATCCAGTTTAAAAAGTGCAGTAAGCCGCCATAAGAAGAAAACAAATCCTATCATTTGCAATAACGTGGATGGAGCTAGAGGGTATTATGCTCAGTCAAACAGGCCAGGCGGAGAAATACATGTACCAAATGATTTCACTCATGTGTGGAGTATGATAACAAAGAAAAACTGAAGGAAAAGACAGCAGCAGACTCACAGAACCCGAGAGTGGACTAACAGTTACCAAAGAGAAAGGGACTGGGTAGGGTTTGTGGGAAGGGAGTAATAAGTGCGGGGAAAAAGAATGGGGGCATTAGGATTATCATGTATAATGTGAAGGGTGGGGTGTCATGGGTAGGGCTGTTCAACACAGAGAAGACATGTAGTGATTCTACAGCATCTTAGTACATGCTGACGGAGAGCGGCTATAACTGGGATTTGGGGTGACTTGGTGAAGAGGGTAGACAGAATAACATAATTTTGTGCATGTGATTGCATATTAATGATAACAAAAAGAATTTAAAAGTGCAGTAAGAGCACAGCTCTCAAATATCAGAATAAAAGTACAGCCTTTGAGTGCTCTAATCGAAAGACACAGGGTTTGAAGAACTGATGAAAACTCAAGACCACCTACGTGCTCCCTTACTGGAGACTCACTTGAGATCCAAGGACACAGACAAACTACAAGCTGAAGGGGCGGGGACAGGTCCCCTACACAAGTGAAACTGAGAAACAAAGAAAGAAATGGATTCTCTTTTGGACCCCAGAGAGAGTCAGTAGAAAATAGCCCTATCTAGCCACCGTGAATTCATTTTGTCTGGTTTCAGCAGTGCTCAGGCATAGATTTAGTGGTGCAGCAACTTCCTTCTCATTTCCTCTCACCTCAGCAAATGAATTGCTGTAATAATATGCGTCTGGACATTTATAATCATTGCTTTTTATGATGTTCACGAATGTAAAGAAGTAATAACCGCCTAAAGAGGGAAGTTTGGACACTCAAATAATCACTTCACTAAACAACGCACTCTTTGTTCCCAACTGCTCCTGTCCAGAAATAGGTGTTAATTCATATTTGTCCCTCCACATATCAGCAGTGATCACGCCAATGTCCCTCAAACATGGTGGTGTGCAAAGGGCCAAGTACACATTTCTGTCGACAACAGGCCAAGACGAAGGATACTCGTGGTCTTCAGGGATCACTTACTCACTGAATGTGGCTAAATAAAGTCAACAAGTGAGGAGGAAGTATAAGAGGACAGAGGACAAAGATACGGGTTCAAGTCCTTTCACCTCCATTTACTGGTTTTGTAAGCACACTCTGCTGACTCTACCTGAAAGCGTATCGGTGAACACAGTGCTCTCCTTATGGCTTAGTTACCTTGCAAGATTTCTGGAAGCATAATGTAGGGAAGAGACATAGGCTATGTTGTTAACTGTTCTGTACATAAGGATAGATGGGCAGACAAAAAGATGATTGTTTCATAGATAGATAGGTAGACAGACGACAGGTGAACGATAGATAGATAGGTACGTAGATTAATAGATGATAGACATCATAGATAGATGATAGGAAGATAGATAGATAGATACATAGATAGATACATAGATACATAGATATATACATACATAGATACATAGATAGACAGACAGACCTTTAGATAGATAGATACAGATACATATCTATTGACACAAAGCTATTGTTCATAACCAGGAGTTGAATGGTGAATAACATAGCTAAACTACAAACAAAAAGGAAGAATGAAATCCAGTTTAAAAAGTGCAGTAAGCAGCCTTAAGAAGAAAACAAATACTACCATTTGCAATGACGTGGATGGAGCAAGACAGTAGTATCTTCAGAAAAATAGGGCAGGCGGATAAAGACAAGTACCAAGTGATTTCACTCATGTGTGGAGTATAACAACAAAGAAAAACTGAAGTAAAAAAACAGTAGCTGACTCACAGAACCCGAGAGTTGACTAAAATTAACCAAAGGAAAAAGGACTGGGCAGGGTGAGTCTGAAGGGAGGGATAAGTGTGGGGAGAAAGAATGGGGGCATTAAGTTTTGCATGTATAATGCGCGGGGTCGGGTGTGCATGGGGAGTACTGTACAACACAGAGAAGACTAGTAGAGATCGTATAGCATCTTACTACTCACTGATGGACAGTGACTGTAACAGGGACTTTTGTGGGGGACATGGTGAAGGGGTCTACATCATCCAACTACGCTGATCGACAGTGACTGAAGAGGTTTTTCGGGGGGACTTGGTGAAGGGGGGAGCATAGTAAACATAATGTTCTTCACGTGATTGTAGATTAATGATAAAAAATATTCTTTAAGTGAAATAAGTGCACAGCTCTGAATCATCAGAATAAAAGATCAGGCACTGTGTGCTGCAAACAAAAGACACAGGGATAAAAGAAGGGATGAAAACTAAGACACCTACGTGCTTACTTACGGGAGACTCACTTGAGATCCAAGGACACAGACAAACTACAAGCCGAAGGTGTGTGGACAAGTACCCTACACGAGTGAAACGGAAAATCAAACAATCAAGCAAATGGATTCTGTTTGAGTCCCCAGAGACAGTCAGCAGAAAATAGCCGTATCTGGCCACCGTGAATTCTTTTTGTTTGGTTTCAACAGTTCCCAGCCATAGATTTAGTGGTGCAGCAACATACTTCTCATTTTCTCTGACCTCAACAACTGAGTTGCTGTAATAATAAGCATCTGGGCCTTTGAAATCAGTGGATTTTATGATGTTTACGAATGTGAAAATCTAATAACCACCTAAAGAGGGAAGTTTGGACACTCAAATAAACACGTCCCTCCACAATACACTCTTCGCTCCCAACTGCTCCTGTCTAGAAATTGGTGTTCCTTTTTATTTGAACCTCCGTCCTATCGGCGGTGATCACGCTGATGTCCTTCAAACATGGTGGTGAGCAAAGCAACAAGTTTACTTTTCTGTCGACAACAGGCCCAGAGGAATGATACTTGAGATCTTCAGGGAGCACTTAGTCAATGAATGTGGCTAAATACAGACAGCAAGTTAGAAGGAGATGAAAGAGGACAGAGGATAGAGACACGGGTTCAAGCCCCAGCACAACCATTTCCTGGTTTTGTAGGTACACGCGGCCGACTCGAACTGCAAGTGTCTCGGTGAACCCAGTGCTCCCTCTGCAGCCTAGATACTTTGCAGGATTGTGGGGAGCATAGTGTAGGAAAGTGATATTGGGAATATGGTTAACTGTTCTGTACACATGGACAGATGGACAGACAAAAAGATGATTGATTGAGTGATTGATAAATAGATAGACAGACAGATACATAGATATAGGTACATATCGATTAACACAAAGCTACTGCTCATAACAAGAGAGCAATGGTGAAAGCACATAGCAAATCTACAAACAAAAAAGAAGAATGAAATCCAGTTTAAAAAGTGCAGTAAGCCGCCATAAGAAGAAAACAAATCCTATCATTTGCAATAACGTGGATGGAGCTAGAGGGTATTATGCTCAGTCAAACAGGCCAGGCGGAGAAATACATGTACCAAATGATTTCACTCATGTGTGGAGTATGATAACAAAGAAAAACTGAAGGAAAAGACAGCAGCAGACTCACAGAACCCGAGAGTGGACTAACAGTTACCAAAGAGAAAGGGACTGGGTAGGGTTTGTGGGAAGGGAGTAATAAGTGCGGGGAAAAAGAATGGGGGCATTAGGATTATCATGTATAATGTGTAGGGTGGGGTGTCATGGGTAGGGCTGTTCAACACAGAGAAGACATGTAGTGATTCTACAGCATCTTAGTACATGCTGACGGAGAGCGGCTATAACTGGGATTTGGGGTGACTTGGTGAAGAGGGTAGACAGAAAAACATAATTTTGTGCATGTGATTGCATATTAATGATAACAAAAAGAATTTAAAAGTGCAGTAAGAGCACAGCTCTCAAATATCAGAATAAAAGTACAGCCTTTGAGTGCTCTAATCGAAAGACACAGGGTTTGAAGAACTGATGAAAACTCAAGACCACCTACGTGCTCCCTTACTGGAGACTCACTTGAGATCCAAGGACACAGACAAACTACAAGCTGAAGGGGCGGGGATAGGTCCCCTACACAAGTGAAACTGAGAAACAAAGAAAGAAATGGATTCTCTTTTGGACCCCAGAGAGAGTCAGTAGAAAATAGCCCTATCTAGCCACCGTGAATTCATTTTGTCTGGTTTCAGCAGTGCTCAGGCATAGATTTAGTGGTGCAGCAACTTCCTTCTCATTTCCTCTCACCTCAGCAAATGAATTGCTGTAATAATATGCGTCTGGACATTTATAATCATTGCTTTTTATGATGTTCACGAATGTAAAGAAGTAATAACCGCCTAAAGAGGGAAGTTTGGACACTCAAATAATCACTTCACTAAACAACGCACTCTTTGTTCCCAACTGCTCCTGTCCAGAAATAGGTGTTAATTCATATTTGTCCCTCCACATATCAGCAGTGATCACGCCAATGTCCCTCAAACATGGTGGTGTGCAAAGGGCCAAGTACACATTTCTGTCGACAACAGGCCAAGACGAAGGATACTCGTGGTCTTCAGGGATCACTTACTCACTGAATGTGGCTAAATAAAGTCAACAAGTGAGGAGGAAGTATAAGAGGACAGAGGACAAAGATACGGGTTCAAGTCCTTTCACCTCCATTTACTGGTTTTGTAAGCACACTCTGCTGACTCTACCTGAAAGCGTATCGGTGAACACAGTGCTCTCCTTATGGCTTAGTTACCTTGCAAGATTTCTGGAAGCATAATGTAGGGAAGAGACATAGGCTATGTTGTTAACTGTTCTGTACATAAGGATAGATGGGCAGACAAAAAGATGATTGTTTCATAGATAGATAGGTAGACAGACGACAGGTGAACGATAGATAGATAGGTACGTAGATTAATAGATGATAGACATCATAGATAGATGATAGGAAGATAGATAGATAGATACATAGATAGATACATAGATACATAGATATATACATACATAGATACATAGATAGACAGACAGACCTTTAGATAGATAGATACAGATACATATCTATTGACACAAAGCTATTGTTCATAACCAGGAGTTGAATGGTGAATAACATAGCTAAACTACAAACAAAAAGGAAGAATGAAATCCAGTTTAAAAAGTGCAGTAAGCAGCCTTAAGAAGAAAACAAATACTACCATTTGCAATGACGTGGATGGAGCAAGACAGTAGTATCTTCAGAAAAATAGGGCAGGCGGATAAAGACAAGTACCAAGTGATTTCACTCATGTGTGGAGTATAACAACAAAGAAAAACTGAAGTAAAAAAACAGCAGCTGACTCACAGAACCCGAGAGTTGACTAAAATTAACCAAAGGAAAAAGGACTGGGCAGGGTGAGTCTGAAGGGAGGGATAAGTGTGGGGAGAAAGAATGGGGGCATTAAGTTTTGCATGTATAATGCGCGGGGTCGGGTGTGCATGGGGAGTACTGTACAACACAGAGAAGACTAGTAGAGATCGTATAGCATCTTACTACTCACTGATGGACAGTGACTGTAACAGGGACTTTTGTGGGGGACATGGTGAAGGGGTCTACATCATCCAACTACGCTGATCGACAGTGACTGAAGAGGTTTTTCGGGGGGACTTGGTGAAGGGGGGAGCATAGTAAACATAATGTTCTTCACGTGATTGTAGATTAATGATAAAAAATATTCTTTAAGTGAAATAAGTGCACAGCTCTGAATCATCAGAATAAAAGATCAGGCACTGTGTGCTGCAAACAAAAGACACAGGGATAAAAGAAGGGATGAAAACTAAGACACCTACGTGCTTACTTACGGGAGACTCACTTGAGATCCAAGGACACAGACAAACTACAAGCCGAAGGTGTGTGGACAAGTACCCTACACGAGTGAAACGGAAAATCAAACAATCAAGCAAATGGATTCTGTTTGAGTCCCCAGAGACAGTCAGCAGAAAATAGCCGTATCTGGCCACCGTGAATTCTTTTTGTTTGGTTTCAACAGTTCCCAGCCATAGATTTAGTGGTGCAGCAACATACTTCTCATTTTCTCTGACCTCAACAACTGAGTTGCTGTAATAATAAGCATCTGGGCCTTTGAAATCAGTGGATTTTATGATGTTTACGAATGTGAAAATCTAATAACCACCTAAAGAGGGAAGTTTGGACACTCAAATAAACACGTCCCTCCACAATACACTCTTCGCTCCCAACTGCTCCTGTCTAGAAATTGGTGTTCCTTTTTATTTGAACCTCCGTCCTATCGGCGGTGATCACGCTGATGTCCTTCAAACATGGTGGTGAGCAAAGCAACAAGTTTACTTTTCTGTCGACAACAGGCCCAGAGGAATGATACTTGAGATCTTCAGGGAGCACTTAGTCAATGAATGTGGCTAAATACAGACAGCAAGTTAGAAGGAGATGAAAGAGGACAGAGGATAGAGACACGGGTTCAAGCCCCAGCACAACCATTTCCTGGTTTTGTAGGTACACGCGGCCGACTCGAACTGCAAGTGTCTCGGTGAACCCAGTGCTCCCTCTGCAGCCTAGATACTTTGCAGGATTGTGGGGAGCATAGTGTAGGAAAGTGATATTGGGAATATGGTTAACTGTTCTGTACACATGGACAGATGGACAGACAAAAAGATGATTGATTGAGTGATTGATAAATAGATAGACAGACAGATACATAGATATAGGTACATATCGATTAACACAAAGCTACTGCTCATAACAAGAGAGCAATGGTGAAAGCACATAGCAAATCTACAAACAAAAAAGAAGAATGAAATCCAGTTTAAGAAGTGCAGTAAGCCGCCATAAGAAGAAAACAAATCCTATCATTTGCAATAACGTGGATGGAGCTAGAGGGTATTATGCTCAGTCAAACAGGCCAGGCGGAGAAATACATGTACCAAATGATTTCACTCATGTGTGGAGTATGATAACAAAGAAAAACTGAAGGAAAAGACAGCAGCAGACTCACAGAACCCGAGAGTGGACTAACAGTTACCAAAGAGAAAGGGACTGGGTAGGGTTTGTGGGAAGGGAGTAATAAGTGCGGGGAAAAAGAATGGGGGCATTAGGATTATCATGTATAATGTGTAGGGTGGGGTGTCATGGGTAGGGCTGTTCAACACAGAGAAGACATGTAGTGATTCTACAGCATCTTAGTACATGCTGACGGAGAGCGGCTATAACTGGGATTTGGGGTGACTTGGTGAAGAGGGTAGACAGAATAACATAATTTTGTGCATGTGATTGCATATTAATGATAACAAAAAGAATTTAAAAGTGCAGTAAGAGCACAGCTCTCAAATATCAGAATAAAAGTACAGCCTTTGAGTGCTCTAATCAAAAGACACAGGGTTTGAAGAACTGATGAAAACTCAAGACCACCTACGTGCTCCCTTACTGGAGACTCACTTGAGATCCAAGGACACAGACAAACTACAAGCTGAAGGGGCGGGGATAGGTCCCCTACACAAGTGAAACTGAGAAACAAAGAAAGAAATGGATTCTCTTTTGGACCCCAGAGAGAGTCAGTAGAAAATAGCCCTATCTAGCCACCGTGAATTCATTTTGTCTGGTTTCAGCAGTGCTCAGGCATAGATTTAGTGGTGCAGCAACTTCCTTCTCATTTCCTCTCACCTCAGCAAATGAATTGCTGTAATAATATGCGTCTGGACATTTATAATCATTGCTTTTTATGATGTTCACGAATGTAAAGAAGTAATAACCGCCTAAAGAGGGAAGTTTGGACACTCAAATAATCACTTCACTAAACAACGCACTCTTTGTTCCCAACTGCTCCTGTCCAGAAATAGGTGTTAATTCATATTTGTCCCTCCACATATCAGCAGTGATCACGCCAATGTCCCTCAAACATGGTGGTGTGCAAAGGGCCAAGTACACATTTCTGTCGACAACAGGCCAAAGCGAAGGATACACGTGGTCTTCAGGGATCACTTACTCACTGAATGTGGCTAAATAAAGTCAACAAGTGAGGAGGAAGTATAAGAGGACAGAGGACAAAGATACGGGTTCAAGTCCTTTCACCTCCATTTACTGGTTTTGTAAGCACACTCTGCTGACTCTACCTGAAAGCGTATCGGTGAACACAGTGCTCTCCTTATGGCTTAGTTACCTTGCAAGATTTCTGGAAGCATAATGTAGGGAAGAGACATAGGCTATGTTGTTAACTGTTCTGTACATAAGGATAGATGGGCAGACAAAAAGATGATTGTTTCATAGATAGATAGGTAGACAGACGACAGGTGAACGATAGATAGATAGGTACGTAGATTAATAGATGATAGACATCATAGATAGATGATAGGAAGATAGATAGATAGATACATAGATAGATACATAGATACATAGATATATACATACATAGATACATAGATAGACAGACAGACCTTTAGATAGATAGATACAGATACATATCTATTGACACAAAGCTATTGTTCATAACCAGGAGTTGAATGGTGAATAACATAGCTAAACTACAAACAAAAAGGAAGAATGAAATCCAGTTTAAAAAGTGCAGTAAGCAGCCTTAAGAAGAAAACAAATACTACCATTTGCAATGACGTGGATGGAGCAAGACAGTAGTATCTTCAGAAAAATAGGGCAGGCGGATAAAGACAAGTACCAAGTGATTTCACTCATGTGTGGAGTATAACAACAAAGAAAAACTGAAGTAAAAAAACAGCAGCTGACTCACAGAACCCGAGAGTTGACTAAAATTAACCAAAGGAAAAAGGACTGGGCAGGGTGAGTCTGAAGGGAGGGATAAGTGTGGGGAGAAAGAATGGGGGCATTAAGTTTTGCATGTATAATGCGCGGGGTCGGGTGTGCATGGGGAGTACTGTACAACACAGAGAAGACTAGTAGAGATCGTATAGCATCTTACTACTCACTGATGGACAGTGACTGTAACAGGGACTTTTGGGGGGGACATGGTGAAGGGGTCTACATCATCCAACTACGCTGATCGACAGTGACTGAAGAGGTTTTTCGGGGGGACTTGGTGAAGGGGGGAGCATAGTAAACATAATGTTCTTCACGTGATTGTAGATTAATGATAAAAAATATTCTTTAAGTGAAATAAGTGCACAGCTCTGAATCATCAGAATAAAAGATCAGGCACTGAGTGCTGCAAACAAAAGACACAGGGATAAAAGAAGGGATGAAAACTAAGACACCTACGTGCTTACTTACGGGAGACTCACTTGAGATCCAAGGACACAGACAAACTACAAGCCGAAGGTGTGTGGACAAGTACCCTACACGAGTGAAACGGAAAATCAAACAATCAAGCAAATGGATTCTGTTTGAGTCCCCAGAGACAGTCAGCAGAAAATAGCCGTATCTGGCCACCGTGAATTCTTTTTGTTTGGTTTCAACAGTTCCCAGCCATAGATTTAGTGGTGCAGCAACATACTTCTCATTTTCTCTGACCTCAACAACTGAGTTGCTGTAATAATAAGCATCTGGGCCTTTGAAATCAGTGGATTTTATGATGTTTACGAATGTGAAAATCTAATAACCACCTAAAGAGGGAAGTTTGGACACTCAAATAAACACGTCCCTCCACAATACACTCTTCGCTCCCAACTGCTCCTGTCTAGAAATTGGTGTTCCTTTTTATTTGAACCTCCGTCCTATCGGCGGTGATCACGCTGATGTCCTTCAAACATGGTGGTGAGCAAAGCAACAAGTTTACTTTTCTGTCGACAACAGGCCCAGAGGAATGATACTTGAGATCTTCAGGGAGCACTTAGTCAATGAATGTGGCTAAATACAGACAGCAAGTTAGAAGGAGATGAAAGAGGACAGAGGATAGAGACACGGGTTCAAGCCCCAGCACAACCATTTCCTGGTTTTGTAGGTACACGCGGCCGACTCCAACTGCAAGTGTCTCGGTGAACCCAGTGCTCCCTCTGCAGCCTAGATACTTTGCAGGATTGTGGGGAGCATAGTGTAGGAAAGTGATATTGGGAATATGGTTAACTGTTCTGTACACATGGACAGATGGACAGACAAAAAGATGATTGATTGAGTGATTGATAAATAGATAGACAGACAGATACATAGATATAGGTACATATCGATTAACACAAAGCTACTGCTCATAACAAGAGAGCAATGGTGAAAGCACATAGCAAATCTACAAACAAAAAAGAAGAATGAAATCCAGTTTAAAAAGTGCAGTAAGCCGCCATAAGAAGAAAACAAATCCTATCATTTGCAATAACGTGGATGGAGCTAGAGGGTATTATGCTCAGTCAAACAGGCCAGGCGGAGAAATACATGTACCAAATGATTTCACTCATGTGTGGAGTATGATAACAAAGAAAAACTGAAGGAAAAGACAGCAGCAGACTCACAGAACCCGAGAGTGGACTAACAGTTACCAAAGAGAAAGGGACTGGGTAGGGTTTGTGGGAAGGGAGTAATAAGTGCGGGGAAAAAGAATGGGGGCATTAGGATTATCATGTATAATGTGTAGGGTGGGGTGTCATGGGTAGGGCTGTTCAACACAGAGAAGACATGTAGTGATTCTACAGCATCTTAGTACATGCTGACGGAGAGCGGCTATAACTGGGATTTGGGGTGACTTGGTGAAGAGGGTAGACAGAATAACATAATTTTGTGCATGTGATTGCATATTAATGATAACAAAAAGAATTTAAAAGTGCAGTAAGAGCACAGCTCTCAAATATCAGAATAAAAGTACAGCCTTTGAGTGCTCTAATCAAAAGACACAGGGTTTGAAGAACTGATGAAAACTCAAGACCACCTACGTGCTCCCTTACTGGAGACTCACTTGAGATCCAAGGACACAGACAAACTACAAGCTGAAGGGGCGGGGACAGGTCCCCTACACAAGTGAAACTGAGAAACAAAGAAAGAAATGGATTCTCTTTTGGACCCCAGAGAGAGTCAGTAGAAAATAGCCCTATCTAGCCACCGTGAATTCATTTTGTCTGGTTTCAGCAGTGCTCAGGCATAGATTTAGTGGTGCAGCAACTTCCTTCTCATTTCCTCTCACCTCAGCAAATGAATTGCTGTAATAATATGCGTCTGGACATTTATAATCATTGCTTTTTATGATGTTCACGAATGTAAAGAAGTAATAACCGCCTAAAGAGGGAAGTTTGGACACTCAAATAATCACTTCACTAAACAACGCACTCTTTGTTCCCAACTGCTCCTGTCCAGAAATAGGTGTTAATTCATATTTGTCCCTCCACATATCAGCAGTGATCACGCCAATGTCCCTCAAACATGGTGGTGTGCAAAGGGCCAAGTACACATTTCTGTCGACAACAGGCCAAGACGAAGGATACTTGTGGTCTTCAGGGATCACTTACTCACTGAATGTGGCTAAATAAAGTCAACAAGTGAGGAGGAAGTATAAGAGGACAGAGGACAAAGATACGGGTTCAAGTCCTTTCACCTCCATTTACTGGTTTTGTAAGCACACTCTGCTGACTCTACCTGAAAGCGTATCGGTGAACACAGTGCTCTCCTTATGGCTTAGTTACCTTGCAAGATTTCTGGAAGCATAATGTAGGGAAGAGACATAGGCTATGTTGTTAACTGTTCTGTACATAAGGATAGATGGGCAGACAAAAAGATGATTGTTTCATAGATAGATAGGTAGACAGACGACAGGTGAACGATAGATAGATAGGTACGTAGATTAATAGATGATAGACATCATAGATAGATGATAGGAAGAT
This sequence comes from Manis pentadactyla, assembly GCF_030020395.1. Taxonomy (NCBI): domain Eukaryota; kingdom Metazoa; phylum Chordata; class Mammalia; order Pholidota; family Manidae; genus Manis; species Manis pentadactyla. Next base: position 42,518,174 of record NC_080031.1, on the reverse strand, counting down.
AGATAGATAGATACATAGATAGATACATAGATACATAGATATATACATACATAGATACATAGATAGACAGACAGACCTTTAGATAGATAGATACAGATACATATCTATTGACACAAAGCTATTGTTCATAACCAGGAGTTGAATGGTGAATAACATAGCTAAACTACAAACAAAAAGGAAGAATGAAATCCAGTTTAAAAAGTGCAGTAAGCAGCCTTAAGAAGAAAACAAATACTACCATTTGCAATGACGTGGATGGAGCAAGACAGTAGTATCTTCAGAAAAATAGGGCAGGCGGATAAAGACAAGTACCAAGTGATTTCACTCATGTGTGGAGTATAACAACAAAGAAAAACTGAAGTAAAAAAACAGCAGCTGACTCACAGAACCCGAGAGTTGACTAAAATTAACCAAAGGAAAAAGGACTGGGCAGGGTGAGTCTGAAGGGAGGGATAAGTGTGGGGAGAAAGAATGGGGGCATTAAGTTTTGCATGTATAATGCGCGGGGTCGGGTGTGCATGGGGAGTACTGTACAACACAGAGAAGACTAGTAGAGATCGTATAGCATCTTACTACTCACTGATGGACAGTGACTGTAACAGGGACTTTTGGGGGGGACATGGTGAAGGGGTCTACATCATCCAACTACGCTGATCGACAGTGACTGAAGAGGTTTTTCGGGGGGACTTGGTGAAGGGGGGAGCATAGTAAACATAATGTTCTTCACGTGATTGTAGATTAATGATAAAAAATATTCTTTAAGTGAAATAAGTGCACAGCTCTGAATCATCAGAATAAAAGATCAGGCACTGAGTGCTGCAAACAAAAGACACAGGGATAAAAGAAGGGATGAAAACTAAGACACCTACGTGCTTACTTACGGGAGACTCACTTGAGATCCAAGGACACAGACAAACTACAAGCCGAAGGTGTGTGGACAAGTACCCTACACGAGTGAAACGGAAAATCAAACAATCAAGCAAATGGATTCTGTTTGAGTCCCCAGAGACAGTCAGCAGAAAATAGCCGTATCTGGCCACCGTGAATTCTTTTTGTTTGGTTTCAACAGTTCCCAGCCATAGATTTAGTGGTGCAGCAACATACTTCTCATTTTCTCTGACCTCAACAACTGAGTTGCTGTAATAATAAGCATCTGGGCCTTTGAAATCAGTGGATTTTATGATGTTTACGAATGTGAAAATCTAATAACCACCTAAAGAGGGAAGTTTGGACACTCAAATAAACACGTCCCTCCACAATACACTCTTCGCTCCCAACTGCTCCTGTCTAGAAATTGGTGTTCCTTTTTATTTGAACCTCCGTCCTATCGGCGGTGATCACGCTGATGTCCTTCAAACATGGTGGTGAGCAAAGCAACAAGTTTACTTTTCTGTCGACAAGAGGCCCAGAGGAATGATACTTGAGATCTTCAGGGAGCACTTAGTCAATGAATGTGGCTAAATACAGACAGCAAGTTAGAAGGAGATGAAAGAGGACAGAGGATAGAGACACGGGTTCAAGCCCCAGCACAACCATTTCCTGGTTTTGTAGGTACACGCGGCCGACTCGAACTGCAAGTGTCTCGGTGAACCCAGTGCTCCCTCTGCAGCCTAGATACTTTGCAGGATTGTGGGGAGCATAGTGTAGGAAAGTGATATTGGGAATATGGTTAACTGTTCTGTACACATGGACAGATGGACAGACAAAAAGATGATTGATTGAGTGATTGATAAATAGATAGACAGACAGATACATAGATATAGGTACATATCGATTAACACAAAGCTACTGCTCATAACAAGAGAGCAATGGTGAAAGCACATAGCAAATCTACAAACAAAAAAGAAGAATGAAATCCAGTTTAAAAAGTGCAGTAAGCCGCCATAAGAAGAAAACAAATCCTATCATTTGCAATAACGTGGATGGAGCTAGAGGGTATTATGCTCAGTCAAACAGGCCAGGCGGAGAAATACATGTACCAAATGATTTCACTCATGTGTGGAGTATGATAACAAAGAAAAACTGAAGGAAAAGACAGCAGCAGACTCACAGAACCCGAGAGTGGACTAACAGTTACCAAAGAGAAAGGGACTGGGTAGGGTTTGTGGGAAGGGAGTAATAAGTGCGGGGAAAAAGAATGGGGGCATTAGGATTATCATGTATAATGTGTAGGGTGGGGTGTCATGGGTAGGGCTGTTCAACACAGAGAAGACATGTAGTGATTCTACAGCATCTTAGTACATGCTGACGGAGAGCGGCTATAACTGGGATTTGGGGTGACTTGGTGAAGAGGGTAGACAGAATAACATAATTTTGTGCATGTGATTGCATATTAATGATAACAAAAAGAATTTAAAAGTGCAGTAAGAGCACAGCTCTCAAATATCAGAATAAAAGTACAGCCTTTGAGTGCTCTAATCAAAAGACACAGGGTTTGAAGAACTGATGAAAACTCAAGACCACCTACGTGCTCCCTTACTGGAGACTCACTTGAGATCCAAGGACACAGACAAACTACAAGCTGAAGGGGCGGGGACAGGTCCCCTACACAAGTGAAACTGAGAAACAAAGAAAGAAATGGATTCTCTTTTGGACCCCAGAGAGAGTCAGTAGAAAATAGCCCTATCTAGCCACCGTGAATTCATTTTGTCTGGTTTCAGCAGTGCTCAGGCATAGATTTAGTGGTGCAGCAACTTCCTTCTCATTTCCTCTCACCTCAGCAAATGAATTGCTGTAATAATATGCGTCTGGACATTTATAATCATTGCTTTTTATGATGTTCACGAATGTAAAGAAGTAATAACCGCCTAAAGAGGGAAGTTTGGACACTCAAATAATCACTTCACTAAACAACGCACTCTTTGTTCCCAACTGCTCCTGTCCAGAAATAGGTGTTAATTCATATTTGTCCCTCCACATATCAGCAGTGATCACGCCAATGTCCCTCAAACATGGTGGTGTGCAAAGGGCCAAGTACACATTTCTGTCGACAACAGGCCAAGACGAAGGATACTTGTGGTCTTCAGGGATCACTTACTCACTGAATGTGGCTAAATAAAGTCAACAAGTGAGGAGGAAGTATAAGAGGACAGAGGACAAAGATACGGGTTCAAGTCCTTTCACCTCCATTTACTGGTTTTGTAAGCACACTCTGCTGACTCTACCTGAAAGCGTATCGGTGAACACAGTGCTCTCCTTATGGCTTAGTTACCTTGCAAGATTTCTGGAAGCATAATGTAGGGAAGAGACATAGGCTATGTTGTTAACTGTTCTGTACATAAGAATAGATGGGCAGACAAAAAGATGATTGTTTCATAGATAGATAGGTAGACAGACGACAGGTGAACGATAGATAGATAGGTACGTAGATTAATAGATGATAGACATCATAGATAGATGATAGGAAGATAGATAGATAGATACATAGATAGATACATAGATACATAGATATATACATACATAGATACATAGATAGACAGACAGACCTTTAGATAGATAGATACAGATACATATCTATTGACACAAAGCTATTGTTCATAACCAGGAGTTGAATGGTGAATAACATAGCTAAACTACAAACAAAAAGGAAGAATGAAATCCAGTTTAAAAAGTGCAGTAAGCAGCCTTAAGAAGAAAACAAATACTACCATTTGCAATGACGTGGATGGAGCAAGACAGTAGTATCTTCAGAAAAATAGGGCAGGCGGATAAAGACAAGTACCAAGTGATTTCACTCATGTGTGGAGTATAACAATAAAGAAAAACTGAAGTAAAAAAACAGCAGCTGACTCACAGAACCCGAGAGTTGACTAAAATTAACCAAAGGAAAAAGGACTGGGCAGGGTGAGTCTGAAGGGAGGGATAAGTGTGGGGAGAAAGAATGGGGGCATTAAGTTTTGCATGTATAATGCGCGGGGTCGGGTGTGCATGGGGAGTACTGTACAACACAGAGAAGACTAGTAGAGATCGTATAGCATCTTACTACTCACTGATGGACAGTGACTGTAACAGGGACTTTTGGGGGGGACATGGTGAAGGGGTCTACATCATCCAACTACGCTGATCGACAGTGACTGAAGAGGTTTTTCGGGGGGACTTGGTGAAGGGGGGAGCATAGTAAACATAATGTTCTTCACGTGATTGTAGATTAATGATAAAAAATATTCTTTAAGTGAAATAAGTGCACAGCTCTGAATCATCAGAATAAAAGATCAGGCACTGAGTGCTGCAAACAAAAGACACAGGGATAAAAGAAGGGATGAAAACTAAGACACCTACGTGCTTACTTACGGGAGACTCACTTGAGATCCAAGGACACAGACAAACTACAAGCCGAAGGTGTGTGGACAAGTACCCTACACGAGTGAAACGGAAAATCAAACAATCAAGCAAATGGATTCTGTTTGAGTCCCCAGAGACAGTCAGCAGAAAATAGCCGTATCTGGCCACCGTGAATTCTTTTTGTTTGGTTTCAACAGTTCCCAGCCATAGATTTAGTGGTGCAGCAACATACTTCTCATTTTCTCTGACCTCAACAACTGAGTTGCTGTAATAATAAGCATCTGGGCCTTTGAAATCAGTGGATTTTATGATGTTTACGAATGTGAAAATCTAATAACCACCTAAAGAGGGAAGTTTGGACACTCAAATAAACACGTCCCTCCACAATACACTCTTCGCTCCCAACTGCTCCTGTCTAGAAATTGGTGTTCCTTTTTATTTGAACCTCCGTCCTATCGGCGGTGATCACGCTGATGTCCTTCAAACATGGTGGTGAGCAAAGCAACAAGTTTACTTTTCTGTCGACAACAGGCCCAGAGGAATGATACTTGAGATCTTCAGGGAGCACTTAGTCAATGAATGTGGCTAAATACAGACAGCAAGTTAGAAGGAGATGAAAGAGGACAGAGGATAGAGACACGGGTTCAAGCCCCAGCACAACCATTTCCTGGTTTTGTAGGTACACGCGGCCGACTCGAACTGCAAGTGTCTCGGTGAACCCAGTGCTCCCTCTGCAGCCTAGATACTTTGCAGGATTGTGGGGAGCATAGTGTAGGAAAGTGATATTGGGAATATGGTTAACTGTTCTGTACACATGGACAGATGGACAGACAAAAAGATGATTGATTGAGTGATTGATAAATAGATAGACAGACAGATACATAGATATAGGTACATATCGATTAACACAAAGCTACTGCTCATAACAAGAGAGCAATGGTGAAAGCACATAGCAAATCTACAAACAAAAAAGAAGAATGAAATCCAGTTTAAAAAGTGCAGTAGCCGCCATAAAAAGAAAACAAATCCTATCATTTGCAATAACGTGGATGGAGCTAGAGGGTATTATGCTCAGTCAAACAGGCCAGGCGGAGAAATACATGTACCAAATGATTTCACTCATGTGTGGAGTATGATAACAAAGAAAAACTGAAGGAAAAGACAGCAGCAGACTCACAGAACCCGAGAGTGGACTAACAGTTACCAAAGAGAAAGGGACTGGGTAGGGTTTGTGGGAAGGGAGTAATAAGTGCGGGGAAAAAGAATGGGGGCATTAGGATTATCATGTATAATGTGTAGGGTGGGGTGTCATGGGTAGGGCTGTTCAACACAGAGAAGACATGTAGTGATTCTACAGCATCTTAGTACATGCTGACGGAGAGCGGCTATAACTGGGATTTGGGGTGACTTGGTGAAGAGGGTAGACAGAATAACATAATTTTGTGCATGTGATTGCATATTAATGATAACAAAAAGAATTTAAAAGTGCAGTAAGAGCACAGCTCTCAAATATCAGAATAAAAGTACAGCCTTTGAGTGCTCTAATCAAAAGACACAGGGTTTGAAGAACTGATGAAAACTCAAGACCACCTACGTGCTCCCTTACTGGAGACTCACTTGAGATCCAAGGACACAGACAAACTACAAGCTGAAGGGGCGGGGACAGGTCCCCTACACAAGTGAAACTGAGAAACAAAGAAAGAAATGGATTCTCTTTTGGACCCCAGAGAGAGTCAGTAGAAAATAGCCCTATCTAGCCACCGTGAATTCATTTTGTCTGGTTTCAGCAGTGCTCAGGCATAGATTTAGTGGTGCAGCAACTTCCTTCTCATTTCCTCTCACCTCAGCAAATGAATTGCTGTAATAATATGCGTCTGGACATTTATAATCATTGCTTTTTATGATGTTCACGAATGTAAAGAAGTAATAACCGCCTAAAGAGGGAAGTTTGGACACTCAAATAATCACTTCACTAAACAACGCACTCTTTGTTCCCAACTGCTCCTGTCCAGAAATAGGTGTTAATTCATATTTGTCCCTCCACATATCAGCAGTGATCACGCCAATGTCCCTCAAACATGGTGGTGTGCAAAGGGCCAAGTACACATTTCTGTCGACAACAGGCCAAGACGAAGGATACTCGTGGTCTTCAGGGATCACTTACTCACTGAATGTGGCTAAATAAAGTCAACAAGTGAGGAGGAAGTATAAGAGGACAGAGGACAAAGATACGGGTTCAAGTCCTTTCACCTCCATTTACTGGTTTTGTAAGCACACTCTGCTGACTCTACCTGAAAGCGTATCGGTGAACACAGTGCTCTCCTTATGGCTTAGTTACCTTGCAAGATTTCTGGAAGCATAATGTAGGGAAGAGACATAGGCTATGTTGTTAACTGTTCTGTACATAAGGATAGATGGGCAGACAAAAAGATGATTGTTTCATAGATAGATAGGTAGACAGACGACAGGTGAACGATAGATAGATAGGTACGTAGATTAATAGATGATAGACATCATAGATAGATGATAGGAAGATAGATAGATAGATACATAGATAGATACATAGATACATAGATATATACATACATAGATACATAGATAGACAGACAGACCTTTAGATAGATAGATACAGATACATATCTATTGACACAAAGCTATTGTTCATAACCAGGAGTTGAATGGTGAATAACATAGCTAAACTACAAACAAAAAGGAAGAATGAAATCCAGTTTAAAAAGTGCAGTAAGCAGCCTTAAGAAGAAAACAAATACTACCATTTGCAATGACGTGGATGGAGCAAGACAGTAGTATCTTCAGAAAAATAGGGCAGGCGGATAAAGACAAGTACCAAGTGATTTCACTCATGTGTGGAGTATAACAACAAAGAAAAACTGAAGTAAAAAAACAGCAGCTGACTCACAGAACCCGAGAGTTGACTAAAATTAACCAAAGGAAAAAGGACTGGGCAGGGTGAGTCTGAAGGGAGGGATAAGTGTGGGGAGAAAGAATGGGGGCATTAAGTTTTGCATGTATAATGCGCGGGGTCGGGTGTGCATGGGGAGTACTGTACAACACAGAGAAGACTAGTAGAGATCGTATAGCATCTTACTACTCACTGATGGACAGTGACTGTAACAGGGACTTTTGGGGGGGACATGGTGAAGGGGTCTACATCATCCAACTACGCTGATCGACAGTGACTGAAGAGGTTTTTCGGGGGGACTTGGTGAAGGGGGGAGCATAGTAAACATAATGTTCTTCACGTGATTGTAGATTAATGATAAAAAATATTCTTTAAGTGAAATAAGTGCACAGCTCTGAATCATCAGAATAAAAGATCAGGCACTGAGTGCTGCAAACAAAAGACACAGGGATAAAAGAAGGGATGAAAACTAAGACACCTACGTGCTTACTTACGGGAGACTCACTTGAGATCCAAGGACACAGACAAACTACAAGCCGAAGGTGTGTGGACAAGTACCCTACACGAGTGAAACGGAAAATCAAACAATCAAGCAAATGGATTCTGTTTGAGTCCCCAGAGACAGTCAGCAGAAAATAGCCGTATCTGGCCACCGTGAATTCTTTTTGTTTGGTTTCAACAGTTCCCAGCCATAGATTTAGTGGTGCAGCAACATACTTCTCATTTTCTCTGACCTCAACAACTGAGTTGCTGTAATAATAAGCATCTGGGCCTTTGAAATCAGTGGATTTTATGATGTTTACGAATGTGAAAATCTAATAACCACCTAAAGAGGGAAGTTTGGACACTCAAATAAACACGTCCCTCCACAATACACTCTTCGCTCCCAACTGCTCCTGTCTAGAAATTGGTGTTCCTTTTTATTTGAACCTCCGTCCTATCGGCGGTGATCACGCTGATGTCCTTCAAACATGGTGGTGAGCAAAGCAACAAGTTTACTTTTCTGTCGACAACAGGCCCAGAGGAATGATACTTGAGATCTTCAGGGAGCACTTAGTCAATGAATGTGGCTAAATACAGACAGCAAGTTAGAAGGAGATGAAAGAGGACAGAGGATAGAGACACGGGTTCAAGCCCCAGCACAACCATTTCCTGGTTTTGTAGGTACACGCGGCCGACTCGAACTGCAAGTGTCTCGGTGAACCCAGTGCTCCCTCTGCAGCCTAGATACTTTGCAGGATTGTGGGGAGCATAGTGTAGGAAAGTGATATTGGGAATATGGTTAACTGTTCTGTACACATGGACAGATGGACAGACAAAAAGATGATTGATTGAGTGATTGATAAATAGATAGACAGACAGATACATAGATATAGGTACATATCGATTAACACAAAGCTACTGCTCATAACAAGAGAGCAATGGTGAAAGCACATAGCAAATCTACAAACAAAAAAGAAGAATGAAATCCAGTTTAAAAAGTGCAGTAGCCGCCATAAAAAGAAAACAAATCCTATCATTTGCAATAACGTGGATGGAGCTAGAGGGTATTATGCTCAGTCAAACAGGCCAGGCGGAGAAATACATGTACCAAATGATTTCACTCATGTGTGGAGTATGATAACAAAGAAAAACTGAAGGAAAAGACAGCAGCAGACTCACAGAACCCGAGAGTGGACTAACAGTTACCAAAGAGAAAGGGACTGGGTAGGGTTTGTGGGAAGGGAGTAATAAGTGCGGGGAAAAAGAATGGGGGCATTAGGATTATCATGTATAATGTGTAGGGTGGGGTGTCATGGGTAGGGCTGTTCAACACAGAGAAGACATGTAGTGATTCTACAGCATCTTAGTACATGCTGACGGAGAGCGGCTATAACTGGGATTTGGGGTGACTTGGTGAAGAGGGTAGACAGAATAACATAATTTTGTGCATGTGATTGCATATTAATGATAACAAAAAGAATTTAAAAGTGCAGTAAGAGCACAGCTCTCAAATATCAGAATAAAAGTACAGCCTTTGAGTGCTCTAATCAAAAGACACAGGGTTTGAAGAACTGATGAAAACTCAAGACCACCTACGTGCTCCCTTACTGGAGACTCACTTGAGATCCAAGGACACAGACAAACTACAAGCTGAAGGGGCGGGGACAGGTCCCCTACACAAGTGAAACTGAGAAACAAAGAAAGAAATGGATTCTCTTTTGGACCCCAGAGAGAGTCAGTAGAAAATAGCCCTATCTAGCCACCGTGAATTCATTTTGTCTGGTTTCAGCAGTGCTCAGGCATAGATTTAGTGGTGCAGCAACTTCCTTCTCATTTCCTCTCACCTCAGCAAATGAATTGCTGTAATAATATGCGTCTGGACATTTATAATCATTGCTTTTTATGATGTTCACGAATGTAAAGAAGTAATAACCGCCTAAAGAGGGAAGTTTGGACACTCAAATAATCACTTCACTAAACAACGCACTCTTTGTTCCCAACTGCTCCTGTCCAGAAATAGGTGTTAATTCATATTTGTCCCTCCACATATCAGCAGTGATCACGCCAATGTCCCTCAAACATGGTGGTGTGCAAAGGGCCAAGTACACATTTCTGTCGACAACAGGCCAAGACGAAGGATACTCGTGGTCTTCAGGGATCACTTACTCACTGAATGTGGCTAAATAAAGTCAACAAGTGAGGAGGAAGTATAAGAGGACAGAGGACAAAGATACGGGTTCAAGTCCTTTCACCTCCATTTACTGGTTTTGTAAGCACACTCTGCTGACTCTACCTGAAAGCGTATCGGTGAACACAGTGCTCTCCTTATGGCTTAGTTACCTTGCAAGATTTCTGGAAGCATAATGTAGGGAAGAGACATAGGCTATGTTGTTAACTGTTCTGTACATAAGGATAGATGGGCAGACAAAAAGATGATTGTTTCATAGATAGATAGGTAGACAGACGACAGGTGAACGATAGATAGATAGGTACGTAGATTAATAGATGATAGACATCATAGATAGATGATAGGAAGATAGATAGATAGATACATAGATAGATACATAGATACATAGATATATACATACATAGATACATAGATAGACAGACAGACCTTTAGATAGATAGATACAGATACATATCTATTGACACAAAGCTATTGTTCATAACCAGGAGTTGAATGGTGAATAACATAGCTAAACTACAAACAAAAAGGAAGAATGAAATCCAGTTTAAAAAGTGCAGTAAGCAGCCTTAAGAAGAAAACAAATACTACCATTTGCAATGACGTGGATGGAGCAAGACAGTAGTATCTTCAGAAAAATAGGGCAGGCGGATAAAGACAAGTACCAAGTGATTTCACTCATGTGTGGAGTATAACAACAAAGAAAAACTGAAGTAAAAAAACAGCAGCTGACTCACAGAACCCGAGAGTTGACTAAAATTAACCAAAGGAAAAAGGACTGGGCAGGGTGAGTCTGAAGGGAGGGATAAGTGTGGGGAGAAAGAATGGGGGCATTAAGTTTTGCATGTATAATGCGCGGGGTCGGGTGTGCATGGGGAGTACTGTACAACACAGAGAAGACTAGTAGAGATCGTATAGCATCTTACTACTCACTGATGGACAGTGACTGTAACAGGGACTTTTGGGGGGGACATGGTGAAGGGGTCTACATCATCCAACTACGCTGATCGACAGTGACTGAAGAGGTTTTTCGGGGGGACTTGGTGAAGGGGGGAGCATAGTAAACATAATGTTCTTCACGTGATTGTAGATTAATGATAAAAAATATTCTTTAAGTGAAATAAGTGCACAGCTCTGAATCATCAGAATAAAAGATCAGGCACTGAGTGCTGCAAACAAAAGACACAGGGATAAAAGAAGGGATGAAAACTAAGACACCTACGTGCTTACTTACGGGAGACTCACTTGAGATCCAAGGACACAGACAAACTACAAGCCGAAGGTGTGTGGACAAGTACCCTACACGAGTGAAACGGAAAATCAAACAATCAAGCAAATGGATTCTGTTTGAGTCCCCAGAGACAGTCAGCAGAAAATAGCCGTATCTGGCCACCGTGAATTCTTTTTGTTTGGTTTCAACAGTTCCCAGCCATAGATTTAGTGGTGCAGCAACATACTTCTCATTTTCTCTGACCTCAACAACTGAGTTGCTGTAATAATAAGCATCTGGGCCTTTGAAATCAGTGGATTTTATGATGTTTACGAATGTGAAAATCTAATAACCACCTAAAGAGGGAAGTTTGGACACTCAAATAAACACGTCCCTCCACAATACACTCTTCGCTCCCAACTGCTCCTGTCTAGAAATTGGTGTTCCTTTTTATTTGAACCTCCGTCCTATCGGCGGTGATCACGCTGATGTCCTTCAAACATGGTGGTGAGCAAAGCAACAAGTTTACTTTTCTGTCGACAAGAGGCCCAGAGGAATGATACTTGAGATCTTCAGGGAGCACTTAGTCAATGAATGTGGCTAAATACAGACAGCAAGTTAGAAGGAGATGAAAGAGGACAGAGGATAGAGACACGGGTTCAAGCCCCAGCACAACCATTTCCTGGTTTTGTAGGTACACGCGGCCGACTCGAACTGCAAGTGTCTCGGTGAACCCAGTGCTCCCTCTGCAGCCTAGATACTTTGCAGGATTGTGGGGAGCATAGTGTAGGAAAGTGATATTGGGAATATGGTTAACTGTTCTGTACACATGGACAGATGGACAGACAAAAAGATGATTGATTGAGTGATTGATAAATAGATAGACAGACAGATACATAGATATAGGTACATATCGATTAACACAAAGCTACTGCTCATAACAAGAGAGCAATGGTGAAAGCACATAGCAAATCTACAAACAAAAAAGAAGAATGAAATCCAGTTTAAAAAGTGCAGTAAGCCGCCATAAGAAGAAAACAAATCCTATCATTTGCAATAACGTGGATGGAGCTAGAGGGTATTATGCTCAGTCAAACAGGCCAGGCGGAGAAATACATGTACCAAATGATTTCACTCATGTGTGGAGTATGATAACAAAGAAAAACTGAAGGAAAAGACAGCAGCAGACTCACAGAACCCGAGAGTGGACTAACAGTTACCAAAGAGAAAGGGACTGGGTAGGGTTTGTGGGAAGGGAGTAATAAGTGCGGGGAAAAAGAATGGGGGCATTAGGATTATCATGTATAATGTGTAGGGTGGGGTGTCATGGGTAGGGCTGTTCAACACAGAGAAGACATGTAGTGATTCTACAGCATCTTAGTACATGCTGACGGAGAGCGGCTATAACTGGGATTTGGGGTGACTTGGTGAAGAGGGTAGACAGAATAACATAATTTTGTGCATGTGATTGCATATTAATGATAACAAAAAGAATTTAAAAGTGCAGTAAGAGCACAGCTCTCAAATATCAGAATAAAAGTACAGCCTTTGAGTGCTCTAATCAAAAGACACAGGGTTTGAAGAACTGATGAAAACTCAAGACCACCTACGTGCTCCCTTACTGGAGACTCACTTGAGATCCAAGGACACAGACAAACTACAAGCTGAAGGGGCGGGGACAGGTCCCCTACACAAGTGAAACTGAGAAACAAAGAAAGAAATGGATTCTCTTTTGGACCCCAGAGAGAGTCAGTAGAAAATAGCCCTATCTAGCCACCGTGAATTCATTTTGTCTGGTTTCAGCAGTGCTCAGGCATAGATTTAGTGGTGCAGCAACTTCCTTCTCATTTCCTCTCACCTCAGCAAATGAATTGCTGTAATAATATGCGTCTGGACATTTATAATCATTGCTTTTTATGATGTTCACGAATGTAAAGAAGTAATAACCGCCTAAAGAGGGAAGTTTGGACACTCAAATAATCACTTCACTAAACAACGCACTCTTTGTTCCCAACTGCTCCTGTCCAGAAATAGGTGTTAATTCATATTTGTCCCTCCACATATCAGCAGTGATCACGCCAATGTCCCTCAAACATGGTGGTGTGCAAAGGGCCAAGTACACATTTCTGTCGACAACAGGCCAAGACGAAGGATACTTGTGGTCTTCAGGGATCACTTACTCACTGAATGTGGCTAAATAAAGTCAACAAGTGAGGAGGAAGTATAAGAGGACAGAGGACAAAGATACGGGTTCAAGTCCTTTCACCTCCATTTACTGGTTTTGTAAGCACACTCTGCTGACTCTACCTGAAAGCGTATCGGTGAACACAGTGCTCTCCTTATGGCTTAGTTACCTTGCAAGATTTCTGGAAGCATAATGTAGGGAAGAGACATAGGCTATGTTGTTAACTGTTCTGTACATAAGAATAGATGGGCAGACAAAAAGATGATTGTTTCATAGATAGATAGGTAGACAGACGACAGGTGAACGATAGATAGATAGGTACGTAGATTAATAGATGATAGACATCATAGATAGATGATAGGAAGATAGATAGATAGATACATAGATAGATACATAGATACATAGATATATACATACATAGATACATAGATAGACAGACAGACCTTTAGATAGATAGATACAGATACATATCTATTGACACAAAGCTATTGTTCATAACCAGGAGTTGAATGGTGAATAACATAGCTAAACTACAAACAAAAAGGAAGAATGAAATCCAGTTTAAAAAGTGCAGTAAGCAGCCTTAAGAAGAAAACAAATACTACCATTTGCAATGACGTGGATGGAGCAAGACAGTAGTATCTTCAGAAAAATAGGGCAGGCGGATAAAGACAAGTACCAAGTGATTTCACTCATGTGTGGAGTATAACAATAAAGAAAAACTGAAGTAAAAAAACAGCAGCTGACTCACAGAACCCGAGAGTTGACTAAAATTAACCAAAGGAAAAAGGACTGGGCAGGGTGAGTCTGAAGGGAGGGATAAGTGTGGGGAGAAAGAATGGGGGCATTAAGTTTTGCATGTATAATGCGCGGGGTCGGGTGTGCATGGGGAGTACTGTACAACACAGAGAAGACTAGTAGAGATCGTATAGCATCTTACTACTCACTGATGGACAGTGACTGTAACAGGGACTTTTGGGGGGGACATGGTGAAGGGGTCTACATCATCCAACTACGCTGATCGACAGTGACTGAAGAGGTTTTTCGGGGGGACTTGGTGAAGGGGGGAGCATAGTAAACATAATGTTCTTCACGTGATTGTAGATTAATGATAAAAAATATTCTTTAAGTGAAATAAGTGCACAGCTCTGAATCATCAGAATAAAAGATCAGGCACTGAGTGCTGCAAACAAAAGACACAGGGATAAAAGAAGGGATGAAAACTAAGACACCTACGTGCTTACTTACGGGAGACTCACTTGAGATCCAAGGACACAGACAAACTACAAGCCGAAGGTGTGTGGACAAGTACCCTACACGAGTGAAACGGAAAATCAAACAATCAAGCAAATGGATTCTGTTTGAGTCCCCAGAGACAGTCAGCAGAAAATAGCCGTATCTGGCCACCGTGAATTCTTTTTGTTTGGTTTCAACAGTTCCCAGCCATAGATTTAGTGGTGCAGCAACATACTTCTCATTTTCTCTGACCTCAACAACTGAGTTGCTGTAATAATAAGCATCTGGGCCTTTGAAATCAGTGGATTTTATGATGTTTACGAATGTGAAAATCTAATAACCACCTAAAGAGGGAAGTTTGGACACTCAAATAAACACGTCCCTCCACAATACACTCTTCGCTCCCAACTGCTCCTGTCTAGAAATTGGTGTTCCTTTTTATTTGAACCTCCGTCCTATCGGCGGTGATCACGCTGATGTCCTTCAAACATGGTGGTGAGCAAAGCAACAAGTTTACTTTTCTGTCGACAAGAGGCCCAGAGGAATGATACTTGAGATCTTCAGGGAGCACTTAGTCAATGAATGTGGCTAAATACAGACAGCAAGTTAGAAGGAGATGAAAGAGGACAGAGGATAGAGACACGGGTTCAAGCCCCAGCACAACCATTTCCTGGTTTTGTAGGTACACGCGGCCGACTCGAACTGCAAGTGTCTCGGTGAACCCAGTGCTCCCTCTGCAGCCTAGATACTTTGCAGGATTGTGGGGAGCATAGTGTAGGAAAGTGATATTGGGAATATGGTTAACTGTTCTGTACACATGGACAGATGGACAGACAAAAAGATGATTGATTGAGTGATTGATAAATAGATAGACAGACAGATACATAGATATAGGTACATATCGATTAACACAAAGCTACTGCTCATAACAAGAGAGCAATGGTGAAAGCACATAGCAAATCTACAAACAAAAAAGAAGAATGAAATCCAGTTTAAAAAGTGCAGTAGCCGCCATAAAAAGAAAACAAATCCTATCATTTGCAATAACGTGGATGGAGCTAGAGGGTATTATGCTCAGTCAAACAGGCCAGGCGGAGAAATACATGTACCAAATGATTTCACTCATGTGTGGAGTATGATAACAAAGAAAAACTGAAGGAAAAGACAGCAGCAGACTCACAGAACCCGAGAGTGGACTAACAGTTACCAAAGAGAAAGGGACTGGGTAGGGTTTGTGGGAAGGGAGTAATAAGTGCGGGGAAAAAGAATGGGGGCATTAGGATTATCATGTATAATGTGTAGGGTGGGGTGTCATGGGTAGGGCTGTTCAACACAGAGAAGACATGTAGTGATTCTACAGCATCTTAGTACATGCTGACGGAGAGCGGCTATAACTGGGATTTGGGGTGACTTGGTGAAGAGGGTAGACAGAATAACATAATTTTGTGCATGTGATTGCATATTAATGATAACAAAAAGAATTTAAAAGTGCAGTAAGAGCACAGCTCTCAAATATCAGAATAAAAGTACAGCCTTTGAGTGCTCTAATCAAAAGACACAGGGTTTGAAGAACTGATGAAAACTCAAGACCACCTACGTGCTCCCTTACTGGAGACTCACTTGAGATCCAAGGACACAGACAAACTACAAGCTGAAGGGGCGGGGACAGGTCCCCTACACAAGTGAAACTGAGAAACAAAGAAAGAAATGGATTCTCTTTTGGACCCCAGAGAGAGTCAGTAGAAAATAGCCCTATCTAGCCACCGTGAATTCATTTTGTCTGGTTTCAGCAGTGCTCAGGCATAGATTTAGTGGTGCAGCAACTTCCTTCTCATTTCCTCTCACCTCAGCAAATGAATTGCTGTAATAATATGCGTCTGGACATTTATAATCATTGCTTTTTATGATGTTCACGAATGTAAAGAAGTAATAACCGCCTAAAGAGGGAAGTTTGGACACTCAAATAATCACTTCACTAAACAACGCACTCTTTGTTCCCAACTGCTCCTGTCCAGAAATAGGTGTTAATTCATATTTGTCCCTCCACATATCAGCAGTGATCACGCCAATGTCCCTCAAACATGGTGGTGTGCAAAGGGCCAAGTACACATTTCTGTCGACAACAGGCCAAGACGAAGGATACTCGTGGTCTTCAGGGATCACTTACTCACTGAATGTGGCTAAATAAAGTCAACAAGTGAGGAGGAAGTATAAGAGGACAGAGGACAAAGATACGGGTTCAAGTCCTTTCACCTCCATTTACTGGTTTTGTAAGCACACTCTGCTGACTCTACCTGAAAGCGTATCGGTGAACACAGTGCTCTCCTTATGGCTTAGTTACCTTGCAAGATTTCTGGAAGCATAATGTAGGGAAGAGACATAGGCTATGTTGTTAACTGTTCTGTACATAAGGATAGATGGGCAGACAAAAAGATGATTGTTTCATAGATAGATAGGTAGACAGACGACAGGTGAACGATAGATAGATAGGTACGTAGATTAATAGATGATAGACATCATAGATAGATGATAGGAAGATAGATAGATAGATACATAGATAGATACATAGATACATAGATATATACATACATAGATACATAGATAGACAGACAGACCTTTAGATAGATAGATACAGATACATATCTATTGACACAAAGCTATTGTTCATAACCAGGAGTTGAATGGTGAATAACATAGCTAAACTACAAACAAAAAGGAAGAATGAAATCCAGTTTAAAAAGTGCAGTAAGCAGCCTTAAGAAGAAAACAAATACTACCATTTGCAATGACGTGGATGGAGCAAGACAGTAGTATCTTCAGAAAAATAGGGCAGGCGGATAAAGACAAGTACCAAGTGATTTCACTCATGTGTGGAGTATAACAACAAAGAAAAACTGAAGTAAAAAAACAGCAGCTGACTCACAGAACCCGAGAGTTGACTAAAATTAACCAAAGGAAAAAGGACTGGGCAGGGTGAGTCTGAAGGGAGGGATAAGTGTGGGGAGAAAGAATGGGGGCATTAAGTTTTGCATGTATAATGCGCGGGGTCGGGTGTGCATGGGGAGTACTGTACAACACAGAGAAGACTAGTAGAGATCGTATAGCATCTTACTACTCACTGATGGACAGTGACTGTAACAGGGACTTTTGGGGGGGACATGGTGAAGGGGTCTACATCATCCAACTACGCTGATCGACAGTGACTGAAGAGGTTTTTCGGGGGGACTTGGTGAAGGGGGGAGCATAGTAAACATAATGTTCTTCACGTGATTGTAGATTAATGATAAAAAATATTCTTTAAGTGAAATAAGTGCACAGCTCTGAATCATCAGAATAAAAGATCAGGCACTGAGTGCTGCAAACAAAAGACACAGGGATAAAAGAAGGGATGAAAACTAAGACACCTACGTGCTTACTTACGGGAGACTCACTTGAGATCCAAGGACACAGACAAACTACAAGCCGAAGGTGTGTGGACAAGTACCCTACACGAGTGAAACGGAAAATCAAACAATCAAGCAAATGGATTCTGTTTGAGTCCCCAGAGACAGTCAGCAGAAAATAGCCGTATCTGGCCACCGTGAATTCTTTTTGTTTGGTTTCAACAGTTCCCAGCCATAGATTTAGTGGTGCAGCAACATACTTCTCATTTTCTCTGACCTCAACAACTGAGTTGCTGTAATAATAAGCATCTGGGCCTTTGAAATCAGTGGATTTTATGATGTTTACGAATGTGAAAATCTAATAACCACCTAAAGAGGGAAGTTTGGACACTCAAATAAACACGTCCCTCCACAATACACTCTTCGCTCCCAACTGCTCCTGTCTAGAAATTGGTGTTCCTTTTTATTTGAACCTCCGTCCTATCGGCGGTGATCACGCTGATGTCCTTCAAACATGGTGGTGAGCAAAGCAACAAGTTTACTTTTCTGTCGACAACAGGCCCAGAGGAATGATACTTGAGATCTTCAGGGAGCACTTAGTCAATGAATGTGGCTAAATACAGACAGCAAGTTAGAAGGAGATGAAAGAGGACAGAGGATAGAGACACGGGTTCAAGCCCCAGCACAACCATTTCCTGGTTTTGTAGGTACACGCGGCCGACTCGAACTGCAAGTGTCTCGGTGAACCCAGTGCTCCCTCTGCAGCCTAGATACTTTGCAGGATTGTGGGGAGCATAGTGTAGGAAAGTGATATTGGGAATATGGTTAACTGTTCTGTACACATGGACAGATGGACAGACAAAAAGATGATTGATTGAGTGATTGATAAATAGATAGACAGACAGATACATAGATATAGGTACATATCGATTAACACAAAGCTACTGCTCATAACAAGAGAGCAATGGTGAAAGCACATAGCAAATCTACAAACAAAAAAGAAGAATGAAATCCAGTTTAAAAAGTGCAGTAAGCCGCCATAAGAAGAAAACAAATCCTATCATTTGCAATAACGTGGATGGAGCTAGAGGGTATTATGCTCAGTCAAACAGGCCAGGCGGAGAAATACATGTACCAAATGATTTCACTCATGTGTGGAGTATGATAACAAAGAAAAACTGAAGGAAAAGACAGCAGCAGACTCACAGAACCCGAGAGTGGACTAACAGTTACCAAAGAGAAAGGGACTGGGTAGGGTTTGTGGGAAGGGAGTAATAAGTGCGGGGAAAAAGAATGGGGGCATTAGGATTATCATGTATAATGTGAAGGGTGGGGTGTCATGGGTAGGGCTGTTCAACACAGAGAAGACATGTAGTGATTCTACAGCATCTTAGTACATGCTGACGGAGAGCGGCTATAACTGGGATTTGGGGTGACTTGGTGAAGAGGGTAGACAGAATAACATAATTTTGTGCATGTGATTGCATATTAATGATAACAAAAAGAATTTAAAAGTGCAGTAAGAGCACAGCTCTCAAATATCAGAATAAAAGTACAGCCTTTGAGTGCTCTAATCGAAAGACACAGGGTTTGAAGAACTGATGAAAACTCAAGACCACCTACGTGCTCCCTTACTGGAGACTCACTTGAGATCCAAGGACACAGACAAACTACAAGCTGAAGGGGCGGGGACAGGTCCCCTACACAAGTGAAACTGAGAAACAAAGAAAGAAATGGATTCTCTTTTGGACCCCAGAGAGAGTCAGTAGAAAATAGCCCTATCTAGCCACCGTGAATTCATTTTGTCTGGTTTCAGCAGTGCTCAGGCATAGATTTAGTGGTGCAGCAACTTCCTTCTCATTTCCTCTCACCTCAGCAAATGAATTGCTGTAATAATATGCGTCTGGACATTTATAATCATTGCTTTTTATGATGTTCACGAATGTAAAGAAGTAATAACCGCCTAAAGAGGGAAGTTTGGACACTCAAATAATCACTTCACTAAACAACGCACTCTTTGTTCCCAACTGCTCCTGTCCAGAAATAGGTGTTAATTCATATTTGTCCCTCCACATATCAGCAGTGATCACGCCAATGTCCCTCAAACATGGTGGTGTGCAAAGGGCCAAGTACACATTTCTGTCGACAACAGGCCAAGACGAAGGATACTCGTGGTCTTCAGGGATCACTTACTCACTGAATGTGGCTAAATAAAGTCAACAAGTGAGGAGGAAGTATAAGAGGACAGAGGACAAAGATACGGGTTCAAGTCCTTTCACCTCCATTTACTGGTTTTGTAAGCACACTCTGCTGACTCTACCTGAAAGCGTATCGGTGAACACAGTGCTCTCCTTATGGCTTAGTTACCTTGCAAGATTTCTGGAAGCATAATGTAGGGAAGAGACATAGGCTATGTTGTTAACTGTTCTGTACATAAGGATAGATGGGCAGACAAAAAGATGATTGTTTCATAGATAGATAGGTAGACAGACGACAGGTGAACGATAGATAGATAGGTACGTAGATTAATAGATGATAGACATCATAGATAGATGATAGGAAGATAGATAGATAGATACATAGATAGATACATAGATACATAGATATATACATACATAGATACATAGATAGACAGACAGACCTTTAGATAGATAGATACAGATACATATCTATTGACACAAAGCTATTGTTCATAACCAGGAGTTGAATGGTGAATAACATAGCTAAACTACAAACAAAAAGGAAGAATGAAATCCAGTTTAAAAAGTGCAGTAAGCAGCCTTAAGAAGAAAACAAATACTACCATTTGCAATGACGTGGATGGAGCAAGACAGTAGTATCTTCAGAAAAATAGGGCAGGCGGATAAAGACAAGTACCAAGTGATTTCACTCATGTGTGGAGTATAACAACAAAGAAAAACTGAAGTAAAAAAACAGCAGCTGACTCACAGAACCCGAGAGTTGACTAAAATTAACCAAAGGAAAAAGGACTGGGCAGGGTGAGTCTGAAGGGAGGGATAAGTGTGGGGAGAAAGAATGGGGGCATTAAGTTTTGCATGTATAATGCGCGGGGTCGGGTGTGCATGGGGAGTACTGTACAACACAGAGAAGACTAGTAGAGATCGTATAGCATCTTACTACTCACTGATGGACAGTGACTGTAACAGGGACTTTTGGGGGGGACATGGTGAAGGGGTCTACATCATCCAACTACGCTGATCGACAGTGACTGAAGAGGTTTTTCGGGGGGACTTGGTGAAGGGGGGAGCATAGTAAACATAATGTTCTTCACGTGATTGTAGATTAATGATAAAAAATATTCTTTAAGTGAAATAAGTGCACAGCTCTGAATCATCAGAATAAAAGATCAGGCACTGTGTGCTGCAAACAAAAGACACAGGGATAAAAGAAGGGATGAAAACTAAGACACCTACGTGCTTACTTACGGGAGACTCACTTGAGATCCAAGGACACAGACAAACTACAAGCCGAAGGTGTGTGGACAAGTACCCTACACGAGTGAAACGGAAAATCAAACAATCAAGCAAATGGATTCTGTTTGAGTCCCCAGAGACAGTCAGCAGAAAATAGCCGTATCTGGCCACCGTGAATTCTTTTTGTTTGGTTTCAACAGTTCCCAGCCATAGATTTAGTGGTGCAGCAACATACTTCTCATTTTCTCTGACCTCAACAACTGAGTTGCTGTAATAATAAGCATCTGGGCCTTTGAAATCAGTGGATTTTATGATGTTTACGAATGTGAAAATCTAATAACCACCTAAAGAGGGAAGTTTGGACACTCAAATAAACACGTCCCTCCACAATACACTCTTCGCTCCCAACTGCTCCTGTCTAGAAATTGGTGTTCCTTTTTATTTGAACCTCCGTCCTATCGGCGGTGATCACGCTGATGTCCTTCAAACATGGTGGTGAGCAAAGCAACAAGTTTACTTTTCTGTCGACAACAGGCCCAGAGGAATGATACTTGAGATCTTCAGGGAGCACTTAGTCAATGAATGTGGCTAAATACAGACAGCAAGTTAGAAGGAGATGAAAGAGGACAGAGGATAGAGACACGGGTTCAAGCCCCAGCACAACCATTTCCTGGTTTTGTAGGTACACGCGGCCGACTCGAACTGCAAGTGTCTCGGTGAACCCAGTGCTCCCTCTGCAGCCTAGATACTTTGCAGGATTGTGGGGAGCATAGTGTAGGAAAGTGATATTGGGAATATGGTTAACTGTTCTGTACACATGGACAGATGGACAGACAAAAAGATGATTGATTGAGTGATTGATAAATAGATAGACAGACAGATACATAGATATAGGTACATATCGATTAACACAAAGCTACTGCTCATAACAAGAGAGCAATGGTGAAAGCACATAGCAAATCTACAAACAAAAAAGAAGAATGAAATCCAGTTTAAAAAGTGCAGTAAGCCGCCATAAGAAGAAAACAAATCCTATCATTTGCAATAACGTGGATGGAGCTAGAGGGTATTATGCTCAGTCAAACAGGCCAGGCGGAGAAATACATGTACCAAATGATTTCACTCATGTGTGGAGTATGATAACAAAGAAAAACTGAAGGAAAAGACAGCAGCAGACTCACAGAACCCGAGAGTGGACTAACAGTTACCAAAGAGAAAGGGACTGGGTAGGGTTTGTGGGAAGGGAGTAATAAGTGCGGGGAAAAAGAATGGGGGCATTAGGATTATCATGTATAATGTGTAGGGTGGGGTGTCATGGGTAGGGCTGTTCAACACAGAGAAGACATGTAGTGATTCTACAGCATCTTAGTACATGCTGACGGAGAGCGGCTATAACTGGGATTTGGGGTGACTTGGTGAAGAGGGTAGACAGAATAACATAATTTTGTGCATGTGATTGCATATTAATGATAACAAAAAGAATTTAAAAGTGCAGTAAGAGCACAGCTCTCAAATATCAGAATAAAAGTACAGCCTTTGAGTGCTCTAATCAAAAGACACAGGGTTTGAAGAACTGATGAAAACTCAAGACCACCTACGTGCTCCCTTACTGGAGACTCACTTGAGATCCAAGGACACAGACAAACTACAAGCTGAAGGGGCGGGGACAGGTCCCCTACACAAGTGAAACTGAGAAACAAAGAAAGAAATGGATTCTCTTTTGGACCCCAGAGAGAGTCAGTAGAAAATAGCCCTATCTAGCCACCGTGAATTCATTTTGTCTGGTTTCAGCAGTGCTCAGGCATAGATTTAGTGGTGCAGCAACTTCCTTCTCATTTCCTCTCACCTCAGCAAATGAATTGCTGTAATAATATGCGTCTGGACATTTATAATCATTGCTTTTTATGATGTTCACGAATGTAAAGAAGTAATAACCGCCTAAAGAGGGAAGTTTGGACACTCAAATAATCACTTCACTAAACAACGCACTCTTTGTTCCCAACTGCTCCTGTCCAGAAATAGGTGTTAATTCATATTTGTCCCTCCACATATCAGCAGTGATCACGCCAATGTCCCTCAAACATGGTGGTGTGCAAAGGGCCAAGTACACATTTCTGTCGACAACAGGCCAAGACGAAGGATACTCGTGGTCTTCAGGGATCACTTACTCACTGAATGTGGCTAAATAAAGTCAACAAGTGAGGAGGAAGTATAAGAGGACAGAGGACAAAGATACGGGTTCAAGTCCTTTCACCTCCATTTACTGGTTTTGTAAGCACACTCTGCTGACTCTACCTGAAAGCGTATCGGTGAACACAGTGCTCTCCTTATGGCTTAGTTACCTTGCAAGATTTCTGGAAGCATAATGTAGGGAAGAGACATAGGCTATGTTGTTAACTGTTCTGTACATAAGGATAGATGGGCAGACAAAAAGATGATTGTTTCATAGATATATAGGTAGACAGACGACAGGTGAACGATAGATAGATAGGTACGTAGATTAATAGATGATAGACATCATAGATAGATGATAGGAAGATAGATAGATAGATACATAGATAGATACATAGATACATAGATATATACATACATAGATACATAGATAGACAGACAGACCTTTAGATAGATAGATACAGATACATATCTATTGACACAAAGCTATTGTTCATAACCAGGAGTTGAATGGTGAATAACATAGCTAAACTACAAACAAAAAGGAAGAATGAAATCCAGTTTAAAAAGTGCAGTAAGCAGCCTTAAGAAGAAAACAAATACTACCATTTGCAATGACGTGGATGGAGCAAGACAGTAGTATCTTCAGAAAAATAGGGCAGGCGGATAAAGACAAGTACCAAGTGATTTCACTCATGTGTGGAGTATAACAACAAAGAAAAACTGAAGTAAAAAAACAGCAGCTGACTCACAGAACCCGAGAGTTGACTAAAATTAACCAAAGGAAAAAGGACTGGGCAGGGTGAGTCTGAAGGGAGGGATAAGTGTGGGGAGAAAGAATGGGGGCATTAAGTTTTGCATGTATAATGCACGGGGTCGGGTGTGCATGGGGAGTACTGTACAACACAGAGAAGACTAGTAGAGATCGTATAGCATCTTACTACTCACTGATGGACAGTGACTGTAACAGGGACTTTTGTGGGGGACATGGTGAAGGGGTCTACATCATCCAACTACGCTGATCGACAGTGACTGAAGAGGTTTTTCGGGGGGACTTGGTGAAGGGGGGAGCATAGTAAACATAATGTTCTTCACGTGATTGTAGATTAATGATAAAAAATATTCTTTAAGTGAAATAAGTGCACAGCTCTGAATCATCAGAATAAAAGATCAGGCACTGTGTGCTGCAAACAAAAGACACAGGGATAAAAGAAGGGATGAAAACTAAGACACCTACGTGCTTACTTACGGGAGACTCACTTGAGATCCAAGGACACAGACAAACTACAAGCCGAAGGTGTGTGGACAAGTACCCTACACGAGTGAAACGGAAAATCAAACAATCAAGCAAATGGATTCTGTTTGAGTCCCCAGAGACAGTCAGCAGAAAATAGCCGTATCTGGCCACCGTGAATTCTTTTTGTTTGGTTTCAACAGTTCCCAGCCATAGATTTAGTGGTGCAGCAACATACTTCTCATTTTCTCTGACCTCAACAACTGAGTTGCTGTAATAATAAGCATCTGGGCCTTTGAAATCAGTGGATTTTATGATGTTTACGAATGTGAAAATCTAATAACCACCTAAAGAGGGAAGTTTGGACACTCAAATAAACACGTCCCTCCACAATACACTCTTCGCTCCCAACTGCTCCTGTCTAGAAATTGGTGTTCCTTTTTATTTGAACCTCCGTCCTATCGGCGGTGATCACGCTGATGTCCTTCAAACATGGTGGTGAGCAAAGCAACAAGTTTACTTTTCTGTCGACAACAGGCCCAGAGGAATGATACTTGAGATCTTCAGGGAGCACTTAGTCAATGAATGTGGCTAAATACAGACAGCAAGTTAGAAGGAGATGAAAGAGGACAGAGGATAGAGACACGGGTTCAAGCCCCAGCACAACCATTTCCTGGTTTTGTAGGTACACGCGGCCGACTCGAACTGCAAGTGTCTCGGTGAACCCAGTGCTCCCTCTGCAGCCTAGATACTTTGCAGGATTGTGGGGAGCATAGTGTAGGAAAGTGATATTGGGAATATGGTTAACTGTTCTGTACACATGGACAGATGGACAGACAAAAAGATGATTGATTGAGTGATTGATAAATAGATAGACAGACAGATACATAGATATAGGTACATATCGATTAACACAAAGCTACTGCTCATAACAAGAGAGCAATGGTGAAAGCACATAGCAAATCTACAAACAAAAAAGAAGAATGAAATCCAGTTTAAGAAGTGCAGTAAGCCGCCATAAGAAGAAAACAAATCCTATCATTTGCAATAACGTGGATGGAGCTAGAGGGTATTATGCTCAGTCAAACAGGCCAGGCGGAGAAATACATGTACCAAATGATTTCACTCATGTGTGGAGTATGATAACAAAGAAAAACTGAAGGAAAAGACAGCAGCAGACTCACAGAACCCGAGAGTGGACTAACAGTTACCAAAGAGAAAGGGACTGGGTAGGGTTTGTGGGAAGGGAGTAATAAGTGCGGGGAAAAAGAATGGGGGCATTAGGATTATCATGTATAATGTGTAGGGTGGGGTGTCATGGGTAGGGCTGTTCAACACAGAGAAGACATGTAGTGATTCTACAGCATCTTAGTACATGTTGACGGAGAGCGGCTATAACTGGGATTTGGGGTGACTTGGTGAAGAGGGTAGACAGAATAACATAATTTTGTGCATGTGATTGCATATTAATGATAACAAAAAGAATTTAAAAGTGCAGTAAGAGCACAGCTCTCAAATATCAGAATAAAAGTACAGCCTTTGAGTGCTCTAATCAAAAGACACAGGGTTTGAAGAACTGATGAAAACTCAAGACCACCTACGTGCTCCCTTACTGGAGACTCACTTGAGATCCAAGGACACAGACAAACTACAAGCTGAAGGGGCGGGGACAGGTCCCCTACACAAGTGAAACTGAGAAACAAAGAAAGAAATGGATTCTCTTTTGGACCCCAGAGAGAGTCAGTAGAAAATAGCCCTATCTAGCCACCGTGAATTCATTTTGTCTGGTTTCAGCAGTGCTCAGGCATAGATTTAGTGGTGCAGCAACTTCCTTCTCATTTCCTCTCACCTCAGCAAATGAATTGCTGTAATAATATGCGTCTGGACATTTATAATCATTGCTTTTTATGATGTTCACGAATGTAAAGAAGTAATAACCGCCTAAAGAGGGAAGTTTGGACACTCAAATAATCACTTCACTAAACAACGCACTCTTTGTTCCCAACTGCTCCTGTCCAGAAATAGGTGTTAATTCATATTTGTCCCTCCACATATCAGCAGTGATCACGCCAATGTCCCTCAAACATGGTGGTGTGCAAAGGGCCAAGTACACATTTCTGTCGACAACAGGCCAAGACGAAGGATACTCGTGGTCTTCAGGGATCACTTACTCAATGTGGCTAAATAAAGTCAACAAGTGAGGAGGAAGTATAAGAGGACAGAGGACAAAGATACGGGTTCAAGTCCTTTCACCTCCATTTACTGGTTTTGTAAGCACACTCTGCTGACTCTACCTGAAAGCGTATCGGTGAACACAGTGCTCTCCTTATGGCTTAGTTACCTTGCAAGATTTCTGGAAGCATAATGTAGGGAAGAGACATAGGCTATGTTGTTAACTGTTCTGTACATAAGGATAGATGGGCAGACAAAAAGATGATTGTTTCATAGATATATAGGTAGACAGACGACAGGTGAACGATAGATAGATAGGTACGTAGATTAATAGATGATAGACATCATAGATAGATGATAGGAAGATAGATAGATAGATACATAGATAGATACATAGATACATAGATATATACATACATAGATACATAGATAGACAGACAGACCTTTAGATAGATAGATACAGATACATATCTATTGACACAAAGCTATTGTTCATAACCAGGAGTTGAATGGTGAATAACATAGCTAAACTACAAACAAAAAGGAAGAATGAAATCCAGTTTAAAAAGTGCAGTAAGCAGCCTTAAGAAGAAAACAAATACTACCATTTGCAATGACGTGGATGGAGCAAGACAGTAGTATCTTCAGAAAAATAGGGCAGGCGGATAAAGACAAGTACCAAGTGATTTCACTCATGTGTGGAGTATAACAACAAAGAAAAACTGAAGTAAAAAAACAGCAGCTGACTCACAGAACCCGAGAGTTGACTAAAATTAACCAAAGGAAAAAGGACTGGGCAGGGTGAGTCTGAAGGGAGGGATAAGTGTGGGGAGAAAGAATGGGGGCATTAAGTTTTGCATGTATAATGCACGGGGTCGGGTGTGCATGGGGAGTACTGTACAACACAGAGAAGACTAGTAGAGATCGTATAGCATCTTACTACTCACTGATGGACAGTGACTGTAACAGGGACTTTTGTGGGGGACATGGTGAAGGGGTCTAAATCATCCAACTACGCTGATCGACAGTGACTGAAGAGGTTTTTCGGGGGGACTTGGTGAAGGGGGGAGCATAGTAAACATAATGTTCTTCACGTGATTGTAGATTAATGATAAAAAATATTCTTTAAGTGAAATAAGTGCACAGCTCTGAATCATCAGAATAAAAGATCAGGCACTGTGTGCTGCAAACAAAAGACACAGGGATAAAAGAAGGGATGAAAACTAAGACACCTACGTGCTTACTTACGGGAGACTCACTTGAGATCCAAGGACACAGACAAACTACAAGCCGAAGGTGTGTGGACAAGTACCCTACACGAGTGAAACGGAAAATCAAACAATCAAGCAAATGGATTCTGTTTGAGTCCCCAGAGACAGTCAGCAGAAAATAGCCGTATCTGGCCACCGTGAATTCTTTTTGTTTGGTTTCAACAGTTCCCAGCCATAGATTTAGTGGTGCAGCAACATACTTCTCATTTTCTCTGACCTCAACAACTGAGTTGCTGTAATAATAAGCATCTGGGCCTTTGAAATCAGTGGATTTTATGATGTTTACGAATGTGAAAATCTAATAACCACCTAAAGAGGGAAGTTTGGACACTCAAATAAACACGTCCCTCCACAATACACTCTTCGCTCCCAACTGCTCCTGTCTAGAAATTGGTGTTCCTTTTTATTTGAACCTCCGTCCTATCGGCGGTGATCACGCTGATGTCCTTCAAACATGGTGGTGAGCAAAGCAACAAGTTTACTTTTCTGTCGACAACAGGCCCAGAGGAATGATACTTGAGATCTTCAGGGAGCACTTAGTCAATGAATGTGGCTAAATACAGACAGCAAGTTAGAAGGAGATGAAAGAGGACAGAGGATAGAGACACGGGTTCAAGCCCCAGCACAACCATTTCCTGGTTTTGTAGGTACACGCGGCCGACTCGAACTGCAAGGGTCTCGGTGAACCCAGTGCTCCCTCTGCAGCCTAGATACTTTGCAGGATTGTGGGGAGCATAGTGTAGGAAAGTGATATTGGGAATATGGTTAACTGTTCTGTACACATGGACAGATGGACAGACAAAAAGATGATTGATTGAGTGATTGATAAATAGATAGACAGACAGATACATAGATATAGGTACATATCGATTAACACAAAGCTACTGCTCATAACAAGAGAGCAATGGTGAAAGCACATAGCAAATCTACAAACAAAAAAGAAGAATGAAATCCAGTTTAAGAAGTGCAGTAAGCCGCCATAAGAAGAAAACAAATCCTATCATTTGCAATAACGTGGATGGAGCTAGAGGGTATTATGCTCAGTCAAACAGGCCAGGCGGAGAAATACATGTACCAAATGATTTCACTCATGTGTGGAGTATGATAACAAAGAAAAACTGAAGGAAAAGACAGCAGCAGACTCACAGAACCCGAGAGTGGACTAACAGTTACCAAAGAGAAAGGGACTGGGTAGGGTTTGTGGGAAGGGAGTAATAAGTGCGGGGAAAAAGAATGGGGGCATTAGGATTATCATGTATAATGTGTAGGGTGGGGTGTCATGGGTAGGGCTGTTCAACACAGAGAAGACATGTAGTGATTCTACAGCATCTTAGTACATGTTGACGGAGAGCGGCTATAACTGGGATTTGGGGTGACTTGGTGAAGAGGGTAGACAGAATAACATAATTTTGTGCATGTGATTGCATATTAATGATAACAAAAAGAATTTAAAAGTGCAGTAAGAGCACAGCTCTCAAATATCAGAATAAAAGTACAGCCTTTGAGTGCTCTAATCAAAAGACACAGGGTTTGAAGAACTGATGAAAACTCAAGACCACCTACGTGCTCCCTTACTGGAGACTCACTTGAGATCCAAGGACACAGACAAACTACAAGCTGAAGGGGCGGGGACAGGTCCCCTACACAAGTGAAACTGAGAAACAAAGAAAGAAATGGATTCTCTTTTGGACCCCAGAGAGAGTCAGTAGAAAATAGCCCTATCTAGCCACCGTGAATTCATTTTGTCTGGTTTCAGCAGTGCTCAGGCATAGATTTAGTGGTGCAGCAACTTCCTTCTCATTTCCTCTCACCTCAGCAAATGAATTGCTGTAATAATATGCGTCTGGACATTTATAATCATTGCTTTTTATGATGTTCACGAATGTAAAGAAGTAATAACCGCCTAAAGAGGGAAGTTTGGACACTCAAATAATCACTTCACTAAACAACGCACTCTTTGTTCCCAACTGCTCCTGTCCAGAAATAGGTGTTAATTCATATTTGTCCCTCCACATATCAGCAGTGATCACGCCAATGTCCCTCAAACATGGTGGTGTGCAAAGGGCCAAGTACACATTTCTGTCGACAACAGGCCAAGACGAAGGATACTCGTGGTCTTCAGGGATCACTTACTCAATGTGGCTAAATAAAGTCAACAAGTGAGGAGGAAGTATAAGAGGACAGAGGACAAAGATACGGGTTCAAGTCCTTTCACCTCCATTTACTGGTTTTGTAAGCACACTCTGCTGACTCTACCTGAAAGCGTATCGGTGAACACAGTGCTCTCCTTATGGCTTAGTTACCTTGCAAGATTTCTGGAAGCATAATGTAGGGAAGAGACATAGGCTATGTTGTTAACTGTTCTGTACATAAGGATAGATGGGCAGACAAAAAGATGATTGTTTCATAGATATATAGGTAGACAGACGACAGGTGAACGATAGATAGATAGGTACGTAGATTAATAGATGATAGACATCATAGATAGATGATAGGAAGATAGATAGATAGATACATAGATAGATACATAGATACATAGATATATACATACATAGATACATAGATAGACAGACAGACCTTTAGATAGATAGATACAGATACATATCTATTGACACAAAGCTATTGTTCATAACCAGGAGTTGAATGGTGAATAACATAGCTAAACTACAAACAAAAAGGAAGAATGAAATCCAGTTTAAAAAGTGCAGTAAGCAGCCTTAAGAAGAAAACAAATACTACCATTTGCAATGACGTGGATGGAGCAAGACAGTAGTATCTTCAGAAAAATAGGGCAGGCGGATAAAGACAAGTACCAAGTGATTTCACTCATGTGTGGAGTATAACAACAAAGAAAAACTGAAGTAAAAAAACAGCAGCTGACTCACAGAACCCGAGAGTTGACTAAAATTAACCAAAGGAAAAAGGACTGGGCAGGGTGAGTCTGAAGGGAGGGATAAGTGTGGGGAGAAAGAATGGGGGCATTAAGTTTTGCATGTATAATGCACGGGGTCGGGTGTGCATGGGGAGTACTGTACAACACAGAGAAGACTAGTAGAGATCGTATAGCATCTTACTACTCACTGATGGACAGTGACTGTAACAGGGACTTTTGTGGGGGACATGGTGAAGGGGTCTAAATCATCCAACTACGCTGATCGACAGTGACTGAAGAGGTTTTTCGGGGGGACTTGGTGAAGGGGGGAGCATAGTAAACATAATGTTCTTCACGTGATTGTAGATTAATGATAAAAAATATTCTTTAAGTGAAATAAGTGCACAGCTCTGAATCATCAGAATAAAAGATCAGGCACTGTGTGCTGCAAACAAAAGACACAGGGATAAAAGAAGGGATG
Organism: Manis pentadactyla; assembly: GCF_030020395.1. Classification (NCBI taxonomy): domain Eukaryota; kingdom Metazoa; phylum Chordata; class Mammalia; order Pholidota; family Manidae; genus Manis; species Manis pentadactyla. Next base: position 42,486,652 of record NC_080031.1, on the reverse strand, counting down.
AAAACTAAGACACCTACGTGCTTACTTACGGGAGACTCACTTGAGATCCAAGGACACAGACAAACTACAAGCCGAAGGTGTGTGGACAAGTACCCTACACGAGTGAAACGGAAAATCAAACAATCAAGCAAATGGATTCTGTTTGAGTCCCCAGAGACAGTCAGCAGAAAATAGCCGTATCTGGCCACCGTGAATTCTTTTTGTTTGGTTTCAACAGTTCCCAGCCATAGATTTAGTGGTGCAGCAACATACTTCTCATTTTCTCTGACCTCAACAACTGAGTTGCTGTAATAATAAGCATCTGGGCCTTTGAAATCAGTGGATTTTATGATGTTTACGAATGTGAAAATCTAATAACCACCTAAAGAGGGAAGTTTGGACACTCAAATAAACACGTCCCTCCACAATACACTCTTCGCTCCCAACTGCTCCTGTCTAGAAATTGGTGTTCCTTTTTATTTGAACCTCCGTCCTATCGGCGGTGATCACGCTGATGTCCTTCAAACATGGTGGTGAGCAAAGCAACAAGTTTACTTTTCTGTCGACAACAGGCCCAGAGGAATGATACTTGAGATCTTCAGGGAGCACTTAGTCAATGAATGTGGCTAAATACAGACAGCAAGTTAGAAGGAGATGAAAGAGGACAGAGGATAGAGACACGGGTTCAAGCCCCAGCACAACCATTTCCTGGTTTTGTAGGTACACGCGGCCGACTCGAACTGCAAGTGTCTCGGTGAACCCAGTGCTCCCTCTGCAGCCTAGATACTTTGCAGGATTGTGGGGAGCATAGTGTAGGAAAGTGATATTGGGAATATGGTTAACTGTTCTGTACACATGGACAGATGGACAGACAAAAAGATGATTGATTGAGTGATTGATAAATAGATAGACAGACAGATACATAGATATAGGTACATATCGATTAACACAAAGCTACTGCTCATAACAAGAGAGCAATGGTGAAAGCACATAGCAAATCTACAAACAAAAAAGAAGAATGAAATCCAGTTTAAGAAGTGCAGTAAGCCGCCATAAGAAGAAAACAAATCCTATCATTTGCAATAACGTGGATGGAGCTAGAGGGTATTATGCTCAGTCAAACAGGCCAGGCGGAGAAATACATGTACCAAATGATTTCACTCATGTGTGGAGTATGATAACAAAGAAAAACTGAAGGAAAAGACAGCAGCAGACTCACAGAACCCGAGAGTGGACTAACAGTTACCAAAGAGAAAGGGACTGGGTAGGGTTTGTGGGAAGGGAGTAATAAGTGCGGGGAAAAAGAATGGGGGCATTAGGATTATCATGTATAATGTGTAGGGTGGGGTGTCATGGGTAGGGCTGTTCAACACAGAGAAGACATGTAGTGATTCTACAGCATCTTAGTACATGTTGACGGAGAGCGGCTATAACTGGGATTTGGGGTGACTTGGTGAAGAGGGTAGACAGAATAACATAATTTTGTGCATGTGATTGCATATTAATGATAACAAAAAGAATTTAAAAGTGCAGTAAGAGCACAGCTCTCAAATATCAGAATAAAAGTACAGCCTTTGAGTGCTCTAATCAAAAGACACAGGGTTTGAAGAACTGATGAAAACTCAAGACCACCTACGTGCTCCCTTACTGGAGACTCACTTGAGATCCAAGGACACAGACAAACTACAAGCTGAAGGGGCGGGGATAGGTCCCCTACACAAGTGAAACTGAGAAACAAAGAAAGAAATGGATTCTCTTTTGGACCCCAGAGAGAGTCAGTAGAAAATAGCCCTATCTAGCCACCGTGAATTCATTTTGTCTGGTTTCAGCAGTGCTCAGGCATAGATTTAGTGGTGCAGCAACTTCCTTCTCATTTCCTCTCACCTCAGCAAATGAATTGCTGTAATAATATGCGTCTGGACATTTATAATCATTGCTTTTTATGATGTTCACGAATGTAAAGAAGTAATAACCGCCTAAAGAGGGAAGTTTGGACACTCAAATAATCACTTCACTAAACAACGCACTCTTTGTTCCCAACTGCTCCTGTCCAGAAATAGGTGTTAATTCATATTTGTCCCTCCACATATCAGCAGTGATCACGCCAATGTCCCTCAAACATGGTGGTGTGCAAAGGGCCAAGTACACATTTCTGTCGACAACAGGCCAAAGCGAAGGATACACGTGGTCTTCAGGGATCACTTACTCACTGAATGTGGCTAAATAAAGTCAACAAGTGAGGAGGAAGTATAAGAGGACAGAGGACAAAGATACGGGTTCAAGTCCTTTCACCTCCATTTACTGGTTTTGTAAGCACACTCTGCTGACTCTACCTGAAAGCGTATCGGTGAACACAGTGCTCTCCTTATGGCTTAGTTACCTTGCAAGATTTCTGGAAGCATAATGTAGGGAAGAGACATAGGCTATGTTGTTAACTGTTCTGTACATAAGGATAGATGGGCAGACAAAAAGATGATTGTTTCATAGATAGATAGGTAGACAGACGACAGGTGAACGATAGATAGATAGGTACGTAGATTAATAGATGATAGACATCATAGATAGATGATAGGAAGATAGATAGATACATAGATAGATACATAGATACATAGATATATACATACATAGATACATAGATAGACAGACAGACCTTTAGATAGATAGATACAGATACATATCTATTGACACAAAGCTATTGTTCATAACCAGGAGTTGAATGGTGAATAACATAGCTAAACTACAAACAAAAAGGAAGAATGAAATCCAGTTTAAAAAGTGCAGTAAGCAGCCTTAAGAAGAAAACAAATACTACCATTTGCAATGACGTGGATGGAGCAAGACAGTAGTATCTTCAGAAAAATAGGGCAGGCGGATAAAGACAAGTACCAAGTGATTTCACTCATGTGTGGAGTATAACAACAAAGAAAAACTGAAGTAAAAAAACAGCAGCTGACTCACAGAACCCGAGAGTTGACTAAAATTAACCAAAGGAAAAAGGACTGGGCAGGGTGAGTCTGAAGGGAGGGATAAGTGTGGGGAGAAAGAATGGGGGCATTAAGTTTTGCATGTATAATGCACGGGGTCGGGTGTGCATGGGGAGTACTGTACAACACAGAGAAGACTAGTAGAGATCGTATAGCATCTTACTACTCACTGATGGACAGTGACTGTAACAGGGACTTTTGTGGGGGACATGGTGAAGGGGTCTACATCATCCAACTACGCTGATCGACAGTGACTGAAGAGGTTTTTCGGGGGGACTTGGTGAAGGGGGGAGCATAGTAAACATAATGTTCTTCACGTGATTGTAGATTAATGATAAAAAATATTCTTTAAGTGAAATAAGTGCACAGCTCTGAATCATCAGAATAAAAGATCAGGCACTGTGTGCTGCAAACAAAAGACACAGGGATAAAAGAAGGGATGAAAACTAAGACACCTACGTGCTTACTTACGGGAGACTCACTTGAGATCCAAGGACACAGACAAACTTCAAGCCGAAGGTGTGTGGACAAGTACCCTACACGAGTGAAACGGAAAATCAAACAATCAAGCAAATGGATTCTGTTTGAGTCCCCAGAGACAGTCAGCAGAAAATAGCCGTATCTGGCCACCGTGAATTCTTTTTGTTTGGTTTCAACAGTTCCCAGCCATAGATTTAGTGGTGCAGCAACATACTTCTCATTTTCTCTGACCTCAACAACTGAGTTGCTGTAATAATAAGCATCTGGGCCTTTGAAATCAGTGGATTTTATGATGTTTACGAATGTGAAAATCTAATAACCACCTAAAGAGGGAAGTTTGGACACTCAAATAAACACGTCCCTCCACAATACACTCTTCGCTCCCAACTGCTCCTGTCTAGAAATTGGTGTTCCTTTTTATTTGAACCTCCGTCCTATCGGCGGTGATCACGCTGATGTCCTTCAAACATGGTGGTGAGCAAAGCAACAAGTTTACTTTTCTGTCGACAACAGGCCCAGAGGAATGATACTTGAGATCTTCAGGGAGCACTTAGTCAATGAATGTGGCTAAATACAGACAGCAAGTTAGAAGGAGATGAAAGAGGACAGAGGATAGAGACACGGGTTCAAGCCCCAGCACAACCATTTCCTGGTTTTGTAGGTACACGCGGCCGACTCGAACTGCAAGTGTCTCGGTGAACCCAGTGCTCCCTCTGCAGCCTAGATACTTTGCAGGATTGTGGGGAGCATAGTGTAGGAAAGTGATATTGGGAATATGGTTAACTGTTCTGTACACATGGACAGATGGACAGACAAAAAGATGATTGATTGAGTGATTGATAAATAGATAGACAGACAGATACATAGATATAGGTACATATCGATTAACACAAAGCTACTGCTCATAACAAGAGAGCAATGGTGAAAGCACATAGCAAATCTACAAACAAAAAAGAAGAATGAAATCCAGTTTAAGAAGTGCAGTAAGCCGCCATAAGAAGAAAACAAATCCTATCATTTGCAATAACGTGGATGGAGCTAGAGGGTATTATGCTCAGTCAAACAGGCCAGGCGGAGAAATACATGTACCAAATGATTTCACTCATGTGTGGAGTATGATAACAAAGAAAAACTGAAGGAAAAGACAGCAGCAGACTCACAGAACCCGAGAGTGGACTAACAGTTACCAAAGAGAAAGGGACTGGGTAGGGTTTGTGGGAAGGGAGTAATAAGTGCGGGGAAAAAGAATGGGGGCATTAGGATTATCATGTATAATGTGTAGGGTGGGGTGTCATGGGTAGGGCTGTTCAACACAGAGAAGACATGTAGTGATTCTACAGCATCTTAGTACATGTTGACGGAGAGCGGCTATAACTGGGATTTGGGGTGACTTGGTGAAGAGGGTAGACAGAATAACATAATTTTGTGCATGTGATTGCATATTAATGATAACAAAAAGAATTTAAAAGTGCAGTAAGAGCACAGCTCTCAAATATCAGAATAAAAGTACAGCCTTTGAGTGCTCTAATCAAAAGACACAGGGTTTGAAGAACTGATGAAAACTCAAGACCACCTACGTGCTCCCTTACTGGAGACTCACTTGAGATCCAAGGACACAGACAAACTACAAGCTGAAGGGGCGGGGATAGGTCCCCTACACAAGTGAAACTGAGAAACAAAGAAAGAAATGGATTCTCTTTTGGACCCCAGAGAGAGTCAGTAGAAAATAGCCCTATCTAGCCACCGTGAATTCATTTTGTCTGGTTTCAGCAGTGCTCAGGCATAGATTTAGTGGTGCAGCAACTTCCTTCTCATTTCCTCTCACCTCAGCAAATGAATTGCTGTAATAATATGCGTCTGGACATTTATAATCATTGCTTTTTATGATGTTCACGAATGTAAAGAAGTAATAACCGCCTAAAGAGGGAAGTTTGGACACTCAAATAATCACTTCACTAAACAACGCACTCTTTGTTCCCAACTGCTCCTGTCCAGAAATAGGTGTTAATTCATATTTGTCCCTCCACATATCAGCAGTGATCACGCCAATGTCCCTCAAACATGGTGGTGTGCAAAGGGCCAAGTACACATTTCTGTCGACAACAGGCCAAAGCGAAGGATACACGTGGTCTTCAGGGATCACTTACTCACTGAATGTGGCTAAATAAAGTCAACAAGTGAGGAGGAAGTATAAGAGGACAGAGGACAAAGATACGGGTTCAAGTCCTTTCACCTCCATTTACTGGTTTTGTAAGCACACTCTGCTGACTCTACCTGAAAGCGTATCGGTGAACACAGTGCTCTCCTTATGGCTTAGTTACCTTGCAAGATTTCTGGAAGCATAATGTAGGGAAGAGACATAGGCTATGTTGTTAACTGTTCTGTACATAAGGATAGATGGGCAGACAAAAAGATGATTGTTTCATAGATAGATAGGTAGACAGACGACAGGTGAACGATAGATAGATAGGTACGTAGATTAATAGATGATAGACATCATAGATAGATGATAGGAAGATAGATAGATAGATACATAGATAGATACATAGATACATAGATATATACATACATAGATACATAGATAGACAGACAGACCTTTAGATAGATAGATACAGATACATATCTATTGACACAAAGCTATTGTTCATAACCAGGAGTTGAATGGTGAATAACATAGCTAAACTACAAACAAAAAGGAAGAATGAAATCCAGTTTAAAAAGTGCAGTAAGCAGCCTTAAGAAGAAAACAAATACTACCATTTGCAATGACGTGGATGGAGCAAGACAGTAGTATCTTCAGAAAAATAGGGCAGGCGGATAAAGACAAGTACCAAGTGATTTCACTCATGTGTGGAGTATAACAACAAAGAAAAACTGAAGTAAAAAAACAGCAGCTGACTCACAGAACCCGAGAGTTGACTAAAATTAACCAAAGGAAAAAGGACTGGGCAGGGTGAGTCTGAAGGGAGGGATAAGTGTGGGGAGAAAGAATGGGGGCATTAAGTTTTGCATGTATAATGCGCGGGGTCGGGTGTGCATGGGGAGTACTGTACAACACAGAGAAGACTAGTAGAGATCGTATAGCATCTTACTACTCACTGATGGACAGTGACTGTAACAGGGACTTTTGGGGGGGACATGGTGAAGGGGTCTACATCATCCAACTACGCTGATCGACAGTGACTGAAGAGGTTTTTCGGGGGGACTTGGTGAAGGGGGGAGCATAGTAAACATAATGTTCTTCACGTGATTGTAGATTAATGATAAAAAATATTCTTTAAGTGAAATAAGTGCACAGCTCTGAATCATCAGAATAAAAGATCAGGCACTGAGTGCTGCAAACAAAAGACACAGGGATAAAAGAAGGGATGAAAACTAAGACACCTACGTGCTTACTTACGGGAGACTCACTTGAGATCCAAGGACACAGACAAACTACAAGCCGAAGGTGTGTGGACAAGTACCCTACACGAGTGAAACGGAAAATCAAACAATCAAGCAAATGGATTCTGTTTGAGTCCCCAGAGACAGTCAGCAGAAAATAGCCGTATCTGGCCACCGTGAATTCTTTTTGTTTGGTTTCAACAGTTCCCAGCCATAGATTTAGTGGTGCAGCAACATACTTCTCATTTTCTCTGACCTCAACAACTGAGTTGCTGTAATAATAAGCATCTGGGCCTTTGAAATCAGTGGATTTTATGATGTTTACGAATGTGAAAATCTAATAACCACCTAAAGAGGGAAGTTTGGACACTCAAATAAACACGTCCCTCCACAATACACTCTTCGCTCCCAACTGCTCCTGTCTAGAAATTGGTGTTCCTTTTTATTTGAACCTCCGTCCTATCGGCGGTGATCACGCTGATGTCCTTCAAACATGGTGGTGAGCAAAGCAACAAGTTTACTTTTCTGTCGACAACAGGCCCAGAGGAATGATACTTGAGATCTTCAGGGAGCACTTAGTCAATGAATGTGGCTAAATACAGACAGCAAGTTAGAAGGAGATGAAAGAGGACAGAGGATAGAGACACGGGTTCAAGCCCCAGCACAACCATTTCCTGGTTTTGTAGGTACACGCGGCCGACTCGAACTGCAAGTGTCTCGGTGAACCCAGTGCTCCCTCTGCAGCCTAGATACTTTGCAGGATTGTGGGGAGCATAGTGTAGGAAAGTGATATTGGGAATATGGTTAACTGTTCTGTACACATGGACAGATGGACAGACAAAAAGATGATTGATTGAGTGATTGATAAATAGATAGACAGACAGATACATAGATATAGGTACATATCGATTAACACAAAGCTACTGCTCATAACAAGAGAGCAATGGTGAAAGCACATAGCAAATCTACAAACAAAAAAGAAGAATGAAATCCAGTTTAAGAAGTGCAGTAAGCCGCCATAAGAAGAAAACAAATCCTATCATTTGCAATAACGTGGATGGAGCTAGAGGGTATTATGCTCAGTCAAACAGGCCAGGCGGAGAAATACATGTACCAAATGATTTCACTCATGTGTGGAGTATGATAACAAAGAAAAACTGAAGGAAAAGACAGCAGCAGACTCACAGAACCCGAGAGTGGACTAACAGTTACCAAAGAGAAAGGGACTGGGTAGGGTTTGTGGGAAGGGAGTAATAAGTGCGGGGAAAAAGAATGGGGGCATTAGGATTATCATGTATAATGTGTAGGGTGGGGTGTCATGGGTAGGGCTGTTCAACACAGAGAAGACATGTAGTGATTCTACAGCATCTTAGTACATGTTGACGGAGAGCGGCTATAACTGGGATTTGGGGTGACTTGGTGAAGAGGGTAGACAGAATAACATAATTTTGTGCATGTGATTGCATATTAATGATAACAAAAAGAATTTAAAAGTGCAGTAAGAGCACAGCTCTCAAATATCAGAATAAAAGTACAGCCTTTGAGTGCTCTAATCAAAAGACACAGGGTTTGAAGAACTGATGAAAACTCAAGACCACCTACGTGCTCCCTTACTGGAGACTCACTTGAGATCCAAGGACACAGACAAACTACAAGCTGAAGGGGCGGGGATAGGTCCCCTACACAAGTGAAACTGAGAAACAAAGAAAGAAATGGATTCTCTTTTGGACCCCAGAGAGAGTCAGTAGAAAATAGCCCTATCTAGCCACCGTGAATTCATTTTGTCTGGTTTCAGCAGTGCTCAGGCATAGATTTAGTGGTGCAGCAACTTCCTTCTCATTTCCTCTCACCTCAGCAAATGAATTGCTGTAATAATATGCGTCTGGACATTTATAATCATTGCTTTTTATGATGTTCACGAATGTAAAGAAGTAATAACCGCCTAAAGAGGGAAGTTTGGACACTCAAATAATCACTTCACTAAACAACGCACTCTTTGTTCCCAACTGCTCCTGTCCAGAAATAGGTGTTAATTCATATTTGTCCCTCCACATATCAGCAGTGATCACGCCAATGTCCCTCAAACATGGTGGTGTGCAAAGGGCCAAGTACACATTTCTGTCGACAACAGGCCAAAGCGAAGGATACACGTGGTCTTCAGGGATCACTTACTCACTGAATGTGGCTAAATAAAGTCAACAAGTGAGGAGGAAGTATAAGAGGACAGAGGACAAAGATACGGGTTCAAGTCCTTTCACCTCCATTTACTGGTTTTGTAAGCACACTCTGCTGACTCTACCTGAAAGCGTATCGGTGAACACAGTGCTCTCCTTATGGCTTAGTTACCTTGCAAGATTTCTGGAAGCATAATGTAGGGAAGAGACATAGGCTATGTTGTTAACTGTTCTGTACATAAGGATAGATGGGCAGACAAAAAGATGATTGTTTCATAGATAGATAGGTAGACAGACGACAGGTGAACGATAGATAGATAGGTACGTAGATTAATAGATGATAGACATCATAGATAGATGATAGGAAGATAGATAGATAGATACATAGATAGATACATAGATACATAGATATATACATACATAGATACATAGATAGACAGACAGACCTTTAGATAGATAGATACAGATACATATCTATTGACACAAAGCTATTGTTCATAACCAGGAGTTGAATGGTGAATAACATAGCTAAACTACAAACAAAAAGGAAGAATGAAATCCAGTTTAAAAAGTGCAGTAAGCAGCCTTAAGAAGAAAACAAATACTACCATTTGCAATGACGTGGATGGAGCAAGACAGTAGTATCTTCAGAAAAATAGGGCAGGCGGATAAAGACAAGTACCAAGTGATTTCACTCATGTGTGGAGTATAACAACAAAGAAAAACTGAAGTAAAAAAACAGCAGCTGACTCACAGAACCCGAGAGTTGACTAAAATTAACCAAAGGAAAAAGGACTGGGCAGGGTGAGTCTGAAGGGAGGGATAAGTGTGGGGAGAAAGAATGGGGGCATTAAGTTTTGCATGTATAATGCGCGGGGTCGGGTGTGCATGGGGAGTACTGTACAACACAGAGAAGACTAGTAGAGATCGTATAGCATCTTACTACTCACTGATGGACAGTGACTGTAACAGGGACTTTTGGGGGGGACATGGTGAAGGGGTCTACATCATCCAACTACGCTGATCGACAGTGACTGAAGAGGTTTTTCGGGGGGACTTGGTGAAGGGGGGAGCATAGTAAACATAATGTTCTTCACGTGATTGTAGATTAATGATAAAAAATATTCTTTAAGTGAAATAAGTGCACAGCTCTGAATCATCAGAATAAAAGATCAGGCACTGAGTGCTGCAAACAAAAGACACAGGGATAAAAGAAGGGATGAAAACTAAGACACCTACGTGCTTACTTACGGGAGACTCACTTGAGATCCAAGGACACAGACAAACTACAAGCCGAAGGTGTGTGGACAAGTACCCTACACGAGTGAAACGGAAAATCAAACAATCAAGCAAATGGATTCTGTTTGAGTCCCCAGAGACAGTCAGCAGAAAATAGCCGTATCTGGCCACCGTGAATTCTTTTTGTTTGGTTTCAACAGTTCCCAGCCATAGATTTAGTGGTGCAGCAACATACTTCTCATTTTCTCTGACCTCAACAACTGAGTTGCTGTAATAATAAGCATCTGGGCCTTTGAAATCAGTGGATTTTATGATGTTTACGAATGTGAAAATCTAATAACCACCTAAAGAGGGAAGTTTGGACACTCAAATAAACACGTCCCTCCACAATACACTCTTCGCTCCCAACTGCTCCTGTCTAGAAATTGGTGTTCCTTTTTATTTGAACCTCCGTCCTATCGGCGGTGATCACGCTGATGTCCTTCAAACATGGTGGTGAGCAAAGCAACAAGTTTACTTTTCTGTCGACAAGAGGCCCAGAGGAATGATACTTGAGATCTTCAGGGAGCACTTAGTCAATGAATGTGGCTAAATACAGACAGCAAGTTAGAAGGAGATGAAAGAGGACAGAGGATAGAGACACGGGTTCAAGCCCCAGCACAACCATTTCCTGGTTTTGTAGGTACACGCGGCCGACTCGAACTGCAAGTGTCTCGGTGAACCCAGTGCTCCCTCTGCAGCCTAGATACTTTGCAGGATTGTGGGGAGCATAGTGTAGGAAAGTGATATTGGGAATATGGTTAACTGTTCTGTACACATGGACAGATGGACAGACAAAAAGATGATTGATTGAGTGATTGATAAATAGAATGACAGACAGATACATAGATATAGGTACATATCGATTAACACAAAGCTACTGCTCATAACAAGAGAGCAATGGTGAAAGCACATAGCAAATCTACAAACAAAAAAGAAGAATGAAATCCAGTTTAAAAAGTGCAGTAAGCCGCCATAAGAAGAAAACAAATCCTATCATTTGCAATAACGTGGATGGAGCTAGAGGGTATTATGCTCAGTCAAACAGGCCAGGCGGAGAAATACATGTACCAAATGATTTCACTCATGTGTGGAGTATGATAACAAAGAAAAACTGAAGGAAAAGACAGCAGCAGACTCACAGAACCCGAGAGTGGACTAACAGTTACCAAAGAGAAAGGGACTGGGTAGGGTTTGTGGGAAGGGAGTAATAAGTGCGGGGAAAAAGAATGGGGGCATTAGGATTATCATGTATAATGTGTAGGGTGGGGTGTCATGGGTAGGGCTGTTCAACACAGAGAAGACATGTAGTGATTCTACAGCATCTTAGTACATGTTGACGGAGAGCGGCTATAACTGGGATTTGGGGTGACTTGGTGAAGAGGGTAGACAGAATAACATAATTTTGTGCATGTGATTGCATATTAATGATAACAAAAAGAATTTAAAAGTGCAGTAAGAGCACAGCTCTCAAATATCAGAATAAAAGTACAGCCTTTGAGTGCTCTAATCAAAAGACACAGGGTTTGAAGAACTGATGAAAACTCAAGACCACCTACGTGCTCCCTTACTGGAGACTCACTTGAGATCCAAGGACACAGACAAACTACAAGCTGAAGGGGCGGGGATAGGTCCCCTACACAAGTGAAACTGAGAAACAAAGAAAGAAATGGATTCTCTTTTGGACCCCAGAGAGAGTCAGTAGAAAATAGCCCTATCTAGCCACCGTGAATTCATTTTGTCTGGTTTCAGCAGTGCTCAGGCATAGATTTAGTGGTGCAGCAACTTCCTTCTCATTTCCTCTCACCTCAGCAAATGAATTGCTGTAATAATATGCGTCTGGACATTTATAATCATTGCTTTTTATGATGTTCACGAATGTAAAGAAGTAATAACCGCCTAAAGAGGGAAGTTTGGACACTCAAATAATCACTTCACTAAACAACGCACTCTTTGTTCCCAACTGCTCCTGTCCAGAAATAGGTGTTAATTCATATTTGTCCCTCCACATATCAGCAGTGATCACGCCAATGTCCCTCAAACATGGTGGTGTGCAAAGGGCCAAGTACACATTTCTGTCGACAACAGGCCAAAGCGAAGGATACTCGTGGTCTTCAGGGATCACTTACTCACTGAATGTGGCTAAATAAAGTCAACAAGTGAGGAGGAAGTATAAGAGGACAGAGGACAAAGATACGGGTTCAAGTCCTTTCACCTCCATTTACTGGTTTTGTAAGCACACTCTGCTGACTCTACCTGAAAGCGTATCGGTGAACACAGTGCTCTCCTTATGGCTTAGTTACCTTGCAAGATTTCTGGAAGCATAATGTAGGGAAGAGACATAGGCTATGTTGTTAACTGTTCTGTACATAAGGATAGATGGGCAGACAAAAAGATGATTGTTTCATAGATAGATAGGTAGACAGACGACAGGTGAACGATAGATAGATAGGTACGTAGATTAATAGATGATAGACATCATAGATAGATGATAGGAAGATAGATAGATAGATACATAGATAGATACATAGATACATAGATATATACATACATAGATACATAGATAGACAGACAGACCTTTAGATAGATAGATACAGATACATATCTATTGACACAAAGCTATTGTTCATAACCAGGAGTTGAATGGTGAATAACATAGCTAAACTACAAACAAAAAGGAAGAATGAAATCCAGTTTAAAAAGTGCAGTAAGCAGCCTTAAGAAGAAAACAAATACTACCATTTGCAATGACGTGGATGGAGCAAGACAGTAGTATCTTCAGAAAAATAGGGCAGGCGGATAAAGACAAGTACCAAGTGATTTCACTCATGTGTGGAGTATAACAACAAAGAAAAACTGAAGTAAAAAAACAGCAGCTGACTCACAGAACCCGAGAGTTGACTAAAATTAACCAAAGGAAAAAGGACTGGGCAGGGTGAGTCTGAAGGGAGGGATAAGTGTGGGGAGAAAGAATGGGGGCATTAAGTTTTGCATGTATAATGCGCGGGGTCGGGTGTGCATGGGGAGTACTGTACAACACAGAGAAGACTAGTAGAGATCGTATAGCATCTTACTACTCACTGATGGACAGTGACTGTAACAGGGACTTTTGGGGGGGACATGGTGAAGGGGTCTACATCATCCAACTACGCTGATCGACAGTGACTGAAGAGGTTTTTCGGGGGGACTTGGTGAAGGGGGGAGCATAGTAAACATAATGTTCTTCACGTGATTGTAGATTAATGATAAAAAATATTCTTTAAGTGAAATAAGTGCACAGCTCTGAATCATCAGAATAAAAGATCAGGCACTGAGTGCTGCAAACAAAAGACACAGGGATAAAAGAAGGGATGAAAACTAAGACACCTACGTGCTTACTTACGGGAGACTCACTTGAGATCCAAGGACACAGACAAACTACAAGCCGAAGGTGTGTGGACAAGTACCCTACACGAGTGAAACGGAAAATCAAACAATCAAGCAAATGGATTCTGTTTGAGTCCCCAGAGACAGTCAGCAGAAAATAGCCGTATCTGGCCACCGTGAATTCTTTTTGTTTGGTTTCAACAGTTCCCAGCCATAGATTTAGTGGTGCAGCAACATACTTCTCATTTTCTCTGACCTCAACAACTGAGTTGCTGTAATAATAAGCATCTGGGCCTTTGAAATCAGTGGATTTTATGATGTTTACGAATGTGAAAATCTAATAACCACCTAAAGAGGGAAGTTTGGACACTCAAATAAACACGTCCCTCCACAATACACTCTTCGCTCCCAACTGCTCCTGTCTAGAAATTGGTGTTCCTTTTTATTTGAACCTCCGTCCTATCGGCGGTGATCACGCTGATGTCCTTCAAACATGGTGGTGAGCAAAGCAACAAGTTTACTTTTCTGTCGACAAGAGGCCCAGAGGAATGATACTTGAGATCTTCAGGGAGCACTTAGTCAATGAATGTGGCTAAATACAGACAGCAAGTTAGAAGGAGATGAAAGAGGACAGAGGATAGAGACATGGGTTCAAGCCCCAGCACAACCATTTCCTGGTTTTGTAGGTACACGCAGCCGACTCGAACTGCAAGTGTCTCGGTGAACCCAGTGCTCCCTCTGCAGCCTAGATACTTTGCAGGATTGTGGGGAGCATAGTGTAGGAAAGTGATATTGGGAATATGGTTAACTGTTCTGTACACATGGACAGATGGACAGACAAAAAGATGATTGATTGAGTGATTGATAAATAGATAGACAGACAGATACATAGATATAGGTACATATCGATTAACACAAAGCTACTGCTCATAACAAGAGAGCAATGGTGAAAGCACATAGCAAATCTACAAACAAAAAAGAAGAATGAAATCCAGTTTAAAAAGTGCAGTAAGCCGCCATAAGAAGAAAACAAATCCTATCATTTGCAATAACGTGGATGGAGCTAGAGGGTATTATGCTCAGTCAAACAGGCCAGGCGGAGAAATACATGTACCAAATGATTTCACTCATGTGTGGAGTATGATAACAAAGAAAAACTGAAGGAAAAGACAGCAGCAGACTCACAGAACCCGAGAGTGGACTAACAGTTACCAAAGAGAAAGGGACTGGGTAGGGTTTGTGGGAAGGGAGTAATAAGTGCGGGGAAAAAGAATGGGGGCATTAGGATTATCATGTATAATGTGTAGGGTGGGGTGTCATGGGTAGGGCTGTTCAACACAGAGAAGACATGTAGTGATTCTACAGCATCTTAGTACATGCTGACGGAGAGCGGCTATAACTGGGATTTGGGGTGACTTGGTGAAGAGGGTAGACAGAATAACATAATTTTGTGCATGTGATTGCATATTAATGATAACAAAAAGAATTTAAAAGTGCAGTAAGAGCACAGCTCTCAAATATCAGAATAAAAGTACAGCCTTTGAGTGCTCTAATCAAAAGACACAGGGTTTGAAGAACTGATGAAAACTCAAGACCACCTACGTGCTCCCTTACTGGAGACTCACTTGAGATCCAAGGACACAGACAAACTACAAGCTGAAGGGGCGGGGACAGGTCCCCTACACAAGTGAAACTGAGAAACAAAGAAAGAAATGGATTCTCTTTTGGACCCCAGAGAGAGTCAGTAGAAAATAGCCCTATCTAGCCACCGTGAATTCATTTTGTCTGGTTTCAGCAGTGCTCAGGCATAGATTTAGGGGTGCAGCAACTTCCTTCTCATTTCCTCTCACCTCAGCAAATGAATTGCTGTAATAATATGCGTCTGGACATTTATAATCATTGCTTTTTATGATGTTCACGAATGTAAAGAAGTAATAACCGCCTAAAGAGGGAAGTTTGGACACTCAAATAATCACTTCACTAAACAACGCACTCTTTGTTCCCAACTGCTCCTGTCCAGAAATAGGTGTTAATTCATATTTGTCCCTCCACATATCAGCAGTGATCACGCCAATGTCCCTCAAACATGGTGGTGTGCAAAGGGCCAAGTACACATTTCTGTCGACAACAGGCCAAGACGAAGGATACTTGTGGTCTTCAGGGATCACTTACTCACTGAATGTGGCTAAATAAAGTCAACAAGTGAGGAGGAAGTATAAGAGGACAGAGGACAAAGATACGGGTTCAAGTCCTTTCACCTCCATTTACTGGTTTTGTAAGCACACTCTGCTGACTCTACCTGAAAGCGTATCGGTGAACACAGTGCTCTCCTTATGGCTTAGTTACCTTGCAAGATTTCTGGAAGCATAATGTAGGGAAGAGACATAGGCTATGTTGTTAACTGTTCTGTACATAAGGATAGATGGGCAGACAAAAAGATGATTGTTTCATAGATAGATAGGTAGACAGACGACAGGTGAACGATAGATAGATAGGTACGTAGATTAATAGATGATAGACATCATAGATAGATGATAGGAAGATAGATAGATAGATACATAGATAGATACATAGATACATAGATATATACATACATAGATACATAGATAGACAGACAGACCTTTAGATAGATAGATACAGATACATATCTATTGACACAAAGCTATTGTTCATAACCAGGAGTTGAATGGTGAATAACATAGCTAAACTACAAACAAAAAGGAAGAATGAAATCCAGTTTAAAAAGTGCAGTAAGCAGCCTTAAGAAGAAAACAAATACTACCATTTGCAATGACGTGGATGGAGCAAGACAGTAGTATCTTCAGAAAAATAGGGCAGGCGGATAAAGACAAGTACCAAGTGATTTCACTCATGTGTGGAGTATAACAACAAAGAAAAACTGAAGTAAAAAAACAGCAGCTGACTCACAGAACCCGAGAGTTGACTAAAATTAACCAAAGGAAAAAGGACTGGGCAGGGTGAGTCTGAAGGGAGGGATAAGTGTGGGGAGAAAGAATGGGGGCATTAAGTTTTGCATGTATAATGCGCGGGGTCGGGTGTGCATGGGGAGTACTGTACAACACAGAGAAGACTAGTAGAGATCGTATAGCATCTTACTACTCACTGATGGACAGTGACTGTAACAGGGACTTTTGGGGGGGACATGGTGAAGGGGTCTACATCATCCAACTACGCTGATCGACAGTGACTGAAGAGGTTTTTCGGGGGGACTTGGTGAAGGGGGGAGCATAGTAAACATAATGTTCTTCACGTGATTGTAGATTAATGATAAAAAATATTCTTTAAGTGAAATAAGTGCACAGCTCTGAATCATCAGAATAAAAGATCAGGCACTGAGTGCTGCAAACAAAAGACACAGGGATAAAAGAAGGGATGAAAACTAAGACACCTACGTGCTTACTTACGGGAGACTCACTTGAGATCCAAGGACACAGACAAACTACAAGCCGAAGGTGTGTGGACAAGTACCCTACACGAGTGAAACGGAAAATCAAACAATCAAGCAAATGGATTCTGTTTGAGTCCCCAGAGACAGTCAGCAGAAAATAGCCGTATCTGGCCACCGTGAATTCTTTTTGTTTGGTTTCAACAGTTCCCAGCCATAGATTTAGTGGTGCAGCAACATACTTCTCATTTTCTCTGACCTCAACAACTGAGTTGCTGTAATAATAAGCATCTGGGCCTTTGAAATCAGTGGATTTTATGATGTTTACGAATGTGAAAATCTAATAACCACCTAAAGAGGGAAGTTTGGACACTCAAATAAACACGTCCCTCCACAATACACTCTTCGCTCCCAACTGCTCCTGTCTAGAAATTGGTGTTCCTTTTTATTTGAACCTCCGTCCTATCGGCGGTGATCACGCTGATGTCCTTCAAACATGGTGGTGAGCAAAGCAACAAGTTTACTTTTCTGTCGACAAGAGGCCCAGAGGAATGATACTTGAGATCTTCAGGGAGCACTTAGTCAATGAATGTGGCTAAATACAGACAGCAAGTTAGAAGGAGATGAAAGAGGACAGAGGATAGAGACACGGGTTCAAGCCCCAGCACAACCATTTCCTGGTTTTGTAGGTACACGCGGCCGACTCGAACTGCAAGTGTCTCGGTGAACCCAGTGCTCCCTCTGCAGCCTAGATACTTTGCAGGATTGTGGGGAGCATAGTGTAGGAAAGTGATATTGGGAATATGGTTAACTGTTCTGTACACATGGACAGATGGACAGACAAAAAGATGATTGATTGAGTGATTGATAAATAGATAGACAGACAGATACATAGATATAGGTACATATCGATTAACACAAAGCTACTGCTCATAACAAGAGAGCAATGGTGAAAGCACATAGCAAATCTACAAACAAAAAAGAAGAATGAAATCCAGTTTAAAAAGTGCAGTAAGCCGCCATAAGAAGAAAACAAATCCTATCATTTGCAATAACGTGGATGGAGCTAGAGGGTATTATGCTCAGTCAAACAGGCCAGGCGGAGAAATACATGTACCAAATGATTTCACTCATGTGTGGAGTATGATAACAAAGAAAAACTGAAGGAAAAGACAGCAGCAGACTCACAGAACCCGAGAGTGGACTAACAGTTACCAAAGAGAAAGGGACTGGGTAGGGTTTGTGGGAAGGGAGTAATAAGTGCGGGGAAAAAGAATGGGGGCATTAGGATTATCATGTATAATGTGTAGGGTGGGGTGTCATGGGTAGGGCTGTTCAACACAGAGAAGACATGTAGTGATTCTACAGCATCTTAGTACATGCTGACGGAGAGCGGCTATAACTGGGATTTGGGGTGACTTGGTGAAGAGGGTAGACAGAATAACATAATTTTGTGCATGTGATTGCATATTAATGATAACAAAAAGAATTTAAAAGTGCAGTAAGAGCACAGCTCTCAAATATCAGAATAAAAGTACAGCCTTTGAGTGCTCTAATCAAAAGACACAGGGTTTGAAGAACTGATGAAAACTCAAGACCACCTACGTGCTCCCTTACTGGAGACTCACTTGAGATCCAAGGACACAGACAAACTACAAGCTGAAGGGGCGGGGACAGGTCCCCTACACAAGTGAAACTGAGAAACAAAGAAAGAAATGGATTCTCTTTTGGACCCCAGAGAGAGTCAGTAGAAAATAGCCCTATCTAGCCACCGTGAATTCATTTTGTCTGGTTTCAGCAGTGCTCAGGCATAGATTTAGTGGTGCAGCAACTTCCTTCTCATTTCCTCTCACCTCAGCAAATGAATTGCTGTAATAATATGCGTCTGGACATTTATAATCATTGCTTTTTATGATGTTCACGAATGTAAAGAAGTAATAACCGCCTAAAGAGGGAAGTTTGGACACTCAAATAATCACTTCACTAAACAACGCACTCTTTGTTCCCAACTGCTCCTGTCCAGAAATAGGTGTTAATTCATATTTGTCCCTCCACATATCAGCAGTGATCACGCCAATGTCCCTCAAACATGGTGGTGTGCAAAGGGCCAAGTACACATTTCTGTCGACAACAGGCCAAGACGAAGGATACTTGTGGTCTTCAGGGATCACTTACTCACTGAATGTGGCTAAATAAAGTCAACAAGTGAGGAGGAAGTATAAGAGGACAGAGGACAAAGATACGGGTTCAAGTCCTTTCACCTCCATTTACTGGTTTTGTAAGCACACTCTGCTGACTCTACCTGAAAGCGTATCGGTGAACACAGTGCTCTCCTTATGGCTTAGTTACCTTGCAAGATTTCTGGAAGCATAATGTAGGGAAGAGACATAGGCTATGTTGTTAACTGTTCTGTACATAAGGATAGATGGGCAGACAAAAAGATGATTGTTTCATAGATAGATAGGTAGACAGACGACAGGTGAACGATAGATAGATAGGTACGTAGATTAATAGATGATAGACATCATAGATAGATGATAGGAAGATAGATAGATAGATACATAGATAGATACATAGATACATAGATATATACATACATAGATACATAGATAGACAGACAGACCTTTAGATAGATAGATACAGATACATATCTATTGACACAAAGCTATTGTTCATAACCAGGAGTTGAATGGTGAATAACATAGCTAAACTACAAACAAAAAGGAAGAATGAAATCCAGTTTAAAAAGTGCAGTAAGCAGCCTTAAGAAGAAAACAAATACTACCATTTGCAATGACGTGGATGGAGCAAGACAGTAGTATCTTCAGAAAAATAGGGCAGGCGGATAAAGACAAGTACCAAGTGATTTCACTCATGTGTGGAGTATAACAACAAAGAAAAACTGAAGTAAAAAAACAGCAGCTGACTCACAGAACCCGAGAGTTGACTAAAATTAACCAAAGGAAAAAGGACTGGGCAGGGTGAGTCTGAAGGGAGGGATAAGTGTGGGGAGAAAGAATGGGGGCATTAAGTTTTGCATGTATAATGCGCGGGGTCGGGTGTGCATGGGGAGTACTGTACAACACAGAGAAGACTAGTAGAGATCGTATAGCATCTTACTACTCACTGATGGACAGTGACTGTAACAGGGACTTTTGTGGGGGACATGGTGAAGGGGTCTACATCATCCAACTACGCTGATCGACAGTGACTGAAGAGGTTTTTCGGGGGGACTTGGTGAAGGGGGGAGCATAGTAAACATAATGTTCTTCACGTGATTGTAGATTAATGATAAAAAATATTCTTTAAGTGAAATAAGTGCACAGCTCTGAATCATCAGAATAAAAGATCAGGCACTGAGTGCTGCAAACAAAAGACACAGGGATAAAAGAAGGGATGAAAACTAAGACACCTACGTGCTTACTTACGGGAGACTCACTTGAGATCCAAGGACACAGACAAACTACAAGCCAAAGGTGTGTGGACAAGTACCCTACACGAGTGAAACGGAAAATCAAACAATCAAGCAAATGGATTCTGTTTGAGTCCCCAGAGACAGTCAGCAGAAAATAGCCGTATCTGGCCACCGTGAATTCTTTTTGTTTGGTTTCAACAGTTCCCAGCCATAGATTTAGTGGTGCAGCAACATACTTCTCATTTTCTCTGACCTCAACAACTGAGTTGCTGTAATAATAAGCATCTGGGCGTTTGAAATCAGTGGATTTTATGATGTTTACGAATGTGAAAATCTAATAACCACCTAAAGAGGGAAGTTTGGACACTCAAATAAACACGTCCCTCCACAATACACTCTTCGCTCCCAACTGCTCCTGTCTAGAAATTGGTGTTCCTTTTTATTTGAACCTCCGTCCTATCGGCGGTGATCACGCTGATGTCCTTCAAACATGGTGGTGAGCAAAGCAACAAGTTTACTTTTCTGTCGACAAGAGGCCCAGAGGAATGATACTTGAGATCTTCAGGGAGCACTTAGTCAATGAATGTGGCTAAATACAGACAGCAAGTTAGAAGGAGATGAAAGAGGACAGAGGATAGAGACACGGGTTCAAGCCCCAGCACAACCATTTCCTGGTTTTGTAGGTACACGCGGCCGACTCGAACTGCAAGTGTCTCGGTGAACCCAGTGCTCCCTCTGCAGCCTAGATACTTTGCAGGATTGTGGGGAGCATAGTGTAGGAAAGTGATATTGGGAATATGGTTAACTGTTCTGTACACATGGACAGATGGACAGACAAAAAGATGATTGATTGAGTGATTGATAAATAGATAGACAGACAGATACATAGATATAGGTACATATCGATTAACACAAAGCTACTGCTCATAACAAGAGAGCAATGGTGAAAGCACATAGCAAATCTACAAACAAAAAAGAAGAATGAAATCCAGTTTAAAAAGTGCAGTAAGCCGCCATAAGAAGAAAACAAATCCTATCATTTGCAATAACGTGGATGGAGCTAGAGGGTATTATGCTCAGTCAAACAGGCCAGGCGGAGAAATACATGTACCAAATGATTTCACTCATGTGTGGAGTATGATAACAAAGAAAAACTGAAGGAAAAGACAGCAGCAGACTCACAGAACCCGAGAGTGGACTAACAGTTACCAAAGAGAAAGGGACTGGGTAGGGTTTGTGGGAAGGGAGTAATAAGTGCGGGGAAAAAGAATGGGGGCATTAGGATTATCATGTATAATGTGTAGGGTGGGGTGTCATGGGTAGGGCTGTTCAACACAGAGAAGACATGTAGTGATTCTACAGCATCTTAGTACATGCTGACGGAGAGCGGCTATAACTGGGATTTGGGGTGACTTGGTGAAGAGGGTAGACAGAATAACATAATTTTGTGCATGTGATTGCATATTAATGATAACAAAAAGAATTTAAAAGTGCAGTAAGAGCACAGCTCTCAAATATCAGAATAAAAGTACAGCCTTTGAGTGCTCTAATCAAAAGACACAGGGTTTGAAGAACTGATGAAAACTCAAGACCACCTACGTGCTCCCTTACTGGAGACTCACTTGAGATCCAAGGACACAGACAAACTACAAGCTGAAGGGGCGGGGACAGGTCCCCTACACAAGTGAAACTGAGAAACAAAGAAAGAAATGGATTCTCTTTTGGACCCCAGAGAGAGTCAGTAGAAAATAGCCCTATCTAGCCACCGTGAATTCATTTTGTCTGGTTTCAGCAGTGCTCAGGCATAGATTTAGTGGTGCAGCAACTTCCTTCTCATTTCCTCTCACCTCAGCAAATGAATTGCTGTAATAATATGCGTCTGGACATTTATAATCATTGCTTTTTATGATGTTCACGAATGTAAAGAAGTAATAACCGCCTAAAGAGGGAAGTTTGGACACTCAAATAATCACTTCACTAAACAACGCACTCTTTGTTCCCAACTGCTCCTGTCCAGAAATAGGTGTTAATTCATATTTGTCCCTCCACATATCAGCAGTGATCACGCCAATGTCCCTCAAACATGGTGGTGTGCAAAGGGCCAAGTACACATTTCTGTCGACAACAGGCCAAGACGAAGGATACTCGTGGTCTTCAGGGATCACTTACTCACTGAATGTGGCTAAATAAAGTCAACAAGTGAGGAGGAAGTATAAGAGGACAGAGGACAAAGATACGGGTTCAAGTCCTTTCACCTCCATTTACTGGTTTTGTAAGCACACTCTGCTGACTCTACCTGAAAGCGTATCGGTGAACACAGTGCTCTCCTTATGGCTTAGTTACCTTGCAAGATTTCTGGAAGCATAATGTAGGGAAGAGACATAGGCTATGTTGTTAACTGTTCTGTACATAAGGATAGATGGGCAGACAAAAAGATGATTGTTTCATAGATAGATAGGTAGACAGACGACAGGTGAACGATAGATAGATAGGTACGTAGATTAATAGATGATAGACATCATAGATAGATGATAGGAAGATAGATAGATAGATACATAGATAGATACATAGATACATAGATATATACATACATAGATACATAGATAGACAGACAGACCTTTAGATAGATAGATACAGATACATATCTATTGACACAAAGCTATTGTTCATAACCAGGAGTTGAATGGTGAATAACATAGCTAAACTACAAACAAAAAGGAAGAATGAAATCCAGTTTAAAAAGTGCAGTAAGCAGCCTTAAGAAGAAAACAAATACTACCATTTGCAATGACGTGGATGGAGCAAGACAGTAGTATCTTCAGAAAAATAGGGCAGGCGGATAAAGACAAGTACCAAGTGATTTCACTCATGTGTGGAGTATAACAACAAAGAAAAACTGAAGTAAAAAAACAGCAGCTGACTCACAGAACCCGAGAGTTGACTAAAATTAACCAAAGGAAAAAGGACTGGGCAGGGTGAGTCTGAAGGGAGGGATAAGTGTGGGGAGAAAGAATGGGGGCATTAAGTTTTGCATGTATAATGCGCGGGGTCGGGTGTGCATGGGGAGTACTGTACAACACAGAGAAGACTAGTAGAGATCGTATAGCATCTTACTACTCACTGATGGACAGTGACTGTAACAGGGACTTTTGGGGGGGACATGGTGAAGGGGTCTACATCATCCAACTACGCTGATCGACAGTGACTGAAGAGGTTTTTCGGGGGGACTTGGTGAAGGGGGGAGCATAGTAAACATAATGTTCTTCACGTGATTGTAGATTAATGATAAAAAATATTCTTTAAGTGAAATAAGTGCACAGCTCTGAATCATCAGAATAAAAGATCAGGCACTGAGTGCTGCAAACAAAAGACACAGGGATAAAAGAAGGGATGAAAACTAAGACACCTACGTGCTTACTTACGGGAGACTCACTTGAGATCCAAGGACACAGACAAACTACAAGCCGAAGGTGTGTGGACAAGTACCCTACACGAGTGAAACGGAAAATCAAACAATCAAGCAAATGGATTCTGTTTGAGTCCCCAGAGACAGTCAGCAGAAAATAGCCGTATCTGGCCACCGTGAATTCTTTTTGTTTGGTTTCAACAGTTCCCAGCCATAGATTTAGTGGTGCAGCAACATACTTCTCATTTTCTCTGACCTCAACAACTGAGTTGCTGTAATAATAAGCATCTGGGCCTTTGAAATCAGTGGATTTTATGATGTTTACGAATGTGAAAATCTAATAACCACCTAAAGAGGGAAGTTTGGACACTCAAATAAACACGTCCCTCCACAATACACTCTTCGCTCCCAACTGCTCCTGTCTAGAAATTGGTGTTCCTTTTTATTTGAACCTCCGTCCTATCGGCGGTGATCACGCTGATGTCCTTCAAACATGGTGGTGAGCAAAGCAACAAGTTTACTTTTCTGTCGACAAGAGGCCCAGAGGAATGATACTTGAGATCTTCAGGGAGCACTTAGTCAATGAATGTGGCTAAATACAGACAGCAAGTTAGAAGGAGATGAAAGAGGACAGAGGATAGAGACACGGGTTCAAGCCCCAGCACAACCATTTCCTGGTTTTGTAGGTACACGCGGCCGACTCGAACTGCAAGTGTCTCGGTGAACCCAGTGCTCCCTCTGCAGCCTAGATACTTTGCAGGATTGTGGGGAGCATAGTGTAGGAAAGTGATATTGGGAATATGGTTAACTGTTCTGTACACATGGACAGATGGACAGACAAAAAGATGATTGATTGAGTGATTGATAAATAGATAGACAGACAGATACATAGATATAGGTACATATCGATTAACACAAAGCTACTGCTCATAACAAGAGAGCAATGGTGAAAGCACATAGCAAATCTACAAACAAAAAAGAAGAATGAAATCCAGTTTAAAAAGTGCAGTAAGCCGCCATAAGAAGAAAACAAATCCTATCATTTGCAATAACGTGGATGGAGCTAGAGGGTATTATGCTCAGTCAAACAGGCCAGGCGGAGAAATACATGTACCAAATGATTTCACTCATGTGTGGAGTATGATAACAAAGAAAAACTGAAGGAAAAGACAGCAGCAGACTCACAGAACCCGAGAGTGGACTAACAGTTACCAAAGAGAAAGGGACTGGGTAGGGTTTGTGGGAAGGGAGTAATAAGTGCGGGGAAAAAGAATGGGGGCATTAGGATTATCATGTATAATGTGTAGGGTGGGGTGTCATGGGTAGGGCTGTTCAACACAGAGAAGACATGTAGTGATTCTACAGCATCTTAGTACATGCTGACGGAGAGCGGCTATAACTGGGATTTGGGGTGACTTGGTGAAGAGGGTAGACAGAATAACATAATTTTGTGCATGTGATTGCATATTAATGATAACAAAAAGAATTTAAAAGTGCAGTAAGAGCACAGCTCTCAAATATCAGAATAAAAGTACAGCCTTTGAGTGCTCTAATCAAAAGACACAGGGTTTGAAGAACTGATGAAAACTCAAGACCACCTACGTGCTCCCTTACTGGAGACTCACTTGAGATCCAAGGACACAGACAAACTACAAGCTGAAGGGGCGGGGACAGGTCCCCTACACAAGTGAAACTGAGAAACAAAGAAAGAAATGGATTCTCTTTTGGACCCCAGAGAGAGTCAGTAGAAAATAGCCCTATCTAGCCACCGTGAATTCATTTTGTCTGGTTTCAGCAGTGCTCAGGCATAGATTTAGTGGTGCAGCAACTTCCTTCTCATTTCCTCTCACCTCAGCAAATGAATTGCTGTAATAATATGCGTCTGGACATTTATAATCATTGCTTTTTATGATGTTCACGAATGTAAAGAAGTAATAACCGCCTAAAGAGGGAAGTTTGGACACTCAAATAATCACTTCACTAAACAACGCACTCTTTGTTCCCAACTGCTCCTGTCCAGAAATAGGTGTTAATTCATATTTGTCCCTCCACATATCAGCAGTGATCACGCCAATGTCCCTCAAACATGGTGGTGTGCAAAGGGCCAAGTACACATTTCTGTCGACAACAGGCCAAGACGAAGGATACTCGTGGTCTTCAGGGATCACTTACTCACTGAATGTGGCTAAATAAAGTCAACAAGTGAGGAGGAAGTATAAGAGGACAGAGGACAAAGATACGGGTTCAAGTCCTTTCACCTCCATTTACTGGTTTTGTAAGCACACTCTGCTGACTCTACCTGAAAGCGTATCGGTGAACACAGTGCTCTCCTTATGGCTTAGTTACCTTGCAAGATTTCTGGAAGCATAATGTAGGGAAGAGACATAGGCTATGTTGTTAACTGTTCTGTACATAAGGATAGATGGGCAGACAAAAAGATGATTGTTTCATAGATAGATAGGTAGACAGACGACAGGTGAACGATAGATAGATAGGTACGTAGATTAATAGATGATAGACATCATAGATAGATGATAGGAAGATAGATAGATAGATACATAGATAGATACATAGATACATAGATATATACATACATAGATACATAGATAGACAGACAGACCTTTAGATAGATAGATACAGATACATATCTATTGACACAAAGCTATTGTTCATAACCAGGAGTTGAATGGTGAATAACATAGCTAAACTACAAACAAAAAGGAAGAATGAAATCCAGTTTAAAAAGTGCAGTAAGCAGCCTTAAGAAGAAAACAAATACTACCATTTGCAATGACGTGGATGGAGCAAGACAGTAGTATCTTCAGAAAAATAGGGCAGGCGGATAAAGACAAGTACCAAGTGATTTCACTCATGTGTGGAGTATAACAACAAAGAAAAACTGAAGTAAAAAAACAGCAGCTGACTCACAGAACCCGAGAGTTGACTAAAATTAACCAAAGGAAAAAGGACTGGGCAGGGTGAGTCTGAAGGGAGGGATAAGTGTGGGGAGAAAGAATGGGGGCATTAAGTTTTGCATGTATAATGCGCGGGGTCGGGTGTGCATGGGGAGTACTGTACAACACAGAGAAGACTAGTAGAGATCGTATAGCATCTTACTACTCACTGATGGACAGTGACTGTAACAGGGACTTTTGTGGGGGACATGGTGAAGGGGTCTACATCATCCAACTACGCTGATCGACAGTGACTGAAGAGGTTTTTCGGGGGGACTTGGTGAAGGGGGGAGCATAGTAAACATAATGTTCTTCACGTGATTGTAGATTAATGATAAAAAATATTCTTTAAGTGAAATAAGTGCACAGCTCTGAATCATCAGAATAAAAGATCAGGCACTGAGTGCTGCAAACAAAAGACACAGGGATAAAAGAAGGGATGAAAACTAAGACACCTACGTGCTTACTTACGGGAGACTCACTTGAGATCCAAGGACACAGACAAACTACAAGCCGAAGGTGTGTGGACAAGTACCCTACACGAGTGAAACGGAAAATCAAACAATCAAGCAAATGGATTCTGTTTGAGTCCCCAGAGACAGTCAGCAGAAAATAGCCGTATCTGGCCACCGTGAATTCTTTTTGTTTGGTTTCAACAGTTCCCAGCCATAGATTTAGTGGTGCAGCAACATACTTCTCATTTTCTCTGACCTCAACAACTGAGTTGCTGTAATAATAAGCATCTGGGCCTTTGAAATCAGTGGATTTTATGATGTTTACGAATGTGAAAATCTAATAACCACCTAAAGAGGGAAGTTTGGACACTCAAATAAACACGTCCCTCCACAATACACTCTTCGCTCCCAACTGCTCCTGTCTAGAAATTGGTGTTCCTTTTTATTTGAACCTCCGTCCTATCGGCGGTGATCACGCTGATGTCCTTCAAACATGGTGGTGAGCAAAGCAACAAGTTTACTTTTCTGTCGACAACAGGCCCAGAGGAATGATACTTGAGATCTTCAGGGAGCACTTAGTCAATGAATGTGGCTAAATACAGACAGCAAGTTAGAAGGAGATGAAAGAGGACAGAGGATAGAGACACGGGTTCAAGCCCCAGCACAACCATTTCCTGGTTTTGTAGGTACACGCGGCCGACTCGAACTGCAAGTGTCTCGGTGAACCCAGTGCTCCCTCTGCAGCCTAGATACTTTGCAGGATTGTGGGGAGCATAGTGTAGGAAAGTGATATTGGGAATATGGTTAACTGTTCTGTACACATGGACAGATGGACAGACAAAAAGATGATTGATTGAGTGATTGATAAATAGAATGACAGACAGATACATAGATATAGGTACATATCGATTAACACAAAGCTACTGCTCATAACAAGAGAGCAATGGTGAAAGCACATAGCAAATCTACAAACAAAAAAGAAGAATGAAATCCAGTTTAAAAAGTGCAGTAAGCCGCCATAAGAAGAAAACAAATCCTATCATTTGCAATAACGTGGATGGAGCTAGAGGGTATTATGCTCAGTCAAACAGGCCAGGCGGAGAAATACATGTACCAAATGATTTCACTCATGTGTGGAGTATGATAACAAAGAAAAACTGAAGGAAAAGACAGCAGCAGACTCACAGAACCCGAGAGTGGACTAACAGTTACCAAAGAGAAAGGGACTGGGTAGGGTTTGTGGGAAGGGAGTAATAAGTGCGGGGAAAAAGAATGGGGGCATTAGGATTATCATGTATAATGTGTAGGGTGGGGTGTCATGGGTAGGGCTGTTCAACACAGAGAAGACATGTAGTGATTCTACAGCATCTTAGTACATGCTGACGGAGAGCGGCTATAACTGGGATTTGGGGTGACTTGGTGAAGAGGGTAGACAGAATAACATAATTTTGTGCATGTGATTGCATATTAATGATAACAAAAAGAATTTAAAAGTGCAGTAAGAGCACAGCTCTCAAATATCAGAATAAAAGTACAGCCTTTGAGTGCTCTAATCAAAAGACACAGGGTTTGAAGAACTGATGAAAACTCAAGACCACCTACGTGCTCCCTTACTGGAGACTCACTTGAGATCCAAGGACACAGACAAACTACAAGCTGAAGGGGCGGGGACAGGTCCCCTACACAAGTGAAACTGAGAAACAAAGAAAGAAATGGATTCTCTTTTGGACCCCAGAGAGAGTCAGTAGAAAATAGCCCTATCTAGCCACCGTGAATTCATTTTGTCTGGTTTCAGCAGTGCTCAGGCATAGATTTAGTGGTGCAGCAACTTCCTTCTCATTTCCTCTCACCTCAGCAAATGAATTGCTGTAATAATATGCGTCTGGACATTTATAATCATTGCTTTTTATGATGTTCACGAATGTAAAGAAGTAATAACCGCCTAAAGAGGGAAGTTTGGACACTCAAATAATCACTTCACTAAACAACGCACTCTTTGTTCCCAACTGCTCCTGTCCAGAAATAGGTGTTAATTCATATTTGTCCCTCCACATATCAGCAGTGATCACGCCAATGTCCCTCAAACATGGTGGTGTGCAAAGGGCCAAGTACACATTTCTGTCGACAACAGGCCAAGACGAAGGATACTTGTGGTCTTCAGGGATCACTTACTCACTGAATGTGGCTAAATAAAGTCAACAAGTGAGGAGGAAGTATAAGAGGACAGAGGACAAAGATACGGGTTCAAGTCCTTTCACCTCCATTTACTGGTTTTGTAAGCACACTCTGCTGACTCTACCTGAAAGCGTATCGGTGAACACAGTGCTCTCCTTATGGCTTAGTTACCTTGCAAGATTTCTGGAAGCATATTGTAGGGAAGAGACATAGGCTATGTTGTTAACTGTTCTGTACATAAGGATAGATGGGCAGACAAAAAGATGATTGTTTCATAGATAGATAGGTAGACAGACGACAGGTGAACGATAGATAGATAGGTACGTAGATTAATAGATGATAGACATCATAGATAGATGATAGGAAGATAGATAGATAGATACATAGATAGATACATAGATACATAGATATATACATACATAGATACATAGATAGACAGACAGACCTTTAGATAGATAGATACAGATACATATCTATTGACACAAAGCTATTGTTCATAACCAGGAGTTGAATGGTGAATAACATAGCTAAACTACAAACAAAAAGGAAGAATGAAATCCAGTTTAAAAAGTGCAGTAAGCAGCCTTAAGAAGAAAACAAATACTACCATTTGCAATGACGTGGATGGAGCAAGACAGTAGTATCTTCAGAAAAATAGGGCAGGCGGATAAAGACAAGTACCAAGTGATTTCACTCATGTGTGGAGTATAACAACAAAGAAAAACTGAAGTAAAAAAACAGCAGCTGACTCACAGAACCCGAGAGTTGACTAAAATTAACCAAAGGAAAAAGGACTGGGCAGGGTGAGTCTGAAGGGAGGGATAAGTGTGGGGAGAAAGAATGGGGGCATTAAGTTTTGCATGTATAATGCGCGGGGTCGGGTGTGCATGGGGAGTACTGTACAACACAGAGAAGACTAGTAGAGATCGTATAGCATCTTACTACTCACTGATGGACAGTGACTGTAACAGGGACTTTTGGGGGGGACATGGTGAAGGGGTCTACATCATCCAACTACGCTGATCGACAGTGACTGAAGAGGTTTTTCGGGGGGACTTGGTGAAGGGGGGAGCATAGTAAACATAATGTTCTTCACGTGATTGTAGATTAATGATAAAAAATATTCTTTAAGTGAAATAAGTGCACAGCTCTGAATCATCAGAATAAAAGATCAGGCACTGAGTGCTGCAAACAAAAGACACAGGGATAAAAGAAGGGATGAAAACTAAGACACCTACGTGCTTACTTACGGGAGACTCACTTGAGATCCAAGGACACAGACAAACTACAAGCCGAAGGTGTGTGGACAAGTACCCTACACGAGTGAAACGGAAAATCAAACAATCAAGCAAATGGATTCTGTTTGAGTCCCCAGAGACAGTCAGCAGAAAATAGCCGTATCTGGCCACCGTGAATTCTTTTTGTTTGGTTTCAACAGTTCCCAGCCATAGATTTAGTGGTGCAGCAACATACTTCTCATTTTCTCTGACCTCAACAACTGAGTTGCTGTAATAATAAGCATCTGGGCCTTTGAAATCAGTGGATTTTATGATGTTTACGAATGTGAAAATCTAATAACCACCTAAAGAGGGAAGTTTGGACACTCAAATAAACACGTCCCTCCACAATACACTCTTCGCTCCCAACTGCTCCTGTCTAGAAATTGGTGTTCCTTTTTATTTGAACCTCCGTCCTATCGGCGGTGATCACGCTGATGTCCTTCAAACATGGTGGTGAGCAAAGCAACAAGTTTACTTTTCTGTCGACAACAGGCCCAGAGGAATGATACTTGAGATCTTCAGGGAGCACTTAGTCAATGAATGTGGCTAAATACAGACAGCAAGTTAGAAGGAGATGAAAGAGGACAGAGGATAGAGACACGGGTTCAAGCCCCAGCACAACCATTTCCTGGTTTTGTAGGTACACGCGGCCGACTCGAACTGCAAGTGTCTCGGTGAACCCAGTGCTCCCTCTGCAGCCTAGATACTTTGCAGGATTGTGGGGAGCATAGTGTAGGAAAGTGATATTGGGAATATGGTTAACTGTTCTGTACACATGGACAGATGGACAGACAAAAAGATGATTGATTGAGTGATTGATAAATAGATAGACAGACAGATACATAGATATAGGTACATATCGATTAACACAAAGCTACTGCTCATAACAAGAGAGCAATGGTGAAAGCACATAGCAAATCTACAAACAAAAAAGAAGAATGAAATCCAGTTTAAAAAGTGCAGTAAGCCGCCATAAGAAGAAAACAAATCCTATCATTTGCAATAACGTGGATGGAGCTAGAGGGTATTATGCTCAGTCAAACAGGCCAGGCGGAGAAATACATGTACCAAATGATTTCACTCATGTGTGGAGTATGATAACAAAGAAAAACTGAAGGAAAAGACAGCAGCAGACTCACAGAACCCGAGAGTGGACTAACAGTTACCAAAGAGAAAGGGACTGGGTAGGGTTTGTGGGAAGGGAGTAATAAGTGCGGGGAAAAAGAATGGGGGCATTAGGATTATCATGTATAATGTGTAGGGTGGGGTGTCATGGGTAGGGCTGTTCAACACAGAGAAGACATGTAGTGATTCTACAGCATCTTAGTACATGCTGACGGAGAGCGGCTATAACTGGGATTTGGGGTGACTTGGTGAAGAGGGTAGACAGAATAACATAATTTTGTGCATGTGATTGCATATTAATGATAACAAAAAGAATTTAAAAGTGCAGTAAGAGCACAGCTCTCAAATATCAGAATAAAAGTACAGCCTTTGAGTGCTCTAATCAAAAGACACAGGGTTTGAAGAACTGATGAAAACTCAAGACCACCTACGTGCTCCCTTACTGGAGACTCACTTGAGATCCAAGGACACAGACAAACTACAAGCTGAAGG
Organism: Manis pentadactyla; assembly: GCF_030020395.1. Classification (NCBI taxonomy): domain Eukaryota; kingdom Metazoa; phylum Chordata; class Mammalia; order Pholidota; family Manidae; genus Manis; species Manis pentadactyla. Next base: position 42,454,299 of record NC_080031.1, on the reverse strand, counting down.
GGCGGGGACAGGTCCCCTACACAAGTGAAACTGAGAAACAAAGAAAGAAATGGATTCTCTTTTGGACCCCAGAGAGAGTCAGTAGAAAATAGCCCTATCTAGCCACCGTGAATTCATTTTGTCTGGTTTCAGCAGTGCTCAGGCATAGATTTAGTGGTGCAGCAACTTCCTTCTCATTTCCTCTCACCTCAGCAAATGAATTGCTGTAATAATATGCGTCTGGACATTTATAATCATTGCTTTTTATGATGTTCACGAATGTAAAGAAGTAATAACCGCCTAAAGAGGGAAGTTTGGACACTCAAATAATCACTTCACTAAACAACGCACTCTTTGTTCCCAACTGCTCCTGTCCAGAAATAGGTGTTAATTCATATTTGTCCCTCCACATATCAGCAGTGATCACGCCAATGTCCCTCAAACATGGTGGTGTGCAAAGGGCCAAGTACACATTTCTGTCGACAACAGGCCAAGACGAAGGATACTCGTGGTCTTCAGGGATCACTTACTCACTGAATGTGGCTAAATAAAGTCAACAAGTGAGGAGGAAGTATAAGAGGACAGAGGACAAAGATACGGGTTCAAGTCCTTTCACCTCCATTTACTGGTTTTGTAAGCACACTCTGCTGACTCTACCTGAAAGCGTATCGGTGAACACAGTGCTCTCCTTATGGCTTAGTTACCTTGCAAGATTTCTGGAAGCATAATGTAGGGAAGAGACATAGGCTGTGTTGTTAACTGTTCTGTACATAAGGATAGATGGGCAGACAAAAAGATGATTGTTTCATAGATAGATAGGTAGACAGACGACAGGTGAACGATAGATAGATAGGTACGTAGATTAATAGATGATAGACATCATAGATAGATGATAGGAAGATAGATAGATAGATACATAGATAGATACATAGATACATAGATATATACATACATAGATACATAGATAGACAGACAGACCTTTAGATAGATAGATACAGATACATATCTATTGACACAAAGCTATTGTTCATAACCAGGAGTTGAATGGTGAATAACATAGCTAAACTACAAACAAAAAGGAAGAATGAAATCCAGTTTAAAAAGTGCAGTAAGCAGCCTTAAGAAGAAAACAAATACTACCATTTGCAATGACGTGGATGGAGCAAGACAGTAGTATCTTCAGAAAAATAGGGCAGGCGGATAAAGACAAGTACCAAGTGATTTCACTCATGTGTGGAGTATAACAACAAAGAAAAACTGAAGTAAAAAAACAGCAGCTGACTCACAGAACCCGAGAGTTGACTAAAATTAACCAAAGGAAAAAGGACTGGGCAGGGTGAGTCTGAAGGGAGGGATAAGTGTGGGGAGAAAGAATGGGGGCATTAAGTTTTGCATGTATAATGCGCGGGGTCGGGTGTGCATGGGGAGTACTGTACAACACAGAGAAGACTAGTAGAGATCGTATAGCATCTTACTACTCACTGATGGACAGTGACTGTAACAGGGACTTTTGGGGGGGACATGGTGAAGGGGTCTACATCATCCAACTACGCTGATCGACAGTGACTGAAGAGGTTTTTCGGGGGGACTTGGTGAAGGGGGGAGCATAGTAAACATAATGTTCTTCACGTGATTGTAGATTAATGATAAAAAATATTCTTTAAGTGAAATAAGTGCACAGCTCTGAATCATCAGAATAAAAGATCAGGCACTGAGTGCTGCAAACAAAAGACGCAGGGATAAAAGAAGGGATGAAAACTAAGACACCTACGTGCTTACTTACGGGAGACTCACTTGAGATCCAAGGACACAGACAAACTACAAGCCGAAGGTGTGTGGACAAGTACCCTACACGAGTGAAACGGAAAATCAAACAATCAAGCAAATGGATTCTGTTTGAGTCCCCAGAGACAGTCAGCAGAAAATAGCCGTATCTGGCCACCGTGAATTCTTTTTGTTTGGTTTCAACAGTTCCCAGCCATAGATTTAGTGGTGCAGCAACATACTTCTCATTTTCTCTGACCTCAACAACTGAGTTGCTGTAATAATAAGCATCTGGGCCTTTGAAATCAGTGGATTTTATGATGTTTACGAATGTGAAAATCTAATAACCACCTAAAGAGGGAAGTTTGGACACTCAAATAAACACGTCCCTCCACAATACACTCTTCGCTCCCAACTGCTCCTGTCTAGAAATTGGTGTTCCTTTTTATTTGAACCTCCGTCCTATCGGCGGTGATCACGCTGATGTCCTTCAAACATGGTGGTGAGCAAAGCAACAAGTTTACTTTTCTGTCGACAACAGGCCCAGAGGAATGATACTTGAGATCTTCAGGGAGCACTTAGTCAATGAATGTGGCTAAATACAGACAGCAAGTTAGAAGGAGATGAAAGAGGACAGAGGATAGAGACACGGGTTCAAGCCCCAGCACAACCATTTCCTGGTTTTGTAGGTACACGTGGCCGACTCGAACTGCAAGTGTCTCGGTGAACCCAGTGCTCCCTCTGCAGCCTAGATACTTTGCAGGATTGTGGGGAGCATAGTGTAGGAAAGTGATATTGGGAATATGGTTGACTGTTCTGTACACATGGACAGATGGACAGACAAAAAGATGATTGATTGAGTGATTGATAAATAGATAGACAGACAGATACATAGATATAGGTACATATTGATTAACACAAAGCTACTGCTCATAACAAGAGAGCAATGGTGAAAGCACATAGCAAATCTACAAACAAAAAAGAAGAATGAAATCCAGTTTAAAAAGTGCAGTAAGCCGCCATAAGAAGAAAACAAATCCTATCATTTGCAATAACGTGGATGGAGCTAGAGGGTATTATGCTCAGTCAAACAGGCCAGGCGGAGAAATACATGTACCAAATGATTTCACTCATGTGTGGAGTATGATAACAAAGAAAAACTGAAGGAAAAGACAGCAGCAGACTCACAGAACCCGAGAGTGGACTAACAGTTACCAAAGAGAAAGGGACTGGGTAGGGTTTGTGGGAAGGGAGTAATAAGTGCGGGGAAAAAGAATGGGGGCATTAGGATTATCATGTATAATGTGTAGGGTGGGGTGTCATGGGTAGGGCTGTTCAACACAGAGAAGACATGTAGTGATTCTACAGCATCTTAGTACATGCTGACGGAGAGCGGCTATAACTGGGATTTGGGGTGACTTGGTGAAGAGGGTAGACAGAATAACATAATTTTGTGCATGTGATTGCATATTAATGATAACAAAAAGAATTTAAAAGTGCAGTAAGAGCACAGCTCTCAAATATCAGAATAAAAGTACAGCCTTTGAGTGCTCTAATCAAAAGACACAGGGTTTGAAGAACTGATGAAAACTCAAGACCACCTACGTGCTCCCTTACTGGAGACTCACTTGAGATCCAAGGACACAGACAAACTACAAGCTGAAGGGGCGGGGACAGGTCCCCTACACAAGTGAAACTGAGAAACAAAGAAAGAAATGGATTCTCTTTTGGACCCCAGAGAGAGTCAGTAGAAAATAGCCCTATCTAGCCACCGTGAATTCATTTTGTCTGGTTTCAGCAGTGCTCAGGCATAGATTTAGGGGTGCAGCAACTTCCTTCTCATTTCCTCTCACCTCAGCAAATGAATTGCTGTAATAATATGCGTCTGGACATTTATAATCATTGCTTTTTATGATGTTCACGAATGTAAAGAAGTAATAACCGCCTAAAGAGGGAAGTTTGGACACTCAAATAATCACTTCACTAAACAACGCACTCTTTGTTCCCAACTGCTCCTGTCCAGAAATAGGTGTTAATTCATATTTGTCCCTCCACATATCAGCAGTGATCACGCCAATGTCCCTCAAACATGGTGGTGTGCAAAGGGCCAAGTACACATTTCTGTCGACAACAGGCCAAGACGAAGGATACTTGTGGTCTTCAGGGATCACTTACTCACTGAATGTGGCTAAATAAAGTCAACAAGTGAGGAGGAAGTATAAGAGGACAGAGGACAAAGATACGGGTTCAAGTCCTTTCACCTCCATTTACTGGTTTTGTAAGCACACTCTGCTGACTCTACCTGAAAGCGTATCGGTGAACACAGTGCTCTCCTTATGGCTTAGTTACATTGCAAGATTTCTGGAAGCATAATGTAGGGAAGAGACATAGGCTGTGTTGTTAACTGTTCTGTACATAAGGATACATGGGCAGACAAAAAGATGATTGTTTCATAGATAGATAGGTAGACAGACGACAGGTGAACGATAGATAGATAGGTACGTAGATTAATAGATGATAGACATCATAGATAGATGATAGGAAGATAGATAGATAGATACATAGATAGATACATAGATACATAGATATATACATACATAGATACATAGATAGACAGACAGACCTTTAGATAGATAGATACAGATACATATCTATTGACACAAAGCTATTGTTCATAACCAGGAGTTGAATGGTGAATAACATAGCTAAACTACAAACAAAAAGGAAGAATGAAATCCAGTTTAAAAAGTGCAGTAAGCAGCCTTAAGAAGAAAACAAATACTACCATTTGCAATGATGTGGATGGAGCAAGACAGTAGTATCTTCAGAAAAATAGGGCAGGCGGATAAAGACAAGTACCAAGTGATTTCACTCATGTGTGGAGTATAACAACAAAGAAAAACTGAAGTAAAAAAACAGCAGCTGACTCACAGAACCCGAGAGTTGACTAAAATTAACCAAAGGAAAAAGGACTGGGCAGGGTGAGTCTGAAGGGAGGGATAAGTGTGGGGAGAAAGAATGGGGGCATTAAGTTTTGCATGTATAATGCGCGGGGTCGGGTGTGCATGGGGAGTACTGTACAACACAGAGAAGACTAGTAGAGATCGTATAGCATCTTACTACTCACTGATGGACAGTGACTGTAACAGGGACTTTTGGGGGGGACATGGTGAAGGGGTCTACATCATCCAACTACGCTGATCGACAGTGACTGAAGAGGTTTTTCGGGGGGACTTGGTGAAGGGGGGAGCATAGTAAACATAATGTTCTTCACGTGATTGTAGATTAATGATAAAAAATATTCTTTAAGTGAAATAAGTGCACAGCTCTGAATCATCAGAATAAAAGATCAGGCACTGAGTGCTGCAAACAAAAGACACAGGGATAAAAGAAGGGATGAAAACTAAGACACCTACGTGCTTACTTACGGGAGACTCACTTGAGATCCAAGGACACAGACAAACTACAAGCCGAAGGTGTGTGGACAAGTACCCTACACGAGTGAAACGGAAAATCAAACAATCAAGCAAATGGATTCTGTTTGAGTCCCCAGAGACAGTCAGCAGAAAATAGCCGTATCTGGCCACCGTGAATTCTTTTTGTTTGGTTTCAACAGTTCCCAGCCATAGATTTAGTGGTGCAGCAACATACTTCTCATTTTCTCTGACCTCAACAACTGAGTTGCTGTAATAATAAGCATCTGGGCGTTTGAAATCAGTGGATTTTATGATGTTTACGAATGTGAAAATCTAATAACCACCTAAAGAGGGAAGTTTGGACACTCAAATAAACACGTCCCTCCACAATACACTCTTCGCTCCCAACTGCTCCTGTCTAGAAATTGGTGTTCCTTTTTATTTGAACCTCCGTCCTATCGGCGGTGATCACGCTGATGTCCTTCAAACATGGTGGTGAGCAAAGCAACAAGTTTACTTTTCTGTCGACAACAGGCCCAGAGGAATGATACTTGAGATCTTCAGGGAGCACTTAGTCAATGAATGTGGCTAAATACAGACAGCAAGTTAGAAGGAGATGAAAGAGGACAGAGGATAGAGACACGGGTTCAAGCCCCAGCACAACCATTTCCTGGTTTTGTAGGTACACGCGGCCGACTCGAACTGCAAGTGTCTCGGTGAACCCAGTGCTCCCTCTGCAGCCTAGATACTTTGCAGGATTGTGGGGAGCATAGTGTAGGAAAGTGATATTGGGAATATGGTTAACTGTTCTGTACACATGGACAGATGGACAGACAAAAAGATGATTGATTGAGTGATTGATAAATAGATAGACAGACAGATACATAGATATAGGTACATATCGATTAACACAAAGCTACTGCTCATAACAAGAGAGCAATGGTGAAAGCACATAGCAAATCTACAAACAAAAAAGAAGAATGAAATCCAGTTTAAAAAGTGCAGTAAGCCGCCATAAGAAGAAAACAAATCCTATCATTTGCAATAACGTGGATGGAGCTAGAGGGTATTATGCTCAGTCAAACAGGCCAGGCGGAGAAATACATGTACCAAATGATTTCACTCATGTGTGGAGTATGATAACAAAGAAAAACTGAAGGAAAAGACAGCAGCAGACTCACAGAACCCGAGAGTGGACTAACAGTTACCAAAGAGAAAGGGACTGGGTAGGGTTTGTGGGAAGGGAGTAATAAGTGCGGGGAAAAAGAATGGGGGCATTAGGATTATCATGTATAATGTGTAGGGTGGGGTGTCATGGGTAGGGCTTTTCAACACAGAGAAGACATGTAGTGATTCTACAGCATCTTAGTACATGCTGACGGAGAGCGGCTATAACTGGGATTTGGGGTGACTTGGTGAAGAGGGTAGACAGAATAACATAATTTTGTGCATGTGATTGCATATTAATGATAACAAAAAGAATTTAAAAGTGCAGTAAGAGCACAGCTCTCAAATATCAGAATAAAAGTACAGCCTTTGAGTGCTCTAATCAAAAGACACAGGGTTTGAAGAACTGATGAAAACTCAAGACCACCTACGTGCTCCCTTACTGGAGACTCACTTGAGATCCAAGGACACAGACAAACTACAAGCTGAAGGGGCGGGGACAGGTCCCCTACACAAGTGAAACTGAGAAACAAAGAAAGAAATGGATTCTCTTTTGGACCCCAGAGAGAGTCAGTAGAAAATAGCCCTATCTAGCCACCGTGAATTCATTTTGTCTGGTTTCAGCAGTGCTCAGGCATAGATTTAGTGGTGCAGCAACTTCCTTCTCATTTCCTCTCACCTCAGCAAATGAATTGCTGTAATAATATGCGTCTGGACATTTATAATCATTGCTTTTTATGATGTTCACGAATGTAAAGAAGTAATAACCGCCTAAAGAGGGAAGTTTGGACACTCAAATAATCACTTCACTAAACAACGCACTCTTTGTTCCCAACTGCTCCTGTCCAGAAATAGGTGTTAATTCATATTTGTCCCTCCACATATCAGCAGTGATCACGCCAATGTCCCTCAAACATGGTGGTGTGCAAAGGGCCAAGTACACATTTCTGTCGACAACAGGCCAAGACGAAGGATACTTGTGGTCTTCAGGGATCACTTACTCACTGAATGTGGCTAAATAAAGTCAACAAGTGAGGAGGAAGTATAAGAGGACAGAGGACAAAGATACGGGTTCAAGTCCTTTCACCTCCATTTACTGGTTTTGTAAGCACACTCTGCTGACTCTACCTGAAAGCGTATCGGTGAACACAGTGCTCTCCTTATGGCTTAGTTACATTGCAAGATTTCTGGAAGCATAATGTAGGGAAGAGACATAGGCTGTGTTGTTAACTGTTCTGTACATAAGGATAGATGGGCAGACAAAAAGATGATTGTTTCATAGATAGATAGGTAGACAGACGACAGGTGAACGATAGATAGATAGGTACGTAGATTAATAGATGATAGACATCATAGATAGATGATAGGAAGATAGATAGATAGATACATAGATAGATACATAGATACATAGATATATACATACATAGATACATAGATAGACAGACAGACCTTTAGATAGATAGATACAGATACATATCTATTGACACAAAGCTATTGTTCATAACCAGGAGTTGAATGGTGAATAACATAGCTAAACTACAAACAAAAAGGAAGAATGAAATCCAGTTTAAAAAGTGCAGTAAGCAGCCTTAAGAAGAAAACAAATACTACCATTTGCAATGACGTGGATGGAGCAAGACAGTAGTATCTTCAGAAAAATAGGGCAGGCGGATAAAGACAAGTACCAAGTGATTTCACTCATGTGTGGAGTATAACAACAAAGAAAAACTGAAGTAAAAAAACAGCAGCTGACTCACAGAACCCGAGAGTTGACTAAAATTAACCAAAGGAAAAAGGACTGGGCAGGGTGAGTCTGAAGGGAGGGATAAGTGTGGGGAGAAAGAATGGGGGCATTAAGTTTTGCATGTATAATGCGCGGGGTCGGGTGTGCATGGGGAGTACTGTACAACACAGAGAAGACTAGTAGAGATCGTATAGCATCTTACTACTCACTGATGGACAGTGACTGTAACAGGGACTTTTGGGGGGGACATGGTGAAGGGGTCTACATCATCCAACTACGCTGATCGACAGTGACTGAAGAGGTTTTTCGGGGGGACTTGGTGAAGGGGGGAGCATAGTAAACATAATGTTCTTCACGTGATTGTAGATTAATGATAAAAAATATTCTTTAAGTGAAATAAGTGCACAGCTCTGAATCATCAGAATAAAAGATCAGGCACTGAGTGCTGCAAACAAAAGACGCAGGGATAAAAGAAGGGATGAAAACTAAGACACCTACGTGCTTACTTACGGGAGACTCACTTGAGATCCAAGGACACAGACAAACTACAAGCCGAAGGTGTGTGGACAAGTACCCTACACGAGTGAAACGGAAAATCAAACAATCAAGCAAATGGATTCTGTTTGAGTCCCCAGAGACAGTCAGCAGAAAATAGCCGTATCTGGCCACCGTGAATTCTTTTTGTTTGGTTTCAACAGTTCCCAGCCATAGATTTAGTGGTGCAGCAACATACTTCTCATTTTCTCTGACCTCAACAACTGAGTTGCTGTAATAATAAGCATCTGGGCCTTTGAAATCAGTGGATTTTATGATGTTTACGAATGTGAAAATCTAATAACCACCTAAAGAGGGAAGTTTGGACACTCAAATAAACACGTCCCTCCACAATACACTCTTCGCTCCCAACTGCTCCTGTCTAGAAATTGGTGTTCCTTTTTATTTGAACCTCCGTCCTATCGGCGGTGATCACGCTGATGTCCTTCAAACATGGTGGTGAGCAAAGCAACAAGTTTACTTTTCTGTCGACAACAGGCCCAGAGGAATGATACTTGAGATCTTCAGGGAGCACTTAGTCAATGAATGTGGCTAAATACAGACAGCAAGTTAGAAGGAGATGAAAGAGGACAGAGGATAGAGACACGGGTTCAAGCCCCAGCACAACCATTTCCTGGTTTTGTAGGTACACGTGGCCGACTCGAACTGCAAGTGTCTCGGTGAACCCAGTGCTCCCTCTGCAGCCTAGATACTTTGCAGGATTGTGGGGAGCATAGTGTAGGAAAGTGATATTGGGAATATGGTTGACTGTTCTGTACACATGGACAGATGGACAGACAAAAAGATGATTGATTGAGTGATTGATAAATAGATAGACAGACAGATACATAGATATAGGTACATATTGATTAACACAAAGCTACTGCTCATAACAAGAGAGCAATGGTGAAAGCACATAGCAAATCTACAAACAAAAAAGAAGAATGAAATCCAGTTTAAAAAGTGCAGTAAGCCGCCATAAGAAGAAAACAAATCCTATCATTTGCAATAACGTGGATGGAGCTAGAGGGTATTATGCTCAGTCAAACAGGCCAGGCGGAGAAATACATGTACCAAATGATTTCACTCATGTGTGGAGTATGATAACAAAGAAAAACTGAAGGAAAAGACAGCAGCAGACTCACAGAACCCGAGAGTGGACTAACAGTTACCAAAGAGAAAGGGACTGGGTAGGGTTTGTGGGAAGGGAGTAATAAGTGCGGGGAAAAAGAATGGGGGCATTAGGATTATCATGTATAATGTGTAGGGTGGGGTGTCATGGGTAGGGCTGTTCAACACAGAGAAGACATGTAGTGATTCTACAGCATCTTAGTACATGCTGACGGAGAGCGGCTATAACTGGGATTTGGGGTGACTTGGTGAAGAGGGTAGACAGAATAACATAATTTTGTGCATGTGATTGCATATTAATGATAACAAAAAGAATTTAAAAATGCAGTAAGAGCACAGCTCTCAAATATCAGAATAAAAGTACAGCCTTTGAGTGCTCTAATCAAAAGACACAGGGTTTGAAGAACTGATGAAAACTCAAGACCACCTACGTGCTCCCTTACTGGAGACTCACTTGAGATCCAAGGACACAGACAAACTACAAGCTGAAGGGGCGGGGACAGGTCCCCTACACAAGTGAAACTGAGAAACAAAGAAAGAAATGGATTCTCTTTTGGACCCCAGAGAGAGTCAGTAGAAAATAGCCCTATCTAGCCACCGTGAATTCATTTTGTCTGGTTTCAGCAGTGCTCAGGCATAGATTTAGGGGTGCAGCAACTTCCTTCTCATTTCCTCTCACCTCAGCAAATGAATTGCTGTAATAATATGCGTCTGGACATTTATAATCATTGCTTTTTATGATGTTCACGAATGTAAAGAAGTAATAACCGCCTAAAGAGGGAAGTTTGGACACTCAAATAATCACTTCACTAAACAACGCACTCTTTGTTCCCAACTGCTCCTGTCCAGAAATAGGTGTTAATTCATATTTGTCCCTCCACATATCAGCAGTGATCACGCCAATGTCCCTCAAACATGGTGGTGTGCAAAGGGCCAAGTACACATTTCTGTCGACAACAGGCCAAGACGAAGGATACTTGTGGTCTTCAGGGATCACTTACTCACTGAATGTGGCTAAATAAAGTCAACAAGTGAGGAGGAAGTATAAGAGGACAGAGGACAAAGATACGGGTTCAAGTCCTTTCACCTCCATTTACTGGTTTTGTAAGCACACTCTGCTGACTCTACCTGAAAGCGTATCGGTGAACACAGTGCTCTCCTTATGGCTTAGTTACATTGCAAGATTTCTGGAAGCATAATGTAGGGAAGAGACATAGGCTGTGTTGTTAACTGTTCTGTACATAAGGATACATGGGCAGACAAAAAGATGATTGTTTCATAGATAGATAGGTAGACAGACGACAGGTGAACGATAGATAGATAGGTACGTAGATTAATAGATGATAGACATCATAGATAGATGATAGGAAGATAGATAGATAGATACATAGATAGATACATAGATACATAGATATATACATACATAGATACATAGATAGACAGACAGACCTTTAGATAGATAGATACAGATACATATCTATTGACACAAAGCTATTGTTCATAACCAGGAGTTGAATGGTGAATAACATAGCTAAACTACAAACAAAAAGGAAGAATGAAATCCAGTTTAAAAAGTGCAGTAAGCAGCCTTAAGAAGAAAACAAATACTACCATTTGCAATGATGTGGATGGAGCAAGACAGTAGTATCTTCAGAAAAATAGGGCAGGCGGATAAAGACAAGTACCAAGTGATTTCACTCATGTGTGGAGTATAACAACAAAGAAAAACTGAAGTAAAAAAACAGCAGCTGACTCACAGAACCCGAGAGTTGACTAAAATTAACCAAAGGAAAAAGGACTGGGCAGGGTGAGTCTGAAGGGAGGGATAAGTGTGGGGAGAAAGAATGGGGGCATTAAGTTTTGCATGTATAATGCGCGGGGTCGGGTGTGCATGGGGAGTACTGTACAACACAGAGAAGACTAGTAGAGATCGTATAGCATCTTACTACTCACTGATGGACAGTGACTGTAACAGGGACTTTTGGGGGGGACATGGTGAAGGGGTCTACATCATCCAACTACGCTGATCGACAGTGACTGAAGAGGTTTTTCGGGGGGACTTGGTGAAGGGGGGAGCATAGTAAACATAATGTTCTTCACGTGATTGTAGATTAATGATAAAAAATATTCTTTAAGTGAAATAAGTGCACAGCTCTGAATCATCAGAATAAAAGATCAGGCACTGAGTGCTGCAAACAAAAGACACAGGGATAAAAGAAGGGATGAAAACTAAGACACCTACGTGCTTACTTACGGGAGACTCACTTGAGATCCAAGGACACAGACAAACTACAAGCCGAAGGTGTGCGGACAAGTACCCTACACGAGTGAAACGGAAAATCAAACAATCAAGCAAATGGATTCTGTTTGAGTCCCCAGAGACAGTCAGCAGAAAATAGCCGTATCTGGCCACCGTGAATTCTTTTTGTTTGGTTTCAACAGTTCCCAGCCATAGATTTAGTGGTGCAGCAACATACTTCTCATTTTCTCTGACCTCAACAACTGAGTTGCTGTAATAATAAGCATCTGGGCGTTTGAAATCAGTGGATTTTATGATGTTTACGAATGTGAAAATCTAATAACCACCTAAAGAGGGAAGTTTGGACACTCAAATAAACACGTCCCTCCACAATACACTCTTCGCTCCCAACTGCTCCTGTCTAGAAATTGGTGTTCCTTTTTATTTGAACCTCCGTCCTATCGGCGGTGATCACGCTGATGTCCTTCAAACATGGTGGTGAGCAAAGCAACAAGTTTACTTTTCTGTCGACAACAGGCCCAGAGGAATGATACTTGAGATCTTCAGGGAGCACTTAGTCAATGAATGTGGCTAAATACAGACAGCAAGTTAGAAGGAGATGAAAGAGGACAGAGGATAGAGACACGGGTTCAAGCCCCAGCACAACCATTTCCTGGTTTTGTAGGTACACGCGGCCGACTCGAACTGCAAGTGTCTCGGTGAACCCAGTGCTCCCTCTGCAGCCTAGATACTTTGCAGGATTGTGGGGAGCATAGTGTAGGAAAGTGATATTGGGAATATGGTTAACTGTTCTGTACACATGGACAGATGGACAGACAAAAAGATGATTGATTGAGTGATTGATAAATAGATAGACAGACAGATACATAGATATAGGTACATATCGATTAACACAAAGCTACTGCTCATAACAAGAGAGCAATGGTGAAAGCACATAGCAAATCTACAAACAAAAAAGAAGAATGAAATCCAGTTTAAAAAGTGCAGTAAGCCGCCATAAGAAGAAAACAAATCCTATCATTTGCAATAACGTGGATGGAGCTAGAGGGTATTATGCTCAGTCAAACAGGCCAGGCGGAGAAATACATGTACCAAATGATTTCACTCATGTGTGGAGTATGATAACAAAGAAAAACTGAAGGAAAAGACAGCAGCAGACTCACAGAACCCGAGAGTGGACTAACAGTTACCAAAGAGAAAGGGACTGGGTAGGGTTTGTGGGAAGGGAGTAATAAGTGCGGGGAAAAAGAATGGGGGCATTAGGATTATCATGTATAATGTGTAGGGTGGGGTGTCATGGGTAGGGCTTTTCAACACAGAGAAGACATGTAGTGATTCTACAGCATCTTAGTACATGCTGACGGAGAGCGGCTATAACTGGGATTTGGGGTGACTTGGTGAAGAGGGTAGACAGAATAACATAATTTTGTGCATGTGATTGCATATTAATGATAACAAAAAGAATTTAAAAGTGCAGTAAGAGCACAGCTCTCAAATATCAGAATAAAAGTACAGCCTTTGAGTGCTCTAATCAAAAGACACAGGGTTTGAAGAACTGATGAAAACTCAAGACCACCTACGTGCTCCCTTACTGGAGACTCACTTGAGATCCAAGGACACAGACAAACTACAAGCTGAAGGGGCGGGGACAGGTCCCCTACACAAGTGAAACTGAGAAACAAAGAAAGAAATGGATTCTCTTTTGGACCCCAGAGAGAGTCAGTAGAAAATAGCCCTATCTAGCCACCGTGAATTCATTTTGTCTGGTTTCAGCAGTGCTCAGGCATAGATTTAGTGGTGCAGCAACTTCCTTCTCATTTCCTCTCACCTCAGCAAATGAATTGCTGTAATAATATGCGTCTGGACATTTATAATCATTGCTTTTTATGATGTTCACGAATGTAAAGAAGTAATAACCGCCTAAAGAGGGAAGTTTGGACACTCAAATAATCACTTCACTAAACAACGCACTCTTTGTTCCCAACTGCTCCTGTCCAGAAATAGGTGTTAATTCATATTTGTCCCTCCACATATCAGCAGTGATCACGCCAATGTCCCTCAAACATGGTGGTGTGCAAAGGGCCAAGTACACATTTCTGTCGACAACAGGCCAAGACGAAGGATACTTGTGGTCTTCAGGGATCACTTACTCACTGAATGTGGCTAAATAAAGTCAACAAGTGAGGAGGAAGTATAAGAGGACAGAGGACAAAGATACGGGTTCAAGTCCTTTCACCTCCATTTACTGGTTTTGTAAGCACACTCTGCTGACTCTACCTGAAAGCGTATCGGTGAACACAGTGCTCTCCTTATGGCTTAGTTACATTGCAAGATTTCTGGAAGCATAATGTAGGGAAGAGACATAGGCTGTGTTGTTAACTGTTCTGTACATAAGGATAGATGGGCAGACAAAAAGATGATTGTTTCATAGATAGATAGGTAGACAGACGACAGGTGAACGATAGATAGATAGGTACGTAGATTAATAGATGATAGACATCATAGATAGATGATAGGAAGATAGATAGATAGATACATAGATAGATACATAGATACATAGATATATACATACATAGATACATAGATAGACAGACAGACCTTTAGATAGATAGATACAGATACATATCTATTGACACAAAGCTATTGTTCATAACCAGGAGTTGAATGGTGAATAACATAGCTAAACTACAAACAAAAAGGAAGAATGAAATCCAGTTTAAAAAGTGCAGTAAGCAGCCTTAAGAAGAAAACAAATACTACCATTTGCAATGACGTGGATGGAGCAAGACAGTAGTATCTTCAGAAAAATAGGGCAGGCGGATAAAGACAAGTACCAAGTGATTTCACTCATGTGTGGAGTATAACAACAAAGAAAAACTGAAGTAAAAAAACAGCAGCTGACTCACAGAACCCGAGAGTTGACTAAAATTAACCAAAGGAAAAAGGACTGGGCAGGGTGAGTCTGAAGGGAGGGATAAGTGTGGGGAGAAAGAATGGGGGCATTAAGTTTTGCATGTATAATGCGCGGGGTCGGGTGTGCATGGGGAGTACTGTACAACACAGAGAAGACTAGTAGAGATCGTATAGCATCTTACTACTCACTGATGGACAGTGACTGTAACAGGGACTTTTGGGGGGGACATGGTGAAGGGGTCTACATCATCCAACTACGCTGATCGACAGTGACTGAAGAGGTTTTTCGGGGGGACTTGGTGAAGGGGGGAGCATAGTAAACATAATGTTCTTCACGTGATTGTAGATTAATGATAAAAAATATTCTTTAAGTGAAATAAGTGCACAGCTCTGAATCATCAGAATAAAAGATCAGGCACTGAGTGCTGCAAACAAAAGACACAGGGATAAAAGAAGGGATGAAAACTAAGACACCTACGTGCTTACTTACGGGAGACTCACTTGAGATCCAAGGACACAGACAAACTACAAGCCGAAGGTGTGTGGACAAGTACCCTACACGAGTGAAACGGAAAATCAAACAATCAAGCAAATGGATTCTGTTTGAGTCCCCAGAGACAGTCAGCAGAAAATAGCCGTATCTGGCCACCGTGAATTCTTTTTGTTTGGTTTCAACAGTTCCCAGCCATAGATTTAGTGGTGCAGCAACATACTTCTCATTTTCTCTGACCTCAACAACTGAGTTGCTGTAATAATAAGCATCTGGGCGTTTGAAATCAGTGGATTTTATGATGTTTACGAATGTGAAAATCTAATAACCACCTAAAGAGGGAAGTTTGGACACTCAAATAAACACGTCCCTCCACAATACACTCTTCGCTCCCAACTGCTCCTGTCTAGAAATTGGTGTTCCTTTTTATTTGAACCTCCGTCCTATCGGCGGTGATCACGCTGATGTCCTTCAAACATGGTGGTGAGCAAAGCAACAAGTTTACTTTTCTGTCGACAACAGGCCCAGAGGAATGATACTTGAGATCTTCAGGGAGCACTTAGTCAATGAATGTGGCTAAATACAGACAGCAAGTTAGAAGGAGATGAAAGAGGACAGAGGATAGAGACACGGGTTCAAGCCCCAGCACAACCATTTCCTGGTTTTGTAGGTACACGCGGCCGACTCGAACTGCAAGTGTCTCGGTGAACCCAGTGCTCCCTCTGCAGCCTAGATACTTTGCAGGATTGTGGGGAGCATAGTGTAGGAAAGTGATATTGGGAATATGGTTAACTGTTCTGTACACATGGACAGATGGACAGACAAAAAGATGATTGATTGAGTGATTGATAAAT
This sequence comes from Manis pentadactyla, assembly GCF_030020395.1. Classification (NCBI taxonomy): domain Eukaryota; kingdom Metazoa; phylum Chordata; class Mammalia; order Pholidota; family Manidae; genus Manis; species Manis pentadactyla. Next base: position 42,438,047 of record NC_080031.1, on the reverse strand, counting down.
AGATAGACAGACAGATACATAGATATAGGTACATATCGATTAACACAAAGCTACTGCTCATAACAAGAGAGCAATGGTGAAAGCACATAGCAAATCTACAAACAAAAAAGAAGAATGAAATCCAGTTTAAAAAGTGCAGTAAGCCGCCATAAGAAGAAAACAAATCCTATCATTTGCAATAACGTGGATGGAGCTAGAGGGTATTATGCTCAGTCAAACAGGCCAGGCGGAGAAATACATGTACCAAATGATTTCACTCATGTGTGGAGTATGATAACAAAGAAAAACTGAAGGAAAAGACAGCAGCAGACTCACAGAACCCGAGAGTGGACTAACAGTTACCAAAGAGAAAGGGACTGGGTAGGGTTTGTGGGAAGGGAGTAATAAGTGCGGGGAAAAAGAATGGGGGCATTAGGATTATCATGTATAATGTGTAGGGTGGGGTGTCATGGGTAGGGCTGTTCAACACAGAGAAGACATGTAGTGATTCTACAGCATCTTAGTACATGCTGACGGAGAGCGGCTATAACTGGGATTTGGGGTGACTTGGTGAAGAGGGTAGACAGAATAACATAATTTTGTGCATGTGATTGCATATTAATGATAACAAAAAGAATTTAAAAGTGCAGTAAGAGCACAGCTCTCAAATATCAGAATAAAAGTACAGCCTTTGAGTGCTCTAATCAAAAGACACAGGGTTTGAAGAACTGATGAAAACTCAAGACCACCTACGTGCTCCCTTACTGGAGACTCACTTGAGATCCAAGGACACAGACAAACTACAAGCTGAAGGGGCGGGGACAGGTCCCCTACACAAGTGAAACTGAGAAACAAAGAAAGAAATGGATTCTCTTTTGGACCCCAGAGAGAGTCAGTAGAAAATAGCCCTATCTAGCCACCGTGAATTCATTTTGTCTGGTTTCAGCAGTGCTCAGGCATAGATTTAGGGGTGCAGCAACTTCCTTCTCATTTCCTCTCACCTCAGCAAATGAATTGCTGTAATAATATGCGTCTGGACATTTATAATCATTGCTTTTTATGATGTTCACGAATGTAAAGAAGTAATAACCGCCTAAAGAGGGAAGTTTGGACACTCAAATAATCACTTCACTAAACAACGCACTCTTTGTTCCCAACTGCTCCTGTCCAGAAATAGGTGTTAATTCATATTTGTCCCTCCACATATCAGCAGTGATCACGCCAATGTCCCTCAAACATGGTGGTGTGCAAAGGGCCAAGTACACATTTCTGTCGACAACAGGCCAAGACGAAGGATACTCGTGGTCTTCAGGGATCACTTACTCACTGAATGTGGCTAAATAAAGTCAACAAGTGAGGAGGAAGTATAAGAGGACAGAGGACAAAGATACGGGTTCAAGTCCTTTCACCTCCATTTACTGGTTTTGTAAGCACACTCTGCTGACTCTACCTGAAAGCGTATCGGTGAACACAGTGCTCTCCTTATGGCTTAGTTACCTTGCAAGATTTCTGGAAGCATAATGTAGGGAAGAGACATAGGCTATGTTGTTAACTGTTCTGTACATAAGGATAGATGGGCAGACAAAAAGATGATTGTTTCATAGATAGATAGGTAGACAGACGGCAGGTGAACGATAGATAGATAGGTACGTAGATTAATAGATGATAGACATCATAGATAGATGATAGGAAGATAGATAGATAGATACATAGATAGATACATAGATACATAGATATATACATACATAGATACATAGATAGACAGACAGACCTTTAGATAGATAGATACAGATACATATCTATTGACACAAAGCTATTGTTCATAACCAGGAGTTGAATGGTGAATAACATAGCTAAACTACAAACAAAAAGGAAGAATGAAATCCAGTTTAAAAAGTGCAGTAAGCAGCCTTAAGAAGAAAACAAATACTACCATTTGCAATGACGTGGATGGAGCAAGACAGTAGTATCTTCAGAAAAATAGGGCAGGCGGATAAAGACAAGTACCAAGTGATTTCACTCATGTGTGGAGTATAACAACAAAGAAAAACTGAAGTAAAAAAACAGCAGCTGACTCACAGAACCCGAGAGTTGACTAAAATTAACCAAAGGAAAAAGGACTGGGCAGGGTGAGTCTGAAGGGAGGGATAAGTGTGGGGAGAAAGAATGGGGGCATTAAGTTTTGCATGTATAATGCGCGGGGTCGGGTGTGCATGGGGAGTACTGTACAACACAGAGAAGACTAGTAGAGATCGTATAGCATCTTACTACTCACTGATGGACAGTGACTGTAACAGGGACTTTTGGGGGGGACATGGTGAAGGGGTCTACATCATCCAACTACGCTGATCGACAGTGACTGAAGAGGTTTTTCGGGGGGACTTGGTGAAGGGGGGAGCATAGTAAACATAATGTTCTTCACGTGATTGTAGATTAATGATAAAAAATATTCTTTAAGTGAAATAAGTGCACAGCTCTGAATCATCAGAATAAAAGATCAGGCACTGAGTGCTGCAAACAAAAGACACAGGGATAAAAGAAGAGATGAAAACTAAGACACCTACGTGCTTACTTACGGGAGACTCACTTGAGATCCAAGGACACAGACAAACTACAAGCCGAAGGTGTGTGGACAAGTACCCTACACGAGTGAAACGGAAAATCAAACAATCAAGCAAATGGATTCTGTTTGAGTCCCCAGAGACAGTCAGCAGAAAATAGCCGTATCTGGCCACCGTGAATTCTTTTTGTTTGGTTTCAACAGTTCCCAGCCATAGATTTAGTGGTGCAGCAACATACTTCTCATTTTCTCTGACCTCAACAACTGAGTTGCTGTAATAATAAGCATCTGGGCGTTTGAAATCAGTGGATTTTATGATGTTTACGAATGTGAAAATCTAATAACCACCTAAAGAGGGAAGTTTGGACACTCAAATAAACACGTCCCTCCACAATACACTCTTCGCTCCCAACTGCTCCTGTCTAGAAATTGGTGTTCCTTTTTATTTGAACCTCCGTCCTATCGGCGGTGATCACGCTGATGTCCTTCAAACATGGTGGTGAGCAAAGCAACAAGTTTACTTTTCTGTCGACAACAGGCCCAGAGGAATGATACTTGAGATCTTCAGGGAGCACTTAGTCAATGAATGTGGCTAAATACAGACAGCAAGTTAGAAGGAGATGAAAGAGGACAGAGGATAGAGACACGGGTTCAAGCCCCAGCACAACCATTTCCTGGTTTTGTAGGTACACGCGGCCGACTCGAACTGCAAGTGTCTCGGTGAACCCAGTGCTCCCTCTGCAGCCTAGATACTTTGCAGGATTGTGGGGAGCATAGTGTAGGAAAGTGATATTGGGAATATGGTTAACTGTTCTGTACACATGGACAGATGGACAGACAAAAAGATGATTGATTGAGTGATTGATAAATAGATAGACAGACAGATACATAGATATAGGTACATATCGATTAACACAAAGCTACTGCTCATAACAAGAGAGCAATGGTGAAAGCACATAGCAAATCTACAAACAAAAAAGAAGAATGAAATCCAGTTTAAAAAGTGCAGTAAGCCGCCATAAGAAGAAAACAAATCCTATCATTTGCAATAACGTGGATGGAGCTAGAGGGTATTATGCTCAGTCAAACAGGCCAGGCGGAGAAATACATGTACCAAATGATTTCACTCATGTGTGGAGTATGATAACAAAGAAAAACTGAAGGAAAAGACAGCAGCAGACTCACAGAACCCGAGAGTGGACTAACAGTTACCAAAGAGAAAGGGACTGGGTAGGGTTTGTGGGAAGGGAGTAATAAGTGCGGGGAAAAAGAATGGGGGCATTAGGATTATCATGTATAATGTGTAGGGTGGGGTGTCATGGGTAGGGCTGTTCAACACAGAGAAGACATGTAGTGATTCTACAGCATCTTAGTACATGCTGACGGAGAGCGGCTATAACTGGGATTTGGGGTGACTTGGTGAAGAGGGTAGACAGAATAACATAATTTTGTGCATGTGATTGCATATTAATGATAACAAAAAGAATTTAAAAGTGCAGTAAGAGCACAGCTCTCAAATATCAGAATAAAAGTACAGCCTTTGAGTGCTCTAATCAAAAGACACAGGGTTTGAAGAACTGATGAAAACTCAAGACCACCTACGTGCTCCCTTACTGGAGACTCACTTGAGATCCAAGGACACAGACAAACTACAAGCTGAAGGGGCGGGGACAGGTCCCCTACACAAGTGAAACTGAGAAACAAAGAAAGAAATGGATTCTCTTTTGGACCCCAGAGAGAGTCAGTAGAAAATAGCCCTATCTAGCCACCGTGAATTCATTTTGTCTGGTTTCAGCAGTGCTCAGGCATAGATTTAGGGGTGCAGCAACTTCCTTCTCATTTCCTCTCACCTCAGCAAATGAATTGCTGTAATAATATGCGTCTGGACATTTATAATCATTGCTTTTTATGATGTTCACGAATGTAAAGAAGTAATAACCGCCTAAAGAGGGAAGTTTGGACACTCAAATAATCACTTCACTAAACAACGCACTCTTTGTTCCCAACTGCTCCTGTCCAGAAATAGGTGCTAATTCATATTTGTCCCTCCACATATCAGCAGTGATCACGCCAATGTCCCTCAAACATGGTGGTGTGCAAAGGGCCAAGTACACATTTCTGTCGACAACAGGCCAAGACGAAGGATACTCGTGGTCTTCAGGGATCACTTACTCACTGAATGTGGCTAAATAAAGTCAACAAGTGAGGAGGAAGTATAAGAGGACAGAGGACAAAGATACGGGTTCAAGTCCTTTCACCTCCATTTACTGGTTTTGTAAGCACACTCTGCTGACTCTACCTGAAAGCGTATCGGTGAACACAGTGCTCTCCTTATGGCTTAGTTACCTTGCAAGATTTCTGGAAGCATAATGTAGGGAAGAGACATAGGCTATGTTGTTAACTGTTCTGTACATAAGGATAGATGGGCAGACAAAAAGATGATTGTTTCATAGATAGATAGGTAGACAGACGGCAGGTGAACGATAGATAGATAGGTACGTAGATTAATAGATGATAGACATCATAGATAGATGATAGGAAGATAGATAGATAGATACATAGATACATAGATATATACATACATAGATACATAGATAGACAGACAGACCTTTAGATAGATAGATACAGATACATATCTATTGACACAAAGCTATTGTTCATAACCAGGAGTTGAATGGTGAATAACATAGCTAAACTACAAACAAAAAGGAAGAATGAAATCCAGTTTAAAAAGTGCAGTAAGCAGCCTTAAGAAGAAAACAAATACTACCATTTGCAATGACGTGGATGGAGCAAGACAGTAGTATCTTCAGAAAAATAGGGCAGGCGGATAAAGACAAGTACCAAGTGATTTCACTCATGTGTGGAGTATAACAACAAAGAAAAACTGAAGTAAAAAAACAGCAGCTGACTCACAGAACCCGAGAGTTGACTAAAATTAACCAAAGGAAAAAGGACTGGGCAGGGTGAGTCTGAAGGGAGGGATAAGTGTGGGGAGAAAGAATGGGGGCATTAAGTTTTGCATGTATAATGCGCGGGGTCGGGTGTGCATGGGGAGTACTGTACAACACAGAGAAGACTAGTAGAGATCGTATAGCATCTTACTACTCACTGATGGACAGTGACTGTAACAGGGACTTTTGGGGGGGACATGGTGAAGGGGTCTACATCATCCAACTACGCTGATCGACAGTGACTGAAGAGGTTTTTCGGGGGGACTTGGTGAAGGGGGGAGCATAGTAAACATAATGTTCTTCACGTGATTGTAGATTAATGATAAAAAATATTCTTTAAGTGAAATAAGTGCACAGCTCTGAATCATCAGAATAAAAGATCAGGCACTGAGTGCTGCAAACAAAAGACACAGGGATAAAAGAAGGGATGAAAACTAAGACACCTACGTGCTTACTTACAGGAGACTCACTTGAGATCCAAGGACACAGACAAACTACAAGCCGAAGGTGTGTGGACAAGTACCGTACACGAGTGAAACGGAAAATCAAACAATCAAGCAAATGGATTCTGTTTGAGTCCCCAGAGACAGTCAGCAGAAAATAGCCATATCTGGCCACCGTGAATTCTTTTTGTTTGGTTTCAACAGTTCCCAGCCATAGATTTAGTGGTGCAGCAACATACTTCTCATTTTCTCTGACCTCAACAACTGAGTTGCTGTAATAATAAGCATCTGGGCCTTTGAAATCAGTGGATTTTATGATGTTTACGAATGTGAAAATCTAATAACCACCTAAAGAGGGAAGTTTGGACACTCAAATAAACACGTCCCTCCACAATACACTCTTCGCTCCCAACTGCTCCTGTCTAGAAATTGGTGTTCCTTTTTATTTGAACCTCCGTCCTATCGGCGGTGATCACGCTGATGTCCTTCAAACATGGTGGTGAGCAAAGCAACAAGTTTACTTTTCTGTCGACAACAGGCCCAGAGGAATGATACTTGAGATCTTCAGGGAGCACTTAGTCAATGAATGTGGCTAAATACAGACAGCAAGTTAGAAGGAGATGAAAGAGGACAGAGGATAGAGACACGGGTTCAAGCCCCAGCACAACCATTTCCTGGTTTTGTAGGTACACGCGGCCGACTCGAACTGCAAGTGTCTCGGTGAACCCAGTGCTCCCTCTGCAGCCTAGATACTTTGCAGGATTGTGGGGAGCATAGTGTAGGAAAGTGATATTGGGAATATGGTTAACTGTTCTGTACACATGGACAGATGGACAGACAAAAAGATGATTGATTGAGTGATTGATAAATAGATAGACAGACAGATACATAGATATAGGTACATATCGATTAACACAAAGCTACTGCTCATAACAAGAGAGCAATGGTGAAAGCACATAGCAAATCTACAAACAAAAAAGAAGAATGAAATCCAGTTTAAAAAGTGCAGTAAGCCGCCATAAGAAGAAAACAAATCCTATCATTTGCAATAACGTGGATGGAGCTAGAGGGTATTATGCTCAGTCAAACAGGCCAGGCGGAGAAATACATGTACCAAATGATTTCACTCATGTGTGGAGTATGATAACAAAGAAAAACTGAAGGAAAAGACAGCAGCAGACTCACAGAACCCGAGAGTGGACTAACAGTTACCAAAGAGAAAGGGACTGGGTAGGGTTTGTGGGAAGGGAGTAATAAGTGCGGGGAAAAAGAATGGGGGCATTAGGATTATCATGTATAATGTGTAGGGTGGGGTGTCATGGGTAGGGCTGTTCAACACAGAGAAGACATGTAGTGATTCTACAGCATCTTAGTACATGCTGACGGAGAGCGGCTATAACTGGGATTTGGGGTGACTTGGTGAAGAGGGTAGACAGAATAACATAATTTTGTGCATGTGATTGCATATTAATGATAACAAAAAGAATTTTAAAGTGCAGTAAGAGCACAGCTCTCAAATATCAGAATAAAAGTACAGCCTTTGAGTGCTCTAATCAAAAGACACAGGGTTTGAAGAACTGATGAAAACTCAAGACCACCTACGTGCTCCCTTACTGGAGACTCACTTGAGATCCAAGGACACAGACAAACTACAAGCTGAAGGGGCGGGGACAGGTCCCCTACACAAGTGAAACTGAGAAACAAAGAAAGAAATGGATTCTCTTTTGGACCCCAGAGAGAGTCAGTAGAAAATAGCCCTATCTAGCCACCGTGAATTCATTTTGTCTGGTTTCAGCAGTGCTCAGGCATAGATTTAGGGGTGCAGCAACTTCCTTCTCATTTCCTCTCACCTCAGCAAATGAATTGCTGTAATAATATGCGTCTGGACATTTATAATCATTGCTTTTTATGATGTTCACGAATGTAAAGAAGTAATAACCGCCTAAAGAGGGAAGTTTGGACACTCAAATAATCACTTCACTAAACAACGCACTCTTTGTTCCCAACTGCTCCTGTCCAGAAATAGGTGTTAATTCATATTTGTCCCTCCACATATCAGCAGTGATCACGCCAATGTCCCTCAAACATGGTGGTGTGCAAAGGGCCAAGTACACATTTCTGTCGACAACAGGCCAAGACGAAGGATACTCGTGGTCTTCAGGGATCACTTACTCACTGAATGTGGCTAAATAAAGTCAACAAGTGAGGAGGAAGTATAAGAGGACAGAGGACAAAGATACGGGTTCAAGTCCTTTCACCTCCATTTACTGGTTTTGTAAGCACACTCTGCTGACTCTACCTGAAAGCGTATCGGTGAACACAGTGCTCTCCTTATGGCTTAGTTACCTTGCAAGATTTCTGGAAGCATATTGTAGGGAAGAGACATAGGCTATGTTGTTAACTGTTCTGTACATAAGGATAGATGGGCAGACAAAAAGATGATTGTTTCATAGATAGATAGGTAGACAGACGACAGGTGAACGATAGATAGATAGGTACGTAGATTAATAGATGATAGACATCATAGATAGATGATAGGAAGATAGATAGATAGATACATAGATAGATACATAGATACATAGATATATACATACATAGATACATAGATAGACAGACAGACCTTTAGATAGATAGATACAGATACATATCTATTGACACAAAGCTATTGTTCATAACCAGGAGTTGAATGGTGAATAACATAGCTAAACTACAAACAAAAAGGAAGAATGAAATCCAGTTTAAAAAGTGCAGTAAGCAGCCTTAAGAAGAAAACAAATACTACCATTTGCAATGACGTGGATGGAGCAAGACAGTAGTATCTTCAGAAAAATAGGGCAGGCGGATAAAGACAAGTACCAAGTGATTTCACTCATGTGTGGAGTATAACAACAAAGAAAAACTGAAGTAAAAAAACAGCAGCTGACTCACAGAACCCGAGAGTTGACTAAAATTAACCAAAGGAAAAAGGACTGGGCAGGGTGAGTCTGAAGGGAGGGATAAGTGTGGGGAGAAAGAATGGGGGCATTAAGTTTTGCATGTATAATGCGCGGGGTCGGGTGTGCATGGGGAGTACTGTACAACACAGAGAAGACTAGTAGAGATCGTATAGCATCTTACTACTCACTGATGGACAGTGACTGTAACAGGGACTTTTGGGGGGGACATGGTGAAGGGGTCTACATCATCCAACTACGCTGATCGACAGTGACTGAAGAGGTTTTTCGGGGGGACTTGGTGAAGGGGGGAGCATAGTAAACATAATGTTCTTCACGTGATTGTAGATTAATGATAAAAAATATTCTTTAAGTGAAATAAGTGCACAGCTCTGAATCATCAGAATAAAAGATCAGGCACTGAGTGCTGCAAACAAAAGACACAGGGATAAAAGAAGGGATGAAAACTAAGACACCTACGTGCTTACTTACAGGAGACTCACTTGAGATCCAAGGACACAGACAAACTACAAGCCGAAGGTGTGTGGACAAGTACCGTACACGAGTGAAACGGAAAATCAAACAATCAAGCAAATGGATTCTGTTTGAGTCCCCAGAGACAGTCAGTAGAAAATAGCCATATCTGGCCACCGTGAATTCTTTTTGTTTGGTTTCAACAGTTCCCAGCCATAGATTTAGTGGTGCAGCAACATACTTCTCATTTTCTCTGACCTCAACAACTGAGTTGCTGTAATAATAAGCATCTGGGCCTTTGAAATCAGTGGATTTTATGATGTTTACGAATGTGAAAATCTAATAACCACCTAAAGAGGGAAGTTTGGACACTCAAATAAACACGTCCCTCCACAATACACTCTTCGCTCCCAACTGCTCCTGTCTAGAAATTGGTGTTCCTTTTTATTTGAACCTCCGTCCTATCGGCGGTGATCACGCTGATGTCCTTCAAACATGGTGGTGAGCAAAGCAACAAGTTTACTTTTCTGTCGACAACAGGCCCAGAGGAATGATACTTGAGATCTTCAGGGAGCACTTAGTCAATGAATGTGGCTAAATACAGACAGCAAGTTAGAAGGAGATGAAAGAGGACAGAGGATAGAGACACGGGTTCAAGCCCCAGCACAACCATTTCCTGGTTTTGTAGGTACACGCGGCCGACTCGAACTGCAAGTGTCTCGGTGAACCCAGTGCTCCCTCTGCAGCCTAGATACTTTGCAGGATTGTGGGGAGCATAGTGTAGGAAAGTGATATTGGGAATATGGTTAACTGTTCTGTACACATGGACAGATGGACAGACAAAAAGATGATTGATTGAGTGATTGATAAATAGATAGACAGACAGATACATAGATATAGGTACATATCGATTAACACAAAGCTACTGCTCATAACAAGAGAGCAATGGTGAAAGCACATAGCAAATCTACAAACAAAAAAGAAGAATGAAATCCAGTTTAAAAAGTGCAGTAAGCCGCCATAAGAAGAAAACAAATCCTATCATTTGCAATAACGTGGATGGAGCTAGAGGGTATTATGCTCAGTCAAACAGGCCAGGCGGAGAAATACATGTACCAAATGATTTCACTCATGTGTGGAGTATGATAACAAAGAAAAACTGAAGGAAAAGACAGCAGCAGACTCACAGAACCCGAGAGTGGACTAACAGTTACCAAAGAGAAAGGGACTGGGTAGGGTTTGTGGGAAGGGAGTAATAAGTGCGGGGAAAAAGAATGGGGGCATTAGGATTATCATGTATAATGTGTAGGGTGGGGTGTCATGGGTAGGGCTGTTCAACACAGAGAAGACATGTAGTGATTCTACAGCATCTTAGTACATGCTGACGGAGAGCGGCTATAACTGGGATTTGGGGTGACTTGGTGAAGAGGGTAGACAGAATAACATAATTTTGTGCATGTGATTGCATATTAATGATAACAAAAAGAATTTAAAAGTGCAGTAAGAGCACAGCTCTCAAATATCAGAATAAAAGTACAGCCTTTGAGTGCTCTAATCAAAAGACACAGGGTTTGAAGAACTGATGAAAACTCAAGACCACCTACGTGCTCCCTTACTGGAGACTCACTTGAGATCCAAGGACACAGACAAACTACAAGCTGAAGGGGCGGGGACAGGTCCCCTACACAAGTGAAACTGAGAAACAAAGAAAGAAATGGATTCTCTTTTGGACCCCAGAGAGAGTCAGTAGAAAATAGCCCTATCTAGCCACCGTGAATTCATTTTGTCTGGTTTCAGCAGTGCTCAGGCATAGATTTAGGGGTGCAGCAACTTCCTTCTCATTTCCTCTCACCTCAGCAAATGAATTGCTGTAATAATATGCGTCTGGACATTTATAATCATTGCTTTTTATGATGTTCACGAATGTAAAGAAGTAATAACCGCCTAAAGAGGGAAGTTTGGACACTCAAATAATCACTTCACTAAACAACGCACTCTTTGTTCCCAACTGCTCCTGTCCAGAAATAGGTGTTAATTCATATTTGTCCCTCCACATATCAGCAGTGATCACGCCAATGTCCCTCAAACATGGTGGTGTGCAAAGGGCCAAGTACACATTTCTGTCGACAACAGGCCAAGACGAAGGATACTCGTGGTCTTCAGGGATCACTTACTCACTGAATGTGGCTAAATAAAGTCAACAAGTGAGGAGGAAGTATAAGAGGACAGAGGACAAAGATACGGGTTCAAGTCCTTTCACCTCCATTTACTGGTTTTGTAAGCACACTCTGCTGACTCTACCTGAAAGCGTATCGGTGAACACAGTGCTCTCCTTATGGCTTAGTTACCTTGCAAGATTTCTGGAAGCATAATGTAGGGAAGAGACATAGGCTATGTTGTTAACTGTTCTGTACATAAGGATAGATGGGCAGACAAAAAGATGATTGTTTCATAGATAGATAGGTAGACAGACGACAGGTGAACGATAGATAGATAGGTACGTAGATTAATAGATGATAGACATCATAGATAGATGATAGGAAGATAGATAGATAGATACATAGATAGATACATAGATACATAGATATATACATACATAGATACATAGATAGACAGACAGACCTTTAGATAGATAGATACAGATACATATCTATTGACACAAAGCTATTGTTCATAACCAGGAGTTGAATGGTGAATAACATAGCTAAACTACAAACAAAAAGGAAGAATGAAATCCAGTTTAAAAAGTGCAGTAAGCAGCCTTAAGAAGAAAACAAATACTACCATTTGCAATGACGTGGATGGAGCAAGACAGTAGTATCTTCAGAAAAATAGGGCAGGCGGATAAAGACAAGTACCAAGTGATTTCACTCATGTGTGGAGTATAACAACAAAGAAAAACTGAAGTAAAAAAACAGCAGCTGACTCACAGAACCCGAGAGTTGACTAAAATTAACCAAAGGAAAAAGGACTGGGCAGGGTGAGTCTGAAGGGAGGGATAAGTGTGGGGAGAAAGAATGGGGGCATTAAGTTTTGCATGTATAATGCGCGGGGTCGGGTGTGCATGGGGAGTACTGTACAACACAGAGAAGACTAGTAGAGATCGTATAGCATCTTACTACTCACTGATGGACAGTGACTGTAACAGGGACTTTTGGGGGGGACATGGTGAAGGGGTCTACATCATCCAACTACGCTGATCGACAGTGACTGAAGAGGTTTTTCGGGGGGACTTGGTGAAGGGGGGAGCATAGTAAACATAATGTTCTTCACGTGATTGTAGATTAATGATAAAAAATATTCTTTAAGTGAAATAAGTGCACAGCTCTGAATCATCAGAATAAAAGATCAGGCACTGAGTGCTGCAAACAAAAGACACAGGGATAAAAGAAGGGATGAAAACTAAGACACCTACGTGCTTACTTACAGGAGACTCACTTGAGATCCAAGGACACAGACAAACTACAAGCCGAAGGTGTGTGGACAAGTACCGTACACGAGTGAAACGGAAAATCAAACAATCAAGCAAATGGATTCTGTTTGAGTCCCCAGAGACAGTCAGCAGAAAATAGCCATATCTGGCCACCGTGAATTCTTTTTGTTTGGTTTCAACAGTTCCCAGCCATAGATTTAGTGGTGCAGCAACATACTTCTCATTTTCTCTGACCTCAACAACTGAGTTGCTGTAATAATAAGCATCTGGGCCTTTGAAATCAGTGGATTTTATGATGTTTACGAATGTGAAAATCTAATAACCACCTAAAGAGGGAAGTTTGGACACTCAAATAAACACGTCCCTCCACAATACACTCTTCGCTCCCAACTGCTCCTGTCTAGAAATTGGTGTTCCTTTTTATTTGAACCTCCGTCCTATCGGCGGTGATCACGCTGATGTCCTTCAAACATGGTGGTGAGCAAAGCAACAAGTTTACTTTTCTGTCGACAACAGGCCCAGAGGAATGATACTTGAGATCTTCAGGGAGCACTTAGTCAATGAATGTGGCTAAATACAGACAGCAAGTTAGAAGGAGATGAAAGAGGACAGAGGATAGAGACACGGGTTCAAGCCCCAGCACAACCATTTCCTGGTTTTGTAGGTACACGCGGCCGACTCGAACTGCAAGTGTCTCGGTGAACCCAGTGCTCCCTCTGCAGCCTAGATACTTTGCAGGATTGTGGGGAGCATAGTGTAGGAAAGTGATATTGGGAATATGGTTAACTGTTCTGTACACATGGACAGATGGACAGACAAAAAGATGATTGATTGAGTGATTGATAAATAGAATGACAGACAGATACATAGATATAGGTACATATCGATTAACACAAAGCTACTGCTCATAACAAGAGAGCAATGGTGAAAGCACATAGCAAATCTACAAACAAAAAAGAAGAATGAAATCCAGTTTAAAAAGTGCAGTAAGCCGCCATAAGAAGAAAACAAATCCTATCATTTGCAATAACGTGGATGGAGCTAGAGGGTATTATGCTCAGTCAAACAGGCCAGGCGGAGAAATACATGTACCAAATGATTTCACTCATGTGTGGAGTATGATAACAAAGAAAAACTGAAGGAAAAGACAGCAGCAGACTCACAGAACCCGAGAGTGGACTAACAGTTACCAAAGAGAAAGGGACTGGGTAGGGTTTGTGGGAAGGGAGTAATAAGTGCGGGGAAAAAGAATGGGGGCATTAGGATTATCATGTATAATGTGTAGGGTGGGGTGTCATGGGTAGGGCTGTTCAACACAGAGAAGACATGTAGTGATTCTACAGCATCTTAGTACATGCTGACGGAGAGCGGCTATAACTGGGATTTGGGGTGACTTGGTGAAGAGGGTAGACAGAATAACATAATTTTGTGCATGTGATTGCATATTAATGATAACAAAAAGAATTTAAAAGTGCAGTAAGAGCACAGCTCTCAAATATCAGAATAAAAGTACAGCCTTTGAGTGCTCTAATCAAAAGACACAGGGTTTGAAGAACTGATGAAAACTCAAGACCACCTACGTGCTCCCTTACTGGAGACTCACTTGAGATCCAAGGACACAGACAAACTACAAGCTGAAGGGGCGGGGACAGGTCCCCTACACAAGTGAAACTGAGAAACAAAGAAAGAAATGGATTCTCTTTTGGACCCCAGAGAGAGTCAGTAGAAAATAGCCCTATCTAGCCACCGTGAATTCATTTTGTCTGGTTTCAGCAGTGCTCAGGCATAGATTTAGTGGTGCAGCAACTTCCTTCTCATTTCCTCTCACCTCAGCAAATGAATTGCTGTAATAATATGCGTCTGGACATTTATAATCATTGCTTTTTATGATGTTCACGAATGTAAAGAAGTAATAACCGCCTAAAGAGGGAAGTTTGGACACTCAAATAATCACTTCACTAAACAACGCACTCTTTGTTCCCAACTGCTCCTGTCCAGAAATAGGTGTTAATTCATATTTGTCCCTCCACATATCAGCAGTGATCACGCCAATGTCCCTCAAACATGGTGGTGTGCAAAGGGCCAAGTACACATTTCTGTCGACAACAGGCCAAGACGAAGGATACTCGTGGTCTTCAGGGATCACTTACTCACTGAATGTGGCTAAATAAAGTCAACAAGTGAGGAGGAAGTATAAGAGGACAGAGGACAAAGATACGGGTTCAAGTCCTTTCACCTCCATTTACTGGTTTTGTAAGCACACTCTGCTGACTCTACCTGAAAGCGTATCGGTGAACACAGTGCTCTCCTTATGGCTTAGTTACCTTGCAAGATTTCTGGAAGCATAATGTAGGGAAGAGACATAGGCTATGTTGTTAACTGTTCTGTACATAAGGATAGATGGGCAGACAAAAAGATGATTGTTTCATAGATAGATAGGTAGACAGACGACAGGTGAACGATAGATAGATAGGTACGTAGATTAATAGATGATAGACATCATAGATAGATGATAGGAAGATAGATAGATAGATACATAGATAGATACATAGATACATAGATATATACATACATAGATACATAGATAGACAGACAGACCTTTAGATAGATAGATACAGATACATATCTATTGACACAAAGCTATTGTTCATAACCAGGAGTTGAATGGTGAATAACATAGCTAAACTACAAACAAAAAGGAAGAATGAAATCCAGTTTAAAAAGTGCAGTAAGCAGCCTTAAGAAGAAAACAAATACTACCATTTGCAATGACGTGGATGGAGCAAGACAGTAGTATCTTCAGAAAAATAGGGCAGGCGGATAAAGACAAGTACCAAGTGATTTCACTCATGTGTGGAGTATAACAACAAAGAAAAACTGAAGTAAAAAAACAGCAGCTGACTCACAGAACCCGAGAGTTGACTAAAATTAACCAAAGGAAAAAGGACTGGGCAGGGTGAGTCTGAAGGGAGGGATAAGTGTGGGGAGAAAGAATGGGGGCATTAAGTTTTGCATGTATAATGCGCGGGGTCGGGTGTGCATGGGGAGTACTGTACAACACAGAGAAGACTAGTAGAGATCGTATAGCATCTTACTACTCACTGATGGACAGTGACTGTAACAGGGACTTTTGGGGGGGACATGGTGAAGGGGTCTACATCATCCAACTACGCTGATCGACAGTGACTGAAGAGGTTTTTCGGGGGGACTTGGTGAAGGGGGGAGCATAGTAAACATAATGTTCTTCACGTGATTGTAGATTAATGATAAAAAATATTCTTTAAGTGAAATAAGTGCACAGCTCTGAATCATCAGAATAAAAGATCAGGCACTGAGTGCTGCAAACAAAAGACACAGGGATAAAAGAAGGGATGAAAACTAAGACACCTACGTGCTTACTTACGGGAGACTCACTTGAGATCCAAGGACACAGACAAACTACTAGCCGAAGGTGTGTGGACAAGTACCCTACACGAGTGAAACGGAAAATCAAACAATCAAGCAAATGGATTCTGTTTGAGTCCCCAGAGACAGTCAGCAGAAAATAGCCGTATCTGGCCACCGTGAATTCTTTTTGTTTGGTTTCAACAGTTCCCAGCCATAGATTTAGTGGTGCAGCAACATACTTCTCATTTTCTCTGACCTCAACAACTGAGTTGCTGTAATAATAAGCATCTGGGCCTTTGAAATCAGTGGATTTTATGATGTTTACGAATGTGAAAATCTAATAACCACCTAAAGAGGGAAGTTTGGACACTCAAATAAACACGTCCCTCCACAATACACTCTTCGCTCCCAACTGCTCCTGTCTAGAAATTGGTGTTCCTTTTTATTTGAACCTCCGTCCTATCGGCGGTGATCACGCTGATGTCCTTCAAACATGGTGGTGAGCAAAGCAACAAGTTTACTTTTCTGTCGACAACAGGCCCAGAGGAATGATACTTGAGATCTTCAGGGAGCACTTAGTCAATGAATGTGGCTAAATACAGACAGCAAGTTAGAAGGAGATGAAAGAGGACAGAGGATAGAGACACGGGTTCAAGCCCCAGCACAACCATTTCCTGGTTTTGTAGGTACACGCGGCCGACTCGAACTGCAAGTGTCTCGGTGAACCCAGTGCTCCCTCTGCAGCCTAGATACTTTGCAGGATTGTGGGGAGCATAGTGTAGGAAAGTGATATTGGGAATATGGTTAACTGTTCTGTACACATGGACAGATGGACAGACAAAAAGATGATTGATTGAGTGATTGATAAATAGAATGACAGACAGATACATAGATATAGGTACATATCGATTAACACAAAGCTACTGCTCATAACAAGAGAGCAATGGTGAAAGCACATAGCAAATCTACAAACAAAAAAGAAGAATGAAATCCAGTTTAAAAAGTGCAGTAAGCCGCCATAAGAAGAAAACAAATCCTATCATTTGCAATAACGTGGATGGAGCTAGAGGGTATTATGCTCAGTCAAACAGGCCAGGCGGAGAAATACATGTACCAAATGATTTCACTCATGTGTGGAGTATGATAACAAAGAAAAACTGAAGGAAAAGACAGCAGCAGACTCACAGAACCCGAGAGTGGACTAACAGTTACCAAAGAGAAAGGGACTGGGTAGGGTTTGTGGGAAGGGAGTAATAAGTGCGGGGAAAAAGAATGGGGGCATTAGGATTATCATGTATAATGTGTAGGGTGGGGTGTCATGGGTAGGGCTGTTCAACACAGAGAAGACATGTAGTGATTCTACAGCATCTTAGTACATGCTGACGGAGAGCGGCTATAACTGGGATTTGGGGTGACTTGGTGAAGAGGGTAGACAGAATAACATAATTTTGTGCATGTGATTGCATATTAATGATAACAAAAAGAATTTAAAAGTGCAGTAAGAGCACAGCTCTCAAATATCAGAATAAAAGTACAGCCTTTGAGTGCTCTAATCAAAAGACACAGGGTTTGAAGAACTGATGAAAACTCAAGACCACCTACGTGCTCCCTTACTGGAGACTCACTTGAGATCCAAGGACACAGACAAACTACAAGCTGAAGGGGCGGGGACAGGTCCCCTACACAAGTGAAACTGAGAAACAAAGAAAGAAATGGATTCTCTTTTGGACCCCAGAGAGAGTCAGTAGAAAATAGCCCTATCTAGCCACCGTGAATTCATTTTGTCTGGTTTCAGCAGTGCTCAGGCATAGATTTAGTGGTGCAGCAACTTCCTTCTCATTTCCTCTCACCTCAGCAAATGAATTGCTGTAATAATATGCGTCTGGACATTTATAATCATTGCTTTTTATGATGTTCACGAATGTAAAGAAGTAATAACCGCCTAAAGAGGGAAGTTTGGACACTCAAATAATCACTTCACTAAACAACGCACTCTTTGTTCCCAACTGCTCCTGTCCAGAAATAGGTGTTAATTCATATTTGTCCCTCCACATATCAGCAGTGATCACGCCAATGTCCCTCAAACATGGTGGTGTGCAAAGGGCCAAGTACACATTTCTGTCGACAACAGGCCAAGACGAAGGATACTCGTGGTCTTCAGGGATCACTTACTCACTGAATGTGGCTAAATAAAGTCAACAAGTGAGGAGGAAGTATAAGAGGACAGAGGACAAAGATACGGGTTCAAGTCCTTTCACCTCCATTTACTGGTTTTGTAAGCACACTCTGCTGACTCTACCTGAAAGCGTATCGGTGAACACAGTGCTCTCCTTATGGCTTAGTTACCTTGCAAGATTTCTGGAAGCATAATGTAGGGAAGAGACATAGGCTATGTTGTTAACTGTTCTGTACATAAGGATAGATGGGCAGACAAAAAGATGATTGTTTCATAGATAGATAGGTAGACAGACGACAGGTGAACGATAGATAGATAGGTACGTAGATTAATAGATGATAGACATCATAGATAGATGATAGGAAGATAGATAGATAGATACATAGATAGATACATAGATACATAGATATATACATACATAGATACATAGATAGACAGACAGACCTTTAGATAGATAGATACAGATACATATCTATTGACACAAAGCTATTGTTCATAACCAGGAGTTGAATGGTGAATAACATAGCTAAACTACAAACAAAAAGGAAGAATGAAATCCAGTTTAAAAAGTGCAGTAAGCAGCCTTAAGAAGAAAACAAATACTACCATTTGCAATGACGTGGATGGAGCAAGACAGTAGTATCTTCAGAAAAATAGGGCAGGCGGATAAAGACAAGTACCAAGTGATTTCACTCATGTGTGGAGTATAACAACAAAGAAAAACTGAAGTAAAAAAACAGCAGCTGACTCACAGAACCCGAGAGTTGACTAAAATTAACCAAAGGAAAAAGGACTGGGCAGGGTGAGTCTGAAGGGAGGGATAAGTGTGGGGAGAAAGAATGGGGGCATTAAGTTTTGCATGTATAATGCGCGGGGTCGGGTGTGCATGGGGAGTACTGTACAACACAGAGAAGACTAGTAGAGATCGTATAGCATCTTACTACTCACTGATGGACAGTGACTGTAACAGGGACTTTTGGGGGGGACATGGTGAAGGGGTCTACATCATCCAACTACGCTGATCGACAGTGACTGAAGAGGTTTTTCGGGGGGACTTGGTGAAGGGGGGAGCATAGTAAACATAATGTTCTTCACGTGATTGTAGATTAATGATAAAAAATATTCTTTAAGTGAAATAAGTGCACAGCTCTGAATCATCAGAATAAAAGATCAGGCACTGAGTGCTGCAAACAAAAGACACAGGGATAAAAGAAGGGATGAAAACTAAGACACCTACGTGCTTACTTACAGGAGACTCACTTGAGATCCAAGGACACAGACAAACTACAAGCCGAAGGTGTGTGGACAAGTACCGTACACGAGTGAAACGGAAAATCAAACAATCAAGCAAATGGATTCTGTTTGAGTCCCCAGAGACAGTCAGCAGAAAATAGCCATATCTGGCCACCGTGAATTCTTTTTGTTTGGTTTCAACAGTTCCCAGCCATAGATTTAGTGGTGCAGCAACATACTTCTCATTTTCTCTGACCTCAACAACTGAGTTGCTGTAATAAGAAGCATCTGGGCCTTTGAAATCAGTGGATTTTATGATGTTTACGAATGTGAAAATCTAATAACCACCTAAAGAGGGAAGTTTGGACACTCAAATAAACACGTCCCTCCACAATACACTCTTCGCTCCCAACTGCTCCTGTCTAGAAATTGGTGTTCCTTTTTATTTGAACCTCCGTCCTATCGGCGGTGATCACGCTGATGTCCTTCAAACATGGTGGTGAGCAAAGCAACAAGTTTACTTTTCTGTCGACAACAGGCCCAGAGGAATGATACTTGAGATCTTCAGGGAGCACTTAGTCAATGAATGTGGCTAAATACAGACAGCAAGTTAGAAGGAGATGAAAGAGGACAGAGGATAGAGACACGGGTTCAAGCCCCAGCACAACCATTTCCTGGTTTTGTAGGTACACGCGGCCGACTCGAACTGCAAGTGTCTCGGTGAACCCAGTGCTCCCTCTGCAGCCTAGATACTTTGCAGGATTGTGGGGAGCATAGTGTAGGAAAGTGATATTGGGAATATGGTTAACTGTTCTGTACACATGGACAGATGGACAGACAAAAAGATGATTGATTGAGTGATTGATAAATAGAATGACAGACAGATACATAGATATAGGTACATATCGATTAACACAAAGCTACTGCTCATAACAAGAGAGCAATGGTGAAAGCACATAGCAAATCTACAAACAAAAAAGAAGAATGAAATCCAGTTTAAAAAGTGCAGTAAGCCGCCATAAGAAGAAAACAAATCCTATCATTTGCAATAACGTGGATGGAGCTAGAGGGTATTATGCTCAGTCAAACAGGCCAGGCGGAGAAATACATGTACCAAATGATTTCACTCATGTGTGGAGTATGATAACAAAGAAAAACTGAAGGAAAAGACAGCAGCAGACTCACAGAACCCGAGAGTGGACTAACAGTTACCAAAGAGAAAGGGACTGGGTAGGGTTTGTGGGAAGGGAGTAATAAGTGCGGGGAAAAAGAATGGGGGCATTAGGATTATCATGTATAATGTGTAGGGTGGGGTGTCATGGGTAGGGCTGTTCAACACAGAGAAGACATGTAGTGATTCTACAGCATCTTAGTACATGCTGACGGAGAGCGGCTATAACTGGGATTTGGGGTGACTTGGTGAAGAGGGTAGACAGAATAACATAATTTTGTGCATGTGATTGCATATTAATGATAACAAAAAGAATTTAAAAGTGCAGTAAGAGCACAGCTCTCAAATATCAGAATAAAAGTACAGCCTTTGAGTGCTCTAATCAAAAGACACAGGGTTTGAAGAACTGATGAAAACTCAAGACCACCTACGTGCTCCCTTACTGGAGACTCACTTGAGATCCAAGGACACAGACAAACTACAAGCTGAAGGGGCGGGGACAGGTCCCCTACACAAGTGAAACTGAGAAACAAAGAAAGAAATGGATTCTCTTTTGGACCCCAGAGAGAGTCAGTAGAAAATAGCCCTATCTAGCCACCGTGAATTCATTTTGTCTGGTTTCAGCAGTGCTCAGGCATAGATTTAGTGGTGCAGCAACTTCCTTCTCATTTCCTCTCACCTCAGCAAATGAATTGCTGTAATAATATGCGTCTGGACATTTATAATCATTGCTTTTTATGATGTTCACGAATGTAAAGAAGTAATAACCGCCTAAAGAGGGAAGTTTGGACACTCAAATAATCACTTCACTAAACAACGCACTCTTTGTTCCCAACTGCTCCTGTCCAGAAATAGGTGTTAATTCATATTTGTCCCTCCACATATCAGCAGTGATCACGCCAATGTCCCTCAAACATGGTGGTGTGCAAAGGGCCAAGTACACATTTCTGTCGACAACAGGCCAAGACGAAGGATACTCGTGGTCTTCAGGGATCACTTACTCACTGAATGTGGCTAAATAAAGTCAACAAGTGAGGAGGAAGTATAAGAGGACAGAGGACAAAGATACGGGTTCAAGTCCTTTCACCTCCATTTACTGGTTTTGTAAGCACACTCTGCTGACTCTACCTGAAAGCGTATCGGTGAACACAGTGCTCTCCTTATGGCTTAGTTACCTTGCAAGATTTCTGGAAGCATATTGTAGGGAAGAGACATAGGCTATGTTGTTAACTGTTCTGTACATAAGGATAGATGGGCAGACAAAAAGATGATTGTTTCATAGATAGATAGGTAGACAGACGACAGGTGAACGATAGATAGATAGGTACGTAGATTAATAGATGATAGACATCATAGATAGATGATAGGAAGATAGATAGATAGATACATAGATAGATACATAGATACATAGATATATACATACATAGATACATAGATAGACAGACAGACCTTTAGATAGATAGATACAGATACATATCTATTGACACAAAGCTATTGTTCATAACCAGGAGTTGAATGGTGAATAACATAGCTAAACTACAAACAAAAAGGAAGAATGAAATCCAGTTTAAAAAGTGCAGTAAGCAGCCTTAAGAAGAAAACAAATACTACCATTTGCAATGACGTGGATGGAGCAAGACAGTAGTATCTTCAGAAAAATAGGGCAGGCGGATAAAGACAAGTACCAAGTGATTTCACTCATGTGTGGAGTATAACAACAAAGAAAAACTGAAGTAAAAAAACAGCAGCTGACTCACAGAACCCGAGAGTTGACTAAAATTAACCAAAGGAAAAAGGACTGGGCAGGGTGAGTCTGAAGGGAGGGATAAGTGTGGGGAGAAAGAATGGGGGCATTAAGTTTTGCATGTATAATGCGCGGGGTCGGGTGTGCATGGGGAGTACTGTACAACACAGAGAAGACTAGTAGAGATCGTATAGCATCTTACTACTCACTGATGGACAGTGACTGTAACAGGGACTTTTGGGGGGGACATGGTGAAGGGGTCTACATCATCCAACTACGCTGATCGACAGTGACTGAAGAGGTTTTTCGGGGGGACTTGGTGAAGGGGGGAGCATAGTAAACATAATGTTCTTCACGTGATTGTAGATTAATGATAAAAAATATTCTTTAAGTGAAATAAGTGCACAGCTCTGAATCATCAGAATAAAAGATCAGGCACTGAGTGCTGCAAACAAAAGACACAGGGATAAAAGAAGGGATGAAAACTAAGACACCTACGTGCTTACTTACAGGAGACTCACTTGAGATCCAAGGACACAGACAAACTACAAGCCGAAGGTGTGTGGACAAGTACCGTACACGAGTGAAACGGAAAATCAAACAATCAAGCAAATGGATTCTGTTTGAGTCCCCAGAGACAGTCAGCAGAAAATAGCCATATCTGGCCACCGTGAATTCTTTTTGTTTGGTTTCAACAGTTCCCAGCCATAGATTTAGTGGTGCAGCAACATACTTCTCATTTTCTCTGACCTCAACAACTGAGTTGCTGTAATAATAAGCATCTGGGCCTTTGAAATCAGTGGATTTTATGATGTTTACGAATGTGAAAATCTAATAACCACCTAAAGAGGGAAGTTTGGACACTCAAATAAACACGTCCCTCCACAATACACTCTTCGCTCCCAACTGCTCCTGTCTAGAAATTGGTGTTCCTTTTTATTTGAACCTCCGTCCTATCGGCGGTGATCACGCTGATGTCCTTCAAACATGGTGGTGAGCAAAGCAACAAGTTTACTTTTCTGTCGACAACAGGCCCAGAGGAATGATACTTGAGATCTTCAGGGAGCACTTAGTCAATGAATGTGGCTAAATACAGACAGCAAGTTAGAAGGAGATGAAAGAGGACAGAGGATAGAGACACGGGTTCAAGCCCCAGCACAACCATTTCCTGGTTTTGTAGGTACACGCGGCCGACTCGAACTGCAAGTGTCTCGGTGAACCCAGTGCTCCCTCTGCAGCCTAGATACTTTGCAGGATTGTGGGGAGCATAGTGTAGGAAAGTGATATTGGGAATATGGTTAACTGTTCTGTACACATGGACAGATGGACAGACAAAAAGATGATTGATTGAGTGATTGATAAATAGATAGACAGACAGATACATAGATATAGGTACATATCGATTAACACAAAGCTACTGCTCATAACAAGAGAGCAATGGTGAAAGCACATAGCAAATCTACAAACAAAAAAGAAGAATGAAATCCAGTTTAAAAAGTGCAGTAAGCCGCCATAAGAAGAAAACAAATCCTATCATTTGCAATAACGTGGATGGAGCTAGAGGGTATTATGCTCAGTCAAACAGGCCAGGCGGAGAAATACATGTACCAAATGATTTCACTCATGTGTGGAGTATGATAACAAAGAAAAACTGAAGGAAAAGACAGCAGCAGACTCACAGAACCCGAGAGTGGACTAACAGTTACCAAAGAGAAAGGGACTGGGTAGGGTTTGTGGGAAGGGAGTAATAAGTGCGGGGAAAAAGAATGGGGGCATTAGGATTATCATGTATAATGTGTAGGGTGGGGTGTCATGGGTAGGGCTGTTCAACACAGAGAAGACATGTAGTGATTCTACAGCATCTTAGTACATGCTGACGGAGAGCGGCTATAACTGGGATTTGGGGTGACTTGGTGAAGAGGGTAGACAGAATAACATAATTTTGTGCATGTGATTGCATATTAATGATAACAAAAAGAATTTAAAAGTGCAGTAAGAGCACAGCTCTCAAATATCAGAATAAAAGTACAGCCTTTGAGTGCTCTAATCAAAAGACACAGGGTTTGAAGAACTGATGAAAACTCAAGACCACCTACGTGCTCCCTTACTGGAGACTCACTTGAGATCCAAGGACACAGACAAACTACAAGCTGAAGGGGCGGGGACAGGTCCCCTACACAAGTGAAACTGAGAAACAAAGAAAGAAATGGATTCTCTTTTGGACCCCAGAGAGAGTCAGTAGAAAATAGCCCTATCTAGCCACCGTGAATTCATTTTGTCTGGTTTCAGCAGTGCTCAGGCATAGATTTAGGGGTGCAGCAACTTCCTTCTCATTTCCTCTCACCTCAGCAAATGAATTGCTGTAATAATATGCGTCTGGACATTTATAATCATTGCTTTTTATGATGTTCACGAATGTAAAGAAGTAATAACCGCCTAAAGAGGGAAGTTTGGACACTCAAATAATCACTTCACTAAACAACGCACTCTTTGTTCCCAACTGCTCCTGTCCAGAAATAGGTGTTAATTCATATTTGTCCCTCCACATATCAGCAGTGATCACGCCAATGTCCCTCAAACATGGTGGTGTGCAAAGGGCCAAGTACACATTTCTGTCGACAACAGGCCAAGACGAAGGATACTCGTGGTCTTCAGGGATCACTTACTCACTGAATGTGGCTAAATAAAGTCAACAAGTGAGGAGGAAGTATAAGAGGACAGAGGACAAAGATACGGGTTCAAGTCCTTTCACCTCCATTTACTGGTTTTGTAAGCACACTCTGCTGACTCTACCTGAAAGCGTATCGGTGAACACAGTGCTCTCCTTATGGCTTAGTTACCTTGCAAGATTTCTGGAAGCATAATGTAGGGAAGAGACATAGGCTATGTTGTTAACTGTTCTGTACATAAGGATAGATGGGCAGACAAAAAGATGATTGTTTCATAGATAGATAGGTAGACAGACGACAGGTGAACGATAGATAGATAGGTACGTAGATTAATAGATGATAGACATCATAGATAGATGATAGGAAGATAGATAGATAGATACATAGATAGATACATAGATACATAGATATATACATACATAGATACATAGATAGACAGACAGACCTTTAGATAGATAGATACAGATACATATCTATTGACACAAAGCTATTGTTCATAACCAGGAGTTGAATGGTGAATAACATAGCTAAACTACAAACAAAAAGGAAGAATGAAATCCAGTTTAAAAAGTGCAGTAAGCAGCCTTAAGAAGAAAACAAATACTACCATTTGCAATGACGTGGATGGAGCAAGACAGTAGTATCTTCAGAAAAATAGGGCAGGCGGATAAAGACAAGTACCAAGTGATTTCACTCATGTGTGGAGTATAACAACAAAGAAAAACTGAAGTAAAAAAACAGCAGCTGACTCACAGAACCCGAGAGTTGACTAAAATTAACCAAAGGAAAAAGGACTGGGCAGGGTGAGTCTGAAGGGAGGGATAAGTGTGGGGAGAAAGAATGGGGGCATTAAGTTTTGCATGTATAATGCGCGGGGTCGGGTGTGCATGGGGAGTACTGTACAACACAGAGAAGACTAGTAGAGATCGTATAGCATCTTACTACTCACTGATGGACAGTGACTGTAACAGGGACTTTTGGGGGGGACATGGTGAAGGGGTCTACATCATCCAACTACGCTGATCGACAGTGACTGAAGAGGTTTTTCGGGGGGACTTGGTGAAGGGGGGAGCATAGTAAACATAATGTTCTTCACGTGATTGTAGATTAATGATAAAAAATATTCTTTAAGTGAAATAAGTGCACAGCTCTGAATCATCAGAATAAAAGATCAGGCACTGAGTGCTGCAAACAAAAGACACAGGGATAAAAGAAGGGATGAAAACTAAGACACCTACGTGCTTACTTACAGGAGACTCACTTGAGATCCAAGGACACAGACAAACTACAAGCCGAAGGTGTGTGGACAAGTACCCTACACGAGTGAAACGGAAAATCAAACAATCAAGCAAATGGATTCTGTTTGAGTCCCCAGAGACAGTCAGCAGAAAATAGCCGTATCTGGCCACCGTGAATTCTTTTTGTTTGGTTTCAACAGTTCCCAGCCATAGATTTAGTGGTGCAGCAACATACTTCTCATTTTCTCTGACCTCAACAACTGAGTTGCTGTAATAATAAGCATCTGGGCCTTTGAAATCAGTGGATTTTATGATGTTTACGAATGTGAAAATCTAATAACCACCTAAAGAGGGAAGTTTGGACACTCAAATAAACACGTCCCTCCACAATACACTCTTCGCTCCCAACTGCTCCTGTCTAGAAATTGGTGTTCCTTTTTATTTGAACCTCCGTCCTATCGGCGGTGATCACGCTGATGTCCTTCAAACATGGTGGTGAGCAAAGCAACAAGTTTACTTTTCTGTCGACAACAGGCCCAGAGGAATGATACTTGAGATCTTCAGGGAGCACTTAGTCAATGAATGTGGCTAAATACAGACAGCAAGTTAGAAGGAGATGAAAGAGGACAGAGGATAGAGACACGGGTTCAAGCCCCAGCACAACCATTTCCTGGTTTTGTAGGTACACGCGGCCGACTCGAACTGCAAGTGTCTCGGTGAACCCAGTGCTCCCTCTGCAGCCTAGATACTTTGCAGGATTGTGGGGAGCATAGTGTAGGAAAGTGATATTGGGAATATGGTTAACTGTTCTGTACACATGGACAGATGGACAGACAAAAAGATGATTGATTGAGTGATTGATAAATAGATAGACAGACAGATACATAGATATAGGTACATATCGATTAACACAAAGCTACTGCTCATAACAAGAGAGCAATGGTGAAAGCACATAGCAAATCTACAAACAAAAAAGAAGAATGAAATCCAGTTTAAAAAGTGCAGTAAGCCGCCATAAGAAGAAAACAAATCCTATCATTTGCAATAACGTGGATGGAGCTAGAGGGTATTATGCTCAGTCAAACAGGCCAGGCGGAGAAATACATGTACCAAATGATTTCACTCATGTGTGGAGTATGATAACAAAGAAAAACTGAAGGAAAAGACAGCAGCAGACTCACAGAACCCGAGAGTGGACTAACAGTTACCAAAGAGAAAGGGACTGGGTAGGGTTTGTGGGAAGGGAGTAATAAGTGCGGGGAAAAAGAATGGGGGCATTAGGATTATCATGTATAATGTGTAGGGTGGGGTGTCATGGGTAGGGCTGTTCAACACAGAGAAGACATGTAGTGATTCTACAGCATCTTAGTACATGCTGACGGAGAGCGGCTATAACTGGGATTTGGGGTGACTTGGTGAAGAGGGTAGACAGAATAACATAATTTTGTGCATGTGATTGCATATTAATGATAACAAAAAGAATTTAAAAGTGCAGTAAGAGCACAGCTCTCAAATATCAGAATAAAAGTACAGCCTTTGAGTGCTCTAATCAAAAGACACAGGGTTTGAAGAACTGATGAAAACTCAAGACCACCTACGTGCTCCCTTACTGGAGACTCACTTGAGATCCAAGGACACAGACAAACTACAAGCTGAAGGGGCGGGGACAGGTCCCCTACACAAGTGAAACTGAGAAACAAAGAAAGAAATGGATTCTCTTTTGGACCCCAGAGAGAGTCAGTAGAAAATAGCCCTATCTAGCCACCGTGAATTCATTTTGTCTGGTTTCAGCAGTGCTCAGGCATAGATTTAGGGGTGCAGCAACTTCCTTCTCATTTCCTCTCACCTCAGCAAATGAATTGCTGTAATAATATGCGTCTGGACATTTATAATCATTGCTTTTTATGATGTTCACGAATGTAAAGAAGTAATAACCGCCTAAAGAGGGAAGTTTGGACACTCAAATAATCACTTCACTAAACAACGCACTCTTTGTTCCCAACTGCTCCTGTCCAGAAATAGGTGTTAATTCATATTTGTCCCTCCACATATCAGCAGTGATCACGCCAATGTCCCTCAAACATGGTGGTGTGCAAAGGGCCAAGTACACATTTCTGTCGACAACAGGCCAAGACGAAGGATACTCGTGGTCTTCAGGGATCACTTACTCACTGAATGTGGCTAAATAAAGTCAACAAGTGAGGAGGAAGTATAAGAGGACAGAGGACAAAGATACGGGTTCAAGTCCTTTCACCTCCATTTACTGGTTTTGTAAGCACACTCTGCTGACTCTACCTGAAAGCGTATCGGTGAACACAGTGCTCTCCTTATGGCTTAGTTACCTTGCAAGATTTCTGGAAGCATAATGTAGGGAAGAGACATAGGCTATGTTGTTAACTGTTCTGTACATAAGGATAGATGGGCAGACAAAAAGATGATTGTTTCATAGATAGATAGGTAGACAGACGACAGGTGAACGATAGATAGATAGGTACGTAGATTAATAGATGATAGACATCATAGATAGATGATAGGAAGATAGATAGATAGATACATAGATAGATACATAGATACATAGATATATACATACATAGATACATAGATAGACAGACAGACCTTTAGATAGATAGATACAGATACATATCTATTGACACAAAGCTATTGTTCATAACCAGGAGTTGAATGGTGAATAACATAGCTAAACTACAAACAAAAAGGAAGAATGAAATCCAGTTTAAAAAGTGCAGTAAGCAGCCTTAAGAAGAAAACAAATACTACCATTTGCAATGACGTGGATGGAGCAAGACAGTAGTATCTTCAGAAAAATAGGGCAGGCGGATAAAGACAAGTACCAAGTGATTTCACTCATGTGTGGAGTATAACAACAAAGAAAAACTGAAGTAAAAAAACAGCAGCTGACTCACAGAACACGAGAGTTGACTAAAATTAACCAAAGGAAAAAGGACTGGGCAGGGTGAGTCTGAAGGGAGGGATAAGTGTGGGGAGAAAGAATGGGGGCATTAAGTTTTGCATGTATAATGCGCGGGGTCGGGTGTGCATGGGGAGTACTGTACAACACAGAGAAGACTAGTAGAGATCGTATAGCATCTTACTACTCACTGATGGACAGTGACTGTAACAGGGACTTTTGGGGGGGACATGGTGAAGGGGTCTACATCATCCAACTACGCTGATCGACAGTGACTGAAGAGGTTTTTCGGGGGGACTTGGTGAAGGGGGGAGCATAGTAAACATAATGTTCTTCACGTGATTGTAGATTAATGATAAAAAATATTCTTTAAGTGAAATAAGTGCACAGCTCTGAATCATCAGAATAAAAGATCAGGCACTGAGTGCTGCAAACAAAAGACACAGGGATAAAAGAAGGGATGAAAACTAAGACACCTACGTGCTTACTTACAGGAGACTCACTTGAGATCCAAGGACACAGACAAACTACAAGCCGAAGGTGTGTGGACAAGTACCGTACACGAGTGAAACGGAAAATCAAACAATCAAGCAAATGGATTCTGTTTGAGTCCCCAGAGACAGTCAGCAGAAAATAGCCATATCTGGCCACCGTGAATTCTTTTTGTTTGGTTTCAACAGTTCCCAGCCATAGATTTAGTGGTGCAGCAACATACTTCTCATTTTCTCTGACCTCAACAACTGAGTTGCTGTAATAATAAGCATCTGGGCCTTTGAAATCAGTGGATTTTATGATGTTTACGAATGTGAAAATCTAATAACCACCTAAAGAGGGAAGTTTGGACACTCAAATAAACACGTCCCTCCACAATACACTCTTCGCTCCCAACTGCTCCTGTCTAGAAATTGGTGTTCCTTTTTATTTGAACCTCCGTCCTATCGGCGGTGATCACGCTGATGTCCTTCAAACATGGTGGTGAGCAAAGCAACAAGTTTACTTTTCTGTCGACAACAGGCCCAGAGGAATGATACTTGAGATCTTCAGGGAGCACTTAGTCAATGAATGTGGCTAAATACAGACAGCAAGTTAGAAGGAGATGAAAGAGGACAGAGGATAGAGACACGGGTTCAAGCCCCAGCACAACCATTTCCTGGTTTTGTAGGTACACGCGGCCGACTCGAACTGCAAGTGTCTCGGTGAACCCAGTGCTCCCTCTGCAGCCTAGATACTTTGCAGGATTGTGGGGAGCATAGTGTAGGAAAGTGATATTGGGAATATGGTTAACTGTTCTGTACACATGGACAGATGGACAGACAAAAAGATGATTGATTGAGTGATTGATAAATAGAATGACAGACAGATACATAGATATAGGTACATATCGATTAACACAAAGCTACTGCTCATAACAAGAGAGCAATGGTGAAAGCACATAGCAAATCTACAAACAAAAAAGAAGAATGAAATCCAGTTTAAAAAGTGCAGTAAGCCGCCATAAGAAGAAAACAAATCCTATCATTTGCAATAACGTGGATGGAGCTAGAGGGTATTATGCTCAGTCAAACAGGCCAGGCGGAGAAATACATGTACCAAATGATTTCACTCATGTGTGGAGTATGATAACAAAGAAAAACTGAAGGAAAAGACAGCAGCAGACTCACAGAACCCGAGAGTGGACTAACAGTTACCAAAGAGAAAGGGACTGGGTAGGGTTTGTGGGAAGGGAGTAATAAGTGCGGGGAAAAAGAATGGGGGCATTAGGATTATCATGTATAATGTGTAGGGTGGGGTGTCATGGGTAGGGCTGTTCAACACAGAGAAGACATGTAGTGATTCTACAGCATCTTAGTACATGCTGACGGAGAGCGGCTATAACTGGGATTTGGGGTGACTTGGTGAAGAGGGTAGACAGAATAACATAATTTTGTGCATGTGATTGCATATTAATGATAACAAAAAGAATTTAAAAGTGCAGTAAGAGCACAGCTCTCAAATATCAGAATAAAAGTACAGCCTTTGAGTGCTCTAATCAAAAGACACAGGGTTTGAAGAACTGATGAAAACTCAAGACCACCTACGTGCTCCCTTACTGGAGACTCACTTGAGATCCAAGGACACAGACAAACTACAAGCTGAAGGGGCGGGGACAGGTCCCCTACACAAGTGAAACTGAGAAACAAAGAAAGAAATGGATTCTCTTTTGGACCCCAGAGAGAGTCAGTAGAAAATAGCCCTATCTAGCCACCGTGAATTCATTTTGTCTGGTTTCAGCAGTGCTCAGGCATAGATTTAGTGGTGCAGCAACTTCCTTCTCATTTCCTCTCACCTCAGCAAATGAATTGCTGTAATAATATGCGTCTGGACATTTATAATCATTGCTTTTTATGATGTTCACGAATGTAAAGAAGTAATAACCGCCTAAAGAGGGAAGTTTGGACACTCAAATAATCACTTCACTAAACAACGCACTCTTTGTTCCCAACTGCTCCTGTCCAGAAATAGGTGTTAATTCATATTTGTCCCTCCACATATCAGCAGTGATCACGCCAATGTCCCTCAAACATGGTGGTGTGCAAAGGGCCAAGTACACATTTCTGTCGACAACAGGCCAAGACGAAGGATACTCGTGGTCTTCAGGGATCACTTACTCACTGAATGTGGCTAAATAAAGTCAACAAGTGAGGAGGAAGTATAAGAGGACAGAGGACAAAGATACGGGTTCAAGTCCTTTCACCTCCATTTACTGGTTTTGTAAGCACACTCTGCTGACTCTACCTGAAAGCGTATCGGTGAACACAGTGCTCTCCTTATGGCTTAGTTACCTTGCAAGATTTCTGGAAGCATAATGTAGGGAAGAGACATAGGCTATGTTGTTAACTGTTCTGTACATAAGGATAGATGGGCAGACAAAAAGATGATTGTTTCATAGATAGATAGGTAGACAGACGACAGGTGAACGATAGATAGATAGGTACGTAGATTAATAGATGATAGACATCATAGATAGATGATAGGAAGATAGATAGATAGATACATAGATAGATACATAGATACATAGATATATACATACATAGATACATAGATAGACAGACAGACCTTTAGATAGATAGATACAGATACATATCTATTGACACAAAGCTATTGTTCATAACCAGGAGTTGAATGGTGAATAACATAGCTAAACTACAAACAAAAAGGAAGAATGAAATCCAGTTTAAAAAGTGCAGTAAGCAGCCTTAAGAAGAAAACAAATACTACCATTTGCAATGACGTGGATGGAGCAAGACAGTAGTATCTTCAGAAAAATAGGGCAGGCGGATAAAGACAAGTACCAAGTGATTTCACTCATGTGTGGAGTATAACAACAAAGAAAAACTGAAGTAAAAAAACAGCAGCTGACTCACAGAACCCGAGAGTTGACTAAAATTAACCAAAGGAAAAAGGACTGGGCAGGGTGAGTCTGAAGGGAGGGATAAGTGTGGGGAGAAAGAATGGGGGCATTAAGTTTTGCATGTATAATGCGCGGGGTCGGGTGTGCATGGGGAGTACTGTACAACACAGAGAAGACTAGTAGAGATCGTATAGCATCTTACTACTCACTGATGGACAGTGACTGTAACAGGGACTTTTGGGGGGGACATGGTGAAGGGGTCTACATCATCCAACTACGCTGATCGACAGTGACTGAAGAGGTTTTTCGGGGGGACTTGGTGAAGGGGGAGCATAGTAAACATAATGTTCTTCACGTGATTGTAGATTAATGATAAAAAATATTCTTTAAGTGAAATAAGTGCACAGCTCTGAATCATCAGAATAAAAGATCAGGCACTGAGTGCTGCAAACAAAAGACACAGGGATAAAAGAAGGGATGAAAACTAAGACACCTACGTGCTTACTTACGGGAGACTCACTTGAGATCCAAGGACACAGACAAACTACAAGCCGAAGGTGTGTGGACAAGTACCCTACACGAGTGAAACGGAAAATCAAACAATCAAGCAAATGGATTCTGTTTGAGTCCCCAGAGACAGTCAGCAGAAAATAGCCGTATCTGGCCACCGTGAATTCTTTTTGTTTGGTTTCAACAGTTCCCAGCCATAGATTTAGTGGTGCAGCAACATACTTCTCATTTTCTCTGACCTCAACAACTGAGTTGCTGTAATAATAAGCATCTGGGCCTTTGAAATCAGTGGATTTTATGATGTTTACGAATGTGAAAATCTAATAACCACCTAAAGAGGGAAGTTTGGACACTCAAATAAACACGTCCCTCCACAATACACTCTTCGCTCCCAACTGCTCCTGTCTAGAAATTGGTGTTCCTTTTTATTTGAACCTCCGTCCTATCGGCGGTGATCACGCTGATGTCCTTCAAACATGGTGGTGAGCAAAGCAACAAGTTTACTTTTCTGTCGACAACAGGCCCAGAGGAATGATACTTGAGATCTTCAGGGAGCACTTAGTCAATGAATGTGGCTAAATACAGACAGCAAGTTAGAAGGAGATGAAAGAGGACAGAGGATAGAGACACGGGTTCAAGCCCCAGCACAACCATTTCCTGGTTTTGTAGGTACACGCGGCCGACTCGAACTGCAAGTGTCTCGGTGAACCCAGTGCTCCCTCTGCAGCCTAGATACTTTGCAGGATTGTGGGGAGCATAGTGTAGGAAAGTGATATTGGGAATATGGTTAACTGTTCTGTACACATGGACAGATGGACAGACAAAAAGATGATTGATTGAGTGATTGATAAATAGAATGACAGACAGATACATAGATATAGGTACATATCGATTAACACAAAGCTACTGCTCATAACAAGAGAGCAATGGTGAAAGCACATAGCAAATCTACAAACAAAAAAGAAGAATGAAATCCAGTTTAAAAAGTGCAGTAAGCCGCCATAAGAAGAAAACAAATCCTATCATTTGCAATAACGTGGATGGAGCTAGAGGGTATTATGCTCAGTCAAACAGGCCAGGCGGAGAAATACATGTACCAAATGATTTCACTCATGTGTGGAGTATGATAACAAAGAAAAACTGAAGGAAAAGACAGCAGCAGACTCACAGAACCCGAGAGTGGACTAAGAGTTACAAAAGAGAAAGGGACTGGGTAGGGTTTCTGGGAAGGGAGTAATAAGTGCGGGGAAAAAGAATGGGGGCATTAGGATTATCATGTATAATGTGTAGGGTGGGGTGTCATGGGTAGGGCTGTTCAACACAGAGAAGACATGTAGTGATTCTACAGCATCTTAGTACATGCTGACGGAGAGCGGCTATAACTGGGATTTGGGGTGACTTGGTGAAGAGGGTAGACAGAATAACATAATTTTGTGCATGTGATTGCATATTAATGATAACAAAAAGAATTTAAAAGTGCAGTAAGAGCACAGCTCTCAAATATCAGAATAAAAGTACAGCCTTTGAGTGCTCTAATCAAAAGACACAGGGTTTGAAGAACTGATGAAAACTCAAGACCACCTACGTGCTCCCTTACTGGAGACTCACTTGAGATCCAAGGACACAGACAAACTACAAGCTGAAGGGGCGGGGACAGGTCCCCTACACAAGTGAAACTGAGAAACAAAGAAAGAAATGGATTCTCTTTTGGACCCCAGAGAGAGTCAGTAGAAAATAGCCCTATCTAGCCACCGTGAATTCATTTTGTCTGGTTTCAGCAGTGCTCAGGCATAGATTTAGTGGTGCAGCAACTTCCTTCTCATTTCCTCTCACCTCAGCAAATGAATTGCTGTAATAATATGCGTCTGGACATTTATAATCATTGCTTTTTATGATGTTCACGAATGTAAAGAAGTAATAACCGCCTAAAGAGGGAAGTTTGGACACTCAAATAATCACTTCACTAAACAACGCACTCTTTGTTCCCAACTGCTCCTGTCCAGAAATAGGTGTTAATTCATATTTGTCCCTCCACATATCAGCAGTGATCACGCCAATGTCCCTCAAACATGGTGGTGTGCAAAGGGCCAAGTACACATTTCTGTCGACAACAGGCCAAGACGAAGGATACTCGTGGTCTTCAGGGATCACTTACTCACTGAATGTGGCTAAATAAAGTCAACAAGTGAGGAGGAAGTATAAGAGGACAGAGGACAAAGATACGGGTTCAAGTCCTTTCACCTCCATTTACTGGTTTTGTAAGCACACTCTGCTGACTCTACCTGAAAGCGTATCGGTGAACACAGTGCTCTCCTTATGGCTTAGTTACCTTGCAAGATTTCTGGAAGCATAATGTAGGGAAGAGACATAGGCTATGTTGTTAACTGTTCTGTACATAAGGATAGATGGGCAGACAAAAAGATGATTGTTTCATAGATAGATAGGTAGACAGACGACAGGTGAACGATAGATAGATAGGTACGTAGATTAATAGATGATAGACATCATAGATAGATGATAGGAAGATAGATAGATAGATACATAGATAGATACATAGATACATAGATATATACATACATAGATACATAGATAGACAGACAGACCTTTAGATAGATAGATACAGATACATATCTATTGACACAAAGCTATTGTTCATAACCAGGAGTTGAATGGTGAATAACATAGCTAAACTACAAACAAAAAGGAAGAATGAAATCCAGTTTAAAAAGTGCAGTAAGCAGCCTTAAGAAGAAAACAAATACTACCATTTGCAATGACGTGGATGGAGCAAGACAGTAGTATCTTCAGAAAAATAGGGCAGGCGGATAAAGACAAGTACCAAGTGATTTCACTCATGTGTGGAGTATAACAACAAAGAAAAACTGAAGTAAAAAAACAGCAGCTGACTCACAGAACCCGAGAGTTGACTAAAATTAACCAAAGGAAAAAGGACTGGGCAGGGTGAGTCTGAAGGGAGGGATAAGTGTGGGGAGAAAGAATGGGGGCATTAAGTTTTGCATGTATAATGCGCGGGGTCGGGTGTGCATGGGGAGTACTGTACAACACAGAGAAGACTAGTAGAGATCGTATAGCATCTTACTACTCACTGATGGACAGTGACTGTAACAGGGACTTTTGGGGGGGACATGGTGAAGGGGTCTACATCATCCAACTACGCTGATCGACAGTGACTGAAGAGGTTTTTCGGGGGGACTTGGTGAAGGGGGGAGCATAGTAAACATAATGTTCTTCACGTGATTGTAGATTAATGATAAAAAATATTCTTTAAGTGAAATAAGTGCACAGCTCTGAATCATCAGAATAAAAGATCAGGCACTGAGTGCTGCAAACAAAAGACACAGGGATAAAAGAAGGGATGAAAACTAAGACACCTACGTGCTTACTTACAGGAGACTCACTTGAGATCCAAGGACACAGACAAACTACAAGCCGAAGGTGTGTGGACAAGTACCGTACACGAGTGAAACGGAAAATCAAACAATCAAGCAAATGGATTCTGTTTGAGTCCCCAGAGACAGTCAGCAGAAAATAGCCATATCTGGCCACCGTGAATTCTTTTTGTTTGGTTTCAACAGTTCCCAGCCATAGATTTAGTGGTGCAGCAACATACTTCTCATTTTCTCTGACCTCAACAACTGAGTTGCTGTAATAATAAGCATCTGGGCCTTTGAAATCAGTGGATTTTATGATGTTTACGAATGTGAAAATCTAATAACCACCTAAAGAGGGAAGTTTGGACACTCAAATAAACACGTCCCTCCACAATACACTCTTCGCTCCCAACTGCTCCTGTCTAGAAATTGGTGTTCCTTTTTATTTGAACCTCCGTCCTATCGGCGGTGATCACGCTGATGTCCTTCAAACATGGTGGTGAGCAAAGCAACAAGTTTACTTTTCTGTCGACAACAGGCCCAGAGGAATGATACTTGAGATCTTCAGGGAGCACTTAGTCAATGAATGTGGCTAAATACAGACAGCAAGTTAGAAGGAGATGAAAGAGGACAGAGGATAGAGACACGGGTTCAAGCCCCAGCACAACCATTTCCTGGTTTTGTAGGTACACGCGGCCGACTCGAACTGCAAGTGTCTCGGTGAACCCAGTGCTCCCTCTGCAGCCTAGATACTTTGCAGGATTGTGGGGAGCATAGTGTAGGAAAGTGATATTGGGAATATGGTTAACTGTTCTGTACACATGGACAGATGGACAGACAAAAAGATGATTGATTGAGTGATTGATAAATAGAATGACAGACAGATACATAGATATAGGTACATATCGATTAACACAAAGCTACTGCTCATAACAAGAGAGCAATGGTGAAAGCACATAGCAAATCTACAAACAAAAAAGAAGAATGAAATCCAGTTTAAAAAGTGCAGTAAGCCGCCATAAGAAGAAAACAAATCCTATCATTTGCAATAACGTGGATGGAGCTAGAGGGTATTATGCTCAGTCAAACAGGCCAGGCGGAGAAATACATGTACCAAATGATTTCACTCATGTGTGGAGTATGATAACAAAGAAAAACTGAAGGAAAAGACAGCAGCAGACTCACAGAACCCGAGAGTGGACTAACAGTTACCAAAGAGAAAGGGACTGGGTAGGGTTTGTGGGAAGGGAGTAATAAGTGCGGGGAAAAAGAATGGGGGCATTAGGATTATCATGTATAATGTGTAGGGTGGGGTGTCATGGGTAGGGCTGTTCAACACAGAGAAGACATGTAGTGATTCTACAGCATCTTAGTACATGCTGACGGAGAGCGGCTATAACTGGGATTTGGGGTGACTTGGTGAAGAGGGTAGACAGAATAACATAATTTTGTGCATGTGATTGCATATTAATGATAACAAAAAGAATTTAAAAGTGCAGTAAGAGCACAGCTCTCAAATATCAGAATAAAAGTACAGCCTTTGAGTGCTCTAATCAAAAGACACAGGGTTTGAAGAACTGATGAAAACTCAAGACCACCTACGTGCTCCCTTACTGGAGACTCACTTGAGATCCAAGGACACAGACAAACTACAAGCTGAAGGGGCGGGGACAGGTCCCCTACACAAGTGAAACTGAGAAACAAAGAAAGAAATGGATTCTCTTTTGGACCCCAGAGAGAGTCAGTAGAAAATAGCCCTATCTAGCCACCGTGAATTCATTTTGTCTGGTTTCAGCAGTGCTCAGGCATAGATTTAGTGGTGCAGCAACTTCCTTCTCATTTCCTCTCACCTCAGCAAATGAATTGCTGTAATAATATGCGTCTGGACATTTATAATCATTGCTTTTTATGATGTTCACGAATGTAAAGAAGTAATAACCGCCTAAAGAGGGAAGTTTGGACACTCAAATAATCACTTCACTAAACAACGCACTCTTTGTTCCCAACTGCTCCTGTCCAGAAATAGGTGTTAATTCATATTTGTCCCTCCACATATCAGCAGTGATCACGCCAATGTCCCTCAAACATGGTGGTGTGCAAAGGGCCAAGTACACATTTCTGTCGACAACAGGCCAAGACGAAGGATACTCGTGGTCTTCAGGGATCACTTACTCACTGAATGTGGCTAAATAAAGTCAACAAGTGAGGAGGAAGTATAAGAGGACAGAGGACAAAGATACGGGTTCAAGTCCTTTCACCTCCATTTACTGGTTTTGTAAGCACACTCTGCTGACTCTACCTGAAAGCGTATCGGTGAACACAGTGCTCTCCTTATGGCTTAGTTACCTTGCAAGATTTCTGGAAGCATAATGTAGG
The DNA here is from genome assembly GCF_030020395.1 of Manis pentadactyla. Taxonomy (NCBI): domain Eukaryota; kingdom Metazoa; phylum Chordata; class Mammalia; order Pholidota; family Manidae; genus Manis; species Manis pentadactyla. The sequence goes on along the minus strand of NC_080031.1, from coordinate 42,399,055 downwards.
GAAGAGACATAGGCTATGTTGTTAACTGTTCTGTACATAAGGATAGATGGGCAGACAAAAAGATGATTGTTTCATAGATAGATAGGTAGACAGACGACAGGTGAACGATAGATAGATAGGTACGTAGATTAATAGATGATAGACATCATAGATAGATGATAGGAAGATAGATAGATAGATACATAGATAGATACATAGATACATAGATATATACATACATAGATACATAGATAGACAGACAGACCTTTAGATAGATAGATACAGATACATATCTATTGACACAAAGCTATTGTTCATAACCAGGAGTTGAATGGTGAATAACATAGCTAAACTACAAACAAAAAGGAAGAATGAAATCCAGTTTAAAAAGTGCAGTAAGCAGCCTTAAGAAGAAAACAAATACTACCATTTGCAATGACGTGGATGGAGCAAGACAGTAGTATCTTCAGAAAAATAGGGCAGGCGGATAAAGACAAGTACCAAGTGATTTCACTCATGTGTGGAGTATAACAACAAAGAAAAACTGAAGTAAAAAAACAGCAGCTGACTCACAGAACCCGAGAGTTGACTAAAATTAACCAAAGGAAAAAGGACTGGGCAGGGTGAGTCTGAAGGGAGGGATAAGTGTGGGGAGAAAGAATGGGGGCATTAAGTTTTGCATGTATAATGCGCGGGGTCGGGTGTGCATGGGGAGTACTGTACAACACAGAGAAGACTAGTAGAGATCGTATAGCATCTTACTACTCACTGATGGACAGTGACTGTAACAGGGACTTTTGGGGGGGACATGGTGAAGGGGTCTACATCATCCAACTACGCTGATCGACAGTGACTGAAGAGGTTTTTCGGGGGGACTTGGTGAAGGGGGGAGCATAGTAAACATAATGTTCTTCACGTGATTGTAGATTAATGATAAAAAATATTCTTTAAGTGAAATAAGTGCACAGCTCTGAATCATCAGAATAAAAGATCAGGCACTGAGTGCTGCAAACAAAAGACACAGGGATAAAAGAAGGGATGAAAACTAAGACACCTACGTGCTTACTTACGGGAGACTCACTTGAGATCCAAGGACACAGACAAACTACAAGCCGAAGGTGTGTGGACAAGTACCGTACACGAGTGAAACGGAAAATCAAACAATCAAGCAAATGGATTCTGTTTGAGTCCCCAGAGACAGTCAGCAGAAAATAGCCATATCTGGCCACCGTGAATTCTTTTTGTTTGGTTTCAACAGTTCCCAGCCATAGATTTAGTGGTGCAGCAACATACTTCTCATTTTCTCTGACCTCAACAACTGAGTTGCTGTAATAATAAGCATCTGGGCCTTTGAAATCAGTGGATTTTATGATGTTTACGAATGTGAAAATCTAATAACCACCTAAAGAGGGAAGTTTGGACACTCAAATAAACACGTCCCTCCACAATACACTCTTCGCTCCCAACTGCTCCTGTCTAGAAATTGGTGTTCCTTTTTATTTGAACCTCCGTCCTATCGGCGGTGATCACGCTGATGTCCTTCAAACATGGTGGTGAGCAAAGCAACAAGTTTACTTTTCTGTCGACAACAGGCCCAGAGGAATGATACTTGAGATCTTCAGGGAGCACTTAGTCAATGAATGTGGCTAAATACAGACAGCAAGTTAGAAGGAGATGAAAGAGGACAGAGGATAGAGACACGGGTTCAAGCCCCAGCACAACCATTTCCTGGTTTTGTAGGTACACGCGGCCGACTCGAACTGCAAGTGTCTCGGTGAACCCAGTGCTCCCTCTGCAGCCTAGATACTTTGCAGGATTGTGGGGAGCATAGTGTAGGAAAGTGATATTGGGAATATGGTTAACTGTTCTGTACACATGGACAGATGGACAGACAAAAAGATGATTGATTGAGTGATTGATAAATAGAATGACAGACAGATACATAGATATAGGTACATATCGATTAACACAAAGCTACTGCTCATAACAAGAGAGCAATGGTGAAAGCACATAGCAAATCTACAAACAAAAAAGAAGAATGAAATCCAGTTTAAAAAGTGCAGTAAGCCGCCATAAGAAGAAAACAAATCCTATCATTTGCAATAACGTGGATGGAGCTAGAGGGTATTATGCTCAGTCAAACAGGCCAGGCGGAGAAATACATGTACCAAATGATTTCACTCATGTGTGGAGTATGATAACAAAGAAAAACTGAAGGAAAAGACAGCAGCAGACTCACAGAACCCGAGAGTGGACTAACAGTTACCAAAGAGAAAGGGACTGGGTAGGGTTTGTGGGAAGGGAGTAATAAGTGCGGGGAAAAAGAATGGGGGCATTAGGATTATCATGTATAATGTGTAGGGTGGGGTGTCATGGGTAGGGCTGTTCAACACAGAGAAGACATGTAGTGATTCTACAGCATCTTAGTACATGCTGACGGAGAGCGGCTATAACTGGGATTTGGGGTGACTTGGTGAAGAGGGTAGACAGAATAACATAATTTTGTGCATGTGATTGCATATTAATGATAACAAAAAGAATTTAAAAGTGCAGTAAGAGCACAGCTCTCAAATATCAGAATAAAAGTACAGCCTTTGAGTGCTCTAATCAAAAGACACAGGGTTTGAAGAACTGATGAAAACTCAAGACCACCTACGTGCTCCCTTACTGGAGACTCACTTGAGATCCAAGGACACAGACAAACTACAAGCTGAAGGGGCGGGGACAGGTCCCCTACACAAGTGAAACTGAGAAACAAAGAAAGAAATGGATTCTCTTTTGGACCCCAGAGAGAGTCAGTAGAAAATAGCCCTATCTAGCCACCGTGAATTCATTTTGTCTGGTTTCAGCAGTGCTCAGGCATAGATTTAGTGGTGCAGCAACTTCCTTCTCATTTCCTCTCACCTCAGCAAATGAATTGCTGTAATAATATGCGTCTGGACATTTATAATCATTGCTTTTTATGATGTTCACGAATGTAAAGAAGTAATAACCGCCTAAAGAGGGAAGTTTGGACACTCAAATAATCACTTCACTAAACAACGCACTCTTTGTTCCCAACTGCTCCTGTCCAGAAATAGGTGTTAATTCATATTTGTCCCTCCACATATCAGCAGTGATCACGCCAATGTCCCTCAAACATGGTGGTGTGCAAAGGGCCAAGTACACATTTCTGTCGACAACAGGCCAAGACGAAGGATACTCGTGGTCTTCAGGGATCACTTACTCACTGAATGTGGCTAAATAAAGTCAACAAGTGAGGAGGAAGTATAAGAGGACAGAGGACAAAGATACGGGTTCAAGTCCTTTCACCTCCATTTACTGGTTTTGTAAGCACACTCTGCTGACTCTACCTGAAAGCGTATCGGTGAACACAGTGCTCTCCTTATGGCTTAGTTACCTTGCAAGATTTCTGGAAGCATAATGTAGGGAAGAGACATAGGCTATGTTGTTAACTGTTCTGTACATAAGGATAGATGGGCAGACAAAAAGATGATTGTTTCATAGATAGATAGGTAGACAGACGACAGGTGAACGATAGATAGATAGGTACGTAGATTAATAGATGATAGACATCATAGATAGATGATAGGAAGATAGATAGATAGATACATAGATAGATACATAGATACATAGATATATACATACATAGATACATAGATAGACAGACAGACCTTTAGATAGATAGATACAGATACATATCTATTGACACAAAGCATTTGTTCATAACCAGGAGTTGAATGGTGAATAACATAGCTAAACTACAAACAAAAAGGAAGAATGAAATCCAGTTTAAAAAGTGCAGTAAGCAGCCTTAAGAAGAAAACAAATACTACCATTTGCAATGACGTGGATGGAGCAAGACAGTAGTATCTTCAGAAAAATAGGGCAGGCGGATAAAGACAAGTACCAAGTGATTTCACTCATGTGTGGAGTATAACAACAAAGAAAAACTGAAGTAAAAAAACAGCAGCTGACTCACAGAACCCGAGAGTTGACTAAAATTAACCAAAGGAAAAAGGACTGGGCAGGGTGAGTCTGAAGGGAGGGATAAGTGTGGGGAGAAAGAATGGGGGCATTAAGTTTTGCATGTATAATGCGCGGGGTCGGGTGTGCATGGGGAGTACTGTACAACACAGAGAAGACTAGTAGAGATCGTATAGCATCTTACTACTCACTGATGGACAGTGACTGTAACAGGGACTTTTGGGGGGGACATGGTGAAGGGGTCTACATCATCCAACTACGCTGATCGACAGTGACTGAAGAGGTTTTTCGGGGGGACTTGGTGAAGGGGGGAGCATAGTAAACATAATGTTCTTCACGTGATTGTAGATTAATGATAAAAAATATTCTTTAAGTGAAATAAGTGCACAGCTCTGAATCATCAGAATAAAAGATCAGGCACTGAGTGCTGCAAACAAAAGACACAGGGATAAAAGAAGGGATGAAAACTAAGACACCTACGTGCTTACTTACGGGAGACTCACTTGAGATCCAAGGACACAGACAAACTACAAGCCGAAGGTGTGTGGACAAGTACCCTACACGAGTGAAACGGAAAATCAAACAATCAAGCAAATGGATTCTGTTTGAGTCCCCAGAGACAGTCAGCAGAAAATAGCCGTATCTGGCCACCGTGAATTCTTTTTGTTTGGTTTCAACAGTTCCCAGCCATAGATTTAGTGGTGCAGCAACATACTTCTCATTTTCTCTGACCTCAACAACTGAGTTGCTGTAATAATAAGCATCTGGGCCTTTGAAATCAGTGGATTTTATGATGTTTACGAATGTGAAAATCTAATAACCACCTAAAGAGGGAAGTTTGGACACTCAAATAAACACGTCCCTCCACAATACACTCTTCGCTCCCAACTGCTCCTGTCTAGAAATTGGTGTTCCTTTTTATTTGAACCTCCGTCCTATCGGCGGTGATCACGCTGATGTCCTTCAAACATGGTGGTGAGCAAAGCAACAAGTTTACTTTTCTGTCGACAACAGGCCCAGAGGAATGATACTTGAGATCTTCAGGGAGCACTTAGTCAATGAATGTGGCTAAATACAGACAGCAAGTTAGAAGGAGATGAAAGAGGACAGAGGATAGAGACACGGGTTCAAGCCCCAGCACAACCATTTCCTGGTTTTGTAGGTACACGCGGCCGACTCGAACTGCAAGTGTCTCGGTGAACCCAGTGCTCCCTCTGCAGCCTAGATACTTTGCAGGATTGTGGGGAGCATAGTGTAGGAAAGTGATATTGGGAATATGGTTAACTGTTCTGTACACATGGACAGATGGACAGACAAAAAGATGATTGATTGAGTGATTGATAAATAGATAGACAGACAGATACATAGATATAGGTACATATCGATTAACACAAAGCTACAGCTCATAACAAGAGAGCAATGGTGAAAGCACATAGCAAATCTACAAACAAAAAAGAAGAATGAAATCCAGTTTAAAAAGTGCAGTAAGCCGCCATAAGAAGAAAACAAATCCTATCATTTGCAATAACGTGGATGGAGCTAGAGGGTATTATGCTCAGTCAAACAGGCCAGGCGGAGAAATACATGTACCAAATGATTTCACTCATGTGTGGAGTATGATAACAAAGAAAAACTGAAGGAAAAGACAGCAGCAGACTCACAGAACCCGAGAGTGGACTAACAGTTACCAAAGAGAAAGGGACTGGGTAGGGTTTGTGGGAAGGGAGTAATAAGTGCGGGGAAAAAGAATGGGGGCATTAGGATTATCATGTATAATGTGTAGGGTGGGGTGTCATGGGTAGGGCTGTTCAACACAGAGAAGACATGTAGTGATTCTACAGCATCTTAGTACATGCTGACGGAGAGCGGCTATAACTGGGATTTGGGGTGACTTGGTGAAGAGGGTAGACAGAATAACATAATTTTGTGCATGTGATTGCATATTAATGATAACAAAAAGAATTTAAAAGTGCAGTAAGAGCACAGCTCTCAAATATCAGAATAAAAGTACAGCCTTTGAGTGCTCTAATCAAAAGACACAGGGTTTGAAGAACTGATGAAAACTCAAGACCACCTACGTGCTCCCTTACTGGAGACTCACTTGAGATCCAAGGACACAGACAAACTACAAGCTGAAGGGGCGGGGACAGGTCCCCTACACAAGTGAAACTGAGAAACAAAGAAAGAAATGGATTCTCTTTTGGACCCCAGAGAGAGTCAGTAGAAAATAGCCCTATCTAGCCACCGTGAATTCATTTTGTCTGGTTTCAGCAGTGCTCAGGCATAGATTTAGTGGTGCAGCAACTTCCTTCTCATTTCCTCTCACCTCAGCAAATGAATTGCTGTAATAATATGCGTCTGGACATTTATAATCATTGCTTTTTATGATGTTCACGAATGTAAAGAAGTAATAACCGCCTAAAGAGGGAAGTTTGGACACTCAAATAATCACTTCACTAAACAACGCACTCTTTGTTCCCAACTGCTCCTGTCCAGAAATAGGTGTTAATTCATATTTGTCCCTCCACATATCAGCAGTGATCACGCCAATGTCCCTCAAACATGGTGGTGTGCAAAGGGCCAAGTACACATTTCTGTCGACAACAGGCCAAGACGAAGGATACTCGTGGTCTTCAGGGATCACTTACTCACTGAATGTGGCTAAATAAAGTCAACAAGTGAGGAGGAAGTATAAGAGGACAGAGGACAAAGATACGGGTTCAAGTCCTTTCACCTCCATTTACTGGTTTTGTAAGCACACTCTGCTGACTCTACCTGAAAGCGTATCGGTGAACACAGTGCTCTCCTTATGGCTTAGTTACCTTGCAAGATTTCTGGAAGCATAATGTAGGGAAGAGACATAGGCTATGTTGTTAACTGTTCTGTACATAAGGATAGATGGGCAGACAAAAAGATGATTGTTTCATAGATAGATAGGTAGACAGACGACAGGTGAACGATAGATAGATAGGTACGTAGATTAATAGATGATAGACATCATAGATAGATGATAGGAAGATAGATAGATAGATACATAGATAGATACATAGATACATAGATATATACATACATAGATACATAGATAGACAGACAGACCTTTAGATAGATAGATACAGATACATATCTATTGACACAAAGCATTTGTTCATAACCAGGAGTTGAATGGTGAATAACATAGCTAAACTACAAACAAAAAGGAAGAATGAAATCCAGTTTAAAAAGTGCAGTAAGCAGCCTTAAGAAGAAAACAAATACTACCATTTGCAATGACGTGGATGGAGCAAGACAGTAGTATCTTCAGAAAAATAGGGCAGGCGGATAAAGACAAGTACCAAGTGATTTCACTCATGTGTGGAGTATAACAACAAAGAAAAACTGAAGTAAAAAAACAGCAGCTGACTCACAGAACCCGAGAGTTGACTAAAATTAACCAAAGGAAAAAGGACTGGGCAGGGTGAGTCTGAAGGGAGGGATAAGTGTGGGGAGAAAGAATGGGGGCATTAAGTTTTGCATGTATAATGCGCGGGGTCGGGTGTGCATGGGGAGTACTGTACAACACAGAGAAGACTAGTAGAGATCGTATAGCATCTTACTACTCACTGATGGACAGTGACTGTAACAGGGACTTTTGGGGGGGACATGGTGAAGGGGTCTACATCATCCAACTACGCTGATCGACAGTGACTGAAGAGGTTTTTCGGGGGGACTTGGTGAAGGGGGGAGCATAGTAAACATAATGTTCTTCACGTGATTGTAGATTAATGATAAAAAATATTCTTTAAGTGAAATAAGTGCACAGCTCTGAATCATCAGAATAAAAGATCAGGCACTGAGTGCTGCAAACAAAAGACACAGGGATAAAAGAAGGGATGAAAACTAAGACACCTACGTGCTTACTTACGGGAGACTCACTTGAGATCCAAGGACACAGACAAACTACAAGCCGAAGGTGTGTGGACAAGTACCCTACACGAGTGAAACGGAAAATCAAACAATCAAGCAAATGGATTCTGTTTGAGTCCCCAGAGACAGTCAGCAGAAAATAGCCGTATCTGGCCACCGTGAATTCTTTTTGTTTGGTTTCAACAGTTCCCAGCCATAGATTTAGTGGTGCAGCAACATACTTCTCATTTTCTCTGACCTCAACAACTGAGTTGCTGTAATAATAAGCATCTGGGCGTTTGAAATCAGTGGATTTTATGATGTTTACGAATGTGAAAATCTAATAACCACCTAAAGAGGGAAGTTTGGACACTCAAATAAACACGTCCCTCCACAATACACTCTTCGCTCCCAACTGCTCCTGTCTAGAAATTGGTGTTCCTTTTTATTTGAACCTCCGTCCTATCGGCGGTGATCACGCTGATGTCCTTCAAACATGGTGGTGAGCAAAGCAACAAGTTTACTTTTCTGTCGACAACAGGCCCAGAGGAATGATACTTGAGATCTTCAGGGAGCACTTAGTCAATGAATGTGGCTAAATACAGACAGCAAGTTAGAAGGAGATGAAAGAGGACAGAGGATAGAGACACGGGTTCAAGCCCCAGCACAACCATTTCCTGGTTTTGTAGGTACACGCGGCCGACTCGAACTGCAAGTGTCTCGGTGAACCCAGTGCTCCCTCTGCAGCCTAGATACTTTGCAGGATTGTGGGGAGCATAGTGTAGGAAAGTGATATTGGGAATATGGTTAACTGTTCTGTACACATGGACAGATGGACAGACAAAAAGATGATTGATTGAGTGATTGATAAATAGATAGACAGACAGATACATAGATATAGGTACATATCGATTAACACAAAGCTACAGCTCATAACAAGAGAGCAATGGTGAAAGCACATAGCAAATCTACAAACAAAAAAGAAGAATGAAATCCAGTTTAAAAAGTGCAGTAAGCCGCCATAAGAAGAAAACAAATCCTATCATTTGCAATAACGTGGATGGAGCTAGAGGGTATTATGCTCAGTCAAACAGGCCAGGCGGAGAAATACATGTACCAAATGATTTCACTCATGTGTGGAGTATGATAACAAAGAAAAACTGAAGGAAAAGACAGCAGCAGACTCACAGAACCCGAGAGTGGACTAACAGTTACCAAAGAGAAAGGGACTGGGTAGGGTTTGTGGGAAGGGAGTAATAAGTGCGGGGAAAAAGAATGGGGGCATTAGGATTATCATGTATAATGTGTAGGGTGGGGTGTCATGGGTAGGGCTGTTCAACACAGAGAAGACATGTAGTGATTCTACAGCATCTTAGTACATGCTGACGGAGAGCGGCTATAACTGGGATTTGGGGTGACTTGGTGAAGAGGGTAGACAGAATAACATAATTTTGTGCATGTGATTGCATATTAATGATAACAAAAAGAATTTAAAAGTGCAGTAAGAGCACAGCTCTCAAATATCAGAATAAAAGTACAGCCTTTGAGTGCTCTAATCAAAAGACACAGGGTTTGAAGAACTGATGAAAACTCAAGACCACCTACGTGCTCCCTTACTGGAGACTCACTTGAGATCCAAGGACACAGACAAACTACAAGCTGAAGGGGCGGGGACAGGTCCCCTACACAAGTGAAACTGAGAAACAAAGAAAGAAATGGATTCTCTTTTGGACCCCAGAGAGAGTCAGTAGAAAATAGCCCTATCTAGCCACTGTGAATTCATTTTGTCTGGTTTCAGCAGTGCTCAGGCATAGATTTAGTGGTGCAGCAACTTCCTTCTCATTTCCTCTCACCTCAGCAAATGAATTGCTGTAATAATATGCGTCTGGACATTTATAATCATTGCTTTTTATGATGTTCACGAATGTAAAGAAGTAATAACCGCCTAAAGAGGGAAGTTTGGACACTCAAATAATCACTTCACTAAACAACGCACTCTTTGTTCCCAACTGCTCCTGTCCAGAAATAGGTGTTAATTCATATTTGTCCCTCCACATATCAGCAGTGATCACGCCAATGTCCCTCAAACATGGTGGTGTGCAAAGGGCCAAGTACACATTTCTGTCGACAACAGGCCAAGACGAAGGATACTTGTGGTCTTCAGGGATCACTTACTCACTGAATGTGGCTAAATAAAGTCAACAAGTGAGGAGGAAGTATAAGAGGACAGAGGACAAAGATACGGGTTCAAGTCCTTTCACCTCCATTTACTGGTTTTGTAAGCACACTCTGCTGACTCTACCTGAAAGCGTATCGGTGAACACAGTGCTCTCCTTATGGCTTAGTTACCTTGCAAGATTTCTGGAAGCATAATGTAGGGAAGAGACATAGGCTATGTTGTTAACTGTTCTGTACATAAGGATAGATGGGCAGACAAAAAGATGATTGTTTCATAGATAGATAGGTAGACAGACGACAGGTGAACGATAGATAGATAGGTACGTAGATTAATAGATGATAGACATCATAGATAGATGATAGGAAGATAGATAGATAGATACATAGATAGATACATAGATACATAGATATATACATACATAGATACATAGATAGACAGACAGACCTTTAGATAGATAGATACAGATACATATCTATTGACACAAAGCTATTGTTCATAACCAGGAGTTGAATGGTGAATAACATAGCTAAACTACAAACAAAAAGGAAGAATGAAATCCAGTTTAAAAAGTGCAGTAAGCAGCCTTAAGAAGAAAACAAATACTACCATTTGCAATGACGTGGATGGAGCAAGACAGTAGTATCTTCAGAAAAATAGGGCAGGCGGATAAAGACAAGTACCAAGTGATTTCACTCATGTGTGGAGTATAACAACAAAGAAAAACTGAAGTAAAAAAACAGCAGCTGACTCACAGAACCCGAGAGTTGACTAAAATTAACCAAAGGAAAAAGGACTGGGCAGGGTGAGTCTGAAGGGAGGGATAAGTGTGGGGAGAAAGAATGGGGGCATTAAGTTTTGCATGTATAATGCGCGGGGTCGGGTGTGCATGGGGAGTACTGTACAACACAGAGAAGACTAGTAGAGATCGTATAGCATCTTACTACTCACTGATGGACAGTGACTGTAACAGGGACTTTTGGGGGGGACATGGTGAAGGGGTCTACATCATCCAACTAAGCTGATCGACAGTGACTGAAGAGGTTTTTCGGGGGGACTTGGTGAAGGGGGGAGCATAGTAAACATAATGTTCTTCACGTGATTGTAGATTAATGATAAAAAATATTCTTTAAGTGAAATAAGTGCACAGCTCTGAATCATCAGAATAAAAGATCAGGCACTGAGTGCTGCAAACAAAAGACACAGGGATAAAAGAAGGGATGAAAACTAAGACACCTACGTGCTTACTTACGGGAGACTCACTTGAGATCCAAGGACACAGACAAACTACAAGCCGAAGGTGTGTGGACAAGTACCCTACACGAGTGAAACGGAAAATCAAACAATCAAGCAAATGGATTCTGTTTGAGTCCCCAGAGACAGTCAGCAGAAAATAGCCGTATCTGGCCACCGTGAATTCTTTTTGTTTGGTTTCAACAGTTCCCAGCCATAGATTTAGTGGTGCAGCAACATACTTCTCATTTTCTCTGACCTCAACAACTGAGTTGCTGTAATAATAAGCATCTGGGCCTTTGAAATCAGTGGATTTTATGATGTTTACGAATGTGAAAATCTAATAACCACCTAAAGAGGGAAGTTTGGACACTCAAATAAACACGTCCCTCCACAATACACTCTTCGCTCCCAACTGCTCCTGTCTAGAAATTGGTGTTCCTTTTTATTTGAACCTCCGTCCTATCGGCGGTGATCACGCTGATGTCCTTCAAACATGGTGGTGAGCAAAGCAACAAGTTTACTTTTCTGTCGACAACAGGCCCAGAGGAATGATACTTGAGATCTTCAGGGAGCACTTAGTCAATGAATGTGGCTAAATACAGACAGCAAGTTAGAAGGAGATGAAAGAGGACAGAGGATAGAGACACGGTTTCAAGCCCCAGCACAACCATTTCCTGGTTTTGTAGGTACACGCGGCCGACTCGAACTGCAAGTGTCTCGGTGAACCCAGTGCTCCCTCTGCAGCCTAGATACTTTGCAGGATTGTGGGGAGCATAGTGTAGGAAAGTGATATTGGGAATATGGTTAACTGTTCTGTACACATGGACAGATGGACAGACAAAAAGATGATTGATTGAGTGATTGATAAATAGATAGACAGACAGATACATAGATATAGGTACATATCGATTAACACAAAGCTACTGCTCATAACAAGAGAGCAATGGTGAAAGCACATAGCAAATCTACAAACAAAAAAGAAGAATGAAGTCCAGTTTAAAAAGTGCAGTAAGCCGCCATAAGAAGAAAACAAATCCTATCATTTGCAATAACGTGGATGGAGCTAGAGGGTATTATGCTCAGTCAAACAGGCCAGGCGGAGAAATACATGTACCAAATGATTTCACTCATGTGTGGAGTATGATAACAAAGAAAAACTGAAGGAAAAGACAGCAGCAGACTCACAGAACCCGAGAGTGGACTAACAGTTACCAAAGAGAAAGGGACTGGGTAGGGTTTGTGGGAAGGGAGTAATAAGTGCGGGGAAAAAGAATGGGGGCATTAGGATTATCATGTATAATGTGTAGGGTGGGGTGTCATGGGTAGGGCTGTTCAACACAGAGAAGACATGTAGTGATTCTACAGCATCTTAGTACATGCTGACGGAGAGCGGCTATAACTGGGATTTGGGGTGACTTGGTGAAGAGGGTAGACAGAATAACATAATTTTGTGCATGTGATTGCATATTAATGATAACAAAAAGAATTTAAAAGTGCAGTAAGAGCACAGCTCTCAAATATCAGAATAAAAGTACAGCCTTTGAGTGCTCTAATCAAAAGACACAGGGTTTGAAGAACTGATGAAAACTCAAGACCACCTACGTGCTCCCTTACTGGAGACTCACTTGAGATCCAAGGACACAGACAAACTACAAGCTGAAGGGGCGGGGACAGGTCCCCTACACAAGTGAAACTGAGAAACAAAGAAAGAAATGGATTCTCTTTTGGACCCCAGAGAGAGTCAGTAGAAAATAGCCCTATCTAGCCACCGTGAATTCATTTTGTCTGGTTTCAGCAGTGCTCAGGCATAGATTTAGTGGTGCAGCAACTTCCTTCTCATTTCCTCTCACCTCAGCAAATGAATTGCTGTAATAATATGCGTCTGGACATTTATAATCATTGCTTTTTATGATGTTCACGAATGTAAAGAAGTAATAACCGCCTAAAGAGGGAAGTTTGGACACTCAAATAATCACTTCACTAAACAACGCACTCTTTGTTCCCAACTGCTCCTGTCCAGAAATAGGTGTTAATTCATATTTGTCCCTCCACATATCAGCAGTGATCACGCCAATGTCCCTCAAACATGGTGGTGTGCAAAGGGCCAAGTACACATTTCTGTCGACAACAGGCCAAGACGAAGGATACTTGTGGTCTTCAGGGATCACTTACTCACTGAATGTGGCTAAATAAAGTCAACAAGTGAGGAGGAAGTATAAGAGGACAGAGGACAAAGATACGGGTTCAAGTCCTTTCACCTCCATTTACTGGTTTTGTAAGCACACTCTGCTGACTCTACCTGAAAGCGTATCGGTGAACACAGTGCTCTCCTTATGGCTTAGTTACCTTGCAAGATTTCTGGAAGCATAATGTAGGGAAGAGACATAGGCTATGTTGTTAACTGTTCTGTACATAAGGATAGATGGGCAGACAAAAAGATGATTGTTTCATAGATAGATAGGTAGACAGACGACAGGTGAACGATAGATAGATAGGTACGTAGATTAATAGATGATAGACATCATAGATAGATGATAGGAAGATAGATAGATAGATACATAGATAGATACATAGATACATAGATATATACATACATAGATACATAGATAGACAGACAGACCTTTAGATAGATAGATACAGATACATATCTATTGACACAAAGCTATTGTTCATAACCAGGAGTTGAATGGTGAATAACATAGCTAAACTACAAACAAAAAGGAAGAATGAAATCCAGTTTAAAAAGTGCAGTAAGCAGCCTTAAGAAGAAAACAAATACTACCATTTGCAATGACGTGGATGGAGCAAGACAGTAGTATCTTCAGAAAAATAGGGCAGGCGGATAAAGACAAGTACCAAGTGATTTCACTCATGTGTGGAGTATAACAACAAAGAAAAACTGAAGTAAAAAAACAGCAGCTGACTCACAGAACCCGAGAGTTGACTAAAATTAACCAAAGGAAAAAGGACTGGGCAGGGTGAGTCTGAAGGGAGGGATAAGTGTGGGGAGAAAGAATGGGGGCATTAAGTTTTGCATGTATAATGCGCGGGGTCGGGTGTGCATGGGGAGTACTGTACAACACAGAGAAGACTAGTAGAGATCGTATAGCATCTTACTACTCACTGATGGACAGTGACTGTAACAGGGACTTTTGGGGGGGACATGGTGAAGGGGTCTACATCATCCAACTAAGCTGATCGACAGTGACTGAAGAGGTTTTTCGGGGGGACTTGGTGAAGGGGGGAGCATAGTAAACATAATGTTCTTCACGTGATTGTAGATTAATGATAAAAAATATTCTTTAAGTGAAATAAGTGCACAGCTCTGAATCATCAGAATAAAAGATCAGGCACTGAGTGCTGCAAACAAAAGACACAGGGATAAAAGAAGGGATGAAAACTAAGACACCTACGTGCTTACTTACGGGAGACTCACTTGAGATCCAAGGACACAGACAAACTACAAGCCGAAGGTGTGTGGACAAGTACCCTACACGAGTGAAACGGAAAATCAAACAATCAAGCAAATGGATTCTGTTTGAGTCCCCAGAGACAGTCAGCAGAAAATAGCCGTATCTGGCCACCGTGAATTCTTTTTGTTTGGTTTCAACAGTTCCCAGCCATAGATTTAGTGGTGCAGCAACATACTTCTCATTTTCTCTGACCTCAACAACTGAGTTGCTGTAATAATAAGCATCTGGGCGTTTGAAATCAGTGGATTTTATGATGTTTACGAATGTGAAAATCTAATAACCACCTAAAGAGGGAAGTTTGGACACTCAAATAAACACGTCCCTCCACAATACACTCTTCGCTCCCAACTGCTCCTGTCTAGAAATTGGTGTTCCTTTTTATTTGAACCTCCGTCCTATCGGCGGTGATCACGCTGATGTCCTTCAAACATGGTGGTGAGCAAAGCAACAAGTTTACTTTTCTGTCGACAACAGGCCCAGAGGAATGATACTTGAGATCTTCAGGGAGCACTTAGTCAATGAATGTGGCTAAATACAGACAGCAAGTTAGAAGGAGATGAAAGAGGACAGAGGATAGAGACACGGGTTCAAGCCCCAGCACAACCATTTCCTGGTTTTGTAGGTACACGCGGCCGACTCGAACTGCAAGTGTCTCGGTGAACCCAGTGCTCCCTCTGCAGCCTAGATACTTTGCAGGATTGTGGGGAGCATAGTGTAGGAAAGTGATATTGGGAATATGGTTAACTGTTCTGTACACATGGACAGATGGACAGACAAAAAGATGATTGATTGAGTGATTGATAAATAGATAGACAGACAGATACATAGATATAGGTACATATCGATTAACACAAAGCTACTGCTCATAACAAGAGAGCAATGGTGAAAGCACATAGCAAATCTACAAACAAAAAAGAAGAATGAAATCCAGTTTAAAAAGTGCAGTAAGCCGCCATAAGAAGAAAACAAATCCTATCATTTGCAATAACGTGGATGGAGCTAGAGGGTATTATGCTCAGTCAAACAGGCCAGGCGGAGAAATACATGTACCAAATGATTTCACTCATGTGTGGAGTATGATAACAAAGAAAAACTGAAGGAAAAGACAGCAGCAGACTCACAGAACCCGAGAGTGGACTAACAGTTACCAAAGAGAAAGGGACTGGGTAGGGTTTGTGGGAAGGGAGTAATAAGTGCGGGGAAAAAGAATGGGGGCATTAGGATTATCATGTATAATGTGTAGGGTGGGGTGTCATGGGTAGGGCTGTTCAACACAGAGAAGACATGTAGTGATTCTACAGCATCTTAGTACATGCTGACGGAGAGCGGCTATAACTGGGATTTGGGGTGACTTGGTGAAGAGGGTAGACAGAATAACATAATTTTGTGCATGTGATTGCATATTAATGATAACAAAAAGAATTTAAAAGTGCAGTAAGAGCACAGCTCTCAAATATCAGAATAAAAGTACAGCCTTTGAGTGCTCTAATCAAAAGACACAGGGTTTGAAGAACTGATGAAAACTCAAGACCACCTACGTGCTCCCTTACTGGAGACTCACTTGAGATCCAAGGACACAGACAAACTACAAGCTGAAGGGGCGGGGACAGGTCCCCTACACAAGTGAAACTGAGAAACAAAGAAAGAAATGGATTCTCTTTTGGACCCCAGAGAGAGTCAGTAGAAAATAGCCCTATCTAGCCACCGTGAATTCATTTTGTCTGGTTTCAGCAGTGCTCAGGCATAGATTTAGTGGTGCAGCAACTTCCTTCTCATTTCCTCTCACCTCAGCAAATGAATTGCTGTAATAATATGCGTCTGGACATTTATAATCATTGCTTTTTATGATGTTCACGAATGTAAAGAAGTAATAACCGCCTAAAGAGGGAAGTTTGGACACTCAAATAATCACTTCACTAAACAACGCACTCTTTGTTCCCAACTGCTCCTGTCCAGAAATAGGTGTTAATTCATATTTGTCCCTCCACATATCAGCAGTGATCACGCCAATGTCCCTCAAACATGGTGGTGTGCAAAGGGCCAAGTACACATTTCTGTCGACAACAGGCCAAGACGAAGGATACTTGTGGTCTTCAGGGATCACTTACTCACTGAATGTGGCTAAATAAAGTCAACAAGTGAGGAGGAAGTATAAGAGGACAGAGGACAAAGATACGGGTTCAAGTCCTTTCACCTCCATTTACTGGTTTTGTAAGCACACTCTGCTGACTCTACCTGAAAGCGTATCGGTGAACACAGTGCTCTCCTTATGGCTTAGTTACCTTGCAAGATTTCTGGAAGCATAATGTAGGGAAGAGACATAGGCTATGTTGTTAACTGTTCTGTACATAAGGATAGATGGGCAGACAAAAAGATGATTGTTTCATAGATAGGTAGGTAGACAGACGACAGGTGAACGATAGATAGATAGGTACGTAGATTAATAGATGATAGACATCATAGATAGATGATAGGAAGATAGATAGATAGATACATAGATAGATACATAGATACATAGATATATACATACATAGATACATAGATAGACAGACAGACCTTTAGATAGATAGATACAGATACATATCTATTGACACAAAGCTATTGTTCATAACCAGGAGTTGAATGGTGAATAACATAGCTAAACTACAAACAAAAAGGAAGAATGAAATCCAGTTTAAAAAGTGCAGTAAGCAGCCTTAAGAAGAAAACAAATACTACCATTTGCAATGACGTGGATGGAGCAAGACAGTAGTATCTTCAGAAAAATAGGGCAGGCGGATAAAGACAAGTACCAAGTGATTTCACTCATGTGTGGAGTATAACAACAAAGAAAAACTGAAGTAAAAAAACAGCAGCTGACTCACAGAACCCGAGAGTTGACTAAAATTAACCAAAGGAAAAAGGACTGGGCAGGGTGAGTCTGAAGGGAGGGATAAGTGTGGGGAGAAAGAATGGGGGCATTAAGTTTTGCATGTATAATGCGCGGGGTCGGGTGTGCATGGGGAGTACTGTACAACACAGAGAAGACTAGTAGAGATCGTATAGCATCTTACTACTCACTGATGGACAGTGACTGTAACAGGGACTTTTGGGGGGGACATGGTGAAGGGGTCTACATCATCCAACTAAGCTGATCGACAGTGACTGAAGAGGTTTTTCGGGGGGACTTGGTGAAGGGGGGAGCATAGTAAACATAATGTTCTTCACGTGATTGTAGATTAATGATAAAAAATATTCTTTAAGTGAAATAAGTGCACAGCTCTGAATCATCAGAATAAAAGATCAGGCACTGAGTGCTGCAAACAAAAGACACAGGGATAAAAGAAGGGATGAAAACTAAGACACCTACGTGCTTACTTACGGGAGACTCACTTGAGATCCAAGGACACAGACAAACTACAAGCCGAAGGTGTGTGGACAAGTACCCTACACGAGTGAAACGGAAAATCAAACAATCAAGCAAATGGATTCTGTTTGAGTCCCCAGAGACAGTCAGCAGAAAATAGCCGTATCTGGCCACCGTGAATTCTTTTTGTTTGGTTTCAACAGTTCCCAGCCATAGATTTAGTGGTGCAGCAACATACTTCTCATTTTCTCTGACCTCAACAACTGAGTTGCTGTAATAATAAGCATCTGGGCCTTTGAAATCAGTGGATTTTATGATGTTTACGAATGTGAAAATCTAATAACCACCTAAAGAGGGAAGTTTGGACACTCAAATAAACACGTCCCTCCACAATACACTCTTCGCTCCCAACTGCTCCTGTCTAGAAATTGGTGTTCCTTTTTATTTGAACCTCC
The DNA here is from genome assembly GCF_030020395.1 of Manis pentadactyla. NCBI lineage: Eukaryota > Metazoa > Chordata > Mammalia > Pholidota > Manidae > Manis > Manis pentadactyla. The sequence goes on along the minus strand of NC_080031.1, from coordinate 42,380,521 downwards.
GTCCTATCGGCGGTGATCACGCTGATGTCCTTCAAACATGGTGGTGAGCAAAGCAACAAGTTTACTTTTCTGTCGACAACAGGCCCAGAGGAATGATACTTGAGATCTTCAGGGAGCACTTAGTCAATGAATGTGGCTAAATACAGACAGCAAGTTAGAAGGAGATGAAAGAGGACAGAGGATAGAGACACGGGTTCAAGCCCCAGCACAACCATTTCCTGGTTTTGTAGGTACACGCGGCCGACTCGAACTGCAAGTGTCTCGGTGAACCCAGTGCTCCCTCTGCAGCCTAGATACTTTGCAGGATTGTGGGGAGCATAGTGTAGGAAAGTGATATTGGGAATATGGTTAACTGTTCTGTACACATGGACAGATGGACAGACAAAAAGATGATTGATTGAGTGATTGATAAATAGATAGACAGACAGATACATAGATATAGGTACATATCGATTAACACAAAGCTACTGCTCATAACAAGAGAGCAATGGTGAAAGCACATAGCAAATCTACAAACAAAAAAGAAGAATGAAATCCAGTTTAAAAAGTGCAGTAAGCCGCCATAAGAAGAAAACAAATCCTATCATTTGCAATAACGTGGATGGAGCTAGAGGGTATTATGCTCAGTCAAACAGGCCAGGCGGAGAAATACATGTACCAAATGATTTCACTCATGTGTGGAGTATGATAACAAAGAAAAACTGAAGGAAAAGACAGCAGCAGACTCACAGAACCCGAGAGTGGACTAACAGTTACCAAAGAGAAAGGGACTGGGTAGGGTTTGTGGGAAGGGAGTAATAAGTGCGGGGAAAAAGAATGGGGGCATTAGGATTATCATGTATAATGTGTAGGGTGGGGTGTCATGGGTAGGGCTGTTCAACACAGAGAAGACATGTAGTGATTCTACAGCATCTTAGTACATGCTGACGGAGAGCGGCTATAACTGGGATTTGGGGTGACTTGGTGAAGAGGGTAGACAGAATAACATAATTTTGTGCATGTGATTGCATATTAATGATAACAAAAAGAATTTAAAAGTGCAGTAAGAGCACAGCTCTCAAATATCAGAATAAAAGTACAGCCTTTGAGTGCTCTAATCAAAAGACACAGGGTTTGAAGAACTGATGAAAACTCAAGACCACCTACGTGCTCCCTTACTGGAGACTCACTTGAGATCCAAGGACACAGACAAACTACAAGCTGAAGGGGCGGGGACAGGTCCCCTACACAAGTGAAACTGAGAAACAAAGAAAGAAATGGATTCTCTTTTGGACCCCAGAGAGAGTCAGTAGAAAATAGCCCTATCTAGCCACCGTGAATTCATTTTGTCTGGTTTCAGCAGTGCTCAGGCATAGATTTAGTGGTGCAGCAACTTCCTTCTCATTTCCTCTCACCTCAGCAAATGAATTGCTGTAATAATATGCGTCTGGACATTTATAATCATTGCTTTTTATGATGTTCACGAATGTAAAGAAGTAATAACCGCCTAAAGAGGGAAGTTTGGACACTCAAATAATCACTTCACTAAACAACGCACTCTTTGTTCCCAACTGCTCCTGTCCAGAAATAGGTGTTAATTCATATTTGTCCCTCCACATATCAGCAGTGATCACGCCAATGTCCCTCAAACATGGTGGTGTGCAAAGGGCCAAGTACACATTTCTGTCGACAACAGGCCAAGACGAAGGATACTTGTGGTCTTCAGGGATCACTTACTCACTGAATGTGGCTAAATAAAGTCAACAAGTGAGGAGGAAGTATAAGAGGACAGAGGACAAAGATACGGGTTCAAGTCCTTTCACCTCCATTTACTGGTTTTGTAAGCACACTCTGCTGACTCTACCTGAAAGCGTATCGGTGAACACAGTGCTCTCCTTATGGCTTAGTTACCTTGCAAGATTTCTGGAAGCATAATGTAGGGAAGAGACATAGGCTATGTTGTTAACTGTTCTGTACATAAGGATAGATGGGCAGACAAAAAGATGATTGTTTCATAGATAGGTAGGTAGACAGACGACAGGTGAACGATAGATAGATAGGTACGTAGATTAATAGATGATAGACATCATAGATAGATGATAGGAGGATAGATAGATACATACATAGATAGATACATAGATACATAGATATATACATACATAGATACATAGATAGACAGACAGACCTTTAGATAGATAGATACAGATACATATCTATTGACACAAAGCTATTGTTCATAACCAGGAGTTGAATGGTGAATAACATAGCTAAACTACAAACAAAAAGGAAGAATGAAATCCAGTTTAAAAAGTGCAGTAAGCAGCCTTAAGAAGAAAACAAATACTACCATTTGCAATGACGTGGATGGAGCAAGACAGTAGTATCTTCAGAAAAATAGGGCAGGCGGATAAAGACAAGTACCAAGTGATTTCACTCATGTGTGGAGTATAACAACAAAGAAAAACTGAAGTAAAAAAACAGCAGCTGACTCACAGAACCCGAGAGTTGACTAAAATTAACCAAAGGAAAAAGGACTGGGCAGGGTGAGTCTGAAGGGAGGGATAAGTGTGGGGAGAAAGAATGGGGGCATTAAGTTTTGCATGTATAATGCGCGGGGTCGGGTGTGCATGGGGAGTACTGTACAACACAGAGAAGACTAGTAGAGATCGTATAGCATCTTACTACTCACTGATGGACAGTGACTGTAACAGGGACTTTTGGGGGGGACATGGTGAAGGGGTCTACATCATCGAGCTACGCTGATCGACAGTGACTGAAGAGGTTTTTCGGGGGGACTTGGTGAAGGGGGGAGCATAGTAAACATAATGTTCTTCACGTGATTGTAGATTAATGATAAAAAATATTCTTTAAGTGAAATAAGTGCACATCTCTGAATCATCAGAATAAAAGATCAGGCACTGAGTGCTGCAAACAAAAGACACAGGGATAAAAGAAGGGATGAAAACTAAGACACCTACGTGCTTACTTACGGGAGACTCACTTGAGATCCAAGGACACAGACAAACTACAAGCCGAAGGTGTGTGGACAAGTACCCTACACGAGTGAAACGGAAAATCAAACAATCAAGCAAATGGATTCTGTTTGAGTCCCCAGAGACAGTCAGCAGAAAATAGCCGTATCTGGCCACCGTGAATTCTTTTTGTTTGGTTTCAACAGTTCCCAGCCATAGATTTAGTGGTGCAGCAACATACTTCTCATTTTCTCTGACCTCAACAACTGAGTTGCTGTAATAATAAGCATCTGGGCCTTTGAAATCAGTGGATTTTATGATGTTTACGAATGTGAAAATCTAATAACCACCTAAAGAGGGAAGTTTGGACACTCAAATAAACACGTCCCTCCACAATACACTCTTCGCTCCCAACTGCTCCTGTCTAGAAATTGGTGTTCCTTTTTATTTGAACCTCCGTCCTATCGGCGGTGATCACGCTGATGTCCTTCAAACATGGTGGTGAGCAAAGCAACAAGTTTACTTTTCTGTCGACAACAGGCCCAGAGGAATGATACTTGAGATCTTCAGGGAGCACTTAGTCAATGAATGTGGCTAAATACAGACAGCAAGTTAGAAGGAGATGAAAGAGGACAGAGGATAGAGACACGGGTTCAAGCCCCAGCACAACCATTTCCTGGTTTTGTAGGTACACGCGGCCGACTCGAACTGCAAGTGTCTCGGTGAACCCAGTGCTCCCTCTGCAGCCTAGATACTTTGCAGGATTGTGGGGAGCATAGTGTAGGAAAGTGATATTGGGAATATGGTTAACTGTTCTGTACACATGGACAGATGGACAGACAAAAAGATGATTGATTGAGTGATTGATAAATAGATAGACAGACAGATACATAGATATAGGTACATATCGATTAACACAAAGCTACTGCTCATAACAAGAGAGCAATGGTGAAAGCACATAGCAAATCTACAAACAAAAAAGAAGAATGAAATCCAGTTTAAAAAGTGCAGTAAGCCGCCATAAGAAGAAAACAAATCCTATCATTTGCAATAACGTGGATGGAGCTAGAGGGTATTATGCTCAGTCAAACAGGCCAGGCGGAGAAATACATGTACCAAATGATTTCACTCATGTGTGGAGTATGATAACAAAGAAAAACTGAAGGAAAAGACAGCAGCAGACTCACAGAACCCGAGAGTGGACTAACAGTTACCAAAGAGAAAGGGACTGGGTAGGGTTTGTGGGAAGGGAGTAATAAGTGCGGGGAAAAAGAATGGGGGCATTAGGATTATCATGTATAATGTGTAGGGTGGGGTGTCATGGGTAGGGCTGTTCAACACAGAGAAGACATGTAGTGATTCTACAGCATCTTAGTACATGCTGACGGAGAGCGGCTATAACTGGGATTTGGGGTGACTTGGTGAAGAGGGTAGACAGAATAACATAATTTTGTGCATGTGATTGCATATTAATGATAACAAAAAGAATTTAAAAGTGCAGTAAGAGCACAGCTCTCAAATATCAGAATAAAAGTACAGCCTTTGAGTGCTCTAATCAAAAGACACAGGGTTTGAAGAACTGATGAAAACTCAAGACCACCTACGTGCTCCCTTACTGGAGACTCACTTGAGATCCAAGGACACAGACAAACTACAAGCTGAAGGGGCGGGGACAGGTCCCCTACACAAGTGAAACTGAGAAACAAAGAAAGAAATGGATTCTCTTTTGGACCCCAGAGAGAGTCAGTAGAAAATAGCCCTATCTAGCCACCGTGAATTCATTTTGTCTGGTTTCAGCAGTGCTCAGGCATAGATTTAGTGGTGCAGCAACTTCCTTCTCATTTCCTCTCACCTCAGCAAATGAATTGCTGTAATAATATGCGTCTGGACATTTATAATCATTGCTTTTTATGATGTTCACGAATGTAAAGAAGTAATAACCGCCTAAAGAGGGAAGTTTGGACACTCAAATAATCACTTCACTAAACAACGCACTCTTTGTTCCCAACTGCTCCTGTCCAGAAATAGGTGTTAATTCATATTTGTCCCTCCACATATCAGCAGTGATCACGCCAATGTCCCTCAAACATGGTGGTGTGCAAAGGGCCAAGTACACATTTCTGTCGACAACAGGCCAAGACGAAGGATACTTGTGGTCTTCAGGGATCACTTACTCACTGAATGTGGCTAAATAAAGTCAACAAGTGAGGAGGAAGTATAAGAGGACAGAGGACAAAGATACGGGTTCAAGTCCTTTCACCTCCATTTACTGGTTTTGTAAGCACACTCTGCTGACTCTACCTGAAAGCGTATCGGTGAACACAGTGCTCTCCTTATGGCTTAGTTACCTTGCAAGATTTCTGGAAGCATAATGTAGGGAAGAGACATAGGCTATGTTGTTAACTGTTCTGTACATAAGGATAGATGGGCAGACAAAAAGATGATTGTTTCATAGATAGGTAGGTAGACAGACGACAGGTGAACGATAGATAGATAGGTACGTAGATTAATAGATGATAGACATCATAGATAGATGATAGGAAGATAGATAGATAGATACATAGATAGATACATAGATACATAGATATATACATACATAGATACATAGATAGACAGACAGACCTTTAGATAGATAGATACAGATACATATCTATTGACACAAAGCTATTGTTCATAACCAGGAGTTGAATGGTGAATAACATAGCTAAACTACAAACAAAAAGGAAGAATGAAATCCAGTTTAAAAAGTGCAGTAAGCAGCCTTAAGAAGAAAACAAATACTACCATTTGCAATGACGTGGATGGAGCAAGACAGTAGTATCTTCAGAAAAATAGGGCAGGCGGATAAAGACAAGTACCAAGTGATTTCACTCATGTGTGGAGTATAACAACAAAGAAAAACTGAAGTAAAAAAACAGCAGCTGACTCACAGAACCCGAGAGTTGACTAAAATTAACCAAAGGAAAAAGGACTGGGCAGGGTGAGTCTGAAGGGAGGGATAAGTGTGGGGAGAAAGAATGGGGGCATTAAGTTTTGCATGTATAATGCGCGGGGTCGGGTGTGCATGGGGAGTACTGTACAACACAGAGAAGACTAGTAGAGATCGTATAGCATCTTACTACTCACTGATGGACAGTGACTGTAACAGGGACTTTTGGGGGGGACATGGTGAAGGGGTCTACATCATCGAGCTACGCTGATCGACAGTGACTGAAGAGGTTTTTCGGGGGGACTTGGTGAAGGGGGGAGCATAGTAAACATAATGTTCTTCACGTGATTGTAGATTAATGATAAAAAATATTCTTTAAGTGAAATAAGTGCACATCTCTGAATCATCAGAATAAAAGATCAGGCACTGAGTGCTGCAAACAAAAGACACAGGGATAAAAGAAGGGATGAAAACTAAGACACCTACGTGCTTACTTACGGGAGACTCACTTGAGATCCAAGGACACAGACAAACTACAAGCCGAAGGTGTGTGGACAAGTACCCTACACGAGTGAAACGGAAAATCAAACAATCAAGCAAATGGATTCTGTTTGAGTCCCCAGAGACAGTCAGCAGAAAATAGCCGTATCTGGCCACCGTGAATTCTTTTTGTTTGGTTTCAACAGTTCCCAGCCATAGATTTAGTGGTGCAGCAACATACTTCTCATTTTCTCTGACCTCAACAACTGAGTTGCTGTAATAATAAGCATCTGGGCCTTTGAAATCAGTGGATTTTATGATGTTTACGAATGTGAAAATCTAATAACCACCTAAAGAGGGAAGTTTGGACACTCAAATAAACACGTCCCTCCACAATACACTCTTCGCTCCCAACTGCTCCTGTCTAGAAATTGGTGTTCCTTTTTATTTGAACCTCCGTCCTATCGGCGGTGATCACGCTGATGTCCTTCAAACATGGTGGTGAGCAAAGCAACAAGTTTACTTTTCTGTCGACAACAGGCCCAGAGGAATGATACTTGAGATCTTCAGGGAGCACTTAGTCAATGAATGTGGCTAAATACAGACAGCAAGTTAGAAGGAGATGAAAGAGGACAGAGGATAGAGACACGGGTTCAAGCCCCAGCACAACCATTTCCTGGTTTTGTAGGTACACGCGGCCGACTCGAACTGCAAGTGTCTCGGTGAACCCAGTGCTCCCTCTGCAGCCTAGATACTTTGCAGGATTGTGGGGAGCATAGTGTAGGAAAGTGATATTGGGAATATGGTTAACTGTTCTGTACACATGGACAGATGGACAGACAAAAAGATGATTGATTGAGTGATTGATAAATAGATAGACAGACAGATACATAGATATAGGTACATATCGATTAACACAAAGCTACAGCTCATAACAAGAGAGCAATGGTGAAAGCACATAGCAAATCTACAAACAAAAAAGAAGAATGAAATCCAGTTTAAAAAGTGCAGTAAGCCGCCATAAGAAGAAAACAAATCCTATCATTTGCAATAACGTGGATGGAGCTAGAGGGTATTATGCTCAGTCAAACAGGCCAGGCGGAGAAATACATGTACCAAATGATTTCACTCATGTGTGGAGTATGATAACAAAGAAAAACTGAAGGAAAAGACAGCAGCAGACTCACAGAACCCGAGAGTGGACTAACAGTTACCAAAGAGAAAGGGACTGGGTAGGGTTTGTGGGAAGGGAGTAATAAGTGCGGGGAAAAAGAATGGGGGCATTAGGATTATCATGTATAATGTGTAGGGTGGGGTGTCATGGGTAGGGCTGTTCAACACAGAGAAGACATGTAGTGATTCTACAGCATCTTAGTACATGCTGACGGAGAGCGGCTATAACTGGGATTTGGGGTGACTTGGTGAAGAGGGTAGACAGAATAACATAATTTTGTGCATGTGATTGCATATTAATGATAACAAAAAGAATTTAAAAGTGCAGTAAGAGCACAGCTCTCAAATATCAGAATAAAAGTACAGCCTTTGAGTGCTCTAATCGAAAGACACAGGGTTTGAAGAACTGATGAAAACTCAAGACCACCTACGTGCTCCCTTACTGGAGACTCACTTGAGATCCAAGGACACAGACAAACTACAAGCTGAAGGGGCGGGGACAGGTCCCCTACACAAGTGAAACTGAGAAACAAAGAAAGAAATGGATTCTCTTTTGGACCCCAGAGAGAGTCAGTAGAAAATAGCCCTATCTAGCCACCGTGAATTCATTTTGTCTGGTTTCAGCAGTGCTCAGGCATAGATTTAGTGGTGCAGCAACTTCCTTCTCATTTCCTCTCACCTCAGCAAATGAATTGCTGTAATAATATGCGTCTGGACATTTATAATCATTGCTTTTTATGATGTTCACGAATGTAAAGAAGTAATAACCGCCTAAAGAGGGAAGTTTGGACACTCAAATAATCACTTCACTAAACAACGCACTCTTTGTTCCCAACTGCTCCTGTCCAGAAATAGGTGTTAATTCATATTTGTCCCTCCACATATCAGCAGTGATCACGCCAATGTCCCTCAAACATGGTGGTGTGCAAAGGGCCAAGTACACATTTCTGTCGACAACAGGCCAAGACGAAGGATACTCGTGGTCTTCAGGGATCACTTACTCACTGAATGTGGCTAAATAAAGTCAACAAGTGAGGAGGAAGTATAAGAGGACAGAGGACAAAGATACGGGTTCAAGTCCTTTCACCTCCATTTACTGGTTTTGTAAGCACACTCTGCTGACTCTACCTGAAAGCGTATCGGTGAACACAGTGCTCTCCTTATGGCTTAGTTACCTTGCAAGATTTCTGGAAGCATAATGTAGGGAAGAGACATAGGCTATGTTGTTAACTGTTCTGTACATAAGGATAGATGGGCAGACAAAAAGATGATTGTTTCATAGATAGATAGGTAGACAGACGACAGGTGAACGATAGATAGATAGGTACGTAGATTAATAGATGATAGACATCATAGATAGATGATAGGAAGATAGATAGATAGATACATAGATAGATACATAGATACATAGATATATACATACATAGATACATAGATAGACAGACAGACCTTTAGATAGATAGATACAGATACATATCTATTGACACAAAGCTATTGTTCATAACCAGGAGTTGAATGGTGAATAACATAGCTAAACTACAAACAAAAAGGAAGAATGAAATCCAGTTTAAAAAGTGCAGTAAGCAGCCTTAAGAAGAAAACAAATACTACCATTTGCAATGACGTGGATGGAGCAAGACAGTAGTATCTTCAGAAAAATAGGGCAGGCGGATAAAGACAAGTACCAAGTGATTTCACTCATGTGTGGAGTATAACAACAAAGAAAAACTGAAGTAAAAAAACAGCAGCTGACTCACAGAACCCGAGAGTTGACTAAAATTAACCAAAGGAAAAAGGACTGGGCAGGGTGAGTCTGAAGGGAGGGATAAGTGTGGGGAGAAAGAATGGGGGCATTAAGTTTTGCATGTATAATGCGCGGGGTCGGGTGTGCATGGGGAGTACTGTACAACACAGAGAAGACTAGTAGAGATCGTATAGCATCTTACTACTCACTGATGGACAGTGACTGTAACAGGGACTTTTGGGGGGGACATGGTGAAGGGGTCTACATCATCCAACTACGCTGATCGACAGTGACTGAAGAGGTTTTTCGGGGGGACTTGGTGAAGGGGGGAGCATAGTAAACATAATGTTCTTCACGTGATTGTAGATTAATGATAAAAAATATTCTTTAAGTGAAATAAGTGCACAGCTCTGAATCATCAGAATAAAAGATCAGGCACTGAGTGCTGCAAACAAAAGACACAGGGATAAAAGAAGGGATGAAAACTAAGACACCTACGTGCTTACTTACGGGAGACTCACTTGAGATCCAAGGACACAGACAAACTACAAGCCGAAGGTGTGTGGACAAGTACCCTACACGAGTGAAACGGAAAATCAAACAATCAAGCAAATGGATTCTGTTTGAGTCCCCAGAGACAGTCAGCAGAAAATAGCCGTATCTGGCCACCGTGAATTCTTTTTGTTTGGTTTCAACAGTTCCCAGCCATAGATTTAGTGGTGCAGCAACATACTTCTCATTTTCTCTGACCTCAACAACTGAGTTGCTGTAATAATAAGCATCTGGGCCTTTGAAATCAGTGGATTTTATGATGTTTACGAATGTGAAAATCTAATAACCACCTAAAGAGGGAAGTTTGGACACTCAAATAAACACGTCCCTCCACAATACACTCTTCGCTCCCAACTGCTCCTGTCTAGAAATTGGTGTTCCTTTTTATTTGAACCTCCGTCCTATCGGCGGTGATCACGCTGATGTCCTTCAAACATGGTGGTGAGCAAAGCAACAAGTTTACTTTTCTGTCGACAACAGGCCCAGAGGAATGATACTTGAGATCTTCAGGGAGCACTTAGTCAATGAATGTGGCTAAATACAGACAGCAAGTTAGAAGGAGATGAAAGAGGACAGAGGATAGAGACACGGGTTCAAGCCCCAGCACAACCATTTCCTGGTTTTGTAGGTACACGCGGCCGACTCGAACTGCAAGTGTCTCGGTGAACCCAGTGCTCCCTCTGCAGCCTAGATACTTTGCAGGATTGTGGGGAGCATAGTGTAGGAAAGTGATATTGGGAATATGGTTAACTGTTCTGTACACATGGACAGATGGACAGACAAAAAGATGATTGATTGAGTGATTGATAAATAGATAGACAGACAGATACATAGATATAGGTACATATCGATTAACACAAAGCTACTGCTCATAACAAGAGAGCAATGGTGAAAGCACATAGCAAATCTACAAACAAAAAAGAAGAATGAAATCCAGTTTAAAAAGTGCAGTAAGCCGCCATAAGAAGAAAACAAATCCTATCATTTGCAATAACGTGGATGGAGCTAGAGGGTATTATGCTCAGTCAAACAGGCCAGGCGGAGAAATACATGTACCAAATGATTTCACTCATGTGTGGAGTATGATAACAAAGAAAAACTGAAGGAAAAGACAGCAGCAGACTCACAGAACCCGAGAGTGGACTAACAGTTACCAAAGAGAAAGGGACTGGGTAGGGTTTGTGGGAAGGGAGTAATAAGTGCGGGGAAAAAGAATGGGGGCATTAGGATTATCATGTATAATGTGTAGGGTGGGGTGTCATGGGTAGGGCTGTTCAACACAGAGAAGACATGTAGTGATTCTACAGCATCTTAGTACATGCTGACGGAGAGCGGCTATAACTGGGATTTGGGGTGACTTGGTGAAGAGGGTAGACAGAATAACATAATTTTGTGCATGTGATTGCATATTAATGATAACAAAAAGAATTTAAAAGTGCAGTAAGAGCACAGCTCTCAAATATCAGAATAAAAGTACAGCCTTTGAGTGCTCTAATCGAAAGACACAGGGTTTGAAGAACTGATGAAAACTCAAGACCACCTACGTGCTCCCTTACTGGAGACTCACTTGAGATCCAAGGACACAGACAAACTACAAGCTGAAGGGGCGGGGACAGGTCCCCTACACAAGTGAAACTGAGAAACAAAGAAAGAAATGGATTCTCTTTTGGACCCCAGAGAGAGTCAGTAGAAAATAGCCCTATCTAGCCACCGTGAATTCATTTTGTCTGGTTTCAGCAGTGCTCAGGCATAGATTTAGTGGTGCAGCAACTTCCTTCTCATTTCCTCTCACCTCAGCAAATGAATTGCTGTAATAATATGCGTCTGGACATTTATAATCATTGCTTTTTATGATGTTCACGAATGTAAAGAAGTAATAACCGCCTAAAGAGGGAAGTTTGGACACTCAAATAATCACTTCACTAAACAACGCACTCTTTGTTCCCAACTGCTCCTGTCCAGAAATAGGTGTTAATTCATATTTGTCCCTCCACATATCAGCAGTGATCATGCCAATGTCCCTCAAACATGGTGGTGTGCAAAGGGCCAAGTACACATTTCTGTCGACAACAGGCCAAGACGAAGGATACTTGTGGTCTTCAGGGATCACTTACTCACTGAATGTGGCTAAATAAAGTCAACAAGTGAGGAGGAAGTATAAGAGGACAGAGGACAAAGATACGGGTTCAAGTCCTTTCACCTCCATTTACTGGTTTTGTAAGCACACTCTGCTGACTCTACCTGAAAGCGTATCGGTGAACACAGTGCTCTCCTTATGGCTTAGTTACCTTGCAAGATTTCTGGAAGCATAATGTAGGGAAGAGACATAGGCTATGTTGTTAACTGTTCTGTACATAAGGATAGATGGGCAGACAAAAAGATGATTGTTTCATAGATAGATAGGTAGACAGACGACAGGTGAACGATAGATAGATAGGTACGTAGATTAATAGATGATAGACATCATAGATAGATGATAGGAAGATAGATAGATAGATACATAGATAGATACATAGATACATAGATATATACATACATAGATACATAGATAGACAGACAGACCTTTAGATAGATAGATACAGATACATATCTATTGACACAAAGCTATTGTTCATAACCAGGAGTTGAATGGTGAATAACATAGCTAAACTACAAACAAAAAGGAAGAATGAAATCCAGTTTAAAAAGTGCAGTAAGCAGCCTTAAGAAGAAAACAAATACTACCATTTGCAATGACGTGGATGGAGCAAGACAGTAGTATCTTCAGAAAAATAGGGCAGGCGGATAAAGACAAGTACCAAGTGATTTCACTCATGTGTGGAGTATAACAACAAAGAAAAACTGAAGTAAAAAAACAGCAGCTGACTCACAGAACCCGAGAGTTGACTAAAATTAACCAAAGGAAAAAGGACTGGGCAGGGTGAGTCTGAAGGGAGGGATAAGTGTGGGGAGAAAGAATGGGGGCATTAAGTTTTGCATGTATAATGCGCGGGGTCGGGTGTGCATGGGGAGTACTGTACAACACAGAGAAGACTAGTAGAGATCGTATAGCATCTTACTACTCACTGATGGACAGTGACTGTAACAGGGACTTTTGGGGGGGACATGGTGAAGGGGTCTACATCATCCAACTACGCTGATCGACAGTGACTGAAGAGGTTTTTCGGGGGGACTTGGTGAAGGGGGGAGCATAGTAAACATAATGTTCTTCACGTGATTGTAGATTAATGATAAAAAATATTCTTTAAGTGAAATAAGTGCACAGCTCTGAATCATCAGAATAAAAGATCAGGCACTGAGTGCTGCAAACAAAAGACACAGGGATAAAAGAAGGGATGAAAACTAAGACACCTACGTGCTTACTTACGGGAGACTCACTTGAGATCCAAGGACACAGACAAACTACAAGCCGAAGGTGTGTGGACAAGTACCCTACACGAGTGAAACGGAAAATCAAACAATCAAGCAAATGGATTCTGTTTGAGTCCCCAGAGACAGTCAGCAGAAAATAGCCGTATCTGGCCACCGTGAATTCTTTTTGTTTGGTTTCAACAGTTCCCAGCCATAGATTTAGTGGTGCAGCAACATACTTCTCATTTTCTCTGACCTCAACAACTGAGTTGCTGTAATAATAAGCATCTGGGCCTTTGAAATCAGTGGATTTTATGATGTTTACGAATGTGAAAATCTAATAACCACCTAAAGAGGGAAGTTTGGACACTCAAATAAACACGTCCCTCCACAATACACTCTTCGCTCCCAACTGCTCCTGTCTAGAAATTGGTGTTCCTTTTTATTTGAACCTCCGTCCTATCGGCGGTGATCACGCTGATGTCCTTCAAACATGGTGGTGAGCAAAGCAACAAGTTTACTTTTCTGTCGACAACAGGCCCAGAGGAATGATACTTGAGATCTTCAGGGAGCACTTAGTCAATGAATGTGGCTAAATACAGACAGCAAGTTAGAAGGAGATGAAAGAGGACAGAGGATAGAGACACGGGTTCAAGCCCCAGCACAACCATTTCCTGGTTTTGTAGGTACACGCGGCCGACTCGAACTGCAAGTGTCTCGGTGAACCCAGTGCTCCCTCTGCAGCCTAGATACTTTGCAGGATTGTGGGGAGCATAGTGTAGGAAAGTGATATTGGGAATATGGTTAACTGTTCTGTACACATGGACAGATGGACAGACAAAAAGATGATTGATTGAGTGATTGATAAATAGATAGACAGACAGATACATAGATATAGGTACATATCGATTAACACAAAGCTACTGCTCATAACAAGAGAGCAATGGTGAAAGCACATAGCAAATCTACAAACAAAAAAGAAGAATGAAATCCAGTTTAAAAAGTGCAGTAAGCCGCCATAAGAAGAAAACAAATCCTATCATTTGCAATAACGTGGATGGAGCTAGAGGGTATTATGCTCAGTCAAACAGGCCAGGCGGAGAAATACATGTACCAAATGATTTCACTCATGTGTGGAGTATGATAACAAAGAAAAACTGAAGGAAAAGACAGCAGCAGACTCACAGAACCCGAGAGTGGACTAACAGTTACCAAAGAGAAAGGGACTGGGTAGGGTTTGTGGGAAGGGAGTAATAAGTGCGGGGAAAAAGAATGGGGGCATTAGGATTATCATGTATAATGTGTAGGGTGGGGTGTCATGGGTAGGGCTGTTCAACACAGAGAAGACATGTAGTGATTCTACAGCATCTTAGTACATGCTGACGGAGAGCGGCTATAACTGGGATTTGGGGTGACTTGGTGAAGAGGGTAGACAGAATAACATAATTTTGTGCATGTGATTGCATATTAATGATAACAAAAAGAATTTAAAAGTGCAGTAAGAGCACAGCTCTCAAATATCAGAATAAAAGTACAGCCTTTGAGTGCTCTAATCGAAAGACACAGGGTTTGAAGAACTGATGAAAACTCAAGACCACCTACGTGCTCCCTTACTGGAGACTCACTTGAGATCCAAGGACACAGACAAACTACAAGCTGAAGGGGCGGGGACAGGTCCCCTACACAAGTGAAACTGAGAAACAAAGAAAGAAATGGATTCTCTTTTGGACCCCAGAGAGAGTCAGTAGAAAATAGCCCTATCTAGCCACCGTGAATTCATTTTGTCTGGTTTCAGCAGTGCTCAGGCATAGATTTAGTGGTGCAGCAACTTCCTTCTCATTTCCTCTCACCTCAGCAAATGAATTGCTGTAATAATATGCGTCTGGACATTTATAATCATTGCTTTTTATGATGTTCACGAATGTAAAGAAGTAATAACCGCCTAAAGAGGGAAGTTTGGACACTCAAATAATCACTTCACTAAACAACGCACTCTTTGTTCCCAACTGCTCCTGTCCAGAAATAGGTGTTAATTCATATTTGTCCCTCCACATATCAGCAGTGATCACGCCAATGTCCCTCAAACATGGTGGTGTGCAAAGGGCCAAGTACACATTTCTGTCGACAACAGGCCAAGACGAAGGATACTTGTGGTCTTCAGGGATCACTTACTCACTGAATGTGGCTAAATAAAGTCAACAAGTGAGGAGGAAGTATAAGAGGACAGAGGACAAAGATACGGGTTCAAGTCCTTTCACCTCCATTTACTGGTTTTGTAAGCACACTCTGCTGACTCTACCTGAAAGCGTATCGGTGAACACAGTGCTCTCCTTATGGCTTAGTTACCTTGCAAGATTTCTGGAAGCATAATGTAGGGAAGAGACATAGGCTATGTTGTTAACTGTTCTGTACATAAGGATAGATGGGCAGACAAAAAGATGATTGTTTCATAGATAGATAGGTAGACAGACGACAGGTGAACGATAGATAGATAGGTACGTAGATTAATAGATGATAGACATCATAGATAGATGATAGGAAGATAGATAGATAGATACATAGATAGATACATAGATACATAGATATATACATACATAGATACATAGATAGACAGACAGACCTTTAGATAGATAGATACAGATACATATCTATTGACACAAAGCTATTGTTCATAACCAGGAGTTGAATGGTGAATAACATAGCTAAACTACAAACAAAAAGGAAGAATGAAATCCAGTTTAAAAAGTGCAGTAAGCAGCCTTAAGAAGAAAACAAATACTACCATTTGCAATGACGTGGATGGAGCAAGACAGTAGTATCTTCAGAAAAATAGGGCAGGCGGATAAAGACAAGTACCAAGTGATTTCACTCATGTGTGGAGTATAACAACAAAGAAAAACTGAAGTAAAAAAACAGCAGCTGACTCACAGAACCCGAGAGTTGACTAAAATTAACCAAAGGAAAAAGGACTGGGCAGGGTGAGTCTGAAGGGAGGGATAAGTGTGGGGAGAAAGAATGGGGGCATTAAGTTTTGCATGTATAATGCGCGGGGTCGGGTGTGCATGGGGAGTACTGTACAACACAGAGAAGACTAGTAGAGATCGTATAGCATCTTACTACTCACTGATGGACAGTGACTGTAACAGGGACTTTTGGGGGGGACATGGTGAAGGGGTCTACATCATCCAACTACGCTGATCGACAGTGACTGAAGAGGTTTTTCGGGGGGACTTGGTGAAGGGGGGAGCATAGTAAACATAATGTTCTTCACGTGATTGTAGATTAATGATAAAAAATATTCTTTAAGTGAAATAAGTGCACAGCTCTGAATCATCAGAATAAAAGATCAGGCACTGAGTGCTGCAAACAAAAGACACAGGGATAAAAGAAGGGATGAAAACTAAGACACCTACGTGCTTACTTACGGGAGACTCACTTGAGATCCAAGGACACAGACAAACTACAAGCCGAAGGTGTGTGGACAAGTACCCTACACGAGTGAAACGGAAAATCAAACAATCAAGCAAATGGATTCTGTTTGAGTCCCCAGAGACAGTCAGCAGAAAATAGCCGTATCTGGCCACCGTGAATTCTTTTTGTTTGGTTTCAACAGTTCCCAGCCATAGATTTAGTGGTGCAGCAACATACTTCTCATTTTCTCTGACCTCAACAACTGAGTTGCTGTAATAATAAGCATCTGGGCCTTTGAAATCAGTGGATTTTATGATGTTTACGAATGTGAAAATCTAATAACCACCTAAAGAGGGAAGTTTGGACACTCAAATAAACACGTCCCTCCACAATACACTCTTCGCTCCCAACTGCTCCTGTCTAGAAATTGGTGTTCCTTTTTATTTGAACCTCCGTCCTATCGGCGGTGATCACGCTGATGTCCTTCAAACATGGTGGTGAGCAAAGCAACAAGTTTACTTTTCTGTCGACAACAGGCCCAGAGGAATGATACTTGAGATCTTCAGGGAGCACTTAGTCAATGAATGTGGCTAAATACAGACAGCAAGTTAGAAGGAGATGAAAGAGGACAGAGGATAGAGACACGGGTTCAAGCCCCAGCACAACCATTTCCTGGTTTTGTAGGTACACGCGGCCGACTCGAACTGCAAGTGTCTCGGTGAACCCAGTGCTCCCTCTGCAGCCTAGATACTTTGCAGGATTGTGGGGAGCATAGTGTAGGAAAGTGATATTGGGAATATGGTTAACTGTTCTGTACACATGGACAGATGGACAGACAAAAAGATGATTGATTGAGTGATTGATAAATAGATAGACAGACAGATACATAGATATAGGTACATATCGATTAACACAAAGCTACTGCTCATAACAAGAGAGCAATGGTGAAAGCACATAGCAAATCTACAAACAAAAAAGAAGAATGAAATCCAGTTTAAAAAGTGCAGTAAGCCGCCATAAGAAGAAAACAAATCCTATCATTTGCAATAACGTGGATGGAGCTAGAGGGTATTATGCTCAGTCAAACAGGCCAGGCGGAGAAATACATGTACCAAATGATTTCACTCATGTGTGGAGTATGATAACAAAGAAAAACTGAAGGAAAAGACAGCAGCAGACTCACAGAACCCGAGAGTGGACTAACAGTTACCAAAGAGAAAGGGACTGGGTAGGGTTTGTGGGAAGGGAGTAATAAGTGCGGGGAAAAAGAATGGGGGCATTAGGATTATCATGTATAATGTGTAGGGTGGGGTGTCATGGGTAGGGCTGTTCAACACAGAGAAGACATGTAGTGATTCTACAGCATCTTAGTACATGCTGACGGAGAGCGGCTATAACTGGGATTTGGGGTGACTTGGTGAAGAGGGTAGACAGAATAACATAATTTTGTGCATGTGATTGCATATTAATGATAACAAAAAGAATTTAAAAGTGCAGTAAGAGCACAGCTCTCAAATATCAGAATAAAAGTACAGCCTTTGAGTGCTCTAATCGAAAGACACAGGGTTTGAAGAACTGATGAAAACTCAAGACCACCTACGTGCTCCCTTACTGGAGACTCACTTGAGATCCAAGGACACAGACAAACTACAAGCTGAAGGGGCGGGGACAGGTCCCCTACACAAGTGAAACTGAGAAACAAAGAAAGAAATGGATTCTCTTTTGGACCCCAGAGAGAGTCAGTAGAAAATAGCCCTATCTAGCCACCGTGAATTCATTTTGTCTGGTTTCAGCAGTGCTCAGGCATAGATTTAGTGGTGCAGCAACTTCCTTCTCATTTCCTCTCACCTCAGCAAATGAATTGCTGTAATAATATGCGTCTGGACATTTATAATCATTGCTTTTTATGATGTTCACGAATGTAAAGAAGTAATAACCGCCTAAAGAGGGAAGTTTGGACACTCAAATAATCACTTCACTAAACAACGCACTCTTTGTTCCCAACTGCTCCTGTCCAGAAATAGGTGTTAATTCATATTTGTCCCTCCACATATCAGCAGTGATCACGCCAATGTCCCTCAAACATGGTGGTGTGCAAAGGGCCAAGTACACATTTCTGTCGACAACAGGCCAAGACGAAGGATACTTGTGGTCTTCAGGGATCACTTACTCACTGAATGTGGCTAAATAAAGTCAACAAGTGAGGAGGAAGTATAAGAGGACAGAGGACAAAGATACGGGTTCAAGTCCTTTCACCTCCATTTACTGGTTTTGTAAGCACACTCTGCTGACTCTACCTGAAAGCGTATCGGTGAACACAGTGCTCTCCTTATGGCTTAGTTACCTTGCAAGATTTCTGGAAGCATAATGTAGGGAAGAGACATAGGCTATGTTGTTAACTGTTCTGTACATAAGGATAGATGGGCAGACAAAAAGATGATTGTTTCATAGATAGATAGGTAGACAGACGACAGGTGAACGATAGATAGATAGGTACGTAGATTAATAGATGATAGACATCATAGATAGATGATAGGAAGATAGATAGATAGATACATAGATAGATACATAGATACATAGATATATACATACATAGATACATAGATAGACAGACAGACCTTTAGATAGATAGATACAGATACATATCTATTGACACAAAGCTATTGTTCATAACCAGGAGTTGAATGGTGAATAACATAGCTAAACTACAAACAAAAAGGAAGAATGAAATCCAGTTTAAAAAGTGCAGTAAGCAGCCTTAAGAAGAAAACAAATACTACCATTTGCAATGACGTGGATGGAGCAAGACAGTAGTATCTTCAGAAAAATAGGGCAGGCGGATAAAGACAAGTACCAAGTGATTTCACTCATGTGTGGAGTATAACAACAAAGAAAAACTGAAGTAAAAAAACAGCAGCTGACTCACAGAACCCGAGAGTTGACTAAAATTAACCAAAGGAAAAAGGACTGGGCAGGGTGAGTCTGAAGGGAGGGATAAGTGTGGGGAGAAAGAATGGGGGCATTAAGTTTTGCATGTATAATGCGCGGGGTCGGGTGTGCATGGGGAGTACTGTACAACACAGAGAAGACTAGTAGAGATCGTATAGCATCTTACTACTCACTGATGGACAGTGACTGTAACAGGGACTTTTGGGGGGGACATGGTGAAGGGGTCTACATCATCCAACTACGCTGATCGACAGTGACTGAAGAGGTTTTTCGGGGGGACTTGGTGAAGGGGGGAGCATAGTAAACATAATGTTCTTCACGTGATTGTAGATTAATGATAAAAAATATTCTTTAAGTGAAATAAGTGCACAGCTCTGAATCATCAGAATAAAAGATCAGGCACTGAGTGCTGCAAACAAAAGACACAGGGATAAAAGAAGGGATGAAAACTAAGACACCTACGTGCTTACTTACGGGAGACTCACTTGAGATCCAAGGACACAGACAAACTACAAGCCGAAGGTGTGTGGACAAGTACCCTACACGAGTGAAACGGAAAATCAAACAATCAAGCAAATGGATTCTGTTTGAGTCCCCAGAGACAGTCAGCAGAAAATAGCCGTATCTGGCCACCGTGAATTCTTTTTGTTTGGTTTCAACAGTTCCCAGCCATAGATTTAGTGGTGCAGCAACATACTTCTCATTTTCTCTGACCTCAACAACTGAGTTGCTGTAATAATAAGCATCTGGGCCTTTGAAATCAGTGGATTTTATGATGTTTACGAATGTGAAAATCTAATAACCACCTAAAGAGGGAAGTTTGGACACTCAAATAAACACGTCCCTCCACAATACACTCTTCGCTCCCAACTGCTCCTGTCTAGAAATTGGTGTTCCTTTTTATTTGAACCTCCGTCCTATCGGCGGTGATCACGCTGATGTCCTTCAAACATGGTGGTGAGCAAAGCAACAAGTTTACTTTTCTGTCGACAACAGGCCCAGAGGAATGATACTTGAGATCTTCAGGGAGCACTTAGTCAATGAATGTGGCTAAATACAGACAGCAAGTTAGAAGGAGATGAAAGAGGACAGAGGATAGAGACACGGGTTCAAGCCCCAGCACAACCATTTCCTGGTTTTGTAGGTACACGCGGCCGACTCGAACTGCAAGTGTCTCGGTGAACCCAGTGCTCCCTCTGCAGCCTAGATACTTTGCAGGATTGTGGGGAGCATAGTGTAGGAAAGTGATATTGGGAATATGGTTAACTGTTCTGTACACATGGACAGATGGACAGACAAAAAGATGATTGATTGAGTGATTGATAAATAGATAGACAGACAGATACATAGATATAGGTACATATCGATTAACACAAAGCTACTGCTCATAACAAGAGAGCAATGGTGAAAGCACATAGCAAATCTACAAACAAAAAAGAAGAATGAAATCCAGTTTAAAAAGTGCAGTAAGCCGCCATAAGAAGAAAACAAATCCTATCATTTGCAATAACGTGGATGGAGCTAGAGGGTATTATGCTCAGTCAAACAGGCCAGGCGGAGAAATACATGTACCAAATGATTTCACTCATGTGTGGAGTATGATAACAAAGAAAAACTGAAGGAAAAGACAGCAGCAGACTCACAGAACCCGAGAGTGGACTAACAGTTACCAAAGAGAAAGGGACTGGGTAGGGTTTGTGGGAAGGGAGTAATAAGTGCGGGGAAAAAGAATGGGGGCATTAGGATTATCATGTATAATGTGTAGGGTGGGGTGTCATGGGTAGGGCTGTTCAACACAGAGAAGACATGTAGTGATTCTACAGCATCTTAGTACATGCTGACGGAGAGCGGCTATAACTGGGATTTGGGGTGACTTGGTGAAGAGGGTAGACAGAATAACATAATTTTGTGCATGTGATTGCATATTAATGATAACAAAAAGAATTTAAAAGTGCAGTAAGAGCACAGCTCTCAAATATCAGAATAAAAGTACAGCCTTTGAGTGCTCTAATCGAAAGACACAGGGTTTGAAGAACTGATGAAAACTCAAGACCACCTACGTGCTCCCTTACTGGAGACTCACTTGAGATCCAAGGACACAGACAAACTACAAGCTGAAGGGGCGGGGACAGGTCCCCTACACAAGTGAAACTGAGAAACAAAGAAAGAAATGGATTCTCTTTTGGACCCCAGAGAGAGTCAGTAGAAAATAGCCCTATCTAGCCACCGTGAATTCATTTTGTCTGGTTTCAGCAGTGCTCAGGCATAGATTTAGTGGTGCAGCAACTTCCTTCTCATTTCCTCTCACCTCAGCAAATGAATTGCTGTAATAATATGCGTCTGGACATTTATAATCATTGCTTTTTATGATGTTCACGAATGTAAAGAAGTAATAACCGCCTAAAGAGGGAAGTTTGGACACTCAAATAATCACTTCACTAAACAACGCACTCTTTGTTCCCAACTGCTCCTGTCCAGAAATAGGTGTTAATTCATATTTGTCCCTCCACATATCAGCAGTGATCACGCCAATGTCCCTCAAACATGGTGGTGTGCAAAGGGCCAAGTACACATTTCTGTCGACAACAGGCCAAGACGAAGGATACTTGTGGTCTTCAGGGATCACTTACTCACTGAATGTGGCTAAATAAAGTCAACAAGTGAGGAGGAAGTATAAGAGGACAGAGGACAAAGATACGGGTTCAAGTCCTTTCACCTCCATTTACTGGTTTTGTAAGCACACTCTGCTGACTCTACCTGAAAGCGTATCGGTGAACACAGTGCTCTCCTTATGGCTTAGTTACCTTGCAAGATTTCTGGAAGCATAATGTAGGGAAGAGACATAGGCTATGTTGTTAACTGTTCTGTACATAAGGATAGATGGGCAGACAAAAAGATGATTGTTTCATAGATAGATAGGTAGACAGACGACAGGTGAACGATAGATAGATAGGTACGTAGATTAATAGATGATAGACATCATAGATAGATGATAGGAAGATAGATAGATAGATACATAGATAGATACATAGATACATAGATATATACATACATAGATACATAGATAGACAGACAGACCTTTAGATAGATAGATACAGATACATATCTATTGACACAAAGCTATTGTTCATAACCAGGAGTTGAATGGTGAATAACATAGCTAAACTACAAACAAAAAGGAAGAATGAAATCCAGTTTAAAAAGTGCAGTAAGCAGCCTTAAGAAGAAAACAAATACTACCATTTGCAATGACGTGGATGGAGCAAGACAGTAGTATCTTCAGAAAAATAGGGCAGGCGGATAAAGACAAGTACCAAGTGATTTCACTCATGTGTGGAGTATAACAACAAAGAAAAACTGAAGTAAAAAAACAGCAGCTGACTCACAGAACCCGAGAGTTGACTAAAATTAACCAAAGGAAAAAGGACTGGGCAGGGTGAGTCTGAAGGGAGGGATAAGTGTGGGGAGAAAGAATGGGGGCATTAAGTTTTGCATGTATAATGCGCGGGGTCGGGTGTGCATGGGGAGTACTGTACAACACAGAGAAGACTAGTAGAGATCGTATAGCATCTTACTACTCACTGATGGACAGTGACTGTAACAGGGACTTTTGGGGGGGACATGGTGAAGGGGTCTACATCATCCAACTAAGCTGATCGACAGTGACTGAAGAGGTTTTTCGGGGGGACTTGGTGAAGGGGGGAGCATAGTAAACATAATGTTCTTCACGTGATTGTAGATTAATGATAAAAAATATTCTTTAAGTGAAATAAGTGCACAGCTCTGAATCATCAGAATAAAAGATCAGGCACTGAGTGCTGCAAACAAAAGACACAGGGATAAAAGAAGGGATGAAAACTAAGACACCTACGTGCTTACTTACGGGAGACTCACTTGAGATCCAAGGACACAGACAAACTACTAGCCGAAGGTGTGTGGACAAGTACCCTACACGAGTGAAACGGAAAATCAAACAATCAAGCAAATGGATTCTGTTTGAGTCCCCAGAGACAGTCAGCAGAAAATAGCCGTATCTGGCCACCGTGAATTCTTTTTGTTTGGTTTCAACAGTTCCCAGCCATAGATTTAGTGGTGCAGCAACATACTTCTCATTTTCTCTGACCTCAACAACTGAGTTGCTGTAATAATAAGCATCTGGGCCTTTGAAATCAGTGGATTTTATGATGTTTACGAATGTGAAAATCTAATAACCACCTAAAGAGGGAAGTTTGGACACTCAAATAAACACGTCCCTCCACAATACACTCTTCGCTCCCAACTGCTCCTGTCTAGAAATTGGTGTTCCTTTTTATTTGAACCTCCGTCCTATCGGCGGTGATCACGCTGATGTCCTTCAAACATGGTGGTGAGCAAAGCAACAAGTTTACTTTTCTGTCGACAACAGGCCCAGAGGAATGATACTTGAGATCTTCAGGGAGCACTTAGTCAATGAATGTGGCTAAATACAGACAGCAAGTTAGAAGGAGATGAAAGAGGACAGAGGATAGAGACACGGGTTCAAGCCCCAGCACAACCATTTCCTGGTTTTGTAGGTACACGCGGCCGACTCGAACTGCAAGTGTCTCGGTGAACCCAGTGCTCCCTCTGCAGCCTAGATACTTTGCAGGATTGTGGGGAGCATAGTGTAGGAAAGTGATATTGGGAATATGGTTAACTGTTCTGTACACATGGACAGATGGACAGACAAAAAGATGATTGATTGAGTGATTGATAAATAGATAGACAGACAGATACATAGATATAGGTACATATCGATTAACACAAAGCTACTGCTCATAACAAGAGAGCAATGGTGAAAGCACATAGCAAATCTACAAACAAAAAAGAAGAATGAAATCCAGTTTAAGAAGTGCAGTAAGCCGCCATAAGAAGAAAACAAATCCTATCATTTGCAATAACGTGGATGGAGCTAGAGGGTATTATGCTCAGTCAAACAGGCCAGGCGGAGAAATACATGTACCAAATGATTTCACTCATGTGTGGAGTATGATAACAAAGAAAAACTGAAGGAAAAGACAGCAGCAGACTCACAGAACCCGAGAGTGGACTAACAGTTACCAAAGAGAAAGGGACTGGGTAGGGTTTGTGGGAAGGGAGTAATAAGTGCGGGGAAAAAGAATGGGGGCATTAGGATTATCATGTATAATGTGTAGGGTGGGGTGTCATGGGTAGGGCTGTTCAACACAGAGAAGACATGTAGTGATTCTACAGCATCTTAGTACATGCTGACGGAGAGCGGCTATAACTGGGATTTGGGGTGACTTGGTGAAGAGGGTAGACAGAATAACATAATTTTGTGCATGTGATTGCATATTAATGATAACAAAAAGAATTTAAAAGTGCAGTAAGAGCACAGCTCTCAAATATCAGAATAAAAGTACAGCCTTTGAGTGCTCTAATCGAAAGACACAGGGTTTGAAGAACTGATGAAAACACAAGACCACCTACGTGCTCCCTTACTGGAGACTCACTTGAGATCCAAGGACACAGACAAACTACAAGCTGAAGGGGCGGGGACAGGTCCCCTACACAAGTGAAACTGAGAAACAAAGAAAGAAATGGATTCTCTTTTGGACCCCAGAGAGAGTCAGTAGAAAATAGCCCTATCTAGCCACCGTGAATTCATTTTGTCTGGTTTCAGCAGTGCTCAGGCATAGATTTAGTGGTGCAGCAACTTCCTTCTCATTTCCTCTCACCTCAGCAAATGAATTGCTGTAATAATATGCGTCTGGACATTTATAATCATTGCTTTTTATGATGTTCACGAATGTAAAGAAGTAATAACCGCCTAAAGAGGGAAGTTTGGACACTCAAATAATCACTTCACTAAACAACGCACTCTTTGTTCCCAACTGCTCCTGTCCAGAAATAGGTGTTAATTCATATTTGTCCCTCCACATATCAGCAGTGATCACGCCAATGTCCCTCAAACATGGTGGTGTGCAAAGGGCCAAGTACACATTTCTGTCGACAACAGGCCAAGACGAAGGATACTTGTGGTCTTCAGGGATCACTTACTCACTGAATGTGGCTAAATAAAGTCAACAAGTGAGGAGGAAGTATAAGAGGACAGAGGACAAAGATACGGGTTCAAGTCCTTTCACCTCCATTTACTGGTTTTGTAAGCACACTCTGCTGACTCTACCTGAAAGCGTATCGGTGAACACAGTGCTCTCCTTATGGCTTAGTTACCTTGCAAGATTTCTGGAAGCATAATGTAGGGAAGAGACATAGGCTATGTTGTTAACTGTTCTGTACATAAGGATAGATGGGCAGACAAAAAGATGATTGTTTCATAGATAGATAGGTAGACAGACGACAGGTGAGCGATAGATAGATAGGTACGTAGATTAATAGATGATAGACATCATAGATAGATGATAGGAAGATAGATAGATAGATACATAGATAGATACATAGATACATAGATATATACATACATAGATACATAGATAGACAGACAGACCTTTAGATAGATAGATACAGATACATATCTATTGACACAAAGCTATTGTTCATAACCAGGAGTTGAATGGTGAATAACATAGCTAAACTACAAACAAAAAGGAAGAATGAAATCCAGTTTAAAAAGTGCAGTAAGCAGCCTTAAGAAGAAAACAAATACTACCATTTGCAATGACGTGGATGGAGCAAGACAGTAGTATCTTCAGAAAAATAGGGCAGGCGGATAAAGACAAGTACCAAGTGATTTCACTCATGTGTGGAGTATAACAACAAGGAAAAACTGAAGTAAAAAAACAGCAGCTGACTCACAGAACCCGAGAGTTGACTAAAATTAACCAAAGGAAAAAGGACTGGGCAGGGTGAGTCTGAAGGGAGGGATAAGTGTGGGGAGAAAGAATGGGGGCATTAAGTTTTGCATGTATAATGCGCGGGGTCGGGTGTGCATGGGGAGTACTGTACAACACAGAGAAGACTAGTAGAGATCGTATAGCATCTTACTACTCACTGATGGACAGTGACTGTAACAGGGACTTTTGGGGGGGACATGGTGAAGGGGTCTACATCATCCAACTACGCTGATCGACAGTGACTGAAGAGGTTTTTCGGGGGGACTTGGTGAAGGGGGGAGCATAGTAAACATAATGTTCTTCACGTGATTGTAGATTAATGATAAAAAATATTCTTTAAGTGAAATAAGTGCACAGCTCTGAATCATCAGAATAAAAGATCAGGCACTGAGTGCTGCAAACAAAAGACACAGGGATAAAAGAAGGGATGAAAACTAAGACACCTACGTGCTTACTTACGGGAGACTCACTTGAGATCCAAGGACACAGACAAACTACTAGCCGAAGGTGTGTGGACAAGTACCCTACACGAGTGAAACGGAAAATCAAACAATCAAGCAAATGGATTCTGTTTGAGTCCCCAGAGACAGTCAGCAGAAAATAGCCGTATCTGGCCACCGTGAATTCTTTTTGTTTGGTTTCAACAGTTCCCAGCCATAGATTTAGTGGTGCAGCAACATACTTCTCATTTTCTCTGACCTCAACAACTGAGTTGCTGTAATAATAAGCATCTGGGCCTTTGAAATCAGTGGATTTTATGATGTTTACGAATGTGAAAATCTAATAACCACCTAAAGAGGGAAGTTTGGACACTCAAATAAACACGTCCCTCCACAATACACTCTTCGCTCCCAACTGCTCCTGTCTAGAAATTGGTGTTCCTTTTTATTTGAACCTCCGTCCTATCGGCGGTGATCACGCTGATGTCCTTCAAACATGGTGGTGAGCAAAGCAACAAGTTTACTTTTCTGTCGACAACAGGCCCAGAGGAATGATACTTGAGATCTTCAGGGAGCACTTAGTCAATGAATGTGGCTAAATACAGACAGCAAGTTAGAAGGAGATGAAAGAGGACAGAGGATAGAGACACGGGTTCAAGCCCCAGCACAACCATTTCCTGGTTTTGTAGGTACACGCGGCCGACTCGAACTGCAAGTGTCTCGGTGAACCCAGTGCTCCCTCTGCAGCCTAGATACTTTGCAGGATTGTGGGGAGCATAGTGTAGGAAAGTGATATTGGGAATATGGTTAACTGTTCTGTACACATGGACAGATGGACAGACAAAAAGATGATTGATTGAGTGATTGATAAATAGATAGACAGACAGATACATAGATATAGGTACATATCGATTAACACAAAGCTACTGCTCATAACAAGAGAGCAATGGTGAAAGCACATAGCAAATCTACAAACAAAAAAGAAGAATGAAATCCAGTTTAAAAAGTGCAGTAAGCCGCCATAAGAAGAAAACAAATCCTATCATTTGCAATAACGTGGATGGAGCTAGAGGGTATTATGCTCAGTCAAACAGGCCAGGCGGAGAAATACATGTACCAAATGATTTCACTCATGTGTGGAGTATGATAACAAAGAAAAACTGAAGGAAAAGACAGCAGCAGACTCACAGAACCCGAGAGTGGACTAACAGTTACCAAAGAGAAAGGGACTGGGTAGGGTTTGTGGGAAGGGAGTAATAAGTGCGGGGAAAAAGAATGGGGGCATTAGGATTATCATGTATAATGTGTAGGGTGGGGTGTCATGGGTAGGGCTGTTCAACACAGAGAAGACATGTAGTGATTCTACAGCATCTTAGTACATGCTGACGGAGAGCGGCTATAACTGGGATTTGGGGTGACTTGGTGAAGAGGGTAGACAGAATAACATAATTTTGTGCATGTGATTGCATATTAATGATAACAAAAAGAATTTAAAAGTGCAGTAAGAGCACAGCTCTCAAATATCAGAATAAAAGTACAGCCTTTGAGTGCTCTAATCGAAAGACACAGGGTTTGAAGAACTGATGAAAACTCAAGACCACCTACGTGCTCCCTTACTGGAGACTCACTTGAGATCCAAGGACACAGACAAACTACAAGCTGAAGGGGCGGGGACAGGTCCCCTACACAAGTGAAACTGAGAAACAAAGAAAGAAATGGATTCTCTTTTGGACCCCAGAGAGAGTCAGTAGAAAATAGCCCTATCTAGCCACCGTGAATTCATTTTGTCTGGTTTCAGCAGTGCTCAGGCATAGATTTAGTGGTGCAGCAACTTCCTTCTCATTTCCTCTCACCTCAGCAAATGAATTGCTGTAATAATATGCGTCTGGACATTTATAATCATTGCTTTTTATGATGTTCACGAATGTAAAGAAGTAATAACCGCCTAAAGAGGGAAGTTTGGACACTCAAATAATCACTTCACTAAACAACGCACTCTTTGTTCCCAACTGCTCCTGTCCAGAAATAGGTGTTAATTCATATTTGTCCCTCCACATATCAGCAGTGATCACGCCAATGTCCCTCAAACATGGTGGTGTGCAAAGGGCCAAGTACACATTTCTGTCGACAACAGGCCAAGACGAAGGATACTTGTGGTCTTCAGGGATCACTTACTCACTGAATGTGGCTAAATAAAGTCAACAAGTGAGGAGGAAGTATAAGAGGACAGAGGACAAAGATACGGGTTCAAGTCCTTTCACCTCCATTTACTGGTTTTGTAAGCACACTCTGCTGACTCTACCTGAAAGCGTATCGGTGAACACAGTGCTCTCCTTATGGCTTAGTTACCTTGCAAGATTTCTGGAAGCATAATGTAGGGAAGAGACATAGGCTATGTTGTTAACTGTTCTGTACATAAGGATAGATGGGCAGACAAAAAGATGATTGTTTCATAGATAGATAGGTAGACAGACGACAGGTGAGCGATAGATAGATAGGTACGTAGATTAATAGATGATAGACATCATAGATAGATGATAGGAAGATAGATAGATAGATACATAGATAGATACATAGATACATAGATGTATACATACATAGATACATAGATAGACAGACAGACCTTTAGATAGATAGATACAGATACATATCTATTGACACAAAGCTATTGTTCATAACCAGGAGTTGAATGGTGAATAACATAGCTAAACTACAAACAAAAAGGAAGAATGAAATCCAGTTTAAAAAGTGCAGTAAGCAGCCTTAAGAAGAAAACAAATACTACCATTTGCAATGACGTGGATGGAGCAAGACAGTAGTATCTTCAGAAAAATAGGGCAGGCGGATAAAGACAAGTACCAAGTGATTTCACTCATGTGTGGAGTATAACAACAAGGAAAAACTGAAGTAAAAAAACAGCAGCTGACTCACAGAACCCGAGAGTTGACTAAAATTAACCAAAGGAAAAAGGACTGGGCAGGGTGAGTCTGAAGGGAGGGATAAGTGTGGGGAGAAAGAATGGGGGCATTAAGTTTTGCATGTATAATGCGCGGGGTCGGGTGTGCATGGGGAGTACTGTACAACACAGAGAAGACTAGTAGAGATCGTATAGCATCTTACTACTCACTGATGGACAGTGACTGTAACAGGGACTTTTGGGGGGGACATGGTGAAGGGGTCTACATCATCCAACTACGCTGATCGACAGTGACTGAAGAGGTTTTTCGGGGGGACTTGGTGAAGGGGGGAGCATAGTAAACATAATGTTCTTCACGTGATTGTAGATTAATGATAAAAAATATTCTTTAAGTGAAATAAGTGCACAGCTCTGAATCATCAGAATAAAAGATCAGGCACTGAGTGCTGCAAACAAAAGACACAGGGATAAAAGAAGGGATGAAAACTAAGACACCTACGTGCTTACTTACGGGAGACTCACTTGAGATCCAAGGACACAGACAAACTACTAGCCGAAGGTGTGTGGACAAGTACCCTACACGAGTGAAACGGAAAATCAAACAATCAAGCAAATGGATTCTGTTTGAGTCCCCAGAGACAGTCAGCAGAAAATAGCCGTATCTGGCCACCGTGAATTCTTTTTGTTTGGTTTCAACAGTTCCCAGCCATAGATTTAGTGGTGCAGCAACATACTTCTCATTTTCTCTGACCTCAACAACTGAGTTGCTGTAATAATAAGCATCTGGGCCTTTGAAATCAGTGGATTTTATGATGTTTACGAATGTGAAAATCTAATAACCACCTAAAGAGGGAAGTTTGGACACTCAAATAAACACGTCCCTCCACAATACACTCTTCGCTCCGAACTGCTCCTGTCTAGAAATTGGTGTTCCTTTTTATTTGAACCTCCGTCCTATCGGCGGTGATCACGCTGATGTCCTTCAAACATGGTGGTGAGCAAAGCAACAAGTTTACTTTTCTGTCGACAACAGGCCCAGAGGAATGATACTTGAGATCTTCAGGGAGCACTTAGTCAATGAATGTGGCTAAATACAGACAGCAAGTTAGAAGGAGATGAAAGAGGACAGAGGATAGAGACACGGGTTCAAGCCCCAGCACAACCATTTCCTGGTTTTGTAGGTACACGCGGCCGACTCGAACTGCAAGTGTCTCGGTGAACCCAGTGCTCCCTCTGCAGCCTAGATACTTTGCAGGATTGTGGGGAGCATAGTGTAGGAAAGTGATATTGGGAATATGGTTAACTGTTCTGTACACATGGACAGATGGACAGACAAAAAGATGATTGATTGAGTGATTGATAAATAGATAGACAGACAGATACATAGATATAGGTACATATCGATTAACACAAAGCTACTGCTCATAACAAGAGAGCAATGGTGAAAGCACATAGCAAATCTACAAACAAAAAAGAAGAATGAAATCCAGTTTAAAAAGTGCAGTAAGCCGCCATAAGAAGAAAACAAATCCTATCATTTGCAATAACGTGGATGGAGCTAGAGGGTATTATGCTCAGTCAAACAGGCCAGGCGGAGAAATACATGTACCAAATGATTTCACTCATGTGTGGAGTATGATAACAAAGAAAAACTGAAGGAAAAGACAGCAGCAGACTCACAGAACCCGAGAGTGGACTAACAGTTACCAAAGAGAAAGGGACTGGGTAGGGTTTGTGGGAAGGGAGTAATAAGTGCGGGGAAAAAGAATGGGGGCATTAGGATTATCATGTATAATGTGTAGGGTGGGGTGTCATGGGTAGGGCTGTTCAACACAGAGAAGACATGTAGTGATTCTACAGCATCTTAGTACATGCTGACGGAGAGCGGCTATAACTGGGATTTGGGGTGACTTGGTGAAGAGGGTAGACAGAATAACATAATTTTGTGCATGTGATTGCATATTAATGATAACAAAAAGAATTTAAAAGTGCAGTAAGAGCACAGCTCTCAAATATCAGAATAAAAGTACAGCCTTTGAGTGCTCTAATCGAAAGACACAGGGTTTGAAGAACTGATGAAAACTCAAGACCACCTACGTGCTCCCTTACTGGAGACTCACTTGAGATCCAAGGACACAGACAAACTACAAGCTGAAGGGGCGGGGACAGGTCCCCTACACAAGTGAAACTGAGAAACAAAGAAAGAAATGGATTCTCTTTTGGACCCCAGAGAGAGTCAGTAGAAAATAGCCCTATCTAGCCACCGTGAATTCATTTTGTCTGGTTTCAGCAGTGCTCAGGCATAGATTTAGTGGTGCAGCAACTTCCTTCTCATTTCCTCTCACCTCAGCAAATGAATTGCTGTAATAATATGCGTCTGGACATTTATAATCATTGCTTTTTATGATGTTCACGAATGTAAAGAAGTAATAACCGCCTAAAGAGGGAAGTTTGGACACTCAAATAATCACTTCACTAAACAACGCACTCTTTGTTCCCAACTGCTCCTGTCCAGAAATAGGTGTTAATTCATATTTGTCCCTCCACATATCAGCAGTGATCACGCCAATGTCCCTCAAACATGGTGGTGTGCAAAGGGCCAAGTACACATTTCTGTCGACAACAGGCCAAGACGAAGGATACTTGTGGTCTTCAGGGATCACTTACTCACTGAATGTGGCTAAATAAAGTCAACAAGTGAGGAGGAAGTATAAGAGGACAGAGGACAAAGATACGGGTTCAAGTCCTTTCACCTCCATTTACTGGTTTTGTAAGCACACTCTGCTGACTCTACCTGAAAGCGTATCGGTGAACACAGTGCTCTCCTTATGGCTTAGTTACCTTGCAAGATTTCTGGAAGCATAATGTAGGGAAGAGACATAGGCTATGTTGTTAACTGTTCTGTACATAAGGATAGATGGGCAGACAAAAAGATGATTGTTTCATAGATAGATAGGTAGACAGACGACAGGTGAACGATAGATAGATAGGTACGTAGATTAATAGATGATAGACATCATAGATAGATGATAGGAAGATAGATAGATAGATACATAGATAGATACATAGATACATAGATATATACATACATAGATACATAGATAGACAGACAGACCTTTAGATAGATAGATACAGATACATATCTATTGACACAAAGCTATTGTTCATAACCAGGAGTTGAATGGTGAATAACATAGCTAAACTACAAACAAAAAGGAAGAATGAAATCCAGTTTAAAAAGTGCAGTAAGCAGCCTTAAGAAGAAAACAAATACTACCATTTGCAATGACGTGGATGGAGCAAGACAGTAGTATCTTCAGAAAAATAGGGCAGGCGGATAAAGACAAGTACCAAGTGATTTCACTCATGTGTGGAGTATAACAACAAAGAAAAACTGAAGTAAAAAAACAGCAGCTGACTCACAGAACCCGAGAGTTGACTAAAATTAACCAAAGGAAAAAGGACTGGGCAGGGTGAGTCTGAAGGGAGGGATAAGTGTGGGGAGAAAGAATGGGGGCATTAAGTTTTGCATGTATAATGCGCGGGGTCGGGTGTGCATGGGGAGTACTGTACAACACAGAGAAGACTAGTAGAGATCGTATAGCATCTTACTACTCACTGATGGACAGTGACTGTAACAGGGACTTTTGGGGGGGACATGGTGAAGGGGTCTACATCATCCAACTACGCTGATCGACAGTGACTGAAGAGGTTTTTCGGGGGGACTTGGTGAAGGGGGGAGCATAGTAAACATAATGTTCTTCACGTGATTGTAGATTAATGATAAAAAATATTCTTTAAGTGAAATAAGTGCACAGCTCTGAATCATCAGAATAAAAGATCAGGCACTGAGTGCTGCAAACAAAAGACACAGGGATAAAAGAAGGGATGAAAACTAAGACACCTACGTGCTTACTTACGGGAGACTCACTTGAGATCCAAGGACACAGACAAACTACAAGCCGAAGGTGTGTGGACAAGTACCCTACATGAGTGAAACGGAAAATCAAACAATCAAGCAAATGGATTCTGTTTGAGTCCCCAGAGACAGTCAGCAGAAAATAGCCGTATCTGGCCACCGTGAATTCTTTTTGTTTGGTTTCAACAGTTCCCAGCCATAGATTTAGTGGTGCAGCAACATACTTCTCATTTTCTCTGACCTCAACAACTGAGTTGCTGTAATAATAAGCATCTGGGCCTTTGAAATCAGTGGATTTTATGATGTTTACGAATGTGAAAATCTAATAACCACCTAAAGAGGGAAGTTTGGACACTCAAATAAACACGTCCCTCCACAATACACTCTTCGCTCCCAACTGCTCCTGTCTAGAAATTGGTGTTCCTTTTTATTTGAACCTCCGTCCTATCGGCGGTGATCACGCTGATGTCCTTCAAACATGGTGGTGAGCAAAGCAACAAGTTTACTTTTCTGTCGACAACAGGCCCAGAGGAATGATACTTGAGATCTTCAGGGAGCACTTAGTCAATGAATGTGGCTAAATACAGACAGCAAGTTAGAAGGAGATGAAAGAGGACAGAGGATAGAGACACGGGTTCAAGCCCCAGCACAACCATTTCCTGGTTTTGTAGGTACACGCGGCCGACTCGAACTGCAAGTGTCTCGGTGAACCCAGTGCTCCCTCTGCAGCCTAGATACTTTGCAGGATTGTGGGGAGCATAGTGTAGGAAAGTGATATTGGGAATATGGTTAACTGTTCTGTACACATGGACAGATGGACAGACAAAAAGATGATTGATTGAGTGATTGATAAATAGATAGACAGACAGATACATAGATATAGGTACATATCGATTAACACAAAGCTACTGCTCATAACAAGAGAGCAATGGTGAAAGCACATAGCAAATCTACAAACAAAAAAGAAGAATGAAATCCAGTTTAAAAAGTGCAGTAAGCCGCCATAAGAAGAAAACAAATCCTATCATTTGCAATAACGTGGATGGAGCTAGAGGGTATTATGCTCAGTCAAACAGGCCAGGCGGAGAAATACATGTACCAAATGATTTCACTCATGTGTGGAGTATGATAACAAAGAAAAACTGAAGGAAAAGACAGCAGCAGACTCACAGAACCCGAGAGTGGACTAACAGTTACCAAAGAGAAAGGGACTGGGTAGGGTTTGTGGGAAGGGAGTAATAAGTGCGGGGAAAAAGAATGGGGGCATTAGGATTATCATGTATAATGTGTAGGGTGGGGTGTCATGGGTAGGGCTGTTCAACACAGAGAAGACATGTAGTGATTCTACAGCATCTTAGTACATGCTGACGGAGAGCGGCTATAACTGGGATTTGGGGTGACTTGGTGAAGAGGGTAGACAGAATAACATAATTTTGTGCATGTGATTGCATATTAATGATAACAAAAAGAATTTAAAAGTGCAGTAAGAGCACAGCTCTCAAATATCAGAATAAAAGTACAGCCTTTGAGTGCTCTAATCGAAAGACACAGGGTTTGAAGAACTGATGAAAACTCAAGACCACCTACGTGCTCCCTTACTGGAGACTCACTTGAGATCCAAGGACACAGACAAACTACAAGCTGAAGGGGCGGGGATAGGTCCCCTACACAAGTGAAACTGAGAAACAAAGAAAGAAATGGATTCTCTTTTGGACCCCAGAGAGAGTCAGTAGAAAATAGCCCTATCTAGCCACCGTGAATTCATTTTGTCTGGTTTCAGCAGTGCTCAGGCATAGATTTAGTGGTGCAGCAACTTCCTTCTCATTTCCTCTCACCTCAGCAAATGAATTGCTGTAATAATATGCGTCTGGACATTTATAATCATTGCTTTTTATGATGTTCACGAATGTAAAGAAGTAATAACCGCCTAAAGAGGGAAGTTTGGACACTCAAATAATCACTTCACTAAACAACGCACTCTTTGTTCCCAACTGCTCCTGTCCAGAAATAGGTGTTAATTCATATTTGTCCCTCCACATATCAGCAGTGATCACGCCAATGTCCCTCAAACATGGTGGTGTGCAAAGGGCCAAGTACACATTTCTGTCGACAACAGGCCAAGACGAAGGATACTCGTGGTCTTCAGGGATCACTTACTCACTGAATGTGGCTAAATAAAGTCAACAAGTGAGGAGGAAGTATAAGAGGACAGAGGACAAAGATACGGGTTCAAGTCCTTTCACCTCCATTTACTGGTTTTGTAAGCACACTCTGCTGACTCTACCTGAAAGCGTATCGGTGAACACAGTGCTCTCCTTATGGCTTAGTTACCTTGCAAGATTTCTGGAAGCATAATGTAGGGAAGAGACATAGGCTATGTTGTTAACTGTTCTGTACATAAGGATAGATGGGCAGACAAAAAGATGATTGTTTCATAGATAGATAGGTAGACAGACGACAGGTGAGCGATAGATAGATAGGTACGTAGATTAATAGATGATAGACATCATAGATAGATGATAGGAAGATAGATAGATAGATACATAGATAGATACATAGATACATAGATATATACATACATAGATACATAGATAGACAGACAGACCTTTAGATAGATAGATACAGATACATATCTATTGACACAAAGCTATTGTTCATAACCAGGAGTTGAATGGTGAATAACATAGATAAACTACAAACAAAAAGGAAGAATGAAATCCAGTTTAAAAAGTGCAGTAAGCAGCCTTAAGAAGAAAACAAATACTACCATTTGCAATGACGTGGATGGAGCAAGACAGTAGTATCTTCAGAAAAATAGGGCAGGCGGATAAAGACAAGTACCAAGTGATTTCACTCATGTGTGGAGTATAACAACAAAGAAAAACTGAAGTAAAAAAACAGCAGCTGACTCACAGAACCCGAGAGTTGACTAAAATTAACCAAAGGAAAAAGGACTGGGCAGGGTGAGTCTGAAGGGAGGGATAAGTGTGGGGAGAAAGAATGGGGGCATTAAGTTTTGCATGTATAATGCGCGGGGTCGGGTGTGCATGGGGAGTACTGTACAACACAGAGAAGACTAGTAGAGATCGTATAGCATCTTACTACTCACTGATGGACAGTGACTGTAACAGGGACTTTTGGGGGAGACATGGTGAAGGGGTCTACATCATCCAACTACGCTGATCGACAGTGACTGAAGAGGTTTTTCGGGGGGACTTGGTGAAGGGGGGAGCATAGTAAACATAATGTTCTTCACGTGATTGTAGATTAATGATAAAAAATATTCTTTAAGTGAAATAAGTGCACAGCTCTGAATCATCAGAATAAAAGATCAGGCACTGAGTGCTGCAAACAAAAGACACAGGGATAAAAGAAGGGATGAAAACTAAGACACCTACGTGCTTACTTACGGGAGACTCACTTGAGATCCAAGGACACAGACAAACTACTAGCCGAAGGTGTGTGGACAAGTACCCTACACGAGTGAAACGGAAAATCAAACAATCAAGCAAATGGATTCTGTTTGAGTCCCCAGAGACAGTCAGCAGAAAATAGCCGTATCTGGCCACCGTGAATTCTTTTTGTTTGGTTTCAACAGTTCCCAGCCATAGATTTAGTGGTGCAGCAACATACTTCTCATTTTCTCTGACCTCAACAACTGAGTTGCTGTAATAATAAGCATCTGGGCCTTTGAAATCAGTGGATTTTATGATGTTTACGAATGTGAAAATCTAATAACCACCTAAAGAGGGAAGTTTGGACACTCAAATAAACACGTCCCTCCACAATACACTCTTCGCTCCCAACTGCTCCTGTCTAGAAATTGGTGTTCCTTTTTATTTGAACCTCCGTCCTATCGGCGGTGATCACGCTGATGTCCTTCAAACATGGTGGTGAGCAAAGCAACAAGTTTACTTTTCTGTCGACAACAGGCCCAGAGGAATGATACTTGAGATCTTCAGGGAGCACTTAGTCAATGAATGTGGCTAAATACAGACAGCAAGTTAGAAGGAGATGAAAGAGGACAGAGGATAGAGACACGGGTTCAAGCCCCAGCACAACCATTTCCTGGTTTTGTAGGTACACGCGGCCGACTCGAACTGCAAGTGTCTCGGTGAACCCAGTGCTCCCTCTGCAGCCTAGATACTTTGCAGGATTGTGGGGAGCATAGTGTAGGAAAGTGATATTGGGAATATGGTTAACTGTTCTGTACACATGGACAGATGGACAGACAAAAAGATGATTGATTGAGTGATTGATAAATAGATAGACAGACAGATACATAGATATAGGTACATATCGATTAACACAAAGCTACTGCTCATAACAAGAG
Organism: Manis pentadactyla; assembly: GCF_030020395.1. Taxonomy (NCBI): domain Eukaryota; kingdom Metazoa; phylum Chordata; class Mammalia; order Pholidota; family Manidae; genus Manis; species Manis pentadactyla. The sequence goes on along the minus strand of NC_080031.1, from coordinate 42,342,539 downwards.
AGCAATGGTGAAAGCACATAGCAAATCTACAAACAAAAAAGAAGAATGAAATCCAGTTTAAAAAGTGCAGTAAGCCGCCATAAGAAGAAAACAAATCCTATCATTTGCAATAACGTGGATGGAGCTAGAGGGTATTATGCTCAGTCAAACAGGCCAGGCGGAGAAATACATGTACCAAATGATTTCACTCATGTGTGGAGTATGATAACAAAGAAAAACTGAAGGAAAAGACAGCAGCAGACTCACAGAACCCGAGAGTGGACTAACAGTTACCAAAGAGAAAGGGACTGGGTAGGGTTTGTGGGAAGGGAGTAATAAGTGCGGGGAAAAAGAATGGGGGCATTAGGATTATCATGTATAATGTGTAGGGTGGGGTGTCATGGGTAGGGCTGTTCAACACAGAGAAGACATGTAGTGATTCTACAGCATCTTAGTACATGCTGACGGAGAGCGGCTATAACTGGGATTTGGGGTGACTTGGTGAAGAGGGTAGACAGAATAACATAATTTTGTGCATGTGATTGCATATTAATGATAACAAAAAGAATTTAAAAGTGCAGTAAGAGCACAGCTCTCAAATATCAGAATAAAAGTACAGCCTTTGAGTGCTCTAATCAAAAGACACAGGGTTTGAAGAACTGATGAAAACTCAAGACCACCTACGTGCTCCCTTACTGGAGACTCACTTGAGATCCAAGGACACAGACAAACTACAAGCTGAAGGGGCGGGGACAGGTCCCCTACACAAGTGAAACTGAGAAACAAAGAAAGAAATGGATTCTCTTTTGGACCCCAGAGAGAGTCAGTAGAAAATAGCCCTATCTAGCCACCGTGAATTCATTGTCTGGTTTCAGCAGTGCTCAGGCATAGATTTAGTGGTGCAGCAACTTCCTTCTCATTTCCTCTCACCTCAGCAAATGAATTGCTGTAATAATATGCGTCTGGACATTTATAATCATTGCTTTTTATGATGTTCACGAATGTAAAGAAGTAATAACCGCCTAAAGAGGGAAGTTTGGACACTCAAATAATCACTTCACTAAACAACGCACTCTTTGTTCCCAACTGCTCCTGTCCAGAAATAGGTGTTAATTCATATTTGTCCCTCCACATATCAGCAGTGATCACGCCAATGTCCCTCAAACATGGTGGTGTGCAAAGGGCCAAGTACACATTTCTGTCGACAACAGGCCAAGACGAAGGATACTCGTGGTCTTCAGGGATCACTTACTCACTGAATGTGGCTAAATAAAGTCAACAAGTGAGGAGGAAGTATAAGAGGACAGAGGACAAAGATACGGGTTCAAGTCCTTTCACCTCCATTTACTGGTTTTGTAAGCACACTCTGCTGACTCTACCTGAAAGCGTATCGGTGAACACAGTGCTCTCCTTATGGCTTAGTTACCTTGCAAGATTTCTGGAAGCATAATGTAGGGAAGAGACATAGGCTATGTTGTTAACTGTTCTGTACATAAGGATAGATGGGCAGACAAAAAGATGATTGTTTCATAGATAGATAGGTAGACAGACGACAGGTGAACGATAGATAGATAGGTACGTAGATTAATAGATGATAGACATCATAGATAGATGATAGGAAGATAGATAGATAGATACATAGATAGATACATAGATACATAGATATATACATACATAGATACATAGATAGACAGACAGACCTTTAGATAGATAGATACAGATACATATCTATTGACACAAAGCTATTGTTCATAACCAGGAGTTGAATGGTGAATAACATAGCTAAACTACAAACAAAAAGGAAGAATGAAATCCAGTTTAAAAAGTGCAGTAAGCAGCCTTAAGAAGAAAACAAATACTACCATTTGCAATGACGTGGATGGAGCAAGACAGTAGTATCTTCAGAAAAATAGGGCAGGCGGATAAAGACAAGTACCAAGTGATTTCACTCATGTGTGGAGTATAACAACAAAGAAAAACTGAAGTAAAAAAACAGCAGCTGACTCACAGAACCCGAGAGTTGACTAAAATTAACCAAAGGAAAAAGGACTGGGCAGGGTGAGTCTGAAGGGAGGGATAAGTGTGGGGAGAAAGAATGGGGGCATTAAGTTTTGCATGTATAATGCGCGGGGTCGGGTGTGCATGGGGAGTACTGTACAACACAGAGAAGACTAGTAGAGATCGTATAGCATCTTACTACTCACTGATGGACAGTGACTGTAACAGGGACTTTTGGGGGAGACATGGTGAAGGGGTCTACATCATCCAACTACGCTGATCGACAGTGACTGAAGAGGTTTTTCGGGGGGACTTGGTGAAGGGGGGAGCATAGTAAACATAATGTTCTTCACGTGATTGTAGATTAATGATAAAAAATATTCTTTAAGTGAAATAAGTGCACAGCTCTGAATCATCAGAATAAAAGATCAGGCACTGAGTGCTGCAAACAAAAGACACAGGGATAAAAGAAGGGATGAAAACTAAGACACCTACGTGCTTACTTACGGGAGACTCACTTGAGATCCAAGGACACAGACAAACTACTAGCCGAAGGTGTGTGGACAAGTACCCTACACGAGTGAAACGGAAAATCAAACAATCAAGCAAATGGATTCTGTTTGAGTCCCCAGAGACAGTCAGCAGAAAATAGCCGTATCTGGCCACCGTGAATTCTTTTTGTTTGGTTTCAACAGTTCCCAGCCATAGATTTAGTGGTGCAGCAACATACTTCTCATTTTCTCTGACCTCAACAACTGAGTTGCTGTAATAATAAGCATCTGGGCCTTTGAAATCAGTGGATTTTATGATGTTTACGAATGTGAAAATCTAATAACCACCTAAAGAGGGAAGTTTGGACACTCAAATAAACACGTCCCTCCACAATACACTCTTCGCTCCCAACTGCTCCTGTCTAGAAATTGGTGTTCCTTTTTATTTGAACCTCCGTCCTATCGGCGGTGATCACGCTGATGTCCTTCAAACATGGTGGTGAGCAAAGCAACAAGTTTACTTTTCTGTCGACAACAGGCCCAGAGGAATGATACTTGAGATCTTCAGGGAGCACTTAGTCAATGAATGTGGCTAAATACAGACAGCAAGTTAGAAGGAGATGAAAGAGGACAGAGGATAGAGACACGGGTTCAAGCCCCAGCACAACCATTTCCTGGTTTTGTAGGTACACGCGGCCGACTCGAACTGCAAGTGTCTCGGTGAACCCAGTGCTCCCTCTGCAGCCTAGATACTTTGCAGGATTGTGGGGAGCATAGTGTAGGAAAGTGATATTGGGAATATGGTTAACTGTTCTGTACACATGGACAGATGGACAGACAAAAAGATGATTGATTGAGTGATTGATAAATAGATAGACAGACAGATACATAGATATAGGTACATATCGATTAACACAAAGCTACTGCTCATAACAAGAGAGCAATGGTGAAAGCACATAGCAAATCTACAAACAAAAAAGAAGAATGAAATCCAGTTTAAAAAGTGCAGTAAGCCGCCATAAGAAGAAAACAAATCCTATCATTTGCAATAACGTGGATGGAGCTAGAGGGTATTATGCTCAGTCAAACAGGCCAGGCGGAGAAATACATGTACCAAATGATTTCACTCATGTGTGGAGTATGATAACAAAGAAAAACTGAAGGAAAAGACAGCAGCAGACTCACAGAACCCGAGAGTGGACTAACAGTTACCAAAGAGAAAGGGACTGGGTAGGGTTTGTGGGAAGGGAGTAATAAGTGCGGGGAAAAAGAATGGGGGCATTAGGATTATCATGTATAATGTGTAGGGTGGGGTGTCATGGGTAGGGCTGTTCAACACAGAGAAGACATGTAGTGATTCTACAGCATCTTAGTACATGCTGACGGAGAGCGGCTATAACTGGGATTTGGGGTGACTTGGTGAAGAGGGTAGACAGAATAACATAATTTTGTGCATGTGATTGCATATTAATGATAACAAAAAGAATTTAAAAGTGCAGTAAGAGCACAGCTCTCAAATATCAGAATAAAAGTACAGCCTTTGAGTGCTCTAATCAAAAGACACAGGGTTTGAAGAACTGATGAAAACTCAAGACCACCTACGTGCTCCCTTACTGGAGACTCACTTGAGATCCAAGGACACAGACAAACTACAAGCTGAAGGGGCGGGGACAGGTCCCCTACACAAGTGAAACTGAGAAACAAAGAAAGAAATGGATTCTCTTTTGGACCCCAGAGAGAGTCAGTAGAAAATAGCCCTATCTAGCCACCGTGAATTCATTTTGTCTGGTTTCAGCAGTGCTCAGGCATAGATTTAGTGGTGCAGCAACTTCCTTCTCATTTCCTCTCACCTCAGCAAATGAATTGCTGTAATAATATGCGTCTGGACATTTATAATCATTGCTTTTTATGATGTTCACGAATGTAAAGAAGTAATAACCGCCTAAAGAGGGAAGTTTGGACACTCAAATAATCACTTCACTAAACAACGCACTCTTTGTTCCCAACTGCTCCTGTCCAGAAATAGGTGTTAATTCATATTTGTCCCTCCACATATCAGCAGTGATCACGCCAATGTCCCTCAAACATGGTGGTGTGCAAAGGGCCAAGTACACATTTCTGTCGACAACAGGCCAAGACGAAGGATACTCGTGGTCTTCAGGGATCACTTACTCACTGAATGTGGCTAAATAAAGTCAACAAGTGAGGAGGAAGTATAAGAGGACAGAGGACAAAGATACGGGTTCAAGTCCTTTCACCTCCATTTACTGGTTTTGTAAGCACACTCTGCTGACTCTACCTGAAAGCGTATCGGTGAACACAGTGCTCTCCTTATGGCTTAGTTACCTTGCAAGATTTCTGGAAGCATAATGTAGGGAAGAGACATAGGCTATGTTGTTAACTGTTCTGTACATAAGGATAGATGGGCAGACAAAAAGATGATTGTTTCATAGATAGATAGGTAGACAGACGACAGGTGAACGATAGATAGATAGGTACGTAGATTAATAGATGATAGACATCATAGATAGATGATAGGAAGATAGATAGATAGATACATAGATAGATACATAGATACATAGATATATACATACATAGATACATAGATAGACAGACAGACCTTTAGATAGATAGATACAGATACATATCTATTGACACAAAGCTATTGTTCATAACCAGGAGTTGAATGGTGAATAACATAGCTAAACTACAAACAAAAAGGAAGAATGAAATCCAGTTTAAAAAGTGCAGTAAGCAGCCTTAAGAAGAAAACAAATACTACCATTTGCAATGACGTGGATGGAGCAAGACAGTAGTATCTTCAGAAAAATAGGGCAGGCGGATAAAGACAAGTACCAAGTGATTTCACTCATGTGTGGAGTATAACAACAAAGAAAAACTGAAGTAAAAAAACAGCAGCTGACTCACAGAACCCGAGAGTTGACTAAAATTAACCAAAGGAAAAAGGACTGGGCAGGGTGAGTCTGAAGGGAGGGATAAGTGTGGGGAGAAAGAATGGGGGCATTAAGTTTTGCATGTATAATGCGCGGGGTCGGGTGTGCATGGGGAGTACTGTACAACACAGAGAAGACTAGTAGAGATCGTATAGCATCTTACTACTCACTGATGGACAGTGACTGTAACAGGGACTTTTGTGGGGGACATGGTGAAGGGGTCTACATCATCCAACTACGCTGATCGACAGTGACTGAAGAGGTTTTTCGGGGGGACTTGGTGAAGGGGGGAGCATAGTAAACATAATGTTCTTCACGTGATTGTAGATTAATGATAAAAAATATTCTTTAAGTGAAATAAGTGCACAGCTCTGAATCATCAGAATAAAAGATCAGGCACTGAGTGCTGCAAACAAAAGACACAGGGATAAAAGAAGGGATGAAAACTAAGACACCTACGTGCTTACTTACGGGAGACTCACTTGAGATCCAAGGACACAGACAAACTACAAGCCAAAGGTGTGTGGACAAGTACCCTACACGAGTGAAACGGAAAATCAAACAATCAAGCAAATGGATTCTGTTTGAGTCCCCAGAGACAGTCAGCAGAAAATAGCCGTATCTGGCCACCGTGAATTCTTTTTGTTTGGTTTCAACAGTTCCCAGCCATAGATTTAGTGGTGCAGCAACATACTTCTCATTTTCTCTGACCTCAACAACTGAGTTGCTGTAATAATAAGCATCTGGGCCTTTGAAATCAGTGGATTTTATGATGTTTACGAATGTGAAAATCTAATAACCACCTAAAGAGGGAAGTTTGGACACTCAAATAAACACGTCCCTCCACAATACACTCTTCGCTCCCAACTGCTCCTGTCTAGAAATTGGTGTTCCTTTTTATTTGAACCTCCGTCCTATCGGCGGTGATCACGCTGATGTCCTTCAAACATGGTGGTGAGCAAAGCAACAAGTTTACTTTTCTGTCGACAACAGGCCCAGAGGAATGATACTTGAGATCTTCAGGGAGCACTTAGTCAATGAATGTGGCTAAATACAGACAGCAAGTTAGAAGGAGATGAAAGAGGACAGAGGATAGAGACACGGGTTCAAGCCCCAGCACAACCATTTCCTGGTTTTGTAGGTACACGCGGCCGACTCGAACTGCAAGTGTCTCGGTGAACCCAGTGCTCCCTCTGCAGCCTAGATACTTTGCAGGATTGTGGGGAGCATAGTGTAGGAAAGTGATATTGGGAATATGGTTAACTGTTCTGTACACATGGACAGATGGACAGACAAAAAGATGATTGATTGAGTGATTGATAAATAGATAGACAGACAGATACATAGATATAGGTACATATCGATTAACACAAAGCTACTGCTCATAACAAGAGAGCAATGGTGAAAGCACATAGCAAATCTACAAACAAAAAAGAAGAATGAAATCCAGTTTAAAAAGTGCAGTAAGCCGCCATAAGAAGAAAACAAATCCTATCATTTGCAATAACGTGGATGGAGCTAGAGGGTATTATGCTCAGTCAAACAGGCCAGGCGGAGAAATACATGTACCAAATGATTTCACTCATGTGTGGAGTATGATAACAAAGAAAAACTGAAGGAAAAGACAGCAGCAGACTCACAGAACCCGAGAGTGGACTAACAGTTACCAAAGAGAAAGGGACTGGGTAGGGTTTGTGGGAAGGGAGTAATAAGTGCGGGGAAAAAGAATGGGGGCATTAGGATTATCATGTATAATGTGTAGGGTGGGGTGTCATGGGTAGGGCTGTTCAACACAGAGAAGACATGTAGTGATTCTACAGCATCTTAGTACATGCTGACGGAGAGCGGCTATAACTGGGATTTGGGGTGACTTGGTGAAGAGGGTAGACAGAATAACATAATTTTGTGCATGTGATTGCATATTAATGATAACAAAAAGAATTTAAAAGTGCAGTAAGAGCACAGCTCTCAAATATCAGAATAAAAGTACAGCCTTTGAGTGCTCTAATCAAAAGACACAGGGTTTGAAGAACTGATGAAAACTCAAGACCACCTACGTGCTCCCTTACTGGAGACTCACTTGAGATCCAAGGACACAGACAAACTACAAGCTGAAGGGGCGGGGATAGGGCCCCTACACAAGTGAAACTGAGAAACAAAGAAAGAAATGGATTCTCTTTTGGACCCCAGAGAGAGTCAGTAGAAAATAGCCCTATCTAGCCACCGTGAATTCATTTTGTCTGGTTTCAGCAGTGCTCAGGCATAGATTTAGTGGTGCAGCAACTTCCTTCTCATTTCCTCTCACCTCAGCAAATGAATTGCTGTAATAATATGCGTCTGGACATTTATAATCATTGCTTTTTATGATGTTCACGAATGTAAAGAAGTAATAACCGCCTAAAGAGGGAAGTTTGGACACTCAAATAATCACTTCACTAAACAACGCACTCTTTGTTCCCAACTGCTCCTGTCCAGAAATAGGTGTTAATTCATATTTGTCCCTCCACATATCAGCAGTGATCACGCCAATGTCCCTCAAACATGGTGGTGTGCAAAGGGCCAAGTACACATTTCTGTCGACAACAGGCCAAGACGAAGGATACTCGTGGTCTTCAGGGATCACTTACTCACTGAATGTGGCTAAATAAAGTCAACAAGTGAGGAGGAAGTATAAGAGGACAGAGGACAAAGATACGGGTTCAAGTCCTTTCACCTCCATTTACTGGTTTTGTAAGCACACTCTGCTGACTCTACCTGAAAGCGTATCGGTGAACACAGTGCTCTCCTTATGGCTTAGTTACCTTGCAAGATTTCTGGAAGCATAATGTAGGGAAGAGACATAGGCTATGTTGTTAACTGTTCTGTACATAAGGATAGATGGGCAGACAAAAAGATGATTGTTTCATAGATAGATAGGTAGACAGACGACAGGTGAACGATAGATAGATAGGTACGTAGATTAATAGATGATAGACATCATAGATAGATGATAGGAAGATAGATAGATAGATACATAGATAGATACATAGATACATAGATATATACATACATAGATACATAGATAGACAGACAGACCTTTAGATAGATAGATACAGATACATATCTATTGACACAAAGCTATTGTTCATAACCAGGAGTTGAATGGTGAATAACATAGCTAAACTACAAACAAAAAGGAAGAATGAAATCCAGTTTAAAAAGTGCAGTAAGCAGCCTTAAGAAGAAAACAAATACTACCATTTGCAATGACGTGGATGGAGCAAGACAGTAGTATCTTCAGAAAAATAGGGCAGGCGGATAAAGACAAGTACCAAGTGATTTCACTCATGTGTGGAGTATAACAACAAAGAAAAACTGAAGTAAAAAAAACAGCAGCTGACTCACAGAACCCGAGAGTTGACTAAAATTAACCAAAGGAAAAAGGACTGGGCAGGGTGAGTCTGAAGGGAGGGATAAGTGTGGGGAGAAAGAATGGGGGCATTAAGTTTTGCATGTATAATGCGCGGGGTCGGGTGTGCATGGGGAGTACTGTACAACACAGAGAAGACTAGTAGAGATCGTATAGCATCTTACTACTCACTGATGGACAGTGACTGTAACAGGGACTTTTGGGGGGGACATGGTGAAGGGGTCTACATCATCCAACTACGCTGATCGACAGTGACTGAAGAGGTTTTTCGGGGGGACTTGGTGAAGGGGGGAGCATAGTAAACATAATGTTCTTCACGTGATTGTAGATTAATGATAAAAAATATTCTTTAAGTGAAATAAGTGCACAGCTCTGAATCATCAGAATAAAAGATCAGGCACTGAGTGCTGCAAACAAAAGACACAGGGATAAAAGAAGGGATGAAAACTAAGACACCTACGTGCTTACTTACGGGAGACTCACTTGAGATCCAAGGACACAGACAAACTACAAGCCGAAGGTGTGTGGACAAGTACCCTACACGAGTGAAACGGAAAATCAAACAATCAAGCAAATGGATTCTGTTTGAGTCCCCAGAGACAGTCAGCAGAAAATAGCCGTATCTGGCCACCGTGAATTCTTTTTGTTTGGTTTCAACAGTTCCCAGCCATAGATTTAGTGGTGCAGCAACATACTTCTCATTTTCTCTGACCTCAACAACTGAGTTGCTGTAATAATAAGCATCTGGGCCTTTGAAATCAGTGGATTTTATGATGTTTACGAATGTGAAAATCTAATAACCACCTAAAGAGGGAAGTTTGGACACTCAAATAAACACGTCCCTCCACAATACACTCTTCGCTCCGAACTGCTCCTGTCTAGAAATTGGTGTTCCTTTTTATTTGAACCTCCGTCCTATCGGCGGTGATCACGCTGATGTCCTTCAAACATGGTGGTGAGCAAAGCAACAAGTTTACTTTTCTGTCGACAACAGGCCCAGAGGAATGATACTTGAGATCTTCAGGGAGCACTTAGTCAATGAATGTGGCTAAATACAGACAGCAAGTTAGAAGGAGATGAAAGAGGACAGAGGATAGAGACACGGGTTCAAGCCCCAGCACAACCATTTCCTGGTTTTGTAGGTACACGCGGCCGACTCGAACTGCAAGTGTCTCGGTGAACCCAGTGCTCCCTCTGCAGCCTAGATACTTTGCAGGATTGTGGGGAGCATAGTGTAGGAAAGTGATATTGGGAATATGGTTAACTGTTCTGTACACATGGACAGATGGACAGACAAAAAGATGATTGATTGAGTGATTGATAAATAGATAGACAGACAGATACATAGATATAGGTACATATCGATTAACACAAAGCTACTGCTCATAACAAGAGAGCAATGGTGAAAGCACATAGCAAATCTACAAACAAAAAAGAAGAATGAAATCCAGTTTAAGAAGTGCAGTAAGCCGCCATAAGAAGAAAACAAATCCTATCATTTGCAATAACGTGGATGGAGCTAGAGGGTATTATGCTCAGTCAAACAGGCCAGGCGGAGAAATACATGTACCAAATGATTTCACTCATGTGTGGAGTATGATAACAAAGAAAAACTGAAGGAAAAGACAGCAGCAGACTCACAGAACCCGAGAGTGGACTAACAGTTACCAAAGAGAAAGGGACTGGGTAGGGTTTGTGGGAAGGGAGTAATAAGTGCGGGGAAAAAGAATGGGGGCATTAGGATTATCATGTATAATGTGTAGGGTGGGGTGTCATGGGTAGGGCTGTTCAACACAGAGAAGACATGTAGTGATTCTACAGCATCTTAGTACATGCTGACGGAGAGCGGCTATAACTGGGATTTGGGGTGACTTGGTGAAGAGGGTAGACAGAATAACATAATTTTGTGCATGTGATTGCATATTAATGATAACAAAAAGAATTTAAAAGTGCAGTAAGAGCACAGCTCTCAAATATCAGAATAAAAGTACAGCCTTTGAGTGCTCTAATCAAAAGACACAGGGTTTGAAGAACTGATGAAAACTCAAGACCACCTACGTGCTCCCTTACTGGAGACTCACTTGAGATCCAAGGACACAGACAAACTACAAGCTGAAGGGGCGGGGACAGGTCCCCTACACAAGTGAAACTGAGAAACAAAGAAAGAAATGGATTCTCTTTTGGACCCCAGAGAGAGTCAGTAGAAAATAGCCCTATCTAGCCACCGTGAATTCATTTTGTCTGGTTTCAGCAGTGCTCAGGCATAGATTTAGTGGTGCAGCAACTTCCTTCTCATTTCCTCTCACCTCAGCAAATGAATTGCTGTAATAATATGCGTCTGGACATTTATAATCATTGCTTTTTATGATGTTCACGAATGTAAAGAAGTAATAACCGCCTAAAGAGGGAAGTTTGGACACTCAAATAATCACTTCACTAAACAACGCACTCTTTGTTCACAACTGCTCCTGTCCAGAAATAGGTGTTAATTCATATTTGTCCCTCCACATATCAGCAGTGATCACGCCAATGTCCCTCAAACATGGTGGTGTGCAAAGGGCCAAGTACACATTTCTGTCGACAACAGGCCAAGACGAAGGATACTCGTGGTCTTCAGGGATCACTTACTCACTGAATGTGGCTAAATAAAGTCAACAAGTGAGGAGGAAGTATAAGAGGACAGAGGACAAAGATACGGGTTCAAGTCCTTTCACCTCCATTTACTGGTTTTGTAAGCACACTCTGCTGACTCTACCTGAAAGCGTATCGGTGAACACAGTGCTCTCCTTATGGCTTAGTTACCTTGCAAGATTTCTGGAAGCATAATGTAGGGAAGAGACATAGGCTATGTTGTTAACTGTTCTGTACATAAGGATAGATGGGCAGACAAAAAGATGATTGTTTCATAGATAGATAGGTAGACAGACGACAGGTGAACGATAGATAGATAGGTACGTAGATTAATAGATGATAGACATCATAGATAGATGATAGGAAGATAGATAGATAGATACATAGATAGATACATAGATACATAGATATATACATACATAGATACATAGATAGACAGACAGACCTTTAGATAGATAGATACAGATACATATCTATTGACACAAAGCTATTGTTCATAACCAGGAGTTGAATGGTGAATAACATAGCTAAACTACAAACAAAAAGGAAGAATGAAATCCAGTTTAAAAAGTGCAGTAAGCAGCCTTAAGAAGAAAACAAATACTACCATTTGCAATGACGTGGATGGAGCAAGACAGTAGTATCTTCAGAAAAATAGGGCAGGCGGATAAAGACAAGTACCAAGTGATTTCACTCATGTGTGGAGTATAACAACAAAGAAAAACTGAAGTAAAAAAACAGCAGCTGACTCACAGAACCCGAGAGTTGACTAAAATTAACCAAAGGAAAAAGGACTGGGCAGGGTGAGTCTGAAGGGAGGGATAAGTGTGGGGAGAAAGAATGGGGGCATTAAGTTTTGCATGTATAATGCGCGGGGTCGGGTGTGCATGGGGAGTACTGTACAACACAGAGAAGACTAGTAGAGATCGTATAGCATCTTACTACTCACTGATGGACAGTGACTGTAACAGGGACTTTTGGGGGGGACATGGTGAAGGGGTCTACATCATCCAACTACGCTGATCGACAGTGACTGAAGAGGTTTTTCGGGGGGACTTGGTGAAGGGGGGAGCATAGTAAACATAATGTTCTTCACGTGATTGTAGATTAATGATAAAAAATATTCTTTAAGTGAAATAAGTGCACAGCTCTGAATCATCAGAATAAAAGATCAGGCACTGAGTGCTGCAAACAAAAGACACAGGGATAAAAGAAGGGATGAAAACTAAGACACCTACGTGCTTACTTACAGGAGACTCACTTGAGATCCAAGGACACAGACAAACTACAAGCCGAAGGTGTGTGGACAAGTACCGTACACGAGTGAAACGGAAAATCAAACAATCAAGCAAATGGATTCTGTTTGAGTCCCCAGAGACAGTCAGCAGAAAATAGCCATATCTGGCCACCGTGAATTCTTTTTGTTTGGTTTCAACAGTTCCCAGCCATAGATTTAGTGGTGCAGCAACATACTTCTCATTTTCTCTGACCTCAACAACTGAGTTGCTGTAATAATAAGCATCTGGGCCTTTGAAATCAGTGGATTTTATGATGTTTACGAATGTGAAAATCTAATAACCACCTAAAGAGGGAAGTTTGGACACTCAAATAAACACGTCCCTCCACAATACACTCTTCGCTCCCAACTGCTCCTGTCTAGAAATTGGTGTTCCTTTTTATTTGAACCTCCGTCCTATCGGCGGTGATCACGCTGATGTCCTTCAAACATGGTGGTGAGCAAAGCAACAAGTTTACTTTTCTGTCGACAAGAGGCCCAGAGGAATGATACTTGAGATCTTCAGGGAGCACTTAGTCAATGAATGTGGCTAAATACAGACAGCAAGTTAGAAGGAGATGAAAGAGGACAGAGGATAGAGACACGGGTTCAAGCCCCAGCACAACCATTTCCTGGTTTTGTAGGTACACGCGGCCGACTCGAACTGCAAGTGTCTCGGTGAACCCAGTGCTCCCTCTGCAGCCTAGATACTTTGCAGGATTGTGGGGAGCATAGTGTAGGAAAGTGATATTGGGAATATGGTTAACTGTTCTGTACACATGGACAGATGGACAGACAAAAAGATGATTGATTGAGTGATTGATAAATAGATAGACAGACAGATACATAGATATAGGTACATATCGATTAACACAAAGCTACTGCTCATAACAAGAGAGCAATGGTGAAAGCACATAGCAAATCTACAAACAAAAAAGAAGAATGAAATCCAGTTTAAGAAGTGCAGTAAGCCGCCATAAGAAGAAAACAAATCCTATCATTTGCAATAACGTGGATGGAGCTAGAGGGTATTATGCTCAGTCAAACAGGCCAGGCGGAGAAATACATGTACCAAATGATTTCACTCATGTGTGGAGTATGATAACAAAGAAAAACTGAAGGAAAAGACAGCAGCAGACTCACAGAACCCGAGAGTGGACTAACAGTTACCAAAGAGAAAGGGACTGGGTAGGGTTTGTGGGAAGGGAGTAATAAGTGCGGGGAAAAAGAATGGGGGCATTAGGATTATCATGTATAATGTGTAGGGTGGGGTGTCATGGGTAGGGCTGTTCAACACAGAGAAGACATGTAGTGATTCTACAGCATCTTAGTACATGCTGACGGACAGGGACTGTAACTGGGAATTGGGGTGACTTGGTGAAGAGGGTAGACAGAATAACATAATTTTGTGCATGTGATTGCATATTAATGATAACAAAAAGAATTTAAAAGTGCAGTAAGAGCACAGCTCTCAAATATCAGAATAAAAGTACAGCCTTTGAGTGCTCTAATCAAAAGACACAGGGTTTGAAGAACTGATGAAAACTCAAGACCACCTACGTGCTCCCTTACTGGAGACTCACTTGAGATCCAAGGACACAGACAAACTACAAGCTGAAGGGGCGGGGACAGGTCCCCTACACAAGTGAAACTGAGAAACAAAGAAAGAAATGGATTCTCTTTTGGACCCCAGAGAGAGTCAGTAGAAAATAGCCCTGTCTAGCCACCGTGAATTCATTTTGTCTGGTTTCAGCAGTAATCAGGCATAGATTTAGTGGTGCAGCAACTTCCTTCTCATTTCCTCTCACCTCAGCAAATGAATTGCTGTAATAATATGCGTCTGGACATTTATAATCATTGCTTTTTATGATGTTCACGAATGTAAAGAAGTAATAACCGCCTAAAGAGGGAAGTTTGGACACTCAAATAATCACTTCACTAAACAACGCACTCTTTGTTCCCAACTGCTCCTGTCCAGAAATAGGTGTTAATTCATATTTGTCCCTCCACATATCAGCAGTGATCACGCCAATGTCCCTCAAACATGGTGGTGTGCAAAGGGCCAAGTACACATTTCTGTCGACAACAGGCCAAGACGAAGGATACTCGTGGTCTTCAGGGATCACTTACTCACTGAATGTGGCTAAATAAAGTCAACAAGTGAGGAGGAAGTATAAGAGGACAGAGGACAAAGATACGGGTTCAAGTCCTTTCACCTCCATTTACTGGTTTTGTAAGCACACTCTGCTGACTCTACCTGAAAGCGTATCGGTGAACACAGTGCTCTCCTTATGGCTTAGTTACCTTGCAAGATTTCTGGAAGCATAATGTAGGGAAGAGACATAGGCTATGTTGTTAACTGTTCTGTACATAAGGATAGATGGGCAGACAAAAAGATGATTGTTTCATAGATAGATAGGTAGACAGACGACAGGTGAACGATAGATAGATAGGTACGTAGATTAATAGATGATAGACATCATAGATAGATGATAGGAAGATAGATAGATAGATACATAGATAGATACATAGATACATAGATATATACATACATAGATACATAGATAGACAGACAGACCTTTAGATAGATAGATACAGATACATATCTATTGACACAAAGCTATTGTTCATAACCAGGAGTTGAATGGTGAATAACATAGCTAAACTACAAACAAAAAGGAAGAATGAAATCCAGTTTAAAAAGTGCAGTAAGCAGCCTTAAGAAGAAAACAAATACTACCATTTGCAATGACGTGGATGGAGCAAGACAGTAGTATCTTCAGAAAAATAGGGCAGGCGGATAAAGACAAGTACCAAGTGATTTCACTCATGTGTGGAGTATAACAACAAAGAAAAACTGAAGTAAAAAAAACAGCAGCTGACTCACAGAACCCGAGAGTTGACTAAAATTAACCAAAGGAAAAAGGACTGGGCAGGGTGAGTCTGAAGGGAGGGATAAGTGTGGGGAGAAAGAATGGGGGCATTAAGTTTTGCATGTATAATGCGCGGGGTCGGGTGTGCATGGGGAGTACTGTAAAACACAGAGAAGACTAGTAGAGATCGTATAGCATCTTACTACTCACTGATGGACAGTGACTGTAACAGGGACTTTTGTGGGGGACATGGTGAAGGGGTCTACATCATCCAACTACGCTGATCGACAGTGACTGAAGAGGTTTTTCGGGGGGACTTGGTGAAGGGGGGAGCATAGTAAACATAATGTTCTTCACGTGATTGTAGATTAATGATAAAAAATATTCTTTAAGTGAAATAAGTGCACAGCTCTGAATCATCAGAATAAAAGATCAGGCACTGAGTGCTGCAAACAAAAGACACAGGGATAAAAGAAGGGATGAAAACTAAGACACCTACGTGCTTACTTACGGGAGACTCACTTGAGATCCAAGGACACAGACAAACTACAAGCCGAAGGTGTGTGGACAAGTACCCTACACGAGTGAAACGGAAAATCAAACAATCAAGCAAATGGATTCTGTTTGAGTCCCCAGAGACAGTCAGCAGAAAATAGCCGTATCTGGCCACCGTGAATTCTTTTTGTTTGGTTTCAACAGTTCCCAGCCATAGATTTAGTGGTGCAGCAACATACTTCTCATTTTCTCTGACCTCAACAACTGAGTTGCTGTAATAATAAGCATCTGGGCCTTTGAAATCAGTGGATTTTATGATGTTTACGAATGTGAAAATCTAATAACCACCTAAAGAGGGAAGTTTGGACACTCAAATAAACACGTCCCTCCACAATACACTCTTCGCTCCCAACTGCTCCTGTCTAGAAATTGGTGTTCCTTTTTATTTGAACCTCCGTCCTATCGGCGGTGATCACGCTGATGTCCTTCAAACATGGTGGTGAGCAAAGCAACAAGTTTACTTTTCTGTCGACAACAGGCCCAGAGGAATGATACTTGAGATCTTCAGGGAGCACTTAGTCAATGAATGTGGCTAAATACAGACAGCAAGTTAGAAGGAGATGAAAGAGGACAGAGGATAGAGACACGGGTTCAAGCCCCAGCACAACCATTTCCTGGTTTTGTAGGTACACGCGGCCGACTCGAACTGCAAGTGTCTCGGTGAACCCAGTGCTCCCTCTGCAGCCTAGATACTTTGCAGGATTGTGGGGAGCATAGTGTAGGAAAGTGATATTGGGAATATGGTTAACTGTTCTGTACACATGGACAGATGGACAGACAAAAAGATGATTGATTGAGTGATTGATAAATAGATAGACAGACAGATACATAGATATAGGTACATATCGATTAACACAAAGCTACTGCTCATAACAAGAGAGCAATGGTGAAAGCACATAGCAAATCTACAAACAAAAAAGAAGAATGAAATCCAGTTTAAGAAGTGCAGTAAGCCGCCATAAGAAGAAAACAAATCCTATCATTTGCAATAACGTGGATGGAGCTAGAGGGTATTATGCTCAGTCAAACAGGCCAGGCGGAGAAATACATGTACCAAATGATTTCACTCATGTGTGGAGTATGATAACAAAGAAAAACTGAAGGAAAAGACAGCAGCAGACTCACAGAACCCGAGAGTGGACTAACAGTTACCAAAGAGAAAGGGACTGGGTAGGGTTTGTGGGAAGGGAGTAATAAGTGCGGGGAAAAAGAATGGGGGCATTAGGATTATCATGTATAATGTGTAGGGTGGGGTGTCATGGGTAGGGCTGTTCAACACAGAGAAGACATGTAGTGATTCTACAGCATCTTAGTACATGCTGACGGAGAGCGGCTATAACTGGGATTTGGGGTGACTTGGTGAAGAGGGTAGACAGAATAACATAATTTTGTGCATGTGATTGCATATTAATGATAACAAAAAGAATTTAAAAGTGCAGTAAGAGCACAGCTCTCAAATATCAGAATAAAAGTACAGCCTTTGAGTGCTCTAATCAAAAGACACAGGGTTTGAAGAACTGATGAAAACTCAAGACCACCTACGTGCTCCCTTACTGGAGACTCACTTGAGATCCAAGGACACAGACAAACTACAAGCTGAAGGGGCGGGGACAGGTCCCCTACACAAGTGAAACTGAGAAACAAAGAAAGAAATGGATTCTCTTTTGGACCCCAGAGAGAGTCAGTAGAAAATAGCCCTATCTAGCCACCGTGAATTCATTTTGTCTGGTTTCAGCAGTGCTCAGGCATAGATTTAGTGGTGCAGCAACTTCCTTCTCATTTCCTCTCACCTCAGCAAATGAATTGCTGTAATAATATGCGTCTGGACATTTATAATCATTGCTTTTTATGATGTTCACGAATGTAAAGAAGTAATAACCGCCTAAAGAGGGAAGTTTGGACACTCAAATAATCACTTCACTAAACAACGCACTCTTTGTTCCCAACTGCTCCTGTCCAGAAATAGGTGTTAATTCATATTTGTCCCTCCACATATCAGCAGTGATCACGCCAATGTCCCTCAAACATGGTGGTGTGCAAAGGGCCAAGTACACATTTCTGTCGACAACAGGCCAAGACGAAGGATACTCGTGGTCTTCAGGGATCACTTACTCACTGAATGTGGCTAAATAAAGTCAACAAGTGAGGAGGAAGTATAAGAGGACAGAGGACAAAGATACGGGTTCAAGTCCTTTCACCTCCATTTACTGGTTTTGTAAGCACACTCTGCTGACTCTACCTGAAAGCGTATCGGTGAACACAGTGCTCTCCTTATGGCTTAGTTACCTTGCAAGATTTCTGGAAGCATAATGTAGGGAAGAGACATAGGCTATGTTGTTAACTGTTCTGTACATAAGGATAGATGGGCAGACAAAAAGATGATTGTTTCATAGATAGATAGGTAGACAGACGACAGGTGAACGATAGATAGATAGGTACGTAGATTAATAGATGATAGACATCATAGATAGATGATAGGAAGATAGATAGATAGATACATAGATAGATACATAGATACATAGATATATACATACATAGATACATAGATAGACAGACAGACCTTTAGATAGATAGATACAGATACATATCTATTGACACAAAGCTATTGTTCATAACCAGGAGTTGAATGGTGAATAACATAGCTAAACTACAAACAAAAAGGAAGAATGAAATCCAGTTTAAAAAGTGCAGTAAGCAGCCTTAAGAAGAAAACAAATACTACCATTTGCAATGACGTGGATGGAGCAAGACAGTAGTATCTTCAGAAAAATAGGGCAGGCGGATAAAGACAAGTACCAAGTGATTTCACTCATGTGTGGAGTATAACAACAAAGAAAAACTGAAGTAAAAAAACAGCAGCTGACTCACAGAACCCGAGAGTTGACTAAAATTAACCAAAGGAAAAAGGACTGGGCAGGGTGAGTCTGAAGGGAGGGATAAGTGTGGGGAGAAAGAATGGGGGCATTAAGTTTTGCATGTATAATGCGCGGGGTCGGGTGTGCATGGGGAGTACTGTACAACACAGAGAAGACTAGTAGAGATCGTATAGCATCTTACTACTCACTGATGGACAGTGACTGTAACAGGGACTTTTGTGGGGGACATGGTGAAGGGGTCTACATCATCCAACTACGCTGATCGACAGTGACTGAAGAGGTTTTTCGGGGGGACTTGGTGAAGGGGGGAGCATAGTAAACATAATGTTCTTCACGTGATTGTAGATTAATGATAAAAAATATTCTTTAAGT
The DNA here is from genome assembly GCF_030020395.1 of Manis pentadactyla. Classification (NCBI taxonomy): domain Eukaryota; kingdom Metazoa; phylum Chordata; class Mammalia; order Pholidota; family Manidae; genus Manis; species Manis pentadactyla. The sequence goes on along the minus strand of NC_080031.1, from coordinate 42,323,125 downwards.
GAAATAAGTGCACAGCTCTGAATCATCAGAATAAAAGATCAGGCACTGAGTGCTGCAAACAAAAGACACAGGGATAAAAGAAGGGATGAAAACTAAGACACCTACGTGCTTACTTACGGGAGACTCACTTGAGATCCAAGGACACAGACAAACTACAAGCCGAAGGTGTGTGGACAAGTACCCTACACGAGTGAAACGGAAAATCAAACAATCAAGCAAATGGATTCTGTTTGAGTCCCCAGAGACAGTCAGCAGAAAATAGCCGTATCTGGCCACCGTGAATTCTTTTTGTTTGGTTTCAACAGTTCCCAGCCATAGATTTAGTGGTGCAGCAACATACTTCTCATTTTCTCTGACCTCAACAACTGAGTTGCTGTAATAATAAGCATCTGGGCCTTTGAAATCAGTGGATTTTATGATGTTTACGAATGTGAAAATCTAATAACCACCTAAAGAGGGAAGTTTGGACACTCAAATAAACACGTCCCTCCACAATACACTCTTCGCTCCCAACTGCTCCTGTCTAGAAATTGGTGTTCCTTTTTATTTGAACCTCCGTCCTATCGGCGGTGATCACGCTGATGTCCTTCAAACATGGTGGTGAGCAAAGCAACAAGTTTACTTTTCTGTCGACAACAGGCCCAGAGGAATGATACTTGAGATCTTCAGGGAGCACTTAGTCAATGAATGTGGCTAAATACAGACAGCAAGTTAGAAGGAGATGAAAGAGGACAGAGGATAGAGACACGGGTTCAAGCCCCAGCACAACCATTTCCTGGTTTTGTAGGTACACGCGGCCGACTCGAACTGCAAGTGTCTCGGTGAACCCAGTGCTCCCTCTGCAGCCTAGATACTTTGCAGGATTGTGGGGAGCATAGTGTAGGAAAGTGATATTGGGAATATGGTTAACTGTTCTGTACACATGGACAGATGGACAGACAAAAAGATGATTGATTGAGTGATTGATAAATAAATAGACAGACAGATACATAGATATAGGTACATATCGATTAACACAAAGCTACTGCTCATAACAAGAGAGCAATGGTGAAAGCACATAGCAAATCTACAAACAAAAAAGAAGAATGAAATCCAGTTTAAGAAGTGCAGTAAGCCGCCATAAGAAGAAAACAAATCCTATCATTTGCAATAACGTGGATGGAGCTAGAGGGTATTATGCTCAGTCAAACAGGCCAGGCGGAGAAATACATGTACCAAATGATTTCACTCATGTGTGGAGTATGATAACAAAGAAAAACTGAAGGAAAAGACAGCAGCAGACTCACAGAACCCGAGAGTGGACTAACAGTTACCAAAGAGAAAGGGACTGGGTAGGGTTTGTGGGAAGGGAGTAATAAGTGCGGGGAAAAAGAATGGGGGCATTAGGATTATCATGTATAATGTGTAGGGTGGGGTGTCATGGGTAGGGCTGTTCAACACAGAGAAGACATGTAGTGATTCTACAGCATCTTAGTACATGCTGACGGAGAGCGGCTATAACTGGGATTTGGGGTGACTTGGTGAAGAGGGTAGACAGAATAACATAATTTTGTGCATGTGATTGCATATTAATGATAACAAAAAGAATTTAAAAGTGCAGTAAGAGCACAGCTCTCAAATATCAGAATAAAAGTACAGCCTTTGAGTGCTCTAATCAAAAGACACAGGGTTTGAAGAACTGATGAAAACTCAAGACCACCTACGTGCTCCCTTACTGGAGACTCACTTGAGATCCAAGGACACAGACAAACTACAAGCTGAAGGGGCGGGGACAGGTCCCCTACACAAGTGAAACTGAGAAACAAAGAAAGAAATGGATTCTCTTTTGGACCCCAGAGAGAGTCAGTAGAAAATAGCCCTATCTAGCCACCGTGAATTCATTTTGTCTGGTTTCAGCAGTGCTCAGGCATAGATTTAGTGGTGCAGCAACTTCCTTCTCATTTCCTCTCACCTCAGCAAATGAATTGCTGTAATAATATGCGTCTGGACATTTATAATCATTGCTTTTTATGATGTTCACGAATGTAAAGAAGTAATAACCGCCTAAAGAGGGAAGTTTGGACACTCAAATAATCACTTCACTAAACAACGCACTCTTTGTTCCCAACTGCTCCTGTCCAGAAATAGGTGTTAATTCATATTTGTCCCTCCACATATCAGCAGTGATCACGCCAATGTCCCTCAAACATGGTGGTGTGCAAAGGGCCAAGTACACATTTCTGACGACAACAGGCCAAGACGAAGGATACTCGTGGTCTTCAGGGATCACTTACTCACTGAATGTGGCTAAATAAAGTCAACAAGTGAGGAGGAAGTATAAGAGGACAGAGGACAAAGATACGGGTTCAAGTCCTTTCACCTCCATTTACTGGTTTTGTAAGCACACTCTGCTGACTCTACCTGAAAGCGTATCGGTGAACACAGTGCTCTCCTTATGGCTTAGTTACCTTGCAAGATTTCTGGAAGCATAATGTAGGGAAGAGACATAGGCTATGTTGTTAACTGTTCTGTACATAAGGATAGATGGGCAGACAAAAAGATGATTGTTTCATAGATAGATAGGTAGACAGACGACAGGTGAACGATAGATAGATAGGTACGTAGATTAATAGATGATAGACATCATAGATAGATGATAGGAAGATAGATAGATAGATACATAGATAGATACATAGATACATAGATATATACATACATAGATACATAGATAGACAGACAGACCTTTAGATAGATAGATACAGATACATATCTATTGACACAAAGCTATTGTTCATAACCAGGAGTTGAATGGTGAATAACATAGCTAAACTACAAACAAAAAGGAAGAATGAAATCCAGTTTAAAAAGTGCAGTAAGCAGCCTTAAGAAGAAAACAAATACTACCATTTGCAATGACGTGGATGGAGCAAGACAGTAGTATCTTCAGAAAAATAGGGCAGGCGGATAAAGACAAGTACCAAGTGATTTCACTCATGTGTGGAGTATAACAACAAAGAAAAACTGAAGTAAAAAAACAGCAGCTGACTCACAGAACCCGAGAGTTGACTAAAATTAACCAAAGGAAAAAGGACTGGGCAGGGTGAGTCTGAAGGGAGGGATAAGTGTGGGGAGAAAGAATGGGGGCATTAAGTTTTGCATGTATAATGCGCGGGGTCGGGTGTGCATGGGGAGTACTGTACAACACAGAGAAGACTAGTAGAGATCGTATAGCATCTTACTACTCACTGATGGACAGTGACTGTAACAGGGACTTTTGGGGGGGACATGGTGAAGGGGTCTACATCATCGAGCTACGCTGATCGACAGTGACTGAAGAGGTTTTTCGGGGGGACTTGGTGAAGGGGGGAGCATAGTAAACATAATGTTCTTCACGTGATTGTAGATTAATGATAAAAAATATTCTTTAAGTGAAATAAGTGCACAGCTCTGAATCATCAGAATAAAAGATCAGGCACTGAGTGCTGCAAACAAAAGACACAGGGATAAAAGAAGGGATGAAAACTAAGACACCTACGTGCTTACTTACGGGAGACTCACTTGAGATCCAAGGACACAGACAAACTACAAGCCGAAGGTGTGTGGACAAGTACCCTACACGAGTGAAACGGAAAATCAAACAATCAAGCAAATGGATTCTGTTTGAGTCCCCAGAGACAGTCAGCAGAAAATAGCCGTATCTGGCCACCGTGAATTCTTTTTGTTTGGTTTCAACAGTTCCCAGCCATAGATTTAGTGGTGCAGCAACATACTTCTCATTTTCTCTGACCTCAACAACTGAGTTGCTGTAATAATAAGCATCTGGGCCTTTGAAATCAGTGGATTTTATGATGTTTACGAATGTGAAAATCTAATAACCACCTAAAGAGGGAAGTTTGGACACTCAAATAAACACGTCACTCCACAATACACTCTTCGCTCCCAACTGCTCCTGTCTAGAAATTGGTGTTCCTTTTTATTTGAACCTCCGTCCTATCGGCGGTGATCACGCTGATGTCCTTCAAACATGGTGGTGAGCAAAGCAACAAGTTTACTTTTCTGTCGACAACAGGCCCAGAGGAATGATACTTGAGATCTTCAGGGAGCACTTAGTCAATGAATGTGGCTAAATACAGACAGCAAGTTAGAAGGAGATGAAAGAGGACAGAGGATAGAGACACGGGTTCAAGCCCCAGCACAACCATTTCCTGGTTTTGTAGGTACACGCGGCCGACTCGAACTGCAAGTGTCTCGGTGAACCCAGTGCTCCCTCTGCAGCCTAGATACTTTGCAGGATTGTGGGGAGCATAGTGTAGGAAAGTGATATTGGGAATATGGTTAACTGTTCTGTACACATGGACAGATGGACAGACAAAAAGATGATTGATTGAGTGATTGATAAATAGATAGACAGACAGATACATAGATATAGGTACATATCGATTAACACAAAGCTACTGCTCATAACAAGAGAGCAATGGTGAAAGCACATAGCAAATCTACAAACAAAAAAGAAGAATGAAATCCAGTTTAAAAAGTGCAGTAAGCCGCCATAAGAAGAAAACAAATCCTATCATTTGCAATAACGTGGATGGAGCTAGAGGGTATTATGCTCAGTCAAACAGGCCAGGCGGAGAAATACATGTACCAAATGATTTCACTCATGTGTGGAGTATGATAACAAAGAAAAACTGAAGGAAAAGACAGCAGCAGACTCACAGAACCCGAGAGTGGACTAACAGTTACCAAAGAGAAAGGGACTGGGTAGGGTTTGTGGGAAGGGAGTAATAAGTGCGGGGAAAAAGAATGGGGGCATTAGGATTATCATGTATAATGTGTAGGGTGGGGTGTCATGGGTAGGGCTGTTCAACACAGAGAAGACATGTAGTGATTCTACAGCATCTTAGTACATGCTGACGGAGAGCGGCTATAACTGGGATTTGGGGTGACTTGGTGAAGAGGGTAGACAGAATAACATAATTTTGTGCATGTGATTGCATATTAATGATAACAAAAAGAATTTAAAAGTGCAGTAAGAGCACAGCTCTCAAATATCAGAATAAAAGTACAGCCTTTGAGTGCTCTAATCAAAAGACACAGGGTTTGAAGAACTGATGAAAACTCAAGACCACCTACGTGCTCCCTTACTGGAGACTCACTTGAGATCCAAGGACACAGACAAACTACAAGCTGAAGGGGCGGGGACAGGTCCCCTACACAAGTGAAACTGAGAAACAAAGAAAGAAATGGATTCTCTTTTGGACCCCAGAGAGAGTCAGTAGAAAATAGCCCTATCTAGCCACCGTGAATTCATTTTGTCTGGTTTCAGCAGTGCTCAGGCATAGATTTAGTGGTGCAGCAACTTCCTTCTCATTTCCTCTCACCTCAGCAAATGAATTGCTGTAATAATATGCGTCTGGACATTTATAATCATTGCTTTTTATGATGTTCACGAATGTAAAGAAGTAATAACCGCCTAAAGAGGGAAGTTTGGACACTCAAATAATCACTTCACTAAACAACGCACTCTTTGTTCCCAACTGCTCCTGTCCAGAAATAGGTGTTAATTCATATTTGTCCCTCCACATATCAGCAGTGATCACGCCAATGTCCCTCAAACATGGTGGTGTGCAAAGGGCCAAGTACACATTTCTGACGACAACAGGCCAAGACGAAGGATACTCGTGGTCTTCAGGGATCACTTACTCACTGAATGTGGCTAAATAAAGTCAACAAGTGAGGAGGAAGTATAAGAGGACAGAGGACAAAGATACGGGTTCAAGTCCTTTCACCTCCATTTACTGGTTTTGTAAGCACACTCTGCTGACTCTACCTGAAAGCGTATCGGTGAACACAGTGCTCTCCTTATGGCTTAGTTACCTTGCAAGATTTCTGGAAGCATAATGTAGGGAAGAGACATAGGCTATGTTGTTAACTGTTCTGTACATAAGGATAGATGGGCAGACAAAAAGATGATTGTTTCATAGATAGATAGGTAGACAGACGACAGGTGAACGATAGATAGATAGGTACGTAGATTAATAGATGATAGACATCATAGATAGATGATAGGAAGATAGATAGATAGATACATAGATAGATACATAGATACATAGATATATACATACATAGATACATAGATAGACAGACAGACCTTTAGATAGATAGATACAGATACATATCTATTGACACAAAGCTATTGTTCATAACCAGGAGTTGAATGGTGAATAACATAGCTAAACTACAAACAAAAAGGAAGAATGAAATCCAGTTTAAAAAGTGCAGTAAGCAGCCTTAAGAAGAAAACAAATACTACCATTTGCAATGACGTGGATGGAGCAAGACAGTAGTATCTTCAGAAAAATAGGGCAGGCGGATAAAGACAAGTACCAAGTGATTTCACTCATGTGTGGAGTATAACAACAAAGAAAAACTGAAGTAAAAAAACAGCAGCTGACTCACAGAACCCGAGAGTTGACTAAAATTAACCAAAGGAAAAAGGACTGGGCAGGGTGAGTCTGAAGGGAGGGATAAGTGTGGGGAGAAAGAATGGGGGCATTAAGTTTTGCATGTATAATGCGCGGGGTCGGGTGTGCATGGGGAGTACTGTACAACACAGAGAAGACTAGTAGAGATCGTATAGCATCTTACTACTCACTGATGGACAGTGACTGTAACAGGGACTTTTGGGGGGGACATGGTGAAGGGGTCTACATCATCGAGCTACGCTGATCGACAGTGACTGAAGAGGTTTTTCGGGGGGACTTGGTGAAGGGGGGAGCATAGTAAACATAATGTTCTTCACGTGATTGTAGATTAATGATAAAAAATATTCTTTAAGTGAAATAAGTGCACAGCTCTGAATCATCAGAATAAAAGATCAGGCACTGAGTGCTGCAAACAAAAGACACAGGGATAAAAGAAGGGATGAAAACTAAGACACCTACGTGCTTACTTACGGGAGACTCACTTGAGATCCAAGGACACAGACAAACTACAAGCCGAAGGTGTGTGGACAAGTACCCTACACGAGTGAAACGGAAAATCAAACAATCAAGCAAATGGATTCTGTTTGAGTCCCCAGAGACAGTCAGCAGAAAATAGCCGTATCTGGCCACCGTGAATTCTTTTTGTTTGGTTTCAACAGTTCCCAGCCATAGATTTAGTGGTGCAGCAACATACTTCTCATTTTCTCTGACCTCAACAACTGAGTTGCTGTAATAATAAGCATCTGGGCCTTTGAAATCAGTGGATTTTATGATGTTTACGAATGTGAAAATCTAATAACCACCTAAAGAGGGAAGTTTGGACACTCAAATAAACACGTCACTCCACAATACACTCTTCGCTCCCAACTGCTCCTGTCTAGAAATTGGTGTTCCTTTTTATTTGAACCTCCGTCCTATCGGCGGTGATCACGCTGATGTCCTTCAAACATGGTGGTGAGCAAAGCAACAAGTTTACTTTTCTGTCGACAACAGGCCCAGAGGAATGATACTTGAGATCTTCAGGGAGCACTTAGTCAATGAATGTGGCTAAATACAGACAGCAAGTTAGAAGGAGATGAAAGAGGACAGAGGATAGAGACACGGGTTCAAGCCCCAGCACAACCATTTCCTGGTTTTGTAGGTACACGCGGCCGACTCGAACTGCAAGTGTCTCGGTGAACCCAGTGCTCCCTCTGCAGCCTAGATACTTTGCAGGATTGTGGGGAGCATAGTGTAGGAAAGTGATATTGGGAATATGGTTAACTGTTCTGTACACATGGACAGATGGACAGACAAAAAGATGATTGATTGAGTGATTGATAAATAGATAGACAGACAGATACATAGATATAGGTACATATCGATTAACACAAAGCTACTGCTCATAACAAGAGAGCAATGGTGAAAGCACATAGCAAATCTACAAACAAAAAAGAAGAATGAAATCCAGTTTAAAAAGTGCAGTAAGCCGCCATAAGAAGAAAACAAATCCTATCATTTGCAATAACGTGGATGGAGCTAGAGGGTATTATGCTCAGTCAAACAGGCCAGGCGGAGAAATACATGTACCAAATGATTTCACTCATGTGTGGAGTATGATAACAAAGAAAAACTGAAGGAAAAGACAGCAGCAGACTCACAGAACCCGAGAGTGGACTAACAGTTACCAAAGAGAAAGGGACTGGGTAGGGTTTGTGGGAAGGGAGTAATAAGTGCGGGGAAAAAGAATGGGGGCATTAGGATTATCATGTATAATGTGTAGGGTGGGGTGTCATGGGTAGGGCTGTTCAACACAGAGAAGACATGTAGTGATTCTACAGCATCTTAGTACATGCTGACGGAGAGCGGCTATAACTGGGATTTGGGGTGACTTGGTGAAGAGGGTAGACAGAATAACATAATTTTGTGCATGTGATTGCATATTAATGATAACAAAAAGAATTTAAAAGTGCAGTAAGAGCACAGCTCTCAAATATCAGAATAAAAGTACAGCCTTTGAGTGCTCTAATCAAAAGACACAGGGTTTGAAGAACTGATGAAAACTCAAGACCACCTACGTGCTCCCTTACTGGAGACTCACTTGAGATCCAAGGACACAGACAAACTACAAGCTGAAGGGGCGGGGACAGGTCCCCTACACAAGTGAAACTGAGAAACAAAGAACGAAATGGATTCTCTTTTGGACCCCAGAGAGAGTCAGTAGAAAATAGCCCTATCTAGCCACCGTGAATTCATTTTGTCTGGTTTCAGCAGTGCTCAGGCATAGATTTAGTGGTGCAGCAACTTCCTTCTCATTTCCTCTCACCTCAGCAAATGAATTGCTGTAATAATATGCGTCTGGACATTTATAATCATTGCTTTTTATGATGTTCACGAATGTAAAGAAGTAATAACCGCCTAAAGAGGGAAGTTTGGACACTCAAATAATCACTTCACTAAACAACGCACTCTTTGTTCCCAACTGCTCCTGTCCAGAAATAGGTGTTAATTCATATTTGTCCCTCCACATATCAGCAGTGATCACGCCAATGTCCCTCAAACATGGTGGTGTGCAAAGGGCCAAGTACACATTTCTGTCGACAACAGGCCAAGACGAAGGATACTCGTGGTCTTCAGGGATCACTTACTCACTGAATGTGGCTAAATAAAGTCAACAAGTGAGGAGGAAGTATAAGAGGACAGAGGACAAAGATACGGGTTCAAGTCCTTTCACCTCCATTTACTGGTTTTGTAAGCACACTCTGCTGACTCTACCTGAAAGCGTATCGGTGAACACAGTGCTCTCCTTATGGCTTAGTTACCTTGCAAGATTTCTGGAAGCATAATGTAGGGAAGAGACATAGGCTATGTTGTTAACTGTTCTGTACATAAGGATAGATGGGCAGACAAAAAGATGATTGTTTCATAGATAGATAGGTAGACAGACGACAGGTGAACGATAGATAGATAGGTACGTAGATTAATAGATGATAGACATCATAGATAGATGATAGGAAGATAGATAGATAGATACATAGATAGATACATAGATACATAGATATATACATACATAGATACATAGATAGACAGACAGACCTTTAGATAGATAGATACAGATACATATCTATTGACACAAAGCTATTGTTCATAACCAGGAGTTGAATGGTGAATAACATAGCTAAACTACAAACAAAAAGGAAGAATGAAATCCAGTTTAAAAAGTGCAGTAAGCAGCCTTAAGAAGAAAACAAATACTACCATTTGCAATGACGTGGATGGAGCAAGACAGTAGTATCTTCAGAAAAATAGGGCAGGCGGATAAAGACAAGTACCAAGTGATTTCACTCATGTGTGGAGTATAACAACAAAGAAAAACTGAAGTAAAAAAACAGCAGCTGACTCACAGAACCCGAGAGTTGACTAAAATTAACCAAAGGAAAAAGGACTGGGCAGGGTGAGTCTGAAGGGAGGGATAAGTGTGGGGAGAAAGAATGGGGGCATTAAGTTTTGCATGTATAATGCGCGGGGTCGGGTGTGCATGGGGAGTACTGTACAACACAGAGAAGACTAGTAGAGATCGTATAGCATCTTACTACTCACTGATGGACAGTGACTGTAACAGGGACTTTTGGGGGGGACATGGTGAAGGGGTCTACATCATCCAACTACGCTGATCGACAGTGACTGAAGAGGTTTTTCGGGGGGACTTGGTGAAGGGGGGAGCATAGTAAACATAATGTTCTTCACGTGATTGTAGATTAATGATAAAAAATATTCTTTAAGTGAAATAAGTGCACAGCTCTGAATCATCAGAATAAAAGATCAGGCACTGAGTGCTGCAAACAAAAGACACAGGGATAAAAGAAGGGATGAAAACTAAGACACCTACGTGCTTACTTACGGGAGACTCACTTGAGATCCAAGGACACAGACAAACTACAAGCCGAAGGTGTGTGGACAAGTACCCTACACGAGTGAAACGGAAAATCAAACAATCAAGCAAATGGATTCTGTTTGAGTCCCCAGAGACAGTCAGCAGAAAATAGCCGTATCTGGCCACCGTGAATTCTTTTTGTTTGGTTTCAACAGTTCCCAGCCATAGATTTAGTGGTGCAGCAACATACTTCTCATTTTCTCTGACCTCAACAACTGAGTTGCTGTAATAATAAGCATCTGGGCCTTTGAAATCAGTGGATTTTATGATGTTTACGAATGTGAAAATCTAATAACCACCTAAAGAGGGAAGTTTGGACACTCAAATAAACACGTCCCTCCACAATACACTCTTCGCTCCCAACTGCTCCTGTCTAGAAATTGGTGTTCCTTTTTATTTGAACCTCCGTCCTATCGGCGGTGATCACGCTGATGTCCTTCAAACATGGTGGTGAGCAAAGCAACAAGTTTACTTTTCTGTCGACAACAGGCCCAGAGGAATGATACTTGAGATCTTCAGGGAGCACTTAGTCAATGAATGTGGCTAAATACAGACAGCAAGTTAGAAGGAGATGAAAGAGGACAGAGGATAGAGACACGGGTTCAAGCCCCAGCACAACCATTTCCTGGTTTTGTAGGTACACGCGGCCGACTCGAACTGCAAGTGTCTCGGTGAACCCAGTGCTCCCTCTGCAGCCTAGATACTTTGCAGGATTGTGGGGAGCATAGTGTAGGAAAGTGATATTGGGAATATGGTTAACTGTTCTGTACACATGGACAGATGGACAGACAAAAAGATGATTGATTGAGTGATTGATAAATAGATAGACAGACAGATACATAGATATAGGTACATATCGATTAACACAAAGCTACTGCTCATAACAAGAGAGCAATGGTGAAAGCACATAGCAAATCTACAAACAAAAAAGAAGAATGAAATCCAGTTTAAAAAGTGCAGTAAGCCGCCATAAGAAGAAAACAAATCCTATCATTTGCAATAACGTGGATGGAGCTAGAGGGTATTATGCTCAGTCAAACAGGCCAGGCGGAGAAATACATGTACCAAATGATTTCACTCATGTGTGGAGTATGATAACAAAGAAAAACTGAAGGAAAAGACAGCAGCAGACTCACAGAACCCGAGAGTGGACTAACAGTTACCAAAGAGAAAGGGACTGGGTAGGGTTTGTGGGAAGGGAGTAATAAGTGCGGGGAAAAAGAATGGGGGCATTAGGATTATCATGTATAATGTGTAGGGTGGGGTGTCATGGGTAGGGCTGTTCAACACAGAGAAGACATGTAGTGATTCTACAGCATCTTAGTACATGCTGACGGAGAGCGGCTATAACTGGGATTTGGGGTGACTTGGTGAAGAGGGTAGACAGAATAACATAATTTTGTGCATGTGATTGCATATTAATGATAACAAAAAGAATTTAAAAGTGCAGTAAGAGCACAGCTCTCAAATATCAGAATAAAAGTACAGCCTTTGAGTGCTCTAATCAAAAGACACAGGGTTTGAAGAACTGATGAAAACTCAAGACCACCTACGTGCTCCCTTACTGGAGACTCACTTGAGATCCAAGGACACAGACAAACTACAAGCTGAAGGGGCGGGGACAGGTCCCCTACACAAGTGAAACTGAGAAACAAAGAAAGAAATGGATTCTCTTTTGGACCCCAGAGAGAGTCAGTAGAAAATAGCCCTATCTAGCCACCGTGAATTCATTTTGTCTGGTTTCAGCAGTGCTCAGGCATAGATTTAGTGGTGCAGCAACTTCCTTCTCATTTCCTCTCACCTCAGCAAATGAATTGCTGTAATAATATGCGTCTGGACATTTATAATCATTGCTTTTTATGATGTTCACGAATGTAAAGAAGTAATAACCGCCTAAAGAGGGAAGTTTGGACACTCAAATAATCACTTCACTAAACAACGCACTCTTTGTTCCCAACTGCTCCTGTCCAGAAATAGGTGTTAATTCATATTTGTCCCTCCACATATCAGCAGTGATCACGCCAATGTCCCTCAAACATGGTGGTGTGCAAAGGGCCAAGTACACATTTCTGTCGACAACAGGCCAAGACGAAGGATACTCGTGGTCTTCAGGGATCACTTACTCACTGAATGTGGCTAAATAAAGTCAACAAGTGAGGAGGAAGTATAAGAGGACAGAGGACAAAGATACGGGTTCAAGTCCTTTCACCTCCATTTACTGGTTTTGTAAGCACACTCTGCTGACTCTACCTGAAAGCGTATCGGTGAACACAGTGCTCTCCTTATGGCTTAGTTACATTGCAAGATTTCTGGAAGCATAATGTAGGGAAGAGACATAGGCTGTGTTGTTAACTGTTCTGTACATAAGGATAGATGGGCAGACAAAAAGATGATTGTTTCATAGATAGATAGGTAGACAGACGACAGGTGAACGATAGATAGATAGGTACGTAGATTAATAGATGATAGACATCATAGATAGATGATAGGAAGATAGATAGATAGATACATAGATAGATACATAGATACATAGATATATACATACATAGGTACATAGATAGACAGACAGACCTTTAGATAGATAGATACAGATACATATCTATTGACACAAAGCTATTGTTCATAACCAGGAGTTGAATGGTGAATAACATAGCTAAACTACAAACAAAAAGGAAGAATGAAATCCAGTTTAAAAAGTGCAGTAAGCAGCCTTAAGAAGAAAACAAATACTACCATTTGCAATGACGTGGATGGAGCAAGACAGTAGTATCTTCAGAAAAATAGGGCAGGCGGATAAAGACAAGTACCAAGTGATTTCACTCATGTGTGGAGTATAACAACAAAGAAAAACTGAAGTAAAAAAACAGCAGCTGACTCACAGAACCCGAGAGTTGACTAAAATTAACCAAAGGAAAAAGGACTGGGCAGGGTGAGTCTGAAGGGAGGGATAAGTGTGGGGAGAAAGAATGGGGGCATTAAGTTTTGCATGTATAATGCGCGGGGTCGGGTGTGCATGGGGAGTACTGTACAACACAGAGAAGACTAGTAGAGATCGTATAGCATCTTACTACTCACTGATGGACAGTGACTGTAACAGGGACTTTTGGGGGGGACATGGTGAAGGGGTCTACATCATCCAACTACGCTGATCGACAGTGACTGAAGAGGTTTTTCGGGGGGACTTGGTGAAGGGGGGAGCATAGTAAACATAATGTTCTTCACGTGATTGTAGATTAATGATAAAAAATATTCTTTAAGTGAAATAAGTGCACAGCTCTGAATCATCAGAATAAAAGATCAGGCACTGAGTGCTGCAAACAAAAGACACAGGGATAAAAGAAGGGATGAAAACTAAGACACCTACGTGCTTACTTACGGGAGACTCACTTGAGATCCAAGGACACAGACAAACTACAAGCCGAAGGTGTGTGGACAAGTACCGTACACGAGTGAAACGGAAAATCAAACAATCAAGCAAATGGATTCTGTTTGAGTCCCCAGAGACAGTCAGCAGAAAATAGCCATATCTGGCCACCGTGAATTCTTTTTGTTTGGTTTCAACAGTTCCCAGCCATAGATTTAGTGGTGCAGCAACATACTTCTCATTTTCTCTGACCTCAACAACTGAGTTGCTGTAATAATAAGCATCTGGGCGTTTGAAATCAGTGGATTTTATGATGTTTACGAATGTGAAAATCTAATAACCACCTAAAGAGGGAAGTTTGGACACTCAAATAAACACGTCCCTCCACAATACACTCTTCGCTCCCAACTGCTCCTGTCTAGAAATTGGTGTTCCTTTTTATTTGAACCTCCGTCCTATCGGCGGTGATCACGCTGATGTCCTTCAAACATGGTGGTGAGCAAAGCAACAAGTTTACTTTTCTGTCGACAACAGGCCCAGAGGAATGATACTTGAGATCTTCAGGGAGCACTTAGTCAATGAATGTGGCTAAATACAGACAGCAAGTTAGAAGGAGATGAAAGAGGACAGAGGATAGAGACACGGGTTCAAGCCCCAGCACAACCATTTCCTGGTTTTGTAGGTACACGCGGCCGACTCGAACTGCAAGTGTCTCGGTGAACCCAGTGCTCCCTCTGCAGCCTAGATACTTTGCAGGATTGTGGGGAGCATAGTGTAGGAAAGTGATATTGGGAATATGGTTAACTGTTCTGTACACATGGACAGATGGACAGACAAAAAGATGATTGATTGAGTGATTGATAAATAGATAGACAGACAGATACATAGATATAGGTACATATCGATTAACACAAAGCTACTGCTCATAACAAGAGAGCAATGGTGAAAGCACATAGCAAATCTACAAACAAAAAAGAAGAATGAAATCCAGTTTAAGAAGTGCAGTAAGCCGCCATAAGAAGAAAACAAATCCTATCATTTGCAATAACGTGGATGGAGCTAGAGGGTATTATGCTCAGTCAAACAGGCCAGGCGGAGAAATACATGTACCAAATGATTTCACTCATGTGTGGAGTATGATAACAAAGAAAAACTGAAGGAAAAGACAGCAGCAGACTCACAGAACCCGAGAGTGGACTAACAGTTACCAAAGAGAAAGGGACTGGGTAGGGTTTGTGGGAAGGGAGTAATAAGTGCGGGGAAAAAGAATGGGGGCATTAGGATTATCATGTATAATGTGTAGGGTGGGGTGTCATGGGTAGGGCTGTTCAACACAGAGAAGACATGTAGTGATTCTACAGCATCTTAGTACATGCTGACGGAGAGCGGCTATAACTGGGATTTGGGGTGACTTGGTGAAGAGGGTAGACAGAATAACATAATTTTGTGCATGTGATTGCATATTAATGATAACAAAAAGAATTTAAAAGTGCAGTAAGAGCACAGCTCTCAAATATCAGAATAAAAGTACAGCCTTTGAGTGCTCTAATCAAAAGACACAGGGTTTGAAGAACTGATGAAAACTCAAGACCACCTACGTGCTCCCTTACTGGAGACTCACTTGAGATCCAAGGACACAGACAAACTACAAGCTGAAGGGGCGGGGACAGGTCCCCTACACAAGTGAAACTGAGAAACAAAGAAAGAAATGGATTCTCTTTTGGACCCCAGAGAGAGTCAGTAGAAAATAGCCCTATCTAGCCACCGTGAATTCATTTTGTCTGGTTTCAGCAGTGCTCAGGCATAGATTTAGTGGTGCAGCAACTTCCTTCTCATTTCCTCTCACCTCAGCAAATGAATTGCTGTAATAATATGCGTCTGGACATTTATAATCATTGCTTTTTATGATGTTCACGAATGTAAAGAAGTAATAACCGCCTAAAGAGGGAAGTTTGGACACTCAAATAATCACTTCACTAAACAACGCACTCTTTGTTCCCAACTGCTCCTGTCCAGAAATAGGTGTTAATTCATATTTGTCCCTCCACATATCAGCAGTGATCACGCCAATGTCCCTCAAACATGGTGGTGTGCAAAGGGCCAAGTACACATTTCTGTCGACAACAGGCCAAGACGAAGGATACTCGTGGTCTTCAGGGATCACTTACTCACTGAATGTGGCTAAATAAAGTCAACAAGTGAGGAGGAAGTATAAGAGGACAGAGGACAAAGATACGGGTTCAAGTCCTTTCACCTCCATTTACTGGTTTTGTAAGCACACTCTGCTGACTCTACCTGAAAGCGTATCGGTGAACACAGTGCTCTCCTTATGGCTTAGTTACCTTGCAAGATTTCTGGAAGCATAATGTAGGGAAGAGACATAGGCTATGTTGTTAACTGTTCTGTACATAAGGATAGATGGGCAGACAAAAAGATGATTGTTTCATAGATAGATAGGTAGACAGACGACAGGTGAACGATAGATAGATAGGTACGTAGATTAATAGATGATAGACATCATAGATAGATGATAGGAAGATAGATAGATAGATACATAGATAGATACATAGATACATAGATATATACATACATAGATACATAGATAGACAGACAGACCTTTAGATAGATAGATACAGATACATATCTATTGACACAAAGCTATTGTTCATAACCAGGAGTTGAATGGTGAATAACATAGCTAAACTACAAACAAAAAGGAAGAATGAAATCCAGTTTAAAAAGTGCAGTAAGCAGCCTTAAGAAGAAAACAAATACTACCATTTGCAATGACGTGGATGGAGCAAGACAGTAGTATCTTCAGAAAAATAGGGCAGGCGGATAAAGACAAGTACCAAGTGATTTCACTCATGTGTGGAGTATAACAACAAAGAAAAACTGAAGTAAAAAAACAGCAGCTGACTCACAGAACCCGAGAGTTGACTAAAATTAACCAAAGGAAAAAGGACTGGGCAGGGTGAGTCTGAAGGGAGGGATAAGTGTGGGGAGAAAGAATGGGGGCATTAAGTTTTGCATGTATAATGCGCGGGGTCGGGTGTGCATGGGGAGTACTGTACAACACAGAGAAGACTAGTAGAGATCGTATAGCATCTTACTACTCACTGATGGACAGTGACTGTAACAGGGACTTTTGGGGGGGACATGGTGAAGGGGTCTACATCATCCAACTACGCTGATCGACAGTGACTGAAGAGGTTTTTCGGGGGGACTTGGTGAAGGGGGGAGCATAGTAAACATAATGTTCTTCACGTGATTGTAGATTAATGATAAAAAATATTCTTTAAGTGAAATAAGTGCACAGCTCTGAATCATCAGAATAAAAGATCAGGCACTGAGTGCTGCAAACAAAAGACACAGGGATAAAAGAAGGGATGAAAACTAAGACACCTACGTGCTTACTTACAGGAGACTCACTTGAGATCCAAGGACACAGACAAACTACAAGCCGAAGGTGTGTGGACAAGTACCGTACACGAGTGAAACGGAAAATCAAACAATCAAGCAAATGGATTCTGTTTGAGTCCCCAGAGACAGTCAGCAGAAAATAGCCATATCTGGCCACCGTGAATTCTTTTTGTTTGGTTTCAACAGTTCCCAGCCATAGATTTAGTGGTGCAGCAACATACTTCTCATTTTCTCTGACCTCAACAACTGAGTTGCTGTAATAATAAGCATCTGGGCCTTTGAAATCAGTGGATTTTATGATGTTTACGAATGTGAAAATCTAATAACCACCTAAAGAGGGAAGTTTGGACACTCAAATAAACACGTCCCTCCACAATACACTCTTCGCTCCCAACTGCTCCTGTCTAGAAATTGGTGTTCCTTTTTATTTGAACCTCCGTCCTATCGGCGGTGATCACGCTGATGTCCTTCAAACATGGTGGTGAGCAAAGCAACAAGTTTACTTTTCTGTCGACAACAGGCCCAGAGGAATGATACTTGAGATCTTCAGGGAGCACTTAGTCAATGAATGTGGCTAAATACAGACAGCAAGTTAGAAGGAGATGAAAGAGGACAGAGGATAGAGACACGGGTTCAAGCCCCAGCACAACCATTTCCTGGTTTTGTAGGTACACGCGGCCGACTCGAACTGCAAGTGTCTCGGTGAACCCAGTGCTCCCTCTGCAGCCTAGATACTTTGCAGGATTGTGGGGAGCATAGTGTAGGAAAGTGATATTGGGAATATGGTTAACTGTTCTGTACACATGGACAGATGGACAGACAAAAAGATGATTGATTGAGTGATTGATAAATAGATAGACAGACAGATACATAGATATAGGTACATATCGATTAACACAAAGCTACTGCTCATAACAAGAGAGCAATGGTGAAAGCACATAGCAAATCTACAAACAAAAAAGAAGAATGAAATCCAGTTTAAAAAGTGCAGTAAGCCGCCATAAGAAGAAAACAAATCCTATCATTTGCAATAACGTGGATGGAGCTAGAGGGTATTATGCTCAGTCAAACAGGCCAGGCGGAGAAATACATGTACCAAATGATTTCACTCATGTGTGGAGTATGATAACAAAGAAAAACTGAAGGAAAAGACAGCAGCAGACTCACAGAACCCGAGAGTGGACTAACAGTTACCAAAGAGAAAGGGACTGGGTAGGGTTTGTGGGAAGGGAGTAATAAGTGCGGGGAAAAAGAATGGGGGCATTAGGATTATCATGTATAATGTGTAGGGTGGGGTGTCATGGGTAGGGCTGTTCAACACAGAGAAGACATGTAGTGATTCTACAGCATCTTAGTACATGCTGACGGAGAGCGGCTATAACTGGGATTTGGGGTGACTTGGTGAAGAGGGTAGACAGAATAACATAATTTTGTGCATGTGATTGCATATTAATGATAACAAAAAGAATTTAAAAGTGCAGTAAGAGCACAGCTCTCAAATATCAGAATAAAAGTACAGCCTTTGAGTGCTCTAATCAAAAGACACAGGGTTTGAAGAACTGATGAAAACTCAAGACCACCTACGTGCTCCCTTACTGGAGACTCACTTGAGATCCAAGGACACAGACAAACTACAAGCTGAAGGGGCGGGGACAGGTCCCCTACACAAGTGAAACTGAGAAACAAAGAAAGAAATGGATTCTCTTTTGGACCCCAGAGAGAGTCAGTAGAAAATAGCCCTATCTAGCCACCGTGAATTCATTTTGTCTGGTTTCAGCAGTGCTCAGGCATAGATTTAGTGGTGCAGCAACTTCCTTCTCATTTCCTCTCACCTCAGCAAATGAATTGCTGTAATAATATGCGTCTGGACATTTATAATCATTGCTTTTTATGATGTTCACGAATGTAAAGAAGTAATAACCGCCTAAAGAGGGAAGTTTGGACACTCAAATAATCACTTCACTAAACAACGCACTCTTTGTTCCCAACTGCTCCTGTCCAGAAATAGGTGTTAATTCATATTTGTCCCTCCACATATCAGCAGTGATCACGCCAATGTCCCTCAAACATGGTGGTGTGCAAAGGGCCAAGTACACATTTCTGTCGACAACAGGCCAAGACGAAGGATACTCGTGGTCTTCAGGGATCACTTACTCACTGAATGTGGCTAAATAAAGTCAACAAGTGAGGAGGAAGTATAAGAGGACAGAGGACAAAGATACGGGTTCAAGTCCTTTCACCTCCATTTACTGGTTTTGTAAGCACACTCTGCTGACTCTACCTGAAAGCGTATCGGTGAACACAGTGCTCTCCTTATGGCTTAGTTACCTTGCAAGATTTCTGGAAGCATAATGTAGGGAAGAGACATAGGCTATGTTGTTAACTGTTCTGTACATAAGGATAGATGGGCAGACAAAAAGATGATTGTTTCATAGATAGATAGGTAGACAGACGACAGGTGAACGATAGATAGATAGGTACGTAGATTAATAGATGATAGACATCATAGATAGATGATAGGAAGATAGATAGATAGATACATAGATAGATACATAGATACATAGATATATACATACATAGATACATAGATAGACAGACAGACCTTTAGATAGATAGATACAGATACATATCTATTGACACAAAGCTATTGTTCATAACCAGGAGTTGAATGGTGAATAACATAGCTAAACTACAAACAAAAAGGAAGAATGAAATCCAGTTTAAAAAGTGCAGTAAGCAGCCTTAAGAAGAAAACAAATACTACCATTTGCAATGACGTGGATGGAGCAAGACAGTAGTATCTTCAGAAAAATAGGGCAGGCGGATAAAGACAAGTACCAAGTGATTTCACTCATGTGTGGAGTATAACAACAAAGAAAAACTGAAGTAAAAAAACAGCAGCTGACTCACAGAACCCGAGAGTTGACTAAAATTAACCAAAGGAAAAAGGACTGGGCAGGGTGAGTCTGAAGGGAGGGATAAGTGTGGGGAGAAAGAATGGGGGCATTAAGTTTTGCATGTATAATGCGCGGGGTCGGGTGTGCATGGGGAGTACTGTACAACACAGAGAAGACTAGTAGAGATCGTATAGCATCTTACTACTCACTGATGGACAGTGACTGTAACAGGGACTTTTGGGGGGGACATGGTGAAGGGGTCTACATCATCCAACTACGCTGATCGACAGTGACTGAAGAGGTTTTTCGGGGGGACTTGGTGAAGGGGGGAGCATAGTAAACATAATGTTCTTCACGTGATTGTAGATTAATGATAAAAAATATTCTTTAAGTGAAATAAGTGCACAGCTCTGAATCATCAGAATAAAAGATCAGGCACTGAGTGCTGCAAACAAAAGACACAGGGATAAAAGAAGGGATGAAAACTAAGACACCTACGTGCTTACTTACAGGAGACTCACTTGAGATCCAAGGACACAGACAAACTACAAGCCGAAGGTGTGTGGACAAGTACCGTACACGAGTGAAACGGAAAATCAAACAATCAAGCAAATGGATTCTGTTTGAGTCCCCAGAGACAGTCAGCAGAAAATAGCCATATCTGGCCACCGTGAATTCTTTTTGTTTGGTTTCAACAGTTCCCAGCCATAGATTTAGTGGTGCAGCAACATACTTCTCATTTTCTCTGACCTCAACAACTGAGTTGCTGTAATAATAAGCATCTGGGCCTTTGAAATCAGTGGATTTTATGATGTTTACGAATGTGAAAATCTAATAACCACCTAAAGAGGGAAGTTTGGACACTCAAATAAACACGTCCCTCCACAATACACTCTTCGCTCCCAACTGCTCCTGTCTAGAAATTGGTGTTCCTTTTTATTTGAACCTCCGTCCTATCGGCGGTGATCACGCTGATGTCCTTCAAACATGGTGGTGAGCAAAGCAACAAGTTTACTTTTCTGTCGACAACAGGCCCAGAGGAATGATACTTGAGATCTTCAGGGAGCACTTAGTCAATGAATGTGGCTAAATACAGACAGCAAGTTAGAAGGAGATGAAAGAGGACAGAGGATAGAGACACGGGTTCAAGCCCCAGCACAACCATTTCCTGGTTTTGTAGGTACACGCGGCCGACTCGAACTGCAAGTGTCTCAGGGAACCCAGGACTCTCCTTAAGACCTAGTTACCTTGCAAGATTTTTGGAAGCATAAAGTAGCGAAGGGACATAGCCTATGTTGTTAACTGTTCTGCATACAAGGACAGATGTTCAGACAAAAAGATGACTGATTGATTGATAGATAGACATACAGACAGATAGATAAATATAGGTACATATCGATTAACACAAAGGTATTGCTCATAACCAGGAAAGCAATGGTGAAAGCACATAGCGAAAATACAGACCAAAGAGAAGACAGAAATCCAGTTTAAAAAGTGCAGTAAGCAGCCGTTAGAAGAAAACAAATCCTACCATTTGCAACAATGTGGATGGAGCTAGAGGGTATTATGCTCAGTGAAATAGGCCAGGCAGAAAAAGACAAGTTCCAAATGATTTCACTGATGTGTGGATTATAACAAAAAAGAAAAACTGAAGGAAAAAAAACAGCAGTGGACTCACAGAAACCGAGAGTGGACTAACAGTTACCAAAGGGAAAGTGACTGGGCTGGGTGGGTTGGTAGGGAAGGATAAGGGCAGTTAGAAAGAAAGGGGTCATTAGGATTAGCATGTATAATGCATGGGGTCTCTTGTGCATGGCGAGGGCTGTACAACACAGAGAAGTCACTTAGAGATTCTACAGCATCTTACTACACGCTGATGGACAGCGACTGTAACGTGGTGTATGTGGGGGGACATGTTGAAGGGGTGTACAGCATCCAACAACGCTGATGGTTAGCGACTATAACAGGGTTTTGGGGAAGGACTAGGAGTACTTGGTGATCATAATGTTCTTCGCGTAATTGTAGATTAATGATGACAAAAAAGATATTTCATGTGTAATAAGGACACAGCTCTCAATTGTCAGAATAAACGGACAGTCTCTGAGTGCTAAAAATCAAAAGACACATGGTTAAAGAAGGGATGAGAACTCAAGACCAACTACGTGCTCCCTTTCAAGGGAATCACTTGGTATCCAAGGACGAAGAATAACTACACGTTGAGGGGTTGGGAACAGGTACCCTAGACAAGTGAAACTGAAAAAGAAAAACAGAAAAAAGATGTGCTGATGGGATTAATGACCCCGGCTCACATGAGAGGGGATGCGGAAACATCCTCCCAAAATCAAAACCACATACATACGTACTATTTGGAAATAGAACAACTACATCAAATCGTGGAAGAACAGCAGGGAGGAAAGCTGCTGCGGCATCCTGTCACCTCAAGGAGAAGTGTGCTATACAGCCCTGGAGATGTGCTCTCTAAGCACGAACCTATCATACATGTGGTGTGCACAGGAGGATTGGTGGGGTTGGAAAGCAAAGAGAGGCAGAAGACTTCGAGAGCCTTGAGGTTCCAGCCCCTTGTGGGACAACACAGGGATCCACATCTGGCTGCTGTGGGACAAAAAAAAGGTGGACAGTCTGAGAGACTCCTAACAGTGAGAGAACTGCTAAAGGGGCAAGGCTTCCACAGGGCTTGCCACGCAGGAGAAAGGACAGCTGTGCCAAACTGCCCAGGTGCACTCTGCCCGGCAGGCGGGGAATTTTTCAGGAGCTCTGGTCGCTTCATCCCCCTGGCTGGCCTCGCTGCTAACAGGCCCCTTACCGTGATCTGACTGGTACACGGCCTGACTCACCACCAGCACCGGCCTGCAAAACGGCCGTCCCCACCTTCGGCAGCATCTCCCTGCATGTTCCACAAACTGGCCCTGGCAGTGGAGATGGGCACTGTGGTCGGGAAGCAGGAAAGACCTCTTTACTCCCGGCGGGGTTGGGCACTGGCACTGCTCCCCTGGGACCCCTGCCATCCCCCCAAGGGCTGAGCATCTCCAGAGAGTAAAGCTTCTCGGAGCTAGAGGGCGCCACCTACAAATATGAACGTTCAAAGGAACCCGGTAACTGGACTCAAATAAATCTTCCTGAGAAAGAGATCTCAAAATAAAAATCAGGAGCATGCTCAGGGAGCTACAGAAAATAAAACTGCCCCTATCTCTCGAGCACAATTCTCTCTATCTCTCTCTCTTTCTCCAAGAGCGCTGCTAAGGCACGGTCCCGAGAGGGGTGCTGCAAGAGCCCAGCAGGAATGGCACAGCTCTAGGGTCCACCCAGTCTTGTCAAGACAGTCCCACATGGGCTCTGACCTAACTGCATATGGGGTCGCCGCTCATCTAACACCACAGGAAAGACAACAGTGCCGCATGCTAGCATTCCCATCAATGGCTAGAGGCTACGTGGCTCCACCGATACCAGGAGACGTCAACACCCTTGGCTTCATCTCCTTGGCAATCGTTTTTCCCTATGACCCTTGAAAGCAGCAAATGGCAAGATACAACCTAATAGTCTCCACACCACCTCACCTCTCAGTTTTACACTAGATGTTCCGGCATCACAGCTTCTCCTCTTCATTCCAATTTTCTCGGCTGGTTGGTGTTCAGGAAAAAAGGAATAATTAGTCAGATTTTGAATGAAGTGGTAGGGTGTTTAGTAAGATTCTGTTTGACCACCATCAGTAGAACCAAAAGACATCCTTCACTATTTGAGAATATATTCACTGATGAGACATTTGATAAGGCGTTGCCATCCAAAACATGTATCAAGAGCTCACGAACCTCAACACACAAATAGCAAATAAATCCAATTACAAAATGGGCAGAGAATCTGAACAGACACTTCTCCACAGAAGCAATTTCAGGTGGCCGACAGGCAAATGAAAAGATGCTGCACATCGCTATCAGAGAAATACTCATTAATCCACAATGGGGTATCAACTCACAGCAGTTAGGATGGCCACCACTCAAAAGACAGACAACAACAGATGTCGGCAAAGGTGTGGAGAAACGGGAGCCCTCCTACATTGCTGGTGGGAATGTCAGTCAGCTCAACCATTGTGGAAAGCAGTATGGAGGTTCCCCAAAAAATCGAAGAACAGAAATACTATTTGACCCGTGAATTCCTCCCTAGGAATTTACCCTAAGTGTGCAGGAGCCCAGTTTGAAAGAGACAGATGAACCCCTATGTTGATCGCAGCACTCTTTACAAAAGCAAAGAAATGGAAGCAACCTAAGTGTCCATCAGGGGATGAATGGATAAAGAAGAGGTGGTACATACACACTACGGAATATCATTCAGCCATAAGAAGAAAACAAATTCTACCACCATTTGCAACAACACGGAAGGAGCTAGAGGGTGTTATTCTCAGTGAAATAAGCCAGGTGGAGAAAGACAAGTACCAAGGATTTCACTCCTCTGTGAGGTATGAGAACAAAGGAAAAACGGGAAGGAACAAAACAGCAGCAGACTCACAGACCCAAGAATGGACTAACAGTTACCAAAGGGAAAGGGACCTGGGAGGATGGGTGGGAAAGGAGGGATAAGGGTGCAAAGGGGGCATTACAATCTGCACACACAATGTAGGGCGTGGGGGTCACGGGGATTTAGTATAACACACAGAAGACAGGTAGTGATTCAAAAGCAACTTACTACATTGATGGATAGCGCCTGTAATGAGGAGTGGGGAGTGGACTTGACAATGTTGGGGATGGTGTAGGAGGGGGAGCCTAGTAACCATAACGTTTCTCACGTAATTGTACATTACTGACACCAAAAAATAAATAAATAAAAGTGATTCTGTTTGAGTGCCCAGAGAGACAGTCAGTAGTAAATAGCCCTTCCCGCCACCGTGGATTCTTTCTGCTCAGTTGTGGACGTGCTCAGTCATATATTCAGTGCTATAGCGAGGCCCTTCTCATTTTTTCTCACCTCAACAACTGAATTGCTGCAATAATATGCATCTGGGCTTTTGAAATCAGTGGATTTTTTGATGTTTACGAATGTAAAGAAGCAATAACCAGATGCCGAGGGAAGTTTGGATGCTCAAAAGAAAACGTCACTCCACAACACACTCTTTGCTCACAACTGCTCCCGTCTAGAACTCAGTGTTCCTTTCTACCTGTCCCTCGTCCTATCAGAGGTGACGCCGATGTCCCTCAAACATGGTGGTGAGTAAAGCACCAAGTTTACTCTTCTGACAACAACAGGCCTGTGGTACAGGTACTCTCAGAGTAAAAGCAGTAGCAGCAGGACAAAACCCAAAGACATAGAAATAGAAGATGGTACAGTAAAATGAAAATTGACACAAGGGATTTCTGAGCCCATACTTAATTCCAACATAGATGCGAAAGGAGCCACCCACATACAACAAAACTACACCACTACGGAGAAAGCACAGGCAGAGAACAAGAAGAGTTCTGGTATCTTACCACACTGGGCCAGAGAGAGGAGTCATCACACCAGCAGCAGTAGCAGAAGCAGATGGGGTCTGTACAAAACGCTCTGCGCTCATCGCCGTTAAAGATAAGTTCGTGGGCTCGGCTCGCTGGGCCTCTCCCTAAGCACCCGGAGACATACACAGCAGAGACTGAGGGGTCGTCAGTGGCATCTCCCCCGCATTTATGTTCCACACGGTTTGGAACATAACGAACGGTTTTCAGAGGAGCGAGAGGCACCAGGTACCACTGGATGGGCAGCTTAGCTTTGAAGCCGAGTCCAGTCATTCACTGTCACCACTGTTCAACAGATCACAAGACCCGAAGAGTGACGTGCACGAGCTGACACACTTATATTTGATAAGGGATGTTCTCACCAAGTATGGAGAATGGAGAGGAAGGCACCCCTAATTGAGATTGCACTGAAGCCTCCAAGAGGAGGTGACATAGAGGTGGGTCTTCAGCGATCCATGTTCTTCTGATGGGATGAAAATTCTTAAAATCCAGATGCAAGAGTTGGCAAACCCCAGAGGAAATAATTCAGAGAGAAAAAGGCATGAGACAGGGTCTTTTCAAGGAGCAGAGAGCTTGGCTCATAATGAAGGATATGTAGACAAAGTGAAGGCCAGACCGTGAATTGGGGATGGAGAATTTAATATTTTATTCTGTAACAATGTCAGTGCTTCCACAGTGAAGCAGTGAGCAAGCAGGGCCTACGTCCACCAGGAAAGACCTGAGAAACTAGAAGCAGGATTACTGACACGGGACACGAGCTTCACAGGTTATAACATAAATTATGAACAGTCAGGATTGGGAATGGACAGGTTAACTGCTGAGAGGTGGCAAGGTTGCCCCGCAAGCATCCAGCTTGGCTGACGGGCAAGAACAGTGACGCCATCGAGACCAAGAGTCTAAAGGAGAAGCATTTTAAAAATGAAAAGTTTTTCCCATTTTACTGTGTTGTGTTATTCAACTATGAGACACAGGCCCCCAAAACTAGATCAGAGAGAAAATCTGGGTGGCAAAGCCCAGTCAGAACGTGGGATGTAGCTATGCTGAGACCCTGTGGTCCCCGACCTATGCTTTCTGTGAGAAGCAAAGGAAAAACCTGCCGCTAGCTAGAAAGGCAATTCATGGGGTATGCACACTCCTCAGAAGTCAGCTGCCAGGCTGTCCATGGCCGAAAAGGCATGCCTGGCTCCAGGTGTCCCAGAGAAGCTGGGAAGGCCCAGGAAAGGGTGGGCCGTGCCCCAGACAGACACGTGGTGGCTCCGCGCCGGGCCGTGAACACGCTCTGGGCTACGGGATTGTGTGAGGGAGGGCGGAGCAAGGCACTTGATTCCCGCCATACTCTGGGTGCCGAGCCCATGCAGAGCCGGCACCGAGGCCGGCTGAGCTCTGACAGATCCGGCACGGCAGCCCTCGACGGTCCGCATGGTGTCCTCATTGTTCCAAACACCTGCACGGCACCTCAGCAGCCATTCCAGGGGGCTAGTGATTCTACTGGGGTTGCCCTTCGGGCCATGCCATGGCCTTGGACCAGGGTCTCCTCTGGGCGGTGCCGGTTTGATTAAGGCAATAGGGGCTTGGTTAAGTGTCCCCTGGGTGACGTCACAGCAGCCCAGGCCACTTTGTGATGCTTCCCGTAGCTGACATATGGACCAGGCTCGCCCTAGCTGAGCAACTCAGTGCGTGCTCGGCCTGAGAAGGAGTTAGTGGCAAAGGAGACGCTCTCCCTAGCTTCAGACCCTTTCCTCGGATCGTTTGGCGCACACCACAACACATTTTTCCATGTGGACCGTTTCCTCCTTCCTAAGGTTCGTGCCCCACACCTCTCGCTGCCTTCCCAGACCCACCTTGTTCGCCCGCCGTTTCTTCCCATCCCCGGGCGTTGCCCCATATCCCTCCTGCCAGGGATCACCCTGCACCTGCCCAGTGCACTGGTCACAGGCTGTTCCTCCGGGATCCTGTGCCTTTAGCGGCTGGCTTTTCCCACTTTTTCCAGCAGAGTTCCCACTTCCACGGGGAGCATCCCTGGGACACTGGACCATCCTAGACTCCCAGTAGATGACTGGAGAGAAACCACCCAGATGAGCTCCTCCTCCGCAGGGCACACGGGCACCACTACCAGCCTGCCGTGTGGTGTCCTGCCTCTGCAAAACCACCATCCAGTGTCAGCCAACAGACAAGGCCTTGGGCAGCACAAGCGAAGGCCCGATGGCTGGCAGTGACGCTCGGTACGAGCCGATGGACTCGACGCCACCACCGCTGGCCATCATCTTCCGGACCCACCCGGCCCCGCACGATGCCATGGGCAGCATCACCGCCGGTCTCCTGTGCACCTCAGATGACCCCCGCATGGGCGGTTGTCATCTGGTCTCCCCTGGCTCCATAAGATGCCTTGGGAGGCACAGATGATGGCCTCGGCCCTACCCGCAAGGCGGACGACGACCCAATGGTCACACTATCGTCTTCGGGAAAGGCATCTACAACTACCCCCTTGCCCCAGAAGAGACCATGGGCTGCATAGTCGCCAGCCTGAAGGCTGATTCCCAAGAAGAGCCGATGGACACGACACCATCCTCGATTGCCGACATCTTCTGTTATCCCCCGTCCGCAAACGAGGCTGTGGGCAGCTCCCCCTTTGGCAGGAAGGCCGGCAATGACGCTCTAGACGAGCCCATGGACACGACACCACCCTCGATGGCCGTCATCTTCCGGTTGCACCCGACCCCGCACAGGGCTGTGGGCAGCACCAACTTCGGTGTGAGGGCTGGTAATGATGCTCAAGACGAGCCCATGGACACAGCACCACCCTCGATGGCCGTCACCTTCCAGTCGCCAATGGCCCTTCATGGGGCCGTGGGCAGCACCACTTTCTGCCCGAGGTCTGGCAATTATGCTCAAGACGAGCACATGGACACAACACACCCTTCGATGGCCATCATATTCCAGTCAACCCCCAGCCCCACACGAGACCATGGGAAGCAGCACTTCCGGCCTCCTGCACACCTCAGACACCCACCATGTGGGAAGTCATTCTCCGGACCACCCTGGACACACACGATGCCGTGGTAGGCATAGACGATGGCCTCGGACCTACACGCAAGTCGGACGATGACCCGATGTGCATGCTACCACCCTCGGGAAAGGAACTTGCTAGCCCCCCAGGGCCCCACACGAGGCCATTGGCAGAAACACTACCGGCATCCTGAACGCCTCAGACACCCACAGCACGGGCGGTTGTCCTCCGGTCAGCCCTGGACCCATAGAATGCCATGGTAGGCAGAGCCGATGGCCTCGGCCCTACCCCTAACTCAGGCTCCGACACGGTGGACACGCCACAGCCCTTGCCAACGGCTCCTACAGGTCTAACCCGGCTCCAGACAAGGCCTATGTCCATATCCATTTAACAAAATCTTTCCCACAATATGTGTGTATATTTTATATTCACACTAAATCCTGCTCTTGCTAGTATGACTCTGCTGTTTACTCTTTTACTCGTCAAAGGAGGAAGAACACATATACATGAGTGATAATGTTCTCAGCCACACTTAACTATGCAACGTGTTCCATGCCCCAGTGACTGGGATGTGGAAGTAGACGCGTTTTATGACTGTGCGTGCTCACCGTGAGGTCTGCGTGCTGAGTGAATAATGGATGACAATCCATGGGAAGGCAAGTCCAGAGGAAGGAGACCGGGTTGGCTTATGTGGCCCCTTCCCTCTCCTCTCCCACTGCTCTGAGCTCACTGGCGGCTAGGGAATCCCTGCTGTGACACAGGAAACCACTCTTATCATTTTTTTTAAAACAAGTTTATTTCTGTATGTGTGTGCCTTGTGTAACTTAAGACATTGGCTGATCATCCTCACACATTCCCACTTCCCCACGAGAGAATGGATTTGGCATAAAGGTCCTCGAGTCTGAAGGAAGGACAGAAGGAAGTGCTTCTGCCTGCTTACTTAGAATTTACCAAGTAGCTTAGTTATATCAGAAAAGGTCCTCTTTAATGACTGCCTGGCCTGACTCTAACCTAAACTGCTAACATGTCAAACCACGTTGAGTTACAACTGTGACCACTTCTCGCTGACCCTAGAGTCTGCATGGTCTCCACCAGACTTAATAAACGCAGAATTCCTAACCTGTGAATACCACGTTCTAGTTGGAGGGGAAGAAAGAGACAATGAATATCTGTAAGATTTCAGGTAGCTTAGCCGGTAACAAACACTATGAAGAAATAAGGCAAGATATGGAGGACTGAGCTTAAAGGCAGAGAGAAGCAGGGCTTTCAAAATAAGCAGGGGACAGGTTAAGCCTTACCAGGGAGGTGGGACTTGAACAGTATAGAAGGAGGTAACAGAACAAGGTATCTGAGGGAAAATCATTCCATACAATGGGATAAATTACTGAAAAAGCCAAGAGGAAGGATGCTTGTGGTCTTCAGGGAGCAGTCAGTCAACAAATGCGGCTAGAATACTGTCAGCAAGGAGGGCAAAGAGGACCGGGGACAGACGTATGGTTTGAAGTCCACGCACCACCATTTACTAGTTTTTTAGTCACACGCTGTTGACTCGATGTGCAAATGTCTCGATGAACCTAGTGCAGTCTGTATCTAGCGCCTAGTTACCTTGCAGGCTTTTGGAAGCTTATGTAGGGAAGTGACGTATAAGCTACCTTGTGAACTGTTCTGTACATAATTATACATGGTTACACAAAAAGATGATGATAGATAGGACAGATAGATAGATGATAGATTAGGTAGGAGAGATAATAGGTATAGATAGATTGAACAGATAGGTGATAGATAGATAGATAGATAGATAGATAGATAGATAGATAGATAGATAGATAGATAGATAGAAAGATAGATAGATAGATAGATAGATAGCCATGTTATATGGCCATGTTGTTAACTGTTTTTAAGGCTGGGGACGCTGATGGGAGGAGCGAGCACGTCAGACACTGATGATGTGCCTAAGTTCTTGGCTGTTGCCGCCTCCCAACCTGAAATATATGCCTTGGAGTAGCCAATCCTCGTGCTGCTGTAAATCTAAGCTCTGCCTCCCCCTACCTTCTTTAAAATCTCGCTGCCTGTCTTCCTAAATGGGATTTCCCCAGCCTCCATTTCTATAGACTGGTTAAATCTCGCCTGAGTATCTGTGTTCAAATAAACTACATGGCCCTTTGTTGCCTCTCTTCACCTGCTTATTTCAGCTAGAATTTATCTTACACTGTTCTGTAAATAAGGATGGATGGGTAGACAAAAAGATAAAGACAGGTAGATGACATGTAGTTGACAGGTGATAAATGATACTTTAGAAATAGATACATTAGATGATAGATATTCATAGATTAGATGAATAGATTGATAGAGATGACAGATAGATAAGATATATATAAATGACAGGTGATAGACTAGATAGGATAGATGATATAGGTATGTTAGATTAGACAGATACATGATAGATACAGAGTTATGAACTGAATTTTTGGGCCCTCACCTCACCATCTTCTGCTCCTATAACCCCCTGCTGCCACCACACACACTCACACACACACACACACACACACACACACACACACATACACACACATAAGTTCATATTTGAACTGAGACAAGGTTGAAGACCTAACCCACACTGTCATGGTATTGGGAGGTCTGGCCTTTGGAGGTAATTGGGTTAGGAAGATACCATGAGGGAGTGAGTGGAGCTGCCATTATGCAATCAGTGATATTAAGATGAACTGAGGACAGAGCATTCTCCCTCGACCCTGTGAGGACAGATCAGGGATGCGACCGTATGCAGAAGAAGGGACCTCACCGGGAACTGAACCTGCCTTGGTCTTGGACTTCTGCTTCCAGAATAGGGAGAAATCAGTGTCAATGGATGAAACCCACACTCAATGACACTCTGGATATCAGTTTGAGTAGACTAACATAGACATGTAGGTATACAGAGACGCACTTAGATGATGGATGTAGAGAGCCTACCCATACATATATGTGCTTAGCTGTCTGCATAGGTATCTGTATCCAACCACCTCTGCACTTTGAAGTCTGCTCCGTATGGTGGGAACAATAGGAGCAAAACTTATGCACGTTTATTTTTTAATGTGTGGGCTACAGTTTCCAATAACTGGGGTCTCCGTTAACTCTCAGCCATGTGTGTGTGTCTGTATGTGTGTGTGTGTGTGTGTGTGTGTGTGTGTGTGTGTGTGTGTGTGTGTGTGTGTGTACACCACTGCCCCGATCGGTCTACAATCACAGGAGATGCAAAAGTAACAAAGGAACGCAGGATAAGGCAAACATCTTGCAAACTAGGACCAGAAAGAGTACAGTTTTCCACTAGTCTCTGGGCATATCTTTGACAAGTGTTTCTATACAATTTTAGATAGATATTGCTGGAAATGTTGCTGAGACCACTCTGAACCATCAAGTTACTTAAGGTAATAAGCCAGGACAGGAGAGCAGCAAAGAGCACAAACGGTGTGTCTCCTATGTATCAGGCCAAGGTGTACAGGCTTTAATTCTACTACACCACTTCATCTCACCATGGCTGACGTGGGATGAACTTATACATCACTTTCATCTGTGAGTAAAAAGTTACTTCAGAATCACCTCCCTTAACAGAAAATTAATAAGTGTGGCGACATAAATATTCCAAGAATTCCTGCCACCATCACCCAACACTTTATGCTCAGCGCCCTTTTCATACTAATGGAAACATAGATCTCAATGCTACTATTCCATTTCAGATAGACCTCACTCACATCTAAATGCCTAAATGCACTGAAACTCCACATCCACCTTGACAGCAGAGGGGAGCAGTTCTCCCACAAGCTAGCTGGCCTGCCACCTCAGCAAGCCCATAGGCCAATGGCCCACAAGAGCCCCGTGTGTCACCAAAAGGCAGTTCCCTTAACCAGTGACTACACGCATGCTCTCTGGAGAAGGACCACCAAGCAGGGCCGCCAAGGTGACATCAGTACACAGCTAAAATACCTACTACTGGGCATGACCCTGCTTCTGCCACACAGGCACGCCAGTGTGTTCCCTGCCTGGGGCCTCGGATATGCCCGCAGCTCACGCAGCCGCCACAGCAGGAACGTCCCAGGGGCAGAGCAGCCAGAAGGCCCTGGTCCTCACAGGTTCAAGAGCCCAGCCCAACAAACACACTATCCACACCCAGCAAACTCGTGCCACCTACGCAGGAGAAGTTCCCCACAAGGCCACACCTCTCAAGACCCAAACACCAGCTAATTCACATAAACAAACACAAGGAATTGAGACTGAGAAGAACACAGAGGAATCAAAGTGCACCTAGTGACAGAACGTTGACAAAAGTGAGAAAACAGATACATAAACAGACAGATGATTTATACATAGATTGGACTGATATACAAACATATAGATGATAGATTAATGAGAGAGATACACAGATGATAGTAGATAGATGAAAGACCATAGATAGATATATGACAGATATATAGACAGGTAGATAGATTACATAGATAGATAAAGAGATAGGTAGGTATGTAGATAGGAAGGCATCATACTAAACAAAGCTATCTTTCCCTCAAGACCATCTACGTGCTCCCTTACAAAGACTCACTTGAGATCCAAGGAAACACACAAACTACAAGCTGAAGGGGCTGGGAGAGGTACCCAACACAAGTGAAACTGAGAAACAAACAAACAAACAAATGGATTCTGTCTGAGTCCTTAGAGACAGTTAGTTGAAAATAGCCCTATCTAGCCACTGTGAATTCTTTTTGTTTGGTTTCAGCCGTGCCCAGCCATAGATTTAGTGGTACAGCAACGTCCTTCTCATTTTTTCTCACCTCAATAAATGAATTGCTGTAATAATATTCATCTGGGCTTTTGAAATCAGTGCGTTTTATGATGTTCACGAAGGTAAAGGAGTAATAGACACCTAAAGAGGGAAGTTTGGACATTCAAATAAACACGTCACTCCACTACACACACTTTGTTCCCAACTACTCCTGTCTAGAAATAGGTGTTCCTTTTTATTTGTCCCTCCTCCTATCAGCGATGATCACGCCAATGTCCCTCAAACTTGGTGTTGAGCAAAGCACCAAGTATACTTTTCTGTATTCAACAGGCCCAGAGGAAGGATACTTGTGGTCTTCAGTGTGGACTTAGTCAATTAATGCGGCTAATTACAGTCAGCAAGCGAGAAGGAGGTAAAAGTGGACAGAGGACAGAGATACGAGTTCACATACCTGCACCACAATTTAAGGGTTTTGTAAGCACAAGTGGCTAACTTGACCTGCAAGTGTCTCAGAGAACCCAGTAATCTAACTACGGCATAGTTACCTTGAAAAATTTTTGGAAGCATAATGTAGGGAAGTGACGTAGGCCATGTTGTTAAATGTTCTGTACGTAAGGATAGATAGGCAGACAAAAATATGATTGATTCATAGATAGATAGATGACAGATGATAGAATGACAGATGATAGACATGATAGGTAGAGAGGAAGATAGATTGATAAACAGATAGATGATAGATAGATAGAAAGATAGATAGATAGATAAATAGAAAGATAGAAGGATAGACAGATAGATAGGTAGGTAGATAGAAAGATACATACAGATACATATCAACTAACACAAAGCTATTGCTCATAACCAGGAGATCAATGGTGAAAGCACATATCGAAACTACAAACTAAAAGGAAGAATGAAGTCCAGTTTAAAAACTGCAGTTTGCAGCCATAAGAAGAAAACAAATGCTACCATTTGCAATGACGTGGATGAAGCGAGACGGTAGTAGGCTCAGTGAAATATTCCAGGCGGAGAAAGACAAGTACCAAATGATTTCACTCATGTGTGGAGTATAACAACAAAGAAACACTGAAAAAAAAAAACAGCAGCAGACTCACAGAACCCGAATATGGAGTAACAGTTACCAAAGGGAAAAGGACTGGGAAGGGTGGTTGGGAAGGGAAGGCTAAGGGTGGGGAGAAAGAAAAAGGAGATTAGGATAAGCATGTATAATGCGTGAGGGCGGGGTCGCATGGTGAGTGCTGTACAACACAGAGAAGACAAGTAGATATTCTACAGCATACTACTACACGCTGAAGGACAGTGACTGTAATGGGGTGTGTGTGGGGGTACATCGTGAACGTGTCTACAACTTACAAATC
This sequence comes from Manis pentadactyla, assembly GCF_030020395.1. Lineage (NCBI taxonomy): Eukaryota > Metazoa > Chordata > Mammalia > Pholidota > Manidae > Manis > Manis pentadactyla. The sequence continues at coordinate 42,288,412 of NC_080031.1, read as the reverse complement.
TTCTAACTGACAGCAACTGTAAGAGGTTTTTGGGAGGGACTTGGTGAAGGGGGGAGTCTAGTAAACATAATGTTCTTCACGTGATTGTAGATTAATGATAACAAAAACAATTTTTTAAGTGCAATAAGGGCACAGCTCTGAATCATCAGAATAAAAGGACAGGCTTTGAGTGCTCCAAACAAATGACACAGTGTTAAAAGAAGGGATGAAAACTCAAGATCACCTTCGTGCTCCCTTACAGGAGACTCACTTGGTATCCAAGGACGAATAACTACAAGTTGAGTGGGTGGGAACAGGTACCCTAGACAAGTGAAACTGAAAAAGAAAAACAGAAAAAAGATGTGCTGATGGGATTAATGACCCCGGCTCACATGAGAGTGGATGTGGAAACCTCCTCCCAAAATCAAAATCACATACATATGTACTATTTGGAAATAGAACAACTACATACAATCGTGGAAGAACAGCAGGGAGGAAAGCTGCTGCGGCAGCCTGTCACCTCAAGGAGAAGTGTGACGTAGAGCCCTGGAGATGTCCTCTCTGAGCACGAACCTACTGTACATGTGGTGCGCACAGGAGGATTGGTAGGGTTGGATAGCAAAGAGAGGCAGAAGACTTTGAGAGTCTTGAGGTTCCAGCCACTTGTGGAAGAACACAGGGATCCACATCCGGCTACTGTGGGACAAAAGAAAGGTGGACAGTCTGAGAGACTTCCTAACAGTGAGAGAACTGCTAAAGTGGAAAGGCTTCCACAGGGCTTGCCACTCAGGAGAAAGGACAGGTGCGCCAAATTGCACGGGTGCACTCTGCCCGGCAGGCGATGTAGCTTTCAGGAGCTCCGGTTGCTCCATCCCCCTGGCTGCCCTCGCAGCTCAGAGGCCCCTTACTGTGCTGTAACTGGTACATGGCCTGCCTCTCCGCCGTCACTGGCCTGCAAAACGCCGCTCCCACCTACGGCAGCTTCTCCCTGCATGCTCCACACTCTGGCCCTGGCAGTGGAGATGGGCACTGCGGCTGGGACGCAGGAAAGACCTATTACCTCCCGGCGGTTCTGGGCACTGGTACCGCGCCCCTAGGACACCTGCCATCCAACCAAGGGCTGTGCATCTCCAGAGACTAAAGCTTCTGGTAGCTAGAGTGCACCACCTACAAATATGAACCTTCAAGGGAACGTGGTAACTGAACTCAAATCAATCTTCGTGAGAAAGAGATCTCAAAATTAACATCAGGAGCATGCTCTGGGAGCTACAGAAAATAAAACAGTCAATGTCACTCGAACGAAATTCTCTCTCCCACTCTCTCCTGGGAGCGCTGCTGAGGCCCTGTTCTGAGAAGGGTGCTGCGACTGCAGAGCAGGAATTGCACAGATCTCGGGTCCACCCCGGCCAGTGCCAGGACACTCCCACATGGGCTCTGACTGAAGTGCAAAAGGGGGACGCCGCACGTCTAACTCCGCAGAAAAGACAATAGTGCCGCATGCTAGCTTTCCCATCAATGGTAGGAGGCTACATGGCTCCACCGATACCAGGTGAAATCAATACCCCGGGATTCATCTCCTTGGCAATTTTTTTTACCTATGACCCTTGAAAGCAGCACATGGAAAGATAGAACCTAACAGTCTCCACAAAACCTCACCTCTCAGTTTTACGCTAGATGTTCCTGCATCACAGCTTCTCTTCGTTCCAGTTTTCTTGGCTCGTTGGTGTTAAAAAAAATTAGTTAGATTTGGAATGAAGTGGTAGGGGGTTTAGTAAGATTCTCTTTGACCACCATCAGTAGAACCAAAAGACATCCTTCAGTATGGGAGAATATATTCACTGAAGACAGATTTGATAAGGCATTGCCATCCAAAACATGTATGAAGAGCTCATGGGCCTGAACATACAAAATGCAAATGAATCCAATTACAAAATGGGCAGAGGATCTGAACAGACACTTATCCACAGAATCAATTTCAAGTGGCCGACAGGCACATGAAAAGACGCTCCACATTGCTAACCATCAGAGAAATGCCCTTTAAAACCACCATGGGGTATCACCTCACAAAAGTTAGGATGGCCACCACCCAAAAGACAGACAACAACAGATGTCGGCAAGGGTGTGGAGAAAGGGGAACCCTCCTACACTGCTGGTGGGAATGTCAGTCAGCTCAACCATTGTGGAAAGCAGTATGGAGGACTCCCCCACAAAAAAAGAACAAATACCATCTGACCCAGAAATTCCTCTCCTAGGAGTTTACCCTAAGAGTGCAGGAGCCCAGTTTGAAAGAGACAGATGCACCCCTATGTTGATGGCAGCACTCTTTACAATACCCAAGAAATGGAAGAAACCTAAGTGTCCATCAGGAGATGAATGGATAAATGTCCCGGCCAGTGGGGAGTTCAACAAGGGCTCGAGGGGAAGTTAAACTGGATGAGAGACAAACCAGACACAAAGAAGGAGACCAAGTCGAAAGTCTTATCAAGGTCTCAAAGTTTATTGTTACAGGGTACATTATATAAGAGCTGGGAGGAGGAAACTGCCCCCGCTGAAGTGGCAAGGATTATCTAGGTTGCTAGGATACCTAAATGAAGAATGTTCTCTGGAAAAGATCATGTGCGGGGGATTACTGAGAAAAGACAGAATGTTTTACTAAGGAGGAGATGTTATCACAGCAGCTGCTTAATCTCTATCCCAGTGTCTAATCTCAAGCTGGTCAATTGATCTTTCCTAAACGGGGCAGGCTTGAGAAACTAGACGCCTAGGTGAAAAGGGCGAGACCATTGTTTCTATCGCCTACTACGGTTCCGACATCTCCTCCCTTCTTTTATACAAAAGAGGGGGAGGCCCGCTATTTAGCGGTGGGCATTAACCAATTGGGGGAGTAGTGACCTGGCTCCTCCGAGACTCCCCATTGACGGGGGTCAACGTTGACCCTTGGTATCTTTTGTTTAGGGGACGAACGGCATATTTTTTTTAGAAACCAACCTCCATGCAAATTAGGTTTTTCTCTCAGGGAATTCGGAGGCGGTTCACGGAACTTCCCTTGCGATGCTTACGTTCACACCCACATTGGTGCCCATATCGCACTCACTTTATTGTGAGCCGATATGCATAGGTCTGAATCCTATGCAGCTTCTAAAGGAGGGGCGTCATCTGGCACATCTTAGCCTTAGTACGCCAGGTCAAGCCAGTGATAGTGGACTTGTATCTGTCTTCAAAGGGCAGTGTTGATCTGTTCTCTAATGAAGGTGGTAATTCTCTGGAAGGCCCAAGTTCCAAGGGAGAGCACAAGCATGAGACTAAGGAAGGGTCCTAGTATAGGGAGAAGATAAAGACGAAACCCTCTCATCCCAGTCCATAGGGGATTTTCAAACAATTTTTTCTTTCTTTGCACGAGATCTACTCGGAGTCTTTTTAATTTGTCACGAACTACTCCGGACTTGACTGCATAGAAGCAGCATTTCTCTTCTAAGGTTAAGCATTTTCCGCCTTGTTCCGTGGTGAGAAAGTCTAGGCCACGCCTGTTCTGTAAGACTACTTCTGCAAGGGAATCTATTTGGTCTTGAAGATCTTGTACGGTTCTGCGAAGAAGGTGAAAACGTGAGAGTTGATGGGCTTCATCTTTTTATAAGGTGCTGTTAAGAAGTGTGAATATGCCAAAAAGGATCCAGTAAGTGGTAACAAGAATAGTCTGCTGTACAAGGGTCCACTGGGGAGGGGTGGAGGCAGCAAGTCCTATGCCTAAGATAAAGGAAAGGACTAAACCGGCGGCCAGAATCTATGGAGAGAAGAAAAAGGATATCTCAGGGGGTGTCACCACCCTGAACATTTGGATAAGATTTTTAAAAATCTTCTGGTAAATCTATTGGTTTATTCAACCGCTCTGGCAGCCAGTAAGCAGCTCCTTCTCTGGTGACGAAAACACAGGCAGATCGCCAGCCCCATATTAGTATGGGATCGGGGCCATTCCAATGGGAAGTGAGGGGATCTCTCCACATGACAGTGACATAGTTTTATCAGTTAGTGGGTGCCAAAGGCGATCAGCTGCAGATTTGCCATGAGAGTCCAGAGTTAGAAAATTAAGAATAAACAAGGCATGATGAAGAATATTTCTTGGAGAGCCTTTCATGGGATATAAATCTCCCATTTTTAATTTGTGGAAGGTATCTTTAATAGTTAAATGGGCTCGTTCGACAATCCCTTGACATTGGGGATTGTATGGTATGCCTGTAACATGCTTAATTTGTAATTGGCGACAAAATTCTTGGAATTTTTTCCAGTATATCCAGGACCATTATCAGTCTCGATAATCTCGATTTTACCCATGACACTAAGACAATTGAGTACATGAGCAATAACATTTTTTGAAGCTTCTCCAACATGGAGGCTGGCAAAAATAAATCCACTAAAGGTATCTACAGTAACATGAAGATATTTAAGATTTCCGATGAGGGGACGTGTGTTAAATCCATTTGCCAGATCTCATTGGGAACTAGGCTCGTAGGGTTCACACCCAAGTGAGGAACAGGCAGGAGAGTGACACAATTTGCGCATTGTTTAACAATCTGACTGGCTTGTTATGTAGTAATTATTAAAAGAAGACGTAAGGTTTGAGCATTAAGGTGGTGTAAAGAGTGAGCTTTTTTGGTTTGAGCCGCAGGGACAAGCTCAGCGAGAAGGGCAAGTTGGGTAGCTTTATCAGTCACAGCATTGCCTGTGGCTAGAGGTCCAGGAAGACCAGAATGGGCACGAATATGGCTTATATAAAATTGATGTTGCCTGGAATGTATGCACTGCTGGATGGAAAAAAACAGAGGGGTGGCGTTTGTAGTGGGTTTTATATAAAGCACGGTCTCTAAAAGGGGAATGGATTGAGCAATATAAGCACTGTCAGTGTATAGGATAAAAGAAGTATTTGGGAGTTGTTGAAAAACTTGTAAACTTGCAAAGAGTTCAACCAATTGAGCGGAGTGGATTGGGGATTGTAGGGAAGTGGTTCGATTATCTATGGGTAGGCTGCCACTCCTTTGGAGGAGCCATCAGTGAAAACTAGGGGGCCATGAGGAAGGGGTTGTGAGGAGGTCAATGTAGGGACAACAAATGGTTGGGTCCTTAAAAAATGGAGAATCTTCTTAGCAGGGTAATGATTGTCAAAGGCTCCATGAAAAGAGGTGCAGGATGTTGCCCATTCATCGTCATTCTCTATCAACCACTGGATTTGGGTAGGGTAGGATAATTTTGTCGGCGTCTTTACCGAATATTTTCCTGTTGTGGTGGCGTCCGATATTTATCAGTTCAGCCACCCAGGAGGTATAGGGGATAAGACTTTGGGTGGGGAGGCAGGTAAATGGACCCGGAAAAGGGGCCCCTCCTGCCAGAACACTCCGGTGGGTGTAAAATCAGTAGCACAAATGACTAGGAGAAGAGGCTTCTCGTAAGAGATAAAGGTGACCGTTTGGTTTAGAATTGCGGCTTCCACTGCCTTTAGGGCTTCTAGGGCGGGGGCTGTTAATGAGCGACTGGAAGTAGGATCTGGGTCCCCTTTAAGTATATCAAACAAGGGTTTACGCTCTCCAGTAGTTAGCTTGAGATAAGGCCTGAGCCCATTAATATCTCCTAGAAATTTTTGAAAATCATTTAAAGTTTTTAAGCAATCGGTTCTAAGTTGAACCTTTTGTGAAAGAATCTTGTTATGAAAGATTTCAAAGCCTAAAAACAAGTAAGGGTTTTTTAATTGAATTTTATCTGCGGCTATCTGAAGACAGCTCTGCTAAGGGCCCTAGAAATCTCTTGGGAATAAGCAAGGAGTTCAGTGAGGTTAGGACCAGCCATGAGGATGTCGTCCATGTAGTGAATTAAATATGTAGAAGGCCATCTTTGTCTAAATGGGTCTATAATTTGAGCTACAAATTTTTGGCACAGTGTAGGGCTGTTTGCCATTTCTTGGAGCAGAAATTTCCATTGGAATCTTTTCATCAGGCCTTAAAAATTAATCACCGGCAAACTAAATGTAAATTGCTTGCGATCTTTAGGATGTAGGGGGTTTGTGATAAAGCGATCTTTTAGGTCAATAATGATTTTACAGTATCCCCCAGAAATCGCCACAGGAGTGGGGAGGCCTGTTTGAAGGGCCCCCATAGGTACCATAGCTTTATTTATTTCTCTAAGATCTTGAAGTAACCTCCATTTTCCTGATTTTTTCTTTATGACAAAAATAGGAGTATTCCAGGGTGAGGTCGTGGGCTCGATATGGCCTGCAGCAAGTTGTTCCTTTACTAACATTGTGGCTGCAGCCAGTTCTTCAGAAGTTAAGGGCCATTGATCAATCCATACAGGCTCTGTTGTTTACAGGATATTTTATCTGCATGGGGTACAGGTATGTCAACGGCCGTTAGGGTAAATTTTCATAGCCAATTCCAGCATGATCAGTTTTTATGGTGACCGGGACTGGCTCTTTTGGGCCGTGAGAGTGTTTGCCCAACCTTTGTCCAGGGCGATAGCCTTGATTGAGCATCTGGTGTGTGACCAGTTCATTAGGGCTGCACATAATGAGCTTCACTTGAGAGAGAATATCTCTGCCCCAGAGGTTGATAGGTAGGCCTGGAACCACGTAGGGCTGGACAGTACCGTTATTGTCTTCTTCATCTTCTCATTGAATAACTTTGGAGCTTTGTAGGGGGTTGGAGGTCTGTCCAATACCTCTAAGGTGAGTCATGTAAGCGGTGAGAGGCCAAGATGTAGGCCAATCCTTACTGGAAATAATTGTGGCATCTGCGCCAGTATCTATAAGGCCTTCAAAGTTTTTTCCTTTTAATTTTAACTAAGAAGGGGTCTTTTTTGAGTGATCTCTTGTGCCCGATAAACATCTGATGATCCAAAAGCATGGGGGCCTCTCTTTTGCTTATAGCAAGGATTTTCTTCATCGAGGGGGAGTAATATTAATTGAGCAATCCATTGGCCAGAGGAAATGGTAGTTGGTCCCTGACAGGCTGTAGCCATAAGTTCAATTTCTCCAGTATAATTATTGTCAATGACTCCTGGAGAAATAGTGAGGCTCTGAATAGTGGAGCTGGCGCGACACAGAATAAGACCAAAGGTGCCTTGTGGCAAAGGGCCAAAAATCCCCGTTGAAAGAATTTGACTCCCCATTTCTGGGGTCAATATTGACTGGGAGGTGGAACAGAGGTCCAGTCCTGCGCTACTGGCGGTTGCTCGAGAGAGGATAGTGACGCTGGATTTTTGACTGACTGGGAGAAGAACCTGACGACCCCAGCGTTCTGTCCCGGGTAGGTATTTTGGGCCCTGGGGTGGGTCCTGTAACAAGTTTCCCTGCTTTGGAGGCAGAGGATTACCCTGTATATCAGCGTTGGAGCGGTATTCGGAGGCCCAATGTTTACCCCGTTTGCATCGCAGGAACAGGAATGATGGGAGCAATCGTTCGGTCCTAGGGGCTGTGCACTCCCTTGAAAAATGACCTGGTTGCTTGCAATTAAAGCAAATATTGGGCCTGACTCCCTGAGTAAACTCTTTAAGAGTTGTTCCTATGGCTATTCCGGTATTGCGAGAGGTTTGGTCATTGGCACAAAGTTTTATAAAAACAGAGACATTTTTGCTGCGGCGATCATGACGCATAACCGCCGCGTGGCAAGCTGGGTTAGCATTTTCAAAAGCAAGATGCTTAATGAATTCATTATCTGTTTCCTCCCTTCCCATGAGGCGTTTGGCGGCCTCTGTAAGGCGGCCTATGAATTCACTGTAAGGTTCCTGCGGCCCCTGTGTAACCTCGGCAACAGAGGTGACAGCCGACCCGTTAGAAGGGAGGCTCTTCCAGGCCTTAAGGGCTGCATGTTGGATTTGTGTGAGTAAGCCTGGAGAAAACTTAGCCTGTTTTTCATTTGTGTCATAGGGGCGATTGCCCAGAAGTTTGTCTAATGTCCAGGATTTGGAAGGAACGCCGGCAGCCATATTGTGGTGGACAGTATCCTGGCATCTTTCAGTGTAACCAGCTTTACATAAGAGAAAGTCACCTCTTCTTAAGATGGCTTTAGTTAACATGCTCCAATCATTAACTGTAAGCCAGTCTTCGCTTAGAGACTCTAACAATGAAATAGTAAAGGGGGCAACAGGGCCATATGAGGAAACAGCATTCTTTAAATCTTTTATACTTTTAAATTTAAGGCGGTGGTTCAGCTGAGTCCTAATGGTTGAAGTTGCATTCTCGTCCTCTCCCTAAGTGTTTTCTGACTCAGGCTGAGCTATAGGCTCTTCTGCATCCGTATCTGTCCCTTCTGATTCTCGTGGTTCATCCTCATTTGAATCTCCCTCAGTCGGTTCTCCCTCGGTCAGTCTAGTTTGGGATCGGGTCACCAGGAAGACATGAAGGGTTATACTTTCGGTTTTAACTTTCTGAACGGGGGGAGCAGAGGGGAACTTACTTTTATTTTCTGAAGAGGGGTGACGGGGGTAGCTTATTTCTAAGTCAAGAACACGTAATTGCCTAAGCATTTGTGATATCTCCCTTTTGATGTGAAGCAGTGCCTCAAGGGACTGCACCTCGCGAGAGAGTTTAACAGTGGCTTGTTAAAGGGTGTGGTATGTTATAGGGCGTGGTATGTTATAGGGAGGTGGACCTGCACCTAAAGGTGATTGAGGGGGCCAATCAAGATTATGCAGCTTAGTGGCGGCAACTTATAATTGGCCTCCTCTTCAAAATAGAGGGGATCATCATCAGGGATGTTGGACTTGAGACCAGACAGGACTGGGTAAATAGATTTTGGGGGGTCCGCTAGATGGCAGATCATTCTTAACCTCGGGCATGGGAATGGAGACAGAGGGACAATAAGAGGCTGGGGAGGAGGGATGAAGTTCCTCGGGGACCTCTTTTTTGTGGAGAGAATTCTGACTGCTTTTAAACTTTCCCTTCAGATAATTTTCACTATCATCAACAATCTTTGAAACATCTGGGTGACAGTGGCGGACCTGCAACACATCGTTCATGAGATTCCAATAAGAAAATGCCTGTACTGGGACCTTCTCAGGGCCAAAGGAATGATAATAATCATTGAGGCAGTTGCCAAATCGGCGCCACTGTTTTTCATCTATAGATCCTTCCTGGGGGAACAATGGGCAGACATCCTCTAGCAAGATAAGGAAAATAAACTAAATTTTTTTTCTTAACCCTTATTCCTCGTGTCTTGAGAGAAGCCTTAAGTCCCTTAACAAATAACTCATGCTTATTTAGTGTTTGCCCCATGATTGCGTCGCTTTCCTTACCTTTATCAATCTGTGTCACAGGCGTGTAATCCAGTGGTGATCTTCATGCGGATCGTCACTCACCGCTGGTGTGGCGATCCAAAGAAAGAAGGACGGCCGTCCATATGAGCGACGTCCAGATAAGGCTTCGTACCTCGAGCCCCACGTTGGGCACCACATGCCCCGGCCGGTGGGGAGGTCAACAAGGGCTCGTTATCCTGGATGAGAGACAAACCAGACACAAATAAGGAGAACAAGTCGAAAGTCTGATCAAGGTCTCAAAGTTTATTCATACAAGGAAGATTATATAGGATTTAGGAGGGGGAAACAGACCAAGCTGAGGTGGCAAGGATTATCTAGTTTGCTAGGATACCTATCAGAAGAATGTTCTCTGGAAAAGATCATGGGTGGGGGATTACTGAGAAAAGACAGAAGGTTTAACTAAGGAGGAGATGTTATCACAGCAGCTGCTTAATCTGTATCTCAGCAGTCTAATCGCAAGCTGGGTCAATTGATCTTTCCTAAACGTTGCAGGGTTAAGAAACTAGAGGCCTAGGCAAAAAGTGCAAGACCATTGTTTCTATGGCCTACATCTCCCGACAGCTAAAGAAGAGATTGTATATACACACAATGGAATATCATTCAGCCATAAGAAGAAAACTAATCCTACCACCATTTGCAACAACACGGACGGAGCTAGAGGGTGTTATGCTCAGTGAAATAAGCCAGGTGGAGAAAGACAATTATCCAATTATGTCACTCCTCTGTGAGGTATAAGAACAAAGCAAAAATGGGAAGGTAAAAAACAGCAGCAGACTCACAGAACCCAAGAATGGACAAACAGTTACCAAAGGGAAAGGGACCTGGGATTATGGGTGGGAAGGGTTGATACAGGGGTAAAGGGGGCATTACGATCCACACACATAATGTAGGGTCTGGGGTCCACGGGGATTGCAGTATAACACACTGAAGACAGGTAGTGTTTCCATAGCATCTTACTACATTGATGGACAACGAGTGTAATGGGGTGTGCGGAGTGGACTTGCTAATGTTGGGAGGGGGGATTAGGGGGAGTCTAGTAAACAAAATGTTGCTCATGTAATTGTACATTACTGACACCAAAAAAAAAAGTGATACTGCTTGAGTGCCCAGAGAGACAGTCAGTAGAAAATAGCCCTTCCTGCCACCGTGGATGCTTTCTGTTCGGATTTGGCAGTGCTCAGTCATAGATTCAGTGGTATAGCGAGGCCCTTCTCATTTTTCCTCACCTCAACAACTGAATTGCTGTAATAACATGTGTCTGGGCTTTTGAAATTAGCGGATTTTATGACGTTTACGAATGTAAAGAAGCAATAACCAGATACCGAGTGAAATTTGCCGAAGGGGCGGGGACAGGTACCCTACACAAGTGAAACTGAGAAACAAACAAACACACAAATGGATTCTGATTGAATCCCAAGAGACAGTCAGTACAAAATAGCCCTATCTAGCCACAATGAATTCTTTTTGTTTGGTTTCAGCATTGCCCAAACATAGATTTAGTGGTACAGCAATATCCTTCTCATTTTTTCTAACCTCAATAACTGAATTGCTGTAATAATATGTGTCTGGGCTTTTGAAATCAGTGCATTTTATGATGTTCATTTATGTAAAAAAGTAATAACCACCTAAAGACAGAATTTTTTACACTCAAATAAACATGTCACTCCACAACACACTCTTTGTTCCCAACTGCTCTTTTCCAGAAATAGGTGTTCCTTTTTATTTGTCTCTCCTACTATCAGCGGTGATCACACAAATGTCCTTCAAACTTGGTGGTGCTAAAAGCACTAAGTATTCTTTTCTGTCTACAACAGGCCCAGAGAAAGGATACTTGTGTCCTTCAGGGAGGAATTAGTCAATGAATGTGGCTAATTACACTCAGGAAGCGAGAAGGAGGTAAAAGAGGACAGAGGACAGAGATAGAGGTTCAAGTCCATGCACCACCATTTACTGGTTTTGTAAGCATACGTAGCTGATTCGACCTGCAAGTGTTTGAGTACCCAGTAATCTAACTATGGCCTAGTCACTTCACAAGATTTTTGTAAGCATAATTTAGGGAAGTGACGTAGGCCATGTTGTTATGTGTTCTGTACATAAGACAAGATAGGCAGACAGAAAGATGATTGATTCATAGATAGATAGATAGATACAGGACAGATAGATAGATAGGTACATAGAGAGATAGATGATAGACATGATAGACAGATGACAGGAAGATGGATAGATAGACAGATAGATAGGTAGATAGATAGATACTTAGATATATAGAAAGATAGAAGGATAGATAGATAGACAGACAGACAGACAGATAGTTAAATAGATACAGATACATATCGATTAACAAGAAGCTACTACTCATAACCAGGTGTTCAATTGTGAAAGCACATAGTTATACTACAAACAAAAAAGGAAGAATGAAATCCAGTTTAAGAAGTGCAGTAAGCAGCCATAAGAAGAAAACAAATCCTACCATTTGCAATGACGTGCATGGAGCTAGATGGTAGTATGTCAGTGAAATAGGCCAGGCAGAGAAAGACAATTACCAAATGATTTCACTCATCTGTGGAGTATAACAACAAAGAAAAACTGAAGGAAAAAAACAGCAGCAGACTGACAGAACCCGATAGTGGACGAACAGTTACCAAAGGGAAAGGGACTGGGCAGGGTGGGTGGGTAGGGAGGGATAAGGTCGGGGAGAATGAAAGGGGATACTAGGATTAGCATGTATAATGCGTGGGGTCGGGGGGCAAAGTTAGGGCTGTACAACACAAAGACAAGTAGAGATTGTACAGCATCTTACTACACGATGATGGACAGCGACTGTAATGGGGTGTGTGGGGAGGGACATGGTGAAGGGGTCTACAGCAAAGAACTATGCTGAGGGACAGAGACTGTAAGAGGTTTTTTGTGGGGCTTGGTGAAGGGGGGAGCCTAGTAAACATAATGTTCTTCACATGATTGTAGATTAATGATAAGAAAAGAAATTTATTAAGTGCAATAAGGGCACAGCGCTGAATCATCAGAATAAAAGGACAGGCTTTGCGTATTCCAAACAAAAGATACAGGGTTAAAAGAAGGGATGAAAACTCAAGACCACCTATGTGCTCCCTTACAGGAGAATCACTTGAGATCCAAGGACACAGACAAACTACAATCCGAAGTGGTGAGGACAGGTAACCTACACAAGTGAAACTGAAAAACAAATAAACAAATCGATTCTGTTTGAGTCCCCAGAGACAGTCAGTAGAAAATATCCCTATCTGGCCACAATGCACTCTGCACGGAAGGCAGGGGAGCTTTCAGGAGCTCTTGGAGCTCCATCCCCCTGACTGTCCTCGCAGCTCTGAGGCCCCTTACCGTGCTGTGACTGGTACACGGCCTGCCTCCCCACTGGGACCGGCCTGCAAAACGCCTGACCCCACCTATGGCAACTTCTCCCTGCATGCTCAGCAAACTGGCACTGGCAGTGGAGACCGGCACTGCGGCAGGGAAGCAGGAAAGACCTCTTTCCTCCTGATGGGTGTGGGCACCGGCACCGCTACCCTGTTACCTGGACCACACCCCAAGGGCTGAGCATCTCCAGAGATTAAAGCTTCTGGGAGCTAGAGGACACCACCTACAAATATGAACCTTCAAATGAACCTGGTAACTGGACTCAAATCATCTTCCTGAGAAAGAGATCTCAAAATAAACATCAGGAGCATGCTAAGGGAGCTACAGTAAATAAAACTGTCCCTGTTTCTTGAGCGCAATTCTCTCTCACTCTCTCTCTCCTGTGAGCGCTGCTGAGGCCCTGTTCCAAGAGAGGTGCTGCGACAGACCTGCAGGAATGGCACAGCTCTCGGGTCCACCACTTTCGGTGCCAGGACAATCCCACACGCACACTGACTGAACTGCAAACGGGGGATGTCGCCCATATAACTCTGCAGGAAAGGCTACAATGCTGCATGGTAGCTTTCAAATAAATGGCTAGAGGCTACGTGGCTCCACCGATAACAGGTGATGTCAACACCCCGGGCTTCATCTCCTTGGCAATCTTTTTTCCCTATGACATTTGAAAGCAGCACATGGAAAGATACAACCTACGATTCTTCACACCTCCTCACCTCTCAGTTTTACGCTACATGTTCCTGCATCAGAGCTTCTCCAATTTGTTCCAGTTTTCTCGGCTGGTTGGTGTTCTGGAAATAAAATAAAATTACTCAGAGCTGGAATGAAGTGGTATTGGGTTCAGTAAGATTCTGTTTGACCACCATCAGTAGAATCAAAAGACATCCTTCAGTATGGGAGAATATACACACTGATGACATATTTGATAAGGTGTTGCCATCCAAAATATGTATCAAGAGCTCAAGAACCCCAACACACAAAAAGCAAATGAATCCAATTACAAAATGGGCAGAGGATCTGAACAGACACTTCTCCAAGGAAGCAATTTCAGGTGGCCGACAGGCACATGAAAAGACGTTCCACATTGCTAACCATCAGAGAAATGCACATTAAAACCACAATGGGGTATCACCTAACACCAGTTAGGATGGCCACCAAACAAAAGACAGAAAACAGCAGATGTCGGCAAGAGTGTGGAGAAAGGGGAACCCTCCTACACTGCTGGTGGGAATGTCCGTCAGCTCAACCATTGTGGAAAGCAGTATGGAGATTCAACAAAAAACCAAAGAACAGAAATACCATTTGACAAAGGAAATCCTTTCCTAGGGATTTATCCTAAGATTGCAGGAGCCCAGTTTGAAAGAGAGAGATGCACCCCTATGTTGATCACAGCACTCTTACAATAGCCAAGAAATGGATGCAACCTTAGTGTCCATCCGGAAATGAATGGAAAAGAAGAGGTGGTACATACACACTATGGAATATCATTCAGCCATTAGAAGAAAACAAATCCTACCACCATTTGCAAAACAACACAGACGGAGATAGAGGGTGTTATGCTCAGTGAAATAAGCCAGGTGGAGAAAGAAAAGTATCCAAGGATTTCACTCCTCTGTGAGGTAAGTGAACAAAGGAAAACGGGAAGGAACAAAATATCAGCAGACTCACAGAACACAAGAATGGACTAACAGGTACCAAAGGGAAAGGGACCTGGGAGGATGGGTGGGATGGGAGGGATAAGGGGGTAAAGGGGGCATTACGATCTGCACACGTAATGTAGGGGGTGTGGGGCCATGGGGATTGCAGTATAACACACAGAAAACAGGTAGTGATTCTATAGCATCTTACTACATTGACTGACAGCGACTGTAATGGGGTGCGGAGAGTGGACTTGATAATGGGGGGGAGGGGGAGGCAGAGGGAGACTAGTAACCATAATGTTGCTCATGTAATTGTACATTACTGACAAAGACAACAAAAAAAGTGATTCTGTTTGATTGCCCAGAGATACAGTCAGCAGAAAATATCCCTTCCTGCCACCGAGGATGCTTTCTGTTTGGTTTTAGCAGTGCCTAGGCATAGATTCAGTGGTATAGCAATGCCCTTCTCATTTTTTCTCACCTCAACAACTGAATTGCGGTAATAATATGCATCTGGGCTTTTGAAATCAGTGTATTTTATGATGTTTACGAATGTAAAGAAGCAATAACCAGATACCGAGGGAAGTTTGGATGCTCAACCGAACACATCACTCCACAACACACTCTTTGCTCCCAACTGCTCCCATCTAGAACTCGGTGTTCCTTTTTACCTGTCCCTCCTGCTATCAGCAGTGAGGCCGATGTCCCTCAAACATGGTGGTGAGGAAAGCACCAAGTTTACTCTTCTGTCTACTACAGGCCTGTGGTACAGGTACTCCCAGAGGAAAAGCAGTAGCAGTGGGAGAAAACCCAAAGATGTAGAAATACAAGATGGTACTGTACAATGAAAACTGACACAAGGGACTTCCGAGACCCATATTTAATTCCATCAGAGACGAGAAAGGAGCCGCCCCAATACAACAAAACTACACCACTACGGAGAAAGCACAGGCAAAGAACAAGAAGAGATCTGGAATCTTACCCCACTGGGCCAGAGAGAGGAGTTTTCACAGCAGCAGCAGCAGTAGCAGTAGCTGGGGCCTGCCCCACACGCTCTGCGCTCATTGCCATTAAAGATAAGTTCGTGGGCTTGGCTCGCCGAGCTTCTCCCTTAGCACCCAGAGGCATACACAGTTGGGACTGAGGGGTCATCGGTGGCATCTCACCCACATTTATGTTCCGCATAGTTTGGAACATAACGAACGGTTGGTGGGTGTGCGATCAGCACCAGGTACAACTGAACGGGCAGCTGAGCTTTGAAGCCGAGTCCAGTCATTCACTGTCACTGTTCAACAGATCCCGTGACCCGAGAAGTGATGTGCACGAGCTGACACACTCACATTTGATAAGGGAGGTTCTCACCAAGGACGGAGAATGGAGAGGAGGGTACGCAAGTGAGAGTTCACGGGAAGCCTCCAAGAGGAGGTGACGAGAGGTGGGTCTTCAACGATCCATGTTCTTCTGCTGGGGTGAAATGTCTTAAAAACCAGAGGCAAGAGGTGGAAACCCCCAGAGGAAATAATTCAGAGACGAAAAGACACGAGACAGGATCTTTTCAAGGAGCAGGGAGCTTGGCTCATATGGATGTAAATGTAGACAATGTGAAGACCTGACCCTGAGTTGGGGCTGGAGAATTTCACATTTTATTCTGTAACAACGTCAGTGCTTCCACATTGAAGCAGTGAGCAAGCAGGGCTTAGGTCCAAAAGGAAAGACCTGAGAACTAGAAGCAGGGTCACTGACACGGGACACGAGCTTCATAGGTTATAACATAAAGGATGAACAGTCAGGATCGGAAATGGACAGGCTGACTACTGAGAGGAGGCGAGGTTGCCCCACAAACTTCCAGCTTGGCTGATGGGCAAGAAGAACGATGCCATCAAGACCAAGAGACAAAAGGACAAGTATTTTAAAAATAAAAGTGTTTATCAGTTTTCTGTGTTGTGTTATTTACGTACGAGACACAGGCCCCCAAAACTAGATCAGAGAGAAAATCTGTGCGGCCGGGCCCAGTCAGAATGCGGGATGTGTCTATGCTGAGACCCGTTGGTCCCCGACCTACGCTTTCTGTGAGAAGCAAAGAAAGAACCTGGCCGCTAGCTAGAAAGACAAGTCATGGGGTCTGCTCCTTCCTCAGAAGTCAGCCATATGGCTGGCCATGGCCGAGAAGCCTTGCCTGGCTCCAGGTGTCCCAGAGAAGCAGGGAAGGACCGGGAAAGGGTGGGCCGTGCCCCGGGCAGCCTCTTGTTGGCTCCATGCCAGGCTGTGTTCAGGACCTGTTCACCGCGAGTTCGGGGGAGTGGTGGAGGCAAGGAGCTTGCCGCCCGCAACACCCCGGGTGCCGATCCCATGCAGAGCTGGCAACCGGGCAGGCTGAGCTCTGACAGACACGGGCACTGCAGCCCTCGACTGTCCGCATGGTGGCCTCGTTGGTCCGAACACCTGCACTTCCCTCAGCGGGCAATTCCGGGGGCTAGGGATTCTTCTGGGGTTCGCCTTGGGGCCGCACCGTGGCTTTGGCCCAGTGTCTCCTCTGGGTGTGGCCAGTGTGCTTAAGGCAATGGGGGCGTTGTGCAGCAGCCCCTGGGTGACATCACAGCGGCCCAGGCCTCTTTGTGATGCGTCCCCTGGCTGACATACATACCAGGCTCGCCCTAGCTGGGCAGCTCAGTGCGTGCTTGGCCTGAGAAAGAGTTAGTGGCAAAGGGACCCTCTCCCTAGATTCAGACCCTTTCTTCAGATCGTTTGGCACACACCACAAATCGTTTTTCCATGGGGACAGTTTCCTCCTTCCTAAGGATCGTACCGCACCCCGCCGGCCACCTCCCCAGCCCCACCTTCTTTGCCCACCGATTCTTCCGGTACTCGGGGAGCTGCTCCCTATCCCTCCTGCCAGGGAGCACCATGCACATGCCTGTTGCCCGTGTCACAGGCTGTTCCACCGGGATCCTGTGAATTTAGCAGCTGGCTTTTCCCACTTTACCCAGCAGAGATCCCACTACCACTTGGAGCAGTCCTGAGCCTCTTGACCATCGTAGGCTCCCAGCAGACGGCTGGAGAGAGACCACCCAGACAAGCTCCTCCTCTCCAGGGCACACGGGAACCACTACAAGCCCGCCTCGAGGTGTCCTATTTCTGCAAAACCGCCATACAGTGTCAGTCAAAAGACCAGGCCTTTTGCAGCACAAGCACTGGCCCGATGGCTGGCTCTGATGCTCTGGACAAGCCAATAGACACGACTACACCACCGCTAGCCATCGTCTTCCGGTTCCCCTAGGCACCGCACGAGACCATGGGCAGCACCACCGCCGGCCTTCTGTGGGCGTCAGACGACCACCACGTGGGCGGTCTTCCTCTGGTCTTCCTGGCCCCATACGATGCCGTGGGAGGCACAGATGATGGCCTCGGCCCTCCCCGCAAGGCGGACAATGACCCGATCTGCAAGCCACCGCCTTCGGGAGAGGCACCTACAACTGCCCCCTGTCCCCGGACAAGTCCGTGGGCTACACAGGCGCCATTCTGAAGGCTGATGCTCAAAACGAGCCGATGGATATGATACCATCCTCGATGGCCGTCATCTTCCATTAGCCCCCGACCACACATGTGGCCTTGGGCAGCTCCACCTTTGGCCCAAGGGCCGGTAATGATGCTCAAGGTAAGCACATTCACACGACAACACCCTCGATATCCGTCATCCTCCGTTGGCAATGGCTCTGCAAGGGACTGTAGGCAGAAAAACCTCCGGCCACCTGTGCACCTTAGACAACTACCGCATGAGCAGTCATCGTCTGGTCTCCCCTGGCCCCATATGATGCCATGGGAAGCACAGACAACTACCTCGGCCCTACCTGTAAGTCAGCCTCGGACCGGATGGGCACTCCACTGCCCTCAGGAAAGGCACATACAACTGCCCTCCGGCCCCAGACAAAGCACAAGGCAGCACAAGCGCCTGCCCGAACGCTGAAACTGATGCTCAGGATGAGCCGATGCGACACAACACCTCCCTCAATGGCTGTCATCTTCCGGTCACCCCCCAGCCCCACACGATTCCGTGGGCAGCTGCACCGCCATCCTCCTGCGCACCTCAGACACCCACCAGATGGGGAGTCAACCTCCCGACTCCCCTGGACCCACAGGGTGCTGTGGGAAGCACAGACGATGGCCTTGGACTTACCCGCAAGTCATACTAGGACCCAATGGCATTCCACCACCATGGGTAAAGGCACCTACTCTATCCCCCGTGCCCCAGATGATACAGTGGGCAGCACAAGTGCCGTCACGAAAGCTCACTCAATCTCTCTATACAAGCCAATGGACACGACGCCACCATCACTAGCCGTCATCTTCCGGTCCCCACCGGGCCCCACACTAGGCCGTGGGCATCACTACCGCTGGCCTCCTTTGCACCTGAGAAAAACACCACGTGGGCGGTCATTGTACGGTCAGACCTGGACCCATACGATGCCATGGGAGTCACAGCCGAATAACTCGGCCCTACCCCTAAATTGGCCTCTGACCCGGTGGACACGCCACAGACCTTGCCAATGGCACCTACAGATCTCCCCTGGCTCCAGACAAGGCCTATGTCCTCCTATTTATTTAACAAATTCTTTCCCACAATATGTGTGTATATTATATACTCACACTAAACCCTGCTCTTGCTAGTATGCCTCTGCTCTGTTTACTCTTTGACCCGGGGACAGTGGAAGAACATACATACATGAGTGATAATGTTCTGAGCCACTCTTAAATATGCAACATGTTCCATGCCCCAGTGACAGGGATGTGGAAGTAGCCGTGTTTTATGACTGTGCGTGCTCACCGTGAGGTCTGCGTGCTGAGCGTTTAATGGATGACAACCCAGGGGGAGGCAAGCCCAGAGGAAGGAGACCCGGTTGGCTTATGTGGCCCCTTCCCTCTCCTCTCCCACTGCTCTGAGATCACTGGAGGCTAGGGATTCCTGGCTGTGACACAGGAAACCACTCTTATCATTTTGGTTTTTAAACATGCTTAATTCTGTACGTGTGTGCCTTGTGTAACTTAAGACTTTGGCCGATCATCCTCACACATTTCCACTTCCCAATGAGAGATTGGATTTGGCATCCAGGTCCTCGAGGTTGGAGGAATGACAGAAGGAAGTGTTTCTCACTGCTGTGTGATAATTGAAATTTTTAGCTTAGAATTTATCAAGTAGCTTAGTAATATCAGAAAAGGCCCTCCTTAATAACTGCCTGGCCTGACTCTAACCTATACTGCTAACATGTCAAACCACTTTGAGTTACAACTGTGCCCACTTCTCGCTGATCCTAGAGTCTGCAGGGTCTCCACCAGACTTAATACACGCAGAATTATTAACCTGTGAAGACCACGTTCTAGTTGGAGGGGAGGAAAGAGACTATAAACATCTGTAAGTTCTCTGATAGCTAAGCCAGTAACAAACACTATGAAGAATAAAAAGCAGGATATGGAGGACTGAGATTATAGGCAGAGAGAAGCAGGGCTTTCAAAATAAACAGTGGACAGGGTAAGCCTCACCAGGGAGGTGGGACTTGAACAGTCTAGAAGGAGGTGACAGAAGCAGGTATCTGAGCGTAAAGCATTCCATACAATGGGATAAATTACTGAAAAAGCCAAGAGGAAGGATGCTTGTGGTCTTCAGGGAGCAGTCAGTCAACAAATGCTGCTAGAATACTGTCAAAAAGGTGGGAAAAGAAGACCGGGGACAGAGATATGGGTTGAAGTCCCTGCACCACCATTTACTAGTTTTGTAGTCACATGCTGTTGATACGATATGCAAATGGCTCAGTGAACCCAGTGCTGTCTGTCTCTAGGTCCTAGTTACCTTGCAGGCTTTTGGAAACATAAGTAGGGAAATGACATATAAACCATCTTGTGAACTGTTCTGTGCATATGGATAGATGGGTAGAAAAAAAAATATTGATAGATAGGACAGATAGACAGATAGATGACAGATTAGATAGGACAGATGATAGGTATAGATAGATCGAATAGATAGATAATAGATAGATAGATAGATAGATAGATAGATAGATAGATAGATAGATAGATAGATAGATGGATAGATAGATAGCCATAATAGATAGCCATGTTGTTAACTGTGTGTAAGGCTGGGGTTACTGATGGGAGGAGCGAGCACATTGGACACTGATGATGTGCCAATGTCTCCGGCTGCTGTCCCCTCCCACATGGGACACTGATTATGTGCCCAAGTTCTTGGCAGTTGCCCCCTTCCAACCTGGAAAATATGCTTTGGCCTAGCAAATCCTCACGCTGCTCTAAATCTTTATCTCTGAGTTCCCCTACCTTCTTTAAAATCTTGCTGCCTGTCAACTTATGTGTGAACTCCCCAGCCTTAATTGCTATAGACGGGGAAATCTTGCCCAGGTATTTGCGTTCAAATAAACTACAGGGCCCTTTGTTGCCTCTCTTCACCTTCTTATTTCAGCTAGAATTTATCTTACACTGTTCTGTACATAAGGATAGATGGGTAGACAAAAAGATGATGAAAGGTAGATTACAGACAGATGACATGTGATAGATTGATTGGAAATAGATACATTAGATAGATGTTAGATATTCATAGATTAGAAGAATAGATTGACAGAGATGACAGATAGATAAGATATATAAAGATGACAGATGATAGACTAGATAGGATAGATGATATAGGTAGGTTAGATTAGACAAATAGATGATAGATAGATAGAGTTATGAACTGAATTTATGGGCCCTCACCTCACCATCTTTTGCTCCTCCTAACACCCCACCGCCACCACACACACACAAACACACACACACACACACACACACACAAAAGTTCACATTTGAACTAAGTCAGGGTTGAAGCCCTAACCCCCACTGTCATGTTATTTTGAGGTCGGGACTTTGGAGGTAATTAGGTTTGGAAGAGATCATGAGCGTGTGGGTGGAGCTGCCATTATGCGATCAGTGCTATTAAGAAGAACAGAGGACAGTGCTTTCTCCCCCGACCATGTGTGGACACAGTAGGGATGCGGACGTATGCAAGCCAGAAAAGGGACATCACCAGGAACTGAACCTGTCTTGGTCTTAGACTTCTGCTTCCAGAATGGCGAGAAATCAGTGTCTATGGATGAAGTACCCACTCAATGACACTTAGATTATCAGCTCGAGTAGACAAACATAGATATGTAGGTAAACAGAGACGCACTTAGATGATGGATGGAGAGAGCCCACGCAGACATATATGTGCTTAGCTGCCTGCATAGGTATCTGTGCCCAACCACCTCTGCACTTTGAAGTCTGCTCCCTATGAGGGGAACACCAGGAGCAAAACTTATGCACGTTTCATTTTTAAAGTGTTGGCTGCAGTTTCCGCTAACTTTGGATTCCATTAACTCTCAGCCATGTGTGTGTGTCTGTGCGTGTGCGTGTGTGTGTGTACACCACGGCCACGATCGGTCTACAATCGCAGTAGATACAAAAGTTACAAAGGAACACAGGATAGGGCAAACATCTTGCAAATTATGACCAGAAAGTGTCAAATTTTACACTAACCCCTCGAGGTATCTTTGCCAAGTGTTTCTATGCAATTTTAGAAAGATCTTGCTGTAAATGATGCTGGGTCCACTCTTAAACATCAAGTTGGTTAAGGTAATAAGCCAATAGTGGAGAGCATTAAAGAGCACAAACGGTGTGCGTCCTATGTATCAGGCCAAGGTGTACAGGCTTTAATTCTACTAAACCACTTCATCTCACCTTAGCTGACATGGGATGACCTAATGCACCACCTTCATCCGTGAGTAAAAAGTTACTTCAGAATCACCTCCCTTAACAGAAAATAAATAAGTGCGGGGACATAAACATTCCTAGAATTCCTGCCACCATCATCCAACTCTTTATGCTCAGCACCATTTATATACGAGCAGAAACATAGCTCTCAATGCTACTATTGCATTTCAGATAGACCTCACTCACGTCTAAATGCCTAAATGCACTGAAACTCCACCTCCACCTTGACAGCAGAGGGGAGCAGTTTCCCCACAAACTAGCTGGCCTGCCACCACAGCATGCACATGGGCCACCAGCTCACAAGAGCCCCGCGTGTCACCAAAAAGCAGTTCCCTTAACCAGTGACTACACGCATGCTCTCTGGAGATGGCCCCAGCAAGCAGGGCCGCCGAGGTGACATCGGTGCACGGGCAAAAAGACCTAATACTGGGCATGCACCTGCCTCGGACCCCGCAGGCCAGCCAGGGTGCTCCCTGCATGGGGCCTCAGATATGCCCCGCAGCTCACGTAGCTGCCACAGCGGGAACGGCCCAGGGTCAGAGCAGCCGGAGGGCCCTGGCCCGCACAGGTTCAAGAGCCCAGCCCGCCAATCACACCATCCACACCCAGCAGACTCGTGCCACCTACGCAGGAGAAGTTCCCAGCCAAGGCCACTCCTCTCAAGACCCAAACACACAGCTAACTCACATAAACAAACACAAGGAATTGAGACTGAGAAGGACACAGAGGAATCAAAGTGCACCTAGTGACAGAACGTTGACAAAAGTGAGAAAACAGATACATAGACAGATGACTGATACATAGACTGGATTGATATACATACATATAGATGATAGATTAATTAGATAGATACACAGATGTTAGTAGATAGATGATAGATCATAGAAAGATGACAGATAGATAGATAGGTAGATAGATTACATAGATAGAAAAAGAGAAAGGTATTTAGGTAGATGGGAAAGCATCATACAAATCAGAGCTATGTTTCTCTCAAGACCATCTACGTGCTCCCTTAAAGGAGACCCAATTGAGATCCAAAGACACAGACAAACTACAAGCTGAATGGGCGGGGACAGACACCCTACACAAGTGAAACTGAGAAACAAACAAACACACAAATGGATTCTGTTTGAGTCCCCAGAGACAGTCAGTAGAAAATAGCCCTATCTGGCCACCGTGAATTCTTTTTATTTGGTTTCACCTCTGCCCAGCCGTAGATTTAGTGGTGCAGCAACGTCTTTCTCATTTCTCTCATATCAACAACTGAATTGCTGTAATAATATGCGTCTGGCCTTTTGAAATCAGTGGGATTTATGATGTTCACGAATGTAAAGATGTAATAACCATATAAAGAGGGAAGTTTGGACACAAAAATAAACACGCCACTCCACAACACACCCTTTGCTCCAAACAGCTCCTGTCTAGAAATTGGTGTTCCTTTATATTTCTCTTTCCTCCTATCAGCGGTGATCAAGCTTATGTACCTCAGACATGATGGTGAGCAAAACACCAAGTATAATTTTCTGTCTACAACAAACCCATAGGAAAGATACTTGTGGTCTTCAGGGAGCACTTAGTCAATGAACGTGGCTAAATACAGTCAGCAAGCGAGAAGGAGGTAAAAGAGGACACAGGACAGAGATACAGGTTCAAGTCCCTGAACCACCATTACTGGGTTTTGTAGGCAGACACGGCTGACTCGACCCGCAAGAGTCTCAGTGAACCCAGTTCTCTCCCTACAGCCTAGTTACCCTGCAAGATTTTTTGAAGCATAATGTAGGCAAGTGACATAGTCTATGTTGATAACTCTTCTGTACAGAAGGATAGATGGGTAGACAAAAAGATGATTGATTCATAGATAGATAGATGATAGTTGATAGGTAGATAGACAGACAGACAGATATACATAGGTACATATCTATTAACACAAATCTATTGCTCAAAACCATTAGAGCAATGGTGAAAGCACATAGCGAAAGTACATACAAAAAAGAATTAAATCCAGTTTAAATAGTGCAGTAAGCAGCCATAAGGAGAAAACAAATCCTACCACTTGCAATGAGGTGGACGGAGCTAGAGGGTATTATGCTCAGTGAAATAGGCCAGGCGGAGAAAGACAAGTACCAAATGATTTCACTCATGTGTGGAGTATAACAACAAGGAATCACTGAAATACAACAACAGCAGCAGACTCACAGAACAAAAGAGTGGAATAACAGTTCCCAAAGGGAAAGGGACTGTGCACAGTGGGTGTGAAGGGAGGGATAAGGGTGGACAGAAAGAAAGGGGGCATTAGGATTACCATTTATAATGTGTGGGTTGGGGGAAGCATGGGGAGGGCTCTACAACACAGAAGAGAAGTAGTGTTTCTACAGCATCTTACTACACGCTGATAGACAGCAACTGTAAAGGGTTGTGTGGGAGTGACATGGTGAAGGGGTCTTCAGCATCCAACTACGCTGATGGACAGAGACTGGAACAGGGCCATTGGGGGGGACTTGGTGTACTTTGTGATCATAATGATCTTCGCGTGATTGTAGATTAACGATAACAAAAAAAATTTTATAAGTGAAATAAGTACAAAGCTCACAATTGTCAGAATAAAAGGACAGGCTCTGAGTGCTCCAATAAAAAGACACAGGGTTAAGAGAAGGGATGAAATCTCAAGAACACCTACGTGCTCCCTTATTGGAGACTCACTTGAGATCCAAGGACACAGACAAACTACAAGCTGAAGGTGCGGGGAAAGGTACCCTACACGAGTGAAACTGAGAAACAAACAATCAAACAAATGGTTTCTGTTTGAGTCCCCAGAGACAGTCAGCAGAAAGTAGCCCTACCTGGCCACTGTGAATTCTTTTTTGTTTGGTTTCAGCAGTGCCCAGCCATAGATTTAGTGGAACAGCAACGTCCTTCTCATTTTTTCTCACCTCAACAACTGAATTGCTGTAATAATATGCATCCTGGCTTTTGAAATCGGTTTGTTTTATGATGTTCTTGAATGTAAAGAAGTAATGACCACCTAAAGAGGGACGTATGGACACTCAAACAAACATATAACTCCACAACACTCTCTTTGCTCCCAAACGCTCCTGTCTAGAAATAAGTGTTCCTTTTTGTTTGACGCTCCTACTATCAGCTGTCTACAGCAAAGAAATATGCTGATGGACAGCGACTGTAAGACGTTTTTGGTGGGGACATGGTGAAGCTGGCAGCCTAGTAAACATAATGTTCTTCACGTGATTGCAGATTAATATTAACAAAAAATTTTATTAAGTGCAATATGGGCACAGTGCTGAATCATCAGAATAAAAGGACAGGATTTTCATGCTCCAAACAGAAGACACAGGGTTAAAAGAAGGGATGAAAACTCAAGAACACCTATGTGCTCCCTAACAGGAGACTCACTTCAGAACCAAGGACACAGACAAACTACAATCTGAAGGGGTGGGGACAGGTAACCTACAAAAGTGAAACTGAAAAACAAACAAACCAGTGGATACTGTTTGAGTCCCCAGAGACAGTCAGTAGAAAATGGCTCTATCTGGCCACCGTGAATTTTTTCTCTTTGGTTTCAGCAGTGCCCATCCATAGATGAAGTGGTACAGCAATGTCATTCTCATTTTCTATCACCTCAACAACTGAATTTCTGTAATAGTATGCATCAATATGGTGGTCAGCAAAGCACCAAGTTTACTTTTCTGTCGACAACAGGCCCAGAGGAAGGATACTTGTGGTCTTCAGGGAGCACTTAGTCAATGAATGTGGCTAAATAAAGTCATCAAGTGAGAAAGAGATAAAAGAGGACAGAGGAGAGAGACACGGGTTCAAGTTCCTGCACCAACATTTCCTAGTTTTGTAGGTACACACGGCTCTCTCGACCTGCAAGTGCCTCGGTGAACCCAATGCTCTCCCTACGGCCTAGTTACCTTGCAAGATTTTTGGAAGCATAATGTAGGGAAGTGACATAGGCAATGTTGTTAACTGTTCTGTACACAAGGAGAGATGGGCAGACAAAAAGATGATTGATTGATTGATAGACAGATAGATAGATAGACAGAGAGATAGAAAGTTATAGGTACATATCGATTAACAAAAACCAATTGCTCATAACCACTAGAGCGATGGTGAAAGCACATAGCCAAACTACAGACAAAAGAGAAGATAGAAATCAGGTTTAAAAAGTGCAGTAAGCAGCCGTAAGAAAAAATCAAATCCTACCATTTGCAACAATGTGGATGGAGCTAGAGGGTATTATGCACAGTGAAATAGGCCAGGCGGAGAAAGAAAAGTACCAAATAATTTCACTCATGTGTGGAGCTTAACAACAAAGAAAAACTGAAAGAAAAAAACATCAGCAGACTCACAGAACCCGAGAGTGGACTTATAGGTACCAAAGGGAAAGGAACTGGGCAGGGTGGGTTTGACGGGAGAGATAAGGGCGGGCAGAAAGAAAGGGGGCATTAGGATTAGCATTTATAATGTGTGGTGTTGGGGGAGCTTGGGGAGTGCTGTACAATACAGAGAAGTAGTGTTTCTACAGCATCTTACTACACGCTGATGGAGAGCGACAGTAACGGGGTGTGTGTGTGAGACACGGTGAAGGGGTATTCAGCATCCAACTACGCTGATGGACTGTGACTCTAATGGGGTTTTGGGGGGGACTTGGTGTACTTGGTGATCATAATGATCTTCACGTGATTGTAGATTAATGATAACAAAAATTTTTTATAAGTGCAATAAGGACACACCTCTCAATTGTCAGAATAAAAGGACAGGCTCTGAGTGCTCCAATCAAAAGACACAGTGTTAAATGTAGGGATGAAAACTCAAGACCACCTATGTCCTCCCTTACAGGAGACTCACTTGGGATCCAAGGTCGAAGACAAACTACAAGTTCAGTGGGTGGTTTCAGGTAACCTAGATAATTGAAACTGAAAAAAAAAAAGAAAAAAGATGTGCTGATGTGATTAAAGATGGCGGCACACGTGAGAGGGGAGGTGGAAACCTCCTCCAAAACCAAAACCACATACATACGTACTATATGGAAATAGAACAAATACACCAAATCCTGGAAGATCAGCAGGGAAGAACGCTGCGGCGGCATGCTGTCACCTCAAGGAGAAGTGTGATGTACAGCCCTGGAGATGTGCTCTGGCAGCAAGAACCTACCGTACATGTGCTGCACTCTGGACGATCGGTGGGGTTGGAAAGCAAAGACAGGCAGAAGACTAAGAGAGACGTGAGATTCCAGGCACTTGTGGGACAGCACAGGGATCCACATCTGGCCGCTGTGGGACAAAAGAAAGGCGGACAGTCTGAGAGACTTCATAACAGTGAGAGAACTGCTAAAGGGGCAAGGCTTCCACAGGGCTTGCCACTCAGGAGAAAGGACAGGTGCGCCAATCTGCCCTGGTTCACTCTGCCCGGCAGGCAGGGGAGCTTTCAGGAGCTCTGTGCACTCCATCTCCCTGGCTGTTATCACAGCTCTGAGGCCCCTTACTGTGCTGTGACTGATACACGGCCTGCCTCCCCACTGGCACCGGACTGCAAAATTGTCCTCCCCAGCTATGGCAGCTTCTCCCTGTGTGCTCAGCAAGCTGGCACTGGCAGTGGAGACCGGCACTGCGGCAGGGAAGCATGAAAGACCTCTTTCCTCCTGGTGGGTGTGGGCACCGGCCCCGCATCCCTGGGACACGGACCACACCCCAACTGCTGAGGATCTCCAGACATTAAAGCTTCTGGGAGCTAGAGGACGCCACCTACAAATATGAACCTTCAAAGGAACCTGGTAACTGGACTCAAATCAATCTTCCTGAGAAAGAGATCTCAAAATAAACTTCAGGAGCATGCTCAGGGAGCTACAGTAAATAGAACTGTCCCTGTCTCTCGAGGGCAATTCTCTCTCACTCTCTCTCTTCCGGGAGCACTGCTGAGGCCCTGTTCTGAGAGGGGTGCTTCGACAGCACAGCAGGAAAGGCACAGCTCTCGGGTCCACCACTTCCGGTTCTAGGGCAGTTCCACACGGTTACTGACTGAACTGCAAATGGGGGATGCCGCCCATATAACTCTGCAGGAAGAACAAAAGTGACACATGCTAGCTTTCAAATCAATGGCTAGAGGCTACGTGTCTCCACCAATAACAGGTGATGTCAACAGCCCTGGCTTCATATCCTTGGCAAACTTTTTTCCCTATGACCCTTGAAAGCAGTACATGGAAAGATACAACATAGCATTCTCCACACCACCTCACCTCTCAGTTTTACGCTACATGTTCCTGCATCACAACTTCTCTCCGTTCCAGTATTCTTAGCTGGTTGGTGTTCAGGAAAGAAAAAAAATTAGTAAGATTTGGAATGAAATGGTATTGGGTTCAGTAAGATTCTGTTTGACCACCATCAATAGAATCAAAAGACATCCTTCAGTATGGGAGAATATATTCACTGATGATATAATTGATAAGGCGTTGCCATCCAAAACATGTACCAAGAGCTCAAGAACACCAACACACAGAAAGCAAATGTATCCAATTACAAAATATGCAGAGGATCTGAACAGACACTTCTCCAAGGAAGCAATTTCAGGTGGCCGACAGGCACATGAAAAGACGCTCCACATCGCTAACCATCAGAGAAATGCACATTAAAACCACAATGGGGTATCACCTCACACCAGTTAGGATGGCCACCAAACAAAAGTCAGAAAACAACAGATGTCAGCAAGGGTGTTGAGAAAGGGGAACCCTCCTACACTGCTGGTGTGAATGTCAGTCAGCTCAACCATTGTGGAAAGCAGTACGGAGGTTCCCCAAAAAACCAAAGAACAGAAATACCATTTGACAAAGGAAATCCTCTCCTAAGAATTTACCCTAAGATTACAGAAGCCCAGGTTGAAAAGACAGATGGACCCCTATGTTGATCGCAGCACTCTTTACAATAGCCAAGAAATGGAAGCAACCTAAGTGTCCATCTGGAGATGAATGGATAAAGAAGAAGTGGTACATACACACTATGGAATATTATTCAGCCATAAGAAGAAAACAAATCCTACCACCATTTGTAACAACACGGATGGAGAAAGAGGGTGTTATGCTCAGTGAAAAAAGCCAGGTGGAGAAAGACAAGTATCCAATGATTTCACTCCTCTATGAGGTATGTGAACAAAGGAAAAACGGGAGGGAACAAAATAGCAGGAGACTCACGGAACCCAAGAATGGACTAACAGTTACCAAAGGGAAAGGGACCTGGGAGGATGGGTGGGATGGGAGGGATAAGGGAGTAAATGGGGCTATAAAATCTGCACATGTAATGTAGGGGGTGTGGGACCACGGGGATTGCAGTATAACACACAAAAGACAGGTAGTGACTCCATAGCATCTTACTACATTGATGGACAGCGACTGTAATGGGGTGCAGAGAGTGGACTTGATAATGGGGGGTAGGGGGGAGCAGGGGGAGTCTAGTAACTATAATGTTGCTCATGTAATTGTACATTACTGACACCAAAAAAAAAGTGATTCTGTTTGAGTGTCCAGAGAGACAGTCAGTAGAAAATAGCCCTTCCTGCCACCGTGGATGCTTTCTGTTCGGTTTTGGCAGTGCACAGTCATAGATTCAGTGGTATAGCGAGGCCCTTCTCATTTTTTCTCACCTCAACAACTGAATTGCTGTAATAATTTGCATGTGGGATTTTTGAAATCAGTGGATTTTGTGATGTTTACTAATGTAAAGAAGCAATAACCAGATACAGAGGGAAGTTTGGATGCTCAACAGAAAATGTCACTCCACAACACAGTCTTTGCTCCCAACTGCTCCCATCTAGAACTCGGTGTTCCGTTTTACCTGTCCCTCCTCCTATCAGCGGTGACGCTGATGTCCCTCAAACATGGTGGTGAGCAAAGCGCCAATATTACTCTTCTGTCTACTGCAGGACTGTGGTACAGGTCCTCCCAGACGAAAAGCAGTAGCAGCGGGAGAAAACCCAAAGACGTAGATATAGAAGATGGTACAGTATATTGAAAACTGACACAAGGGACTTCTGAGACCCATACTTAATTCCATCAGAGAAACGAAAGCCTCTGCCCCCATACAACAAAACTACACCACTATGGAGAAAGCACAGGCAGAGAACAAGAAGAGATGTGGAAATTACCTCACTGGTTCAGAGGAGTCATCACAGCAGCAGCAGCAGAAGCTTGGGCCTGCCACACATGCTCTGCACTCATCGCTGTTAAAGATAGGGTTGTGGGCTCGGCACGCTGGGCCTCTCCCAAAGCACCTGGAGGCATACACACCGGGGACTGATTGGTCGTCGGTGGCATCTCACCCGCATTTATGTTCCACGCAGTGTGGAACATAACGAACGGTTGGCAGAGGAGCGAGCATCACCAGGTACCACTGAACGGGCAGCTGAGCTTTGAAGCTGAGTCCATTTATTCACTGTCACCGCTGTTCAACAGATCCCATGACCCGAAGTGTGATGTGCACGAGCTGACACACTCACAGTTGATAAGGGAGGTTTTCACTAAATACGGATAAGGGAGAGGAGGTCACGCTTAAGTGAAAGTGCACAAGAAGCCTCCAAGAGGAGGTGACTAGAGAGGTGGGTCTTCAACGATCCATGTTCTTCTGCTGGGGTGAAATGTCTTAAAAACCAGAGGCAAGAGGTGGGAACACCCAGAGGAAATAATTCAGAGATGAAAAGGCACGAGACAGGATCTTTTCAAGGAGCAGGTAGCTTGGCTCATAGAAATGGAGATGTATACAAATTGAAGGCCAGACCTTGATTTGGGCTGGAGAATTTCACATTTTATTCAGTAACAATGTCAGTGCTTCCACAGTGAAGCAGAGAGCAAGCAGGGCCTAGGTCCAACAGGATAGACTTGAGAAACTAGAAGCAGGGTTACTGACATGGGACACGAGCTTCACAGGTTATAACATAAAGGATGAACAGTCAGGATCGGGAATGGACAGGCTGATTGCTGAGAGGAGGCGAGGTTGCGCTGCAAGCTTCCAGCTTGGCTGATGGCCAGGAACGGCGACGCCACCAAGGAAAAGAGTCTAAAGGAAATGCATTTTAAAAATAAAGTGTTTCTCAGTTTACTGTGTTTCGTTATTCACGTATGAGACACAGGCAACCAAAAGCAGATCAGAGAGAAAACCTGGGCAGCCGGGCCCAGTCAGAATGCGGGATGTGGCTATGCTGTGATGCGGTAGTCCCCGACCTACGTTTTCTGTGAAAATCAAAGAAAGTACCTGCCCGCTAGCTAGAAAGGCAAGTCATGGGGTCTGCGCCCTCCTCAGAAGTCAGCTGCCTTTCTGTCCATGGCCAAGAAGGCATGCTTTGATCCAGGTGTCCCAGGGAAGCTGGTAAGTCACGGGAGAGGGTGGTCCGGGCCACGGGCATACCCTGGGTGGGATCGCGCCAGGCCATGAGTAGGCCCTGGCCTCTGGGAACATGGGGGAGTGTGAGCAAGGCACTTGCCACCCACCGCACACCAGGTGCCGAGCCCATGGGAAGCCAGCACACAGGTGGACTGAGCTCAGACAGATGCAGGCACTGCAGCCCTCGATGGTCCGCATGGTGTCCTCGTTGGTCTGAGCACTTTCACGACCCTCAGCGGGCATTCCCGGGGGCTAGGGATTCTACTGTGGTTGCCCTTGGGGTCGCACCATTGCCTTGGCCCAGGGTCTTCTCTGGGCAGGGCTGGTGTACTTAAGGCAGTGGGGGCTTGCTGATGCAGACCCTGGGTTTCATCACAGCGGCCCAGGCCACTTTGTGATGCATCCCCTGGCTGACATACATACCAGGCACTCCCTAGCTGGGCATCTCAGTGAGTGCTTGGCCTGAGAAAGAGTTCGTTTCAAAGGAAACCCTCTCCCTAGCTTCATACCATTTCCTCGGATCGTTTGGCGCAAACCACAACCCATTTTTCCGTGTGGACAGTTTCCTCCTTCCTAAGGTTCCTGCCCCACTCCACACGCCGCCTCCACAGCCCCACTGAATTTGCCCCCCGGTCCTTCCCGTCAATGGGACACTGTCCCCTGTCCCTCCTTCCAGGGAGCACCCTGCACCTGCCCGCTGTCCTGGTTACTGGCTGTTCCACTGGGATACTGTGCCTTTAGCAGCTGGCTTTTACCACTTTTCCCAGCAGAGTTCCCACTTACACCGGGAGCAGTCCTGGTCTTCTGGACCATGGTAGGCTCCCAGCAGACGGCTGGAGAGAGACCACCCAGATGAGCTCCTCCTCTGCAGGGTACACGGGCACCACTACCAGCCCGCCTCAAGGTGTCCTGCTTCTGCAAAACCGCCATCCAGAGTCAGGTAACAGACAAGGCCTTCGGCAGCACAAGCGCCAGCACGTGTGCTGGCTCTGACGCTCGGGACGAGCCGATGGACATGACGCCAACTCCGCTTGACATCAACTTCCGGTCTACCTATACCCCGCACGAGGCCGTGGTCAGCACAACCGCCTGCCTCGTGTGCGCCTCAGATGACCACCGAGCGGGCGGTCGTCGTCTTGTCTCCCCTTGCCCAATACGAAGCCATGGGAGGCACAAACGACAGCTTCGGCCCTACCCCTAACTCGGCCTCCGACCCTGTGGACATGCCACAGACCTTGCCAACAGCACCGACATTTCTTCTCCAGCTCCAGACAAGGCATATGTCCTCATATCCATTTAACAAAATCTTTCCCACAATATATGTGTGTATTATATATTCACACAAAACCCTGCTCTTGCTAGTATGCCTCTGCTCTGTTTACTCTTTGACTCAGTCACAGAGGAAGAACACACATGTGTGAGAGATAATGTTCTGAGCCATACTTAACTATGCAACGTGTTCCATGCCCCAGTGTCTGAGATGTGGAAGTAGCGTCGTTTTATGTCTGTGCATGCTCACTGCGAATTCTGCGTGCTGAGCGTTTAATGGATGACAGCCCAGGGGGAGGCAAGTCCAGAGGAAGGAGACCAGGTTGGCTTATGTGGCCCCTTCCCTCTCCTCTCCCACAGCTCTGAGCTCACTGGAGGCTAGGAAATCCCTGCTGTGACACAGGAAACCACTCTTATCATTTTGGTTTTTAAGCATGTTTAATTCTGTATGAGTGTGCCTTGTGTAAATTAAGACTTTTGCCGAACATCTTCACACATTCCTACTTCCCATTGAGAAAACAGATGTTTCATCAAGGTACTTGAGGCTGGAGGAACGACATAAGGAAGGGCTTCTGCCTGCTGTGTGATTATTGAATAATTTTTAGGCTTACTTAGAATTTGTCAAGTAGCTTCGTAATATCAGAAAAGGTCCTCTTTAATAACTGCCTGGCCTGACTCTAACCTAAACTGCTAACATGTCAAACCACGTTGAGTTACATCTGTGCTCACTTCTCGCTGACCCTAGAATCTGCAGCGTCTCCACCAGAGGGAATACACGCAGAATTCCTAACCTGTGTGGACGACATTCTAGTTGGAGGGGAAGAAAGTGACAATGAACATCTGTAAGTTTTCCGATAGATTAGCCGGTAACAAACACTATGAAGAATAAAAAGCAGGATATGGAGGACTGAGATTATAGACCGAGAGAAGCAGGGCTTTCAAAATAAACAGTGGACAGGGAAATCCACACCAGGGAGGTTGGACTAGAACAGCCTAGAAGGAGGTGACAGAACCAGCTATCTGAGTTTAAAGCATTCCATACAATGGGATAAATTACTGAAAAAGCCAAGAGGAAGGATGCTTGTGGTCTTCAGGCAGCAGTCAGTCAACAAATGTGGCTAGAACACCATCAGCAAGGAGGGAAAAGAGGACCGGGTACAGAGATATGGGTTGAAGACCCGGCACCACCATTTACTAGTTTTGTAGTCACACGCTGTTGACTTGATGTGCAAATGTCTCGATGAACCCAGCGCTGACTGTCTCTAGGGGCTAGTTACCTTGCAGGCTTTTGGAAACATAATTAGGGAAGTGACATATAAGCCATCTCGTGAACTGTTCTGTACATAAGGATAGATGGGTAGACAAAAAGTTGACTACAGGTAGATGACAGATAGATGACAGGTGATAGATGATAGATTAGAAATAGATTCATTAGATAGATGATAGATAGTCATAGATTAGACAAATAGATTGACAGAGATGACAGATAGATAAGATATTTATAGATGACAGATGATAGACTAGATAGGATAGATGATATAGGTAGTATAGATTAGATAGTTATAGATAGATACAGAGTTATGAACTTAATTTTTGGGCCCTCACCTCACCATCTTCCACTCCTCCTAATCCCCCGCCGCCACCACACACCCACACAAAAACATGCACAAGTTCATATATGAGCTGAGTCAGGTTGTAGCCCTAACCCCCAATGTCATGGTATTTGGAGGTATGGCCTTTGGAGGTAATCAGGTTTATAAGATGTCATGAGAGTGTGGGTGGAGCGGCCATTATGCAATCAGTGCTGTTAAGAGGAACAGAGGACAGAGCATTCTCCTTCGACACTGTGAGGACACAGCAGGGATGCGGCCGTATGCAAGCCAGAAGAAGGGACTTCACCAGGAACTGAACCTGCCTTGGTCTTGGACTTCTGCTTCCAGAATGGCGAGAAATCAGTGTCTATGGATGAAGCCCCCACTCTATGACACTCTGGTTATCAGCTTGAGTAGACTAACATAGATATATAGGTAAACAGAGATGCACTTAGACAATGGATGTGGAGAGCCTATGCATAGATATCTGTTCTAAGGTGTCTGCATAGGTACCTGTGTCCAACCACCTCTGCACTTTGAAGTCTGCTCCATATGGGGGGAACACCAGGAGCACAACTTATGCACGTTTCTTTTTTAAAGTGTCTGCTGCAGTTTCCGCTAACTGGGGTCTCTAATAACCCTCAGCTGTGTGTGTGTGTCTGTGCGTGTGCGTGTGTGTGTGTACACCACTGCCCATATCGGTCTACAGTCACAGGAGATGCAAAGGTAACAAAGGAACCCAGGATAGGGCAAACATCTTGCAAACTATGACCAGAAAGAGTAAAATTTTCCACTAGCCTCTGGGGGTATCTTTGCCAAGTGTTTCTAGGCAATTTTAGAAAGATCGTGCTGGAAATGTTGCTGGGACCACTCTGAAATATCAAGTTAGTTAAGGTAATAAGCCAGGACAGGAGAGCAGGAAAAAGCACACACGGTGTGTTCTTCTATGTATCAGACCAAGGTGTACAGGCTTTAATTCTACTACACCACTTCATCTCACCATGTCTGACGTGGGAAGACCTTATGCATCACCTTCATCCGTGAGTAAAAGTTACTTCAGAATCACCAACCTTAACATAAAATAAATAAGTGTGGGTACATAAATATTCCTAGAATTCCTGCCACCAACACCCAACTGTTTATGCTCAGCACCATTTACATACGAATGGAAACATAGCTCTAAACGCTACTATTCCATTTCAGATAGACCTCACTCACATCCCAATGCCTAAATGCACTGAAACTCCACCTCCACCATGATAGCAGAGGGGAGCAGTTTCCCCACAAGCTAGCTGGCTGGCCACCTCAGCAAGCCCATGGGCCACCGGCACACAAGAGCCCCGCATGTCACCAAAAGGCAGTACCTTTAACCAGTGACTACACGCATGCTCTCTGGAGATTGGACACCAAGCTGGGCTGCCGAGGTGACATCGGTGCACAGGCAAAAAGACCTACTACAGGGCATGTACCTGCCTCGGGACACTCAGGCTAGCCAGGGTGCTCCTTGTGTGGGGACTCGGACATGACCCGCAGCTCACGCATCAGCCACAGAAGGAACGGCCCAGGGCAGAGCAGCCGGAGGGCCCTGGAATGCACAGGATCAAGAGCCAAGATGGCCAACCACAACATCCACACCCTGCAGACCAGGGCCACCTAGGCAGGAGAAGTTCCTACACAAGGAAACTCCTCTCAAGACCCAAACACACAGCTAACTCTCATAAACAAACACAAGGAATTGAGACCGAGAAGGACACAGAGGAATCAAAGTGTACCTAGTGACAGTACGTTGACAAAAGTCAGAAAACAGATACATAGGCAGAAGCATGATTGATACATAGATTGGACTGATGTAGATACATATAGATGATAGATTAATTAGATAGATACACAGATGATAGATCATAGATAGATAGATGACAGATAGATAGATAGGTAGATAGATTACATAGACAGAAAAACAGATAGGAAGGTAGGTAGATAGGAAAGCATCATACTAAACAAAGCTATCTTTCACTGAAGACCATCTACATGCTTCCTTACAGGAGATACACTTGAGATCCAAGGACACAGACAAACTACAAGCCGAAGTGGCGGGGACAGGTACCCTATACAAGTGAATCTGAGAAACAAAGAAGCAAATGCGTTCCGTTAGAGTCCCCAGATACAGTCACAAGAAAATAGTCCTATTTAGCCACCGTGAATTCTTTTTGTTTGTTTTCAGCAGTGCCCAGGTATAGATTTCGTGGTACTGCGATGTCCTTCTCATTTTTTCTCACCTCAACAAATGAATTGCTGTAATAATATGCATCTGAGCTTTTGAAATCACTGGGTTTTATGATGTTCACGATTGTAAAGAAGTAATAACCACATATAGAGGGAAGATTAGGCACCCAAACTAACACGTCTATCCACAACACACACTTTGATCCCAAATGCTCCTGTCTAGAAATAGGTGATCCTTTTTATTTCTCCCTCCTCCTATCAGCGGTGATCACGCTGATGTCCCTCAAACATAGTGGTGAGTAAAGCACCAAGTATTCTTTTCTGTCTACAACAGGCCCAGAGAAAAGATACTTGGGGTCTTCAGTGAGCACTTAATCAATGAATGTGGCTAAATACAGTTAGCAAGCGAGAAGGAGGTAAAAGAGGACAGAGGACAGAGATACGGGTTCAAGTCCCTGCAACACCATTTACTGGTTTTCTAAGCACAGGCGGCTGACTCGAACTGCAAGTGTCTAGGTGAACCCAGTGCTCTCCTTACGGCCTAGCTATCTTGCAAGATTTTAGGAAGCATAATGAAGGGAAGTGACATAGTCTATGTAGTTAACTGTTCTGTACATAAGGATAGATGGGCAGACAAAAAGATGATTGATTCATACATAGATAGTAGACAGATGACAGATGAAAGATAGATAGGTACATAGATTGATAGATGATAGACATCATAGATAGATGATAGGAGGATAGATAGATAGATGGATAGATAGATACATAGATAGACAGAGAGACCGTTAGATAGATAGATACAGATACATATCGATTGACACAAAGCTATTGCTCATAACCAGGAGATGAATGGTGAAAGCACATAGCTAAACTACAGACAAAAAGGAACAATGAAATCCAGTTTAAAAAGTGCAGTAAGCAGCCTTAGGAAGAAAACAAATACTAGCATTTGCATTGACGTTAATGGAGCTAGACGGTAGTATGTTCAGAGAAATAGGCCAGGCGTAGAAATACAAGTACCAAGTGATTTCAGTCATGTGTGGAGTATAACAACAAAGAAAACTGAAGGAAAAAAACAGCAGTAGACTCAGACAAAACGAGAGTTCAATAAAAGTTACCAAAGGGAAAAGGACTGGGCAGCATAGGTCTGAAGGGAGGGATAATTGTGGGGAGAAAGATTGGGGGCATTAGGTTTAGCATGTATAATGCATGGGGTCGGGGGTGCATGGGGTGTTCTGTACAACACAGAGAAGACTAGTAGAGATCATATAGCATCTTACTACTCGCTGAAGAAGAGCGATTGTAATGGGGTCTGTGGGGGATGACATGGTGAAGGGGTCTACAGCATCCAACAACACTGATGGAGAGCAACTGAAGAGGTTTTATGGAGGGACTTGGTGAAGGGGGGAGCATAGTAAACATAATGTTCTTCACGTGATTGTAGATTAATGATTAAAAAAATTTTTAAGTGCAATAAGGGCACAGCTCTGAATCATCACAATAAAAGGTCAGGCTATGAGTGCTGCAAACAAAGGACACAGGGTAAAAAGAAGGGATGAAAACTTAAGACACCTACGTGCTTACATACAGGAGACTCACTTGAGATCCAACGACACACACAAACTACAAGCGGGAAGTGTGTGGACAAGTAACCTACACGAGTGAAACTGAAAAACAAAAAATCAAACAAATGGATTCTGTTTGAGTCCCCAGAGACAGTCAGAAGAAAATAGACCTGTCTGGCCACCGTGAATTCTTTTTGTTTTTTTTTCAGCATTCCCCAGCCATAGAATTAGTGGTGCAGCAACGTCCTTCTCATTTTCTCTCACCTCTACAACTGAGTTGCTGTAATAATAAGCATCTGGGACTTTGAAATCAGTATGCTTTATGATGTTCATGAATGTGAAGATGTAATAATCACCTAAGGAGGGAAGTTTGGAAACTCAAATAAACACGTCACTCCACAAAACACTCTTAGCTTCCAACTGCTCCTGTCTAGAAATTAGAGTTCCTTTTCATTTGACCTTCTGTCTTATAAACGGTGATCATGCTGATGTCCTTCAAATATGGTGGTGAGCAAAGCAACAAGTTCACTTTTCTGTCGACAACAGGCCCTGAGGAAGGATACTTTGGTCTTCAGGGTGCACTTTGTCAATGAATGTAGCAAAATACACACAGCAAGTTAGAAGGAGATGAAAGAGGACAGAGGATAGAGACACGGGTTCAAGTCCCTGCACAACCTTTACCTATATTTGTAGGTACAGGCGGTCGACTCGACATGCAAGTCTCTCGTTGAAACCAGTGCTCGCACTACAGCCTAGATACCCTGCAGGATTTTGGGAAGCATAGGGTAGGAAAGTGATATAGGCTATATGGTTAACTGTTCTGTACAAATGGACAAAAGGTCAAACAAAAAGATGATTGATTGATTGATTGATTGATAGACAGACATATAGACAGATATAGGTACATACCGATTAACACAAGCTACTGCTCATGATCAGGAGAGCAATGGTGAAAGCACATAGCGAATCTACAAACAAAAAAGAAGAATGAAATCCAGATTAAAAAGTGCAGTAAGCAGCCATAAGAAGAAAACAATTCTATCATTTGCAAAAACGTGGATATAGTAAGAGGATATTATGCTCAGTCAAATAGGCCAGGCGGAGAAATGCATGTACCAAATGATTTCACTCATGTGTGGAGTATGATAACAAAGAAAAACTGAAGGAAAAGACAGCAGCAGACTCACAGAACCCGAGAGTGGACTAACAGTTACCAAAGAGAAAGGGACTGTGTAGGGTTTGAGGGAAGGGAGTAATAAGGGCGGGGAAAAAGAATGGGGGCATTAGGATTAGCATGTATAATGTGTAGGGTGGGGGGTCATGGGTACGGCTGTACAACACAGAGAAGACATGTAGTGATTCTACAGTATCTTGGAACATGCTAACGGACAGCAACTGTAACTGGGATCTGGGGGGAACTTGGTGAAGGGAGTAGATTGGAAAACATAATGTTCTGCATGTGATTGTACATTAATGAAACAAAAAGAATTTCAAAGTGTAGTAAGAGAACAGCTCTCAAATATCAGAATAAAAGTACAGGCTTTGAGTGCTCCAAACAAAAGACACAGGGTTAGAAGAACTGATGAAAAGTCAAGTCCACCTACGTGCTCTCTTACTGGAGTCTCACTTGAGATCCAAGGACACAGACAAACTACAAGCTGAAGGGGAGGGGTCAGGTAAACTAATCAAGTCAAACTGAATAACAAACAAACAAATGGATTCTGTTTGATTCCCCAGAGACAGTCAGTAGAAAATAGCCCTATCTAACCACCGTGAATTCTTTTTGTTTGGTTTCAGCAGTGCTCAGGCATAGATTTAGTGGTGCAGCAACTTCCTTCTCATTTCCTCTCACCTCAACAAATGAATTGCTGTAATAATATGCGTCAGGGCTTTTAAAATCATTGCTTTTTATGATGTTCACGAATGTAAAGAAGTAATAACCACCTAAGGAGGGAAGTTTGGACCCTCAAATAAACACTTCACTCCACAACACACTCTTTGTTCCTAACTGCTCCTGTCCAGAAATAGGTGTTCCTTCATATTTGTCCCTCCACCTATCAGCAGTGATCACGCCGATGTCCCTCAAACATGGTGGTGTGCAAAGAACCAAGTACACTTTTCTGTCGATAACAGGCCCAGACGAAGGACACTTTTGGCCTCAGGGAAGACTTACTCACTGAATGTGGCTAAATAAAGTCACCAAGCGAGCAGGAATTATAAGAGGACAGATGACAGAGATACGGGTTCAAGTCTTTTCACCTCCATTTACTGGTTTTGCAAGCACACGTGGCTGACTCTACCCGAAAGTGTATCGGTGAACACAGTTCTCTCCTTATGGCTTAGTTCTCTTGCAAAATTTCTGGAAGCATAATGTAGGGAAGAGACATAGGCTATGTTGTCAACTGCTCTGTATAGAAGGATAGATGGGCAGAGAAAAAGATGATTGATTCCTAGATAGATAGGTAGACAGACGACAGATGAAAGATAGATAGATAGGTACATAGATTGATAGATGATAGACATCATAGATAAATGATAGGAAGATAGATAGATAGATAGATACATAGATACATACATACATCGATACATAGATAGACAGACAGACCGTTAGATATATAGATACAGATACATATCGATTGACACAAAGCTATTGTTCATAACCAGGAGTTGAATGGTGAAAAACATAACTAAACTACAAACAAAAAGGAAGAATGAAATCCACTTTAAAAAGTGCAGTAAGGAGCCTTAAGAAGAAGAAAAATACTACCATTTGCAATGACGTGGATGGAGCTAGACGGTAGTATGTCAGAGAAATAGGCCAGGCAGAGTAAGACAAGTACCAAGTGATTTCACTCGTGTGTGGAGTATAACAACAAAGAAAAACTGAAGGAAAAAAACAGCAGCAGACTCACAGTACCCGAGAGTTGACTAAAAATTTCAAAAAGGGAAAAGGACTGGGCAGGGTGTGTCTGAAGGGAGGGATAAGTGTGGGGAGAAAGAATGGGGGCATTAGGAATAGCATGTATAATGCGTGGTGTCGGGTGTGCATGGGGAGTACTGTACAACACAGAGAAGACTAGTAGAGATCATATAGCATCTTACTACTCACAGATGGAGAGCGACTGTATTGGGGTCTGTGGGGGGGACATGGTGAAGGGGTCTAGAGCATCCAACTACGCTGATCAACAGCGACTGAAGAGGTTTTTCGCGGGACATGGTGAAGGGCGGAGCATAGGAAACATAATGTTCATCACGTGATTGTAGATTAATGATAAAAAAAATTCTTTAAGTGCAATAAGTGCACAGCTCTGAATCATCAGAATAAAAGGTCAGGGACTGTGTGCTGCAAACTGAAGACACAGGGTTAAAAGAAGGGATGAAATCTCAAGAAACCTATGTGCTTACTTACAGGAGACTCACTTGAGATCCAAGGACACAGACAAACTACAAGCCGAAGGTGTGTGGACAAGTACCCTACACGAGTGAAACTGAAAAACAAACAGTCAAACAAATGGATTCTGTTTGGGTCCCCAGAGACAGTCAGCAGAAAATAGCCCTGTCTGGCCACCGTGAATTCTTTTTGTTTGGTTTCAGCAGTTCCCAGCCATAGATTTAGTGGTGCAGCAACATACTTCTCATTTTCTCTCACCTCAACAACTGAGTTGCTGTAATAATAAGCATCTGGGCCTTTGAAATCAGTGGGTTTTATGATGTTCACGAATGTGAAGATGTAATAACCACCTAAAGGGGGAAGTTTGGACACTCAAATAAACACGTCACTCCACAATACACTCTTAGCTCCCAACGGCTCCTGTCTAGAAACTGGTGTTCCTTTTTATTTGACCCTCCGTCCTATCGGCGCTGATCATGCTGATGTCCTTCAAACATGGTGGTGAGCAAAGCAACAAGTTTACTTTTCTGTCGACAACAGGCCCAGAGGAATGATACTTGTGGTCTTCAGGGAGCACTTAGTCAATGAATGTGGCTAAATATAGACAGCAAGTTAGAAGGAGATGAAAGAGGACAGAGGATAGAGACACGGGTTCAAGTCCTGGCACAACCATTTCCTGGTTTTGTAGTTACACGTGACCGACACGACCTGCAAGTGTCTCAGTGAACCCATTGCTCTCTCTACAGCCTAGATACTTTGCAGGATTTTTGGAAGCAGAGTGTAGGAAAGTGATATAGGATATATGGTTAACTGTTCTGTACACAAGGACAGATGGGCAGACAAAAAGACGATTGACTGATTGATTGATAAATAGATAGACAGACAGATAGATAGATATAGGTACATATCGATTCACACGAAGCTACTGCTCATAACCAGGAGAGCAATGGTGAAAGTACATAGCGAAAGTACAAACAAAAAAGAAGAATGAAATCCAGTTTTAAAAGTGCAGTAAGCAGCCATAAGAAGAAAACAAATCATGTCATTTGCAATAACGTGGATGGAGCTAGAGTGTATTATGCTCAGTCAAATAGGCGAGGAGGAGAAATACATGTACCAAATGATTGCACTCATGTGTGGAGTATGATAACAAAGAAAAACTGAAGGAATAGACAGCAGCAGACTCACAGAACCCGAGAGTGGTCTAACAGTTACCAAAGAGAAAGGGACTGGGTAGGGTTTGAGGGAAGGGAGTAATAAGGGCGGGGAAAAAGAATGGGGGCATTAGGATTAGCATGTATAATGTGTAGGGTGTGGGGTCATGGGTACGGCTGTACAACACAGAGAAGACATGTAGTGATTCTACAGTATCTTGGAACATGCTGACGGACAGCGACTGTAACTGGGATATGGGGGGAACATGGTGAAGGGAGTATATTGGAAAACATAATGTTCTGCATGTGATTGTACATTAATGAAACAAAAAGAATTTCAAAGTGCAGTAAGAGCACAGCTCTCAAATATCAGAATAAAAGTATAGGCTTTGAGTGCTCCAAACAAAAGACACAGGGTTAGAAGAACTGATGAAAACTCAAGACCACCTACGTGCTCTCTTACTGGTGTCTCACTTGAGATCCAAGGACACAGACAAACTACAAGCTGAAGGGGAGGGGACAGGTACCGTAATCAAGTCAAACTGAATAACAAACAAACTAATGGATTTTGTTTGAGTCCCCAGAGACAGTCAGTAGAAAATAGCCCTATCTAACCACCGTGAATTCTTTTTGTTTGGTTTCAGCAGTGCTCATGCATAGATTTAGTGGTGCAGCAACTTCCTTCTCATTTCCTCTCACCTCAACAAATGAATTGCTGTAATAATATGCGTCAGGGCTTTTAAAATCATTGCTTTTTATGATGTTCACGAATGTAAAGAAGTAATAACCACCTAAGGAGGGAAGTTTGGACCCTCAAATAAACACTTCACTCCACAACACACTCTTTGTTCCCAACTGCTCCTGTCCAGAAATAGGTGTTCCTTCATATTTGTCCCTCCACCTATCAGCAGTGATCACGCCGATGTCCCTCAAACATGGTGGTGTGCAAAGAACCAAGTACACTTTTCTGTCGATAACAGGCCCAGACGAAGGACACTTTTGGCCTCAGGGAAGACTTACTCACTGAATGTGGCTAAATAAAGTCACCAAGCGAGCAGGAATTATAAGAGGACAGATGACAGAGATACGGGTTCAAGTCTTTTCACCTCCATTTACTGGTTTTGTAAGCACACGCGGCTGACTCTACCCGAAAGTGTATCGGTGAACACAGTTCTCTCCTTATGGCTTAGTTCTCTTGCAAAATTTCTGGAAGCATAATGTAGGGAAGAGACATAGGCTATGTTGTCAACTGCTCTGTATAGAAGGATAGATGGGCAGACAAAAAGATGATTGATTCATACATAGATAGTAGACAGATGACAGATGAAAGATAGATAGGTACATAGATTGATAGATGATAGATATCATAGATAGATGATAGGAGGATAGATAGATAGATGGATAGATAGATACATAGATAGACAGAGAGACCGTTAGATAGATAGATACAGATACATATCGATTGACACA
This sequence comes from Manis pentadactyla, assembly GCF_030020395.1. Taxonomy (NCBI): domain Eukaryota; kingdom Metazoa; phylum Chordata; class Mammalia; order Pholidota; family Manidae; genus Manis; species Manis pentadactyla. Next base: position 42,244,265 of record NC_080031.1, on the reverse strand, counting down.
AAGCTATTGCTCATAACCAGGAGATGAATGGTGAAAGCACATAGCTAAACTACAGACAAAAAGGAACAATGAAATCCAGTTTAAAAAGTGCAGTAAGCAGCCTTAGGAAGAAAACAAATACTAGCATTTGCATTGACGTTAATGGAGCTAGACGGTAGTATGTTCAGAGAAATAGGCCAGGCGTAGAAATACAAGTACCAAGTGATTTCAGTCATGTGTGGAGTATAACAACAAAGAAAACTGAAGGAAAAAAACAGCAGTAGACTCAGACAAAACGAGAGTTCAATAAAAGTTACCAAAGGGAAAAGGACTGGGCAGCGTAGGTCTGAAGGGAGGGATAATTGTGGGGAGAAAGATTGGGGGCATTAGGTTTAGCATGTATAATGCATGGGGTCGGGGGTGCATGGGGTGTTCTGTACAACACAGAGAAGGCTAGTAGAGATCATATAGCATCTTACTACTCGCTGAAGAAGAGCGATTGTAATGGGGTCTGTGGGGGGTGACATGGTGAAGGGGTCTGCAGCATCCAACAACACTGATGGAGAGCAACTGAAGAGGTTTTATGGAGGGACTTGGTGAAGGGGGGAGCATAGTAAACATAATGTTCTTCACGTGATTGTAGATTAATGATTAAAAAAAATTTTTAAGTGCAATAAGGGCACAGCTCTGAATCATCACAATAAAAGGTCAGGCTATGAGTGCTGCAAACAAAGGACACAGGGTAAAAAGAAGGGATGAAAACTTAAGACACCTACGTGCTTACATACAGGAGACTCACTTGAGATCCAACGACACACACAAACTACAAGCGGGAAGTGTGTGGACAAGTAACCTACACGAGTGAAACTGAAAAACAAAAAATCAAACAAATGGATTCTGTTTGAGTCCCCAGAGACAGTCAGAAGAAAATAGACCTGTCTGGCCACCATGAATTCTTTTTGTTTTTTTTTCAGCATTCCCCAGCCATAGAATTAGTGGTGCAGCAACGTCCTTCTCATTTTCTCTCACCTCTACAACTGAGTTGCTGTAATAATAAGCATCTGGGACTTTGAAATCAGTATGCTTTATGATGTTCATGAATGTGAAGATGTAATAATCACCTAAGGAGGGAAGTTTGGAAACTCAAATAAACACGTCACTCCACAAAACACTCTTAGCTTCCAACTGCTCCTGTCTAGAAATTAGAGTTCCTTTTCATTTGACCTTCTGTCTTATAAACGGTGATCATGCTGATGTCCTTCAAATATGGTGGTGAGCAAAGCAACAAGTTCACTTTTCTGTCGACAACAGGCCCTGAGGAAGGATACTTTGGTCTTCAGGGTGCACTTTGTCAATGAATATAGCAAAATACACACAGCAAGTTAGAAGGAGATGAAAGAGGACAGAGGATAGAGACACGGGTTCAAGTCCCTGCACAACCTTTACCTATATTTGTAGGTACAGGCGGTCGACTCGACATGCAAGTCTCTCGTTGAAACCAGTGCTCGCACTACAGCCTAGATACCCTGCAGGATTTTGGGAAGCATAGGGTAAGAAAGTGATATAGGCTATATGGTTAACTGTTCTGTACAAATGGACAAAAGGGCAAACAAAAAGATGATTGATTGATTGATTGATAGATAGACAGACATATAGACAGATATAGGTACATACCGATTAACACAAGCTACTGCTCATGATCAGGATAGCAATGGTGAAAGCACATAGCGAATCTACAAACAAAAAAGAAGAATGAAATCCAGATTAAAAAGTGCAGTAAGCAGCCATAAGAAGAAAACAATCCTATCATTTGCAAAAACGTGGATATAGTTAGAGGATATTATGCTCAGTCAAATAGGCCAGGCGGAGAAATGCATGTACCAAATGATTTCACTCATGTGTGGAGTATGATAACAAAGAAAAACTGAAGGAAAAGACAGCAGCAGACTCACAGAACCCGAGAGTGGACTAACAGTTACCAAAGAGAAAGGGACTGTGTAGGGTTTGAGGGAAGGGAGTAATAAGGGCGGGGAAAAAGAATGGGGGCATTAGGATTAGCATGTATAATGTGTAGGGTGGGGGGTCATGGGTACGGCTGTACAACACAGAGAAGACATGTAGTGATTCTACAGTATCTTGGAACATGCTGACGGACAGCGACTGTAACTGGGATTTGGGGGGAACTTGGTGAAGGGAGTAGATTGGAAAACATAATGTTCTGCATGTGATTGTACATTAATGAAACAAAAAGAATTTCAAAGTGCAATAAGAGCACAGCTCTCAAATATCAGAATAAAAGTACAGGCTTTGAGTGCTCCAAACAAAAGACACAGGGTTAGAAGAACTGATGAAAATTCAAGTCCACCTACGTGCTCTCTTACTGGAGTCTCACTTGAGATCCAAGGACACAGAAAAACTACAAGCTGAAGGGGAGTGGACAGGTACCCTAATCAAGTCAAACTGAATAACAAACAAACAAATGGATTCTGTTTGAGTCCCCAGAGACAGTCAGTAGAAAATAGCCCTATCTAACCACCGTGAATTCTTTTTGTTTGGTTTCAGCAGTGCTCAGGCATAGATTTAGTGGTGCAGCAACTTCCTTCTCATTTCCTCTCACCTCAACAAATGAATTGCTGTAATAATGTGCGTCAGGGCTTTTAAAATCATTGCTTTTTATGATGTTCACGAATGTAAAGAAGTAATAACCACCTAAGGAGGGAAGTTTGGACCCTCAAATAAACACTTCACTCCACAACACACTCTTTGTTCCCAACTGCTCCTGTCCAGAAATAGGTGTTCCTTCATATTTGTCCCTCCACCTATCAGCAGTGATCACGCCGATGTCCCTCAAACATGGTGGTGTGCAAAGAACCAAGTACATTTTTCTGTCGATAACAGGCCCAGACGAAGGACACTTTTGGCCTCAGGGAAGACTTACTCACTGAATGTGGCTAAATAAAGTCACCAAGCGAGCAGGAATTATAAGAGGACAGATGACAGAGATACGGGTTCAAGTCTTTTCACCTCCATTTACTGGTTTTGCAAGCACACGCGGCTGACTCTACCCGAAAGTGTATCGGTGAACACAGTTCTCTCCTTATGGCTTAGTTCTTTTGCAAAATTTCTGGAAGCATAATGAAGGGAAGAGACATAGGCTATGTTGTCAACTGCTCTGTATAGAAGGATAGATGGGCAGAGAAAAAGATGATTGATTCCTAGATAGATAGGTAGACAGACGACAGATGAAAGATAGATAGATAGGTACATAGATTGATAGATGATAGACATCATAGATAAATGATAGGAAGATAGATAGATAGATAGATACATAGATACATACATACATCGATACATAGATAGACAGACAGACCGTTAGATATATAGATACAGATACATATCGATTGACACAAAGCTATTGTTCATAACCAGGAGTTGAATGGTGAAAAACATAACTAAACTACAAACAAAAAGGAAGAATGAAATCCACTTTAAAAAGTGCAGTAAGGAGCCTTAAGAAGAAGAAAAATACTACCATTTGCAATGACGTGGATGGAGCTAGACGGTAGTATGTCAGAGAAATAGGCCAGGCAGAGTAAGACAAGTACCAAGTGAATTCACTCGTGTGTTGAGTATAACAACAAAGAAAAACTGAAGGAAAAAAACAGCAGCAGACTCACAGTACCCGAGAGTTGACTGAAAATTTTAAAAAGGGAAAAGGACTGGGCAGGGTGTGTCTGAAGGGAGGGATAAGTGTGGGGAGAAAGAATGGGGGCATTAGGAATAGCATGTATAATGCGTGGTGTCGGGTGTGCATGGGGAGTAATGTACAACACAGAGAAGACTAGTAGAGATCATATAGCATCTTACTACTCACTGATGGAGAGCGACTGTATTGGGGTCTGTGGGGGGGACATGGTGAAGGGGTCTAGAGCATCCAACTACGCTGATCAACAGCGACTGAAGAGGTTTTTCGGGGGACTTGGTGAAGGGCGGAGCATAGTAAACATAATGTTCATCACGTGATTGTAGATTAATGATAAAAAAATTCTTTAAGTGCAATAAGTGCACAGCTCTGAATCATCAGAATTAAAGGTCAGGGACTGTGTGCTGCAAACTGAAGACACAGGGTTAAAAGAAGGGATGAAATCTCAAGAAACGTATGTGCTTACTTACAGGAGACTCACTTGAGATCCAAGGACACAGACAAACTACAAGCCGAAGGTGTGTGGACAAGTACCCTACACGAGTGAAACTGAAAAACAAACAGTCAAACAAATGGATTCTGTTTGAGTCCCCAGAGACAGTCAGCAGAAAATAGCCCTGTCTGGCCACCGTGAATTCTTTTTGTTTGATTTCAGCAGTTCCCAGCCATAGATTTTGTGGTGCAGCAACATACTTCTCATTTTCTCTCACCTCAACAACTGAGTTGCTGTAATAATAAGCATCTGGGCCTTTGAAATCAGTGGGTTTTATGATGTTCACGAATGTGAAGATGTAATAACCACCTAAAGAGGGAAGTTTGGACACTCAAATAAACACGTCACTCCACAATACACTCTTAGCTCCCAACGGCTCCTGTCTAGAAACTGGTGTTCCTTTTTATTTGACCCTCCGTCCTATCGGCGCTGATCATGCTGATGTCCTTCAAACATGGTGGTGAGCAAAGCAACAAGTTTACTTTTCTGTCGACAACAGGCCCAGAGGAATGATACTTGTGGTCTTCAGGGAGCACTTAGTCAATGAATGTGGCTAAATATAGACAGCAAGTTAGAAGGAGATGAAAGAGGACAGAGGATAGAGACACGGGTTCAAGCCCTGGCACAACCATTTCCTGGTTTTGTAGGTACACGTGACCGACACGACCTGCAAGTGTCTCAGTGAACCCATTGCTCTCTCTACAGCCTAGATACTTTGCAGGATTTTTGGAAGCAGAGTGTAGGAAAGTGATATAGGATATATGGTTAACTGTTCTGTACACAAGGACAGATGGGCAGACAAAAAGACGATTGACTGATTGATTGATAAATAGATAGACAGACAGATAGATAGATATAGGTACATATCGATTCACACGAAGCTACTGCTCATAACAAGGAGAGCAATGGTGAAAGTCATAGCGAAAGTACAAACAAAAAAGAAGAATGAAATCCAGTTTTAAAAGTGCAGTAAGCAGCCATAAGAAGAAAACAAATCCTGTCATTTGCAATAACGTGGATGGAGCTAGAGTGTATTATGCTCAGTCAAATAGGCGAGGAGGAGATATACATGTACCAAATGATTGCACTCATGTGTGGAGTATGATAACAAAGAAAAACTGAAGGAATAGACAGCAGCAGACTCACAGAACCCGAGAGTGGACTAACAGTTACCAAAGAGAAAGGGACTGGGTAGGGTTTGAGGGAAGGGAGTAATAAGGGCGGGGAAAAAGAATGGGGGCATTAGGATTAGCATGTATAATGTGTAGGGTGTGGGGTCATGGGTACGGCTGTACAGCACAGAGAAGACATGTAGTGATTCTACAGTATCTTGGAACATGCTGACGGAGAGCGCCTGTAACTGGGATATGGGGGGAACATGGTGAAGGGAGTAGATTGGAAAACATAATGTTCTGCATGTGATTGTACATTAATGAAACAAAAAGAATTTCAAAGTACAGTAAGAGCACAGCACTCAAATATCAGAATAAAAGTACAGGCTTTGAGTGCTCCAAACAAAAGACACAGGGTTAGAAGAACTGATGAAAACTCAAGACCACCTACGTGCTCTCTTACTGGAGTCTCACTTGAGATCCAAGGACACAGACAAACTACAAGCTGAAGGGGAGGGGACAGGTACCCTAATCAAGTCAAACTGAATAACAAACAAACAAATGGATTCTGTTTGAGTTCCCAGAGACAGTCAGTAGAAAATAGCCCTATCTAACCACCGTGAATTCTTTTTGTTTGGTTTCAGCAGTGCTCAGGCATAGATTTAGTGGTGCAGCAACTTCCTTCTCATTTCCTCTCACCTCAACAAATGAATTGCTGTAATAATATGCGTCAGGGCTTTTAAAATCATTGCTTTTTATGATGTTCACGAATGTAAAGAAGTAATAACCACCTAAGGAGGGAAGTTTGGACCCTCAAATAAACACTTCACTCCACAACACACTCTTTGTTCCCAACTGCTCCTGTCCAGAAATAGGTGTTCCTTCATATTTGTCCCTCCACCTATCAGCAGTGATCACGCCGATGTCCCTCAAACATGGTGGTGTGCAAAGAACCAAGTACACTTTTCTGTCGATAACAGGCCCAGACGAAGGACACTTTTGGCCTCAGGGAAGACTTACTCACTGAATGTGGCTAAATAAAGTCACCAAGCGAGCAGGAATTATAAGAGGACAGATGACAGAGATACGGGTTCAAGTCTTTTCACCTCCATTTACTGGTTTTGTAAGCACACGCGGCTGACTCTACCCGAAAGTGTATCGGTGAACACAGTTCTCTCCTTATGGCTTAGTTCTCTTGCAAAATTTCTGGAAGCATAATGTAGGGAAGAGACATAGGCTATGTTGTCAACTGCTCTGTATAGAAGGATAGATGGGCAGACAAAAAGATGATTGATTCATACATAGATAGTAGACAGATGACAGATGAAAGATAGATAGGTACATAGATTGATAGATGATAGACATCATAGATAGATGATAGGAGGATAGATAGATAGATGGATAGATAGATACATAGATAGACAGAGAGACCGTTAGATAGATAGATACAGATACATATCGATTGACACAAAGCTATTGCTCATAACCAGGAGATGAATGGTGAAAGCACATAGCTAAACTACAGACAAAAAGGAACAATGAAATCCAGTTTAAAAAGTGCAGTATGCAGCCTTAGGAAGAAAACAAATACTAGCATTTGCATTGACGTGGATGGAGCTAGACGGTAGTATGTTCAGAGAAATAGGCCAGGCGTAGAAATACAAGTACCAAGTGATTTCAGTCATGTGTGGAGTATAACAACAAAGAAAACTGAAGGAAAAAAACAGCAGTAGACTCAGACAAAACGAGAGTTCAATAAAAGTTACCAAAGGGAAAAGGACTGGGCAGCGTAGGTCTGAAGGGAGGGATAATTGTGGGGAGAAAGATTGGGGGCATTAGGTTTAGCATGTATAATGCATGGGGTCGGGGGTACATGGGGTGTTCTGTACAACACAGAGAAGACTAGTAGAGATCATATAGCATCTTACTACTCGCTGAAGAAGAGCGATTGTAATGGGGTCTGTGGGGGGTGACATGGTGAAGGGGTCTACAGCATCCAACAACACTGATGGAGAGCAACTGAAGAGGTTTTATGGAGGGACTTGGTGAAGGGGGGAGCATAGTAAACATAATGTTCTTCACGTGATTGTAGATTAATGATTAAAAAAAATTTTTAAGTGCAATAAGGGCACAGCTCTGAATCATCACAATAAAAGGTCAGGCTATGAGTGCTGCAAACAAAGGACACAGGGTAAAAAGAAGGGATGAAAACTTAAGACACCTACGTGCTTACATACAGGAGACTCACTTGAGATCCAACGACACACACAAACTACAAGCGGGAAGTGTGTGGACAAGTAACCTACACGAGTGAAACTGAAAAACAAAAAATCAAACAAATGGATTCTGTTTGAGTCCCCAGAGACAGTCAGAAGAAAATAGACCTGTCTGGCCACCGTGAATTCTTTTTGTTTTTTTTTCAGCATTCCCCAGCCATAGAATTAGTGGTGCAGCAACGTCCTTCTCATTTTCTCTCACCTCTACAACTGAGTTGCTGTAATAATAAGCATCTGGGACTTTGAAATCAGTATGCTTTATGATGTTCATGAATGTGAAGATGTAATAATCACCTAAGGAGGGAAGTTTGGAAACTCAAATAAACACGTCACTCCACAAAACACTCTTAGCTTCCAACTGCTCCTGTCTAGAAATTAGAGTTCCTTTTCATTTGACCTTCTGTCTTATAAACGGTGATCATGCTGATGTCCTTCAAATATGGTGGTGAGCAAAGCAACAAGTTCACTTTTCTGTCGACAACAGGCCCTGAGGAAGGATACTTTGGTCTTCAGGGTGCACTTTGTCAATGAATGTAGCAAAATACACACAGCAAGTTAGAAGGAGATGAAAGAGGACAGAGGATAGAGACACGGGTTCAAGTCCCTGCACAACCTTTACCTATATTTGTAGGTACAGGCGGTCAACTCGACATGCAAGTCTCTCGTTGAAACCAGTGCTCGCACTACAGCCTAGATACCCTGCAGGATTTTGGGAAGCATAGGGTAGGAAAGTGATATAGGCTATATGGTTAACTGTTCTGTACAAATGGACAAAAGGGCAAACAAAAAGATGATTGATTGATTGATTGATAGATAGACAGACATATAGACAGATATAGGTACATACCGATTAACACAAGCTACTGCTCATGATCAGGAGAGCAATGGTGAAAGCACATAGCGAATCTACAAACAAAAAAGAAGAATGAAATCCAGATTAAAAAGTGCAGTAAGCAGCCATAAGAAGAAAACAATCCTATCATTTGCAAAAACGTGGATATAGTTAGAGGATATTATGCTCAGTCAAATAGGCCAGGCGGAGAAATGCATGTACCAAATGATTTCACTCATGTGTGGAGTATGATAACAAAGAAAAACTGAAGGAAAAGACAGCAGCAGACTCACAGAACCCGAGAGTGGACTAACAGTTACCAAAGAGAAAGGGACTGTGTAGGGTTTGAGGGAAGGGAGTAATAAGGGCGGGGAAAAAGAATGGGGGCATTAGGATTAGCATGTATAATGTGTAGGGTGGGGGGTCATGGGTACGGCTGTACAACACAGAGAAGACATGTAGTGATTATACAGTATCTTGGAACATGCTGACGGACAGCGACTGTAACTGGGATTTGGGGGGAACTTGGTGAAGGGAGTAGATTGGAAAACATAATGTTCTGCATGTGATTGTACATTAATGAAACAAAAAGAATTTCAAAGTGCAGTAAGAGCACAGCTCTCAAATATCAGAATAAAAGTACAGGCTTTGAGTGCTCCAAACAAAAGACACAGGGTTAGAAGAACTGATGAAAAGTCAAGTCCACCTACGTGCTCTCTTACTGGAGTCTCACTTGAGATCCAAGGACACAGACAAACTACAAGCTGAAGGGGAGGGGACAGGTACCCTAATCAAGTCAAACTGAATAACAAACAAACAAATGGATTCTGTTTGAGTCCCCAGAGACAGTCAGTAGAAAATAGCCCTATCTAACCACCGTGAATTCTTTTTGTTTGGTTTCAGCAGTGCTCAGGCATAGATTTAGTGGTGCAGCAACTTCCTTCTCATTTCCTCTCACCTCAACAAATGAATTGCTGTAATAATATGCGTCAGGGCTTTTAAAATCATTGCTTTTTATGATGTTCACGAATATAAAGAAGTAATAACCACCTAAGGAGGGAAGTTTGGACCCTCAAATAAACACTTCACTCCACAACACACTCTTTGTTCCCAACTGCTCCTGTCCAGAAATAGGTGTTCCTTCATATTTGTCCCTCCACCTATCAGCAGTGATCACGCCGATGTCCCTCAAACATGGTGGTGTGCAAAGAACCAAGTACATTTTTCTGTCGATAACAGGCCCAGACGAAGGACACTTTTGGCCTCAGGGAAGACTTACTCACTGAATGTGGCTAAATAAAGTCACCAAGCGAGCAGGAATTATAAGAGGACAGATGACAGAGATACGGGTTCAAGTCTTTTCACCTCCATTTACTGGTTTTGCAAGCACACGCGGCTGACTCTACCCGAAAGTGTATCGGTGAACACAGTTCTCTCCTTATGGCTTAGTTCTCTTGCAAAATTTCTGGAAGCATAATGTAGGGAAGAGACATAGGCTATGTTGTCAACTGCTCTGTATAGAAGGATAGATGGGCAGAGAAAAAGATGATTGATTCCTAGATAGATAGGTAGACAGACGACAGATGAAAGATAGATAGATAGGTACATAGATTGATAGATGATAGACATCATAGATAAATGATAGGAAGATAGATAGATAGATAGATACATAGATACATACATACATCGATACATAGATAGACAGACAGACCGTTAGATATATAGATACAGATACATATCGATTGACACAAAGCTATTGTTCATAAACAGGAGTTGAATGGTGAAAAACATAACTAAACTACAAACAAAAAGGAAGAATGAAATCCACTTTAAAAAGTGCAGTAAGGAGCCTTAAGAAGAAGAAAAATACTACCATTTGCAATGACGTGGATGGAGCTAGACGGTAGTATGTCAGAGAAATAGGCCAGGCAGAGTAAGACAAGTACCAAGTGAATTCACTCGTGTGTGGAGTATAACAACAAAGAAAAACTGAAGGAAAAAAACAGCAGCAGACTCACAGTACCCGAGAGTTGACTGAAAATTTTAAAAAGGGAAAAGGACTGGGCAGGGTGTGTCTGAAGGGAGGGATAAGTGTGGGGAGAAAGAATGGGGGCATTAGGAATAGCATGTATAATGCGTGGTGTCGGGTGTGCATGGGGAGTACTGTACAACACAGAGAAGACTAGTAGAGATCATATAGCATCTTACTACTCACTGATGGAGAGCGACTATATTGGGGTCTGTGGGGGGGACATGGTGAAGGGGTCTAGAGCATCCAACTACGCTGATCAACAGCGACTGAAGAGGTTTTTCGGGGGACTTGGTGAATGGCGGAGCATAGTAAACATAATGTTCATCACGTGATTGTAGATTAATGATAAAAAAATTCTTTAAGTGCAATAAGTGCACAGCTCTGAATCATCAGAATAAAAGGTCAGGGACTGTGTGCTGCAAACTGAAGACACAGGGTTAAAAGAAGGGATGAAATCTCAAGAAACGTATGTGCTTACTTACAGGAGACTCACTTGAGATCCAAGGACACAGACAAACTACAAGCCGAAGGTGTGTGGACAAGTACCCTACACGAGTGAAACTGAAAAACAAACAGTCAAACAAATGGATTCTGTTTGAGTCCCCAGAGACAGTCAGCAGAAAATAGCCCTGTCTGGCCACCGTGAATTCTTTTTGTTTGATTTCAGCAGTTCCCAGCCATAGATTTTGTGGTGCAGCAACATACTTCTCATTTTCTCTCACCTCAACAACTGAGTTGCTGTAATAATAAGCATCTGGGCCTTTGAAATCAGTGGGTTTTATGATGTTCACGAATGTGAAGATGTAATAACCACCTAAAGAGGGAAGTTTGGACACTCAAATAAACACGTCACTCCACAATACACACTTAGCTCCCAACTGCTCCTGTCTAGAAACTGGTGTTCCTTTTTATTTGACCCTCCGTCCTATCGGCGCTGATCATGCTGATGTCCTTCAAACATGGTGGTGAGCAAAGCAACAAGTTTACTTTTCTGTCGACAACAGGCCCAGAGGAATGATACTTGTGGTCTTCAGGGAGCACTTAGTCAATGAATGTGGCTAAATATAGACAGCAAGTTAGAAGGAGATGAAAGAGGACAGAGGATAGAGACACGGGTTCAAGCCCTGGCACAACCATTTCCTGGTTTTGTAGGTACACGTGACCGACACGACCTGCAAGTGTCTCAGTGAACCCATTGCTCTCTCTACAGCCTAGATACTTTGCAGGATTTTTGGAAGCAGAGTGTAGGAAAGTGATATAGGATATATGGTTAACTGTTCTGTACACAAGGACAGATGGGCAGACAAAAAGACGATTGACTGATTGATTGATAAATAGATAGACAGACAGATAGATAGATATAGGTACATATCGATTCACACGAACCTACTGCTCATAACAAGGAGAGCAATGGTGAAAGTCATAGCGAAAGTACAAACAAAAAAGAAGAATGAAATCCAGTTTTAAAAGTGCAGTAAGCAGCCATAAGAAGAAAACAAATCCTGTCATTTGCAATAACGTGGATGGAGCTAGAGTGTATTATGCTCAGTCAAATAGGCGAGGAGGAGATATACATGTACCAAATGATTGCACTCATGTGTGGAGTATGATAACAAAGAAAAACTGAAGGAATAGACAGCAGCAGACTCACAGAACCCGAGAGTGGACTAACAGTTACCAAAGAGAAAGGGACTGGGTAGGGTTTGAGGGAAGGGAGTAATAAGGGCGGGGAAAAAGAATGGGGGCATTAGGATTAGCATGTATAATGTGTAGGGTGTGGGGTCATGGGTACGGCTGTACAACACAGAGAAGACATGTAGTGATTCTACAGTATCTTGGAACATGCTGACGGAGAGCGCCTGTAACTGGGATATGGGGGGAACATGGTGAAGGGAGTAGATTGGAAAACATAATGTTCTGCATGTGATTGTACATTAATGAAACAAAAAGAATTTCAAAGTACAGTAAGAGCACAGCTCTCAAATATCAGAATAAAAGTACAGGCTTTGAGTGCTCCAAACAAAAGACACAGGGTTAGAAGAACTGATGAAAACTCAAGACCACCTACGTGCTCTCTTACTGGAGTCTCACTTGAGATCCAAGGACACAGACAAACTACAAGCTGAAGGGGAGGGGACAGGTACCCTAATCAAGTCAAACTGAATAACAAACAAACAAATGGATTCTGTTTGAGTCCCCAGAGACAGTCAGTAGAAAATAGCCCTATCTAACCACCGTGAATTCTTTTTGTTTGGTTTCAGCAGTGCTCAGGCATAGATTTAGTGGTGCAGCAACTTCCTTCTCATTTCCTCTCACCTCAACAAATGAATTGCTGTAATAATATGCGTCAGGGCTTTTAAAATCATTGCTTTTTATGATGTTCACGAATGTAAAGAAGTAATAACCACCTAAGGAGGGAAGTTTGGACCCTCAAATAAACACTTCACTCCACAACACACTCTTTGTTCCCAACTGCTCCTGTCCAGAAATAGGTGTTCCTTCATATTTGTCCCTCCACCTATCAGCAGTGATCACGCCGATGTCCCTCAAACATGGTGGTGTGCAAAGAACCAAGTACACTTTTCTGTCGATAACAGGCCCAGACGAAGGACACTTTTGGCCTCAGGGAAGACTTACTCACTGAATGTGGCTAAATAAAGTCACCAAGCGAGCAGGAATTATAAGATGACAGATGACAGAGATACGGGTTCAAGTCTTTTCACCTCCATTTACTGGTTTTGTAAGCACACGCGGCTGACTCTACCCGAAAGTGTATCGGTGAACACAGTTCTCTCCTTATGGCTTAGTTCTCTTGCAAAATTTCTGGAAGCATAATGTAGGGAAGAGACATAGGCTATGTTGTCAACTGCTCTGTATAGAAGGATAGATGGGCAGACAAAAAGATGATTGATTCATACATAGATAGTAGACAGATGACAGATGAAAGATAGATAGGTACATAGATTGATAGATGATAGACATCATAGATAGATGATAGGAGGATAGATAGATAGATGGATAGATAGATACATAGATAGACAGAGAGACCGTTAGATAGATAGATACAGATACATATCGATTGACACAAAGCTATTGCTCATAACCAGGAGATGAATGGTGAAAGCACATAGCTAAACTACAGACAAAAAGGAACAATGAAATCCAGTTTAAAAAGTGCAGTATGCAGCCTTAGGAAGAAAACAAATACTAGCATTTGCATTGACGTGGATGGAGCTAGACGGTAGTATGTTCAGAGAAATAGGCCAGGCGTAGAAATACAAGTACCAAGTGATTTCAGTCATGTGTGGAGTATAACAACAAAGAAAACTGAAGGAAAAAAACAGCAGTAGACTCAGACAAAACGAGAGTTCAATAAAAGTTACCAAAGGGAAAAGGACTGGGCAGCGTAGGTCTGAAGGGAGGGATAATTGTGGGGAGAAAGATTGGGGGCATTAGGTTTAGCATGTATAATGCATGGGGTCGGGGGTACATGGGGTGTTCTGTACAACACAGAGAAGACTAGTAGAGATCATATAGCATCTTACTACTCGCTGAAGAAGAGCGATTGTAATGGGGTCTGTGGGGGGTGACATGGTGAAGGGGTCTACAGCATCCAACAACACTGATGGAGAGCAACTGAAGAGGTTTTATGGAGGGACTTGGTGAAGGGGGGAGCATAGTAAACATAATGTTCTTCACGTGATTGTAGATTAATGATTAAAAAAAATTTTTAAGTGCAATAAGGGCACAGCTCTGAATCATCACAATAAAAGGTCAGGCTATGAGTGCTGCAAACAAAGGACACAGGGTAAAAAGAAGGGATGAAAACTTAAGACACCTACGTGCTTACATACAGGAGACTCACTTGAGATCCAACGACACACACAAACTACAAGCGGGAAGTGTGTGGACAAGTAACCTACACGAGTGAAACTGAAAAACAAAAAATCAAACAAATGGATTCTGTTTGAGTCCCCAGAGACAGTCAGAAGAAAATAGACCTGTCTGGCCACCGTGAATTCTTTTTGTTTTTTTTTCAGCATTCCCCAGCCATAGAATTAGTGGTGCAGCAACGTCCTTCTCATTTTCTCTCACCTCTACAACTGAGTTGCTGTAATAATAAGCATCTGGGACTTTGAAATCAGTATGCTTTATGATGTTCATGAATGTGAAGATGTAATAATCACCTAAGGAGGGAAGTTTGGAAACTCAAATAAACACGTCACTCCACAAAACACTCTTAGCTTCCAACTGCTCCTGTCTAGAAATTAGAGTTCCTTTTCATTTGACCTTCTGTCTTATAAACGGTGATCATGCTGATGTCCTTCAAATATGGTGGTGAGCAAAGCAACAAGTTCACTTTTCTGTCGACAACAGGCCCTGAGGAAGGATACTTTGGTCTTCAGGGTGCACTTTGTCAATGAATGTAGCAAAATACACACAGCAAGTTAGAAGGAGATGAAAGAGGACAGAGGATAGAGACACGGGTTCAAGTCCCTGCACAACCTTTACCTATATTTGTAGGTACAGGCGGTCAACTCGACATGCAAGTCTCTCGTTGAAACCAGTGCTCGCACTACAGCCTAGATACCCTGCAGGATTTGGGGAAGCATAGGGTAGGAAAGTGATATAGGCTATATGGTTAACTGTTCTGTACAAATGGACAAAAGGGCAAACAAAAAGATGATTGATTGATTGATTGATAGATAGACAGACATATAGACAGATATAAGTACATACCGATTAACACAAGCTACTGCTCATGATCAGGAGAGCAATGGTGAAAGCACATAGCGAATCTACAAACAAAAAAGAAGAATGAAATCCAGATTAAAAAGTGCAGTAAGCAGCCATAAGAAGAAAACAATCCTATCATTTGCAAAAACGTGGATATAGTTAGAGGATATTATGCTCAGTCAAATAGGCCAGGCGGAGAAATGCATGTACCAAATGATTTCACTCATGTGTGGAGTATGATAACAAAGAAAAACTGAAGGAAAAGACAGCAGCAGACTCACAGAACCCGAGAGTGGACTAACAGTTACCAAAGAGAAAGGGACTGTGTAGGGTTTGAGGGAAGGGAGTAATAAGGGCGGGGAAAAAGAATGGGGGCATTAGGATTAGCATGTATAATGTGTAGGGTGGGGGGTCATGGGTACGGCTGTACAACACAGAGAAGACATGTAGTGATTCTACAGTATCTTGGAACATGCTGACGGAGAGCGACTGTAACTGGGATATGGGGGGAACATGGTGAAGGGAGCAGATTGGAAAACATAATGTTCTGCATGTGATTGTACATTAATGAAACAAAAAGAATTTCAAAGTGCAGTAAGAGCACAGCTCTCAAATATCAGAATAAAAGTACAGGCTTTGAGTGCTCCAAACAAAAGAAACAGGGTTAGAAGAACTGATGAAAACTCAAGACCACCTACGTGCTCTCTTACTGGAGTCTCACTTGAGATCCAAGGACATAGACAAACTACAAGCTGAAGGGGAGGTGACAGGTACCGTAATCAAGTCAAACTGAATAACAAACAAACTAATGGATTTTGTTTGAGTCCCCAGAGACAGTCAGTAGAAAATAGCCCTATCTAACCACCGTGAATTCTTTTTGTTTGGTTTCAGCAGTGCTCAGGCATAGATTTAGTGGTGCAGCAACTTCCTTCTCATTTCCTCTCACCTCAACAAATGAATTGGTGTAATAATATGCGTCAGGGCTTTTAAAATCATTGCTTTTTATGATGTTCACGAATGTAAAGACGTAAGAACCACCTAAAGAGGGAAGTTTGGACCCTCAAATAAACACTTCACTCCACAACACACTCTTTGTTCCCAACTGCTCCTGTCCAGAAATAGGTGTTCCTTCATATTTGTCCCTCCACCTATCAGCAGTGATCACGCCGATGTCCCTCAAACATGGTGGTGTGCAAAGAACCAAGTACACTTTTCTGTCGATAACAGGCCCAGACGAAGGACACTTTTGGCCTCAGGGAAGACTTACTCACTGAATGTGGCTAAATAAAGTCACCAAGCGAGCAGGAATTATAAGAGGACAGATGACAGAGATACAGGTTCAAGTCTTTTCACCTCCATTTACTGGTTTTGTAAGCACACGCGGCTGACTCTACCCGAAAGTGTATCGGTGAACACAGTTCTCTCCTTATGGCTTAGTTCTCTTGAAAAATTTCTGGAAGCATAATGAAGGGAAGAGACATAGGCTATGTTGTCAACTGCTCTATATAGAAGGATAGATGGGCAGAAAAAAAGATGATTGATTCATAGATAGATAGACAGACGACAGAAGAAAGATAGATAGATAGGTACATAGATTGATAGATGATAGACATCATAGATTAAAGATAGGAAGATAGATAGATACATAGATACATAGATACATACATACATCGATACATAGATAGACAGACAGACCGTTAAATATATAGATACAGATACATATCGATTGACACAAAGCTATTGTTCATAACCAGGAGTTGAATGGTGAAAAACATAACTAAACTACAAACAAAAAGGAAGAATGAAATCCACTTTAAAAAGTGCAGTAAGGAGCCTTAAGAAGAAGAAAAATACTACCATTTGCAATGACGTGGATTGAGCTAGACGGTAGTATGTCAGAGAAATAGGCCAGGCGGAGTAAGACAAGTACCAAGTGATTTCACTCGTGTGTGGAGTATAACAGCAAAGAAAAACTGAAGGAAAAAAACAGCAGCAGACTCACAGTACCCGAGAGTTGACTAAAAATTTAAAAAAGGGAAAAGGACTGGGCAGGGTGTGTCTGAAGGGAGGGATAAGTGTGGGGAGAAAGAATGGGGGCATTAGGAATAGCATGTATAATGAGTGGTGTCGGGTGTGCATGGGGAGTACTGTACAACACAGAGAAGACTAGTAGAGATCATATAGCATCTTACTACTGACTGATGGACAGCGACTGTATCGGGGTCTGTTGGGGGGACATGGTGAAGGGGTCTACAGCATCCAACTACGCTGATCAACAGCGACTGAAGAGGTTTTTCGGGGGACTTGGTGAAGGGCGGAGCATAGTAAACATAATGTTCTTCACGTGATTGTAGATTAATGATAAAAAAATTCTTTAAGTGCAATAAGTGCACAGCTCTGAATCATCAGAATAAAAGGTCAGGTACTGTGTGCTGCAAACTGAAGACACAGGGTTAAAAGAAGGGATGAAATCTCAAGAAACCTATGTGCTTACTTACAGGAGACTCACTTGAGATCCAAGGACACAGACAAACTACAAACCGAAGGTGTGTGGACAAGTACCCTACACGAGTGAAACTGAAAAACAAACAATCAAACAAATGGATTCTGTTTGAGTCCCCAGAGACAGTCAGCAGAAAATAGCCCTGTCTGGCCACCGTGAATTCTTTTTGTTTGATTTCAGCAGTTCCCAGCCATAGATTTAGTGGTGCAGCAACATACTTCTCATTTTCTCTCACCTCAACAACTGAGTTGCTGTAATAATAAGCATCTGGGCCTTTGAAATCAGTGGGTTTTATGATGTTCACGAATGTGAAGATGTAATAACCACCTAAACAGGGAAGTTTGTTCACTCAAATAAACACGTCACTCCACAATACACTCTTAGCTCCCCACTGCTCCTGTCTACAAACTGGTGTTCCTTTTTATTTGACCCTCCGTCTTATCAGCGGTGATCATGATGATGTCCTTCAAACATGGTGGTGAGCAAAGCAACAAGTTTACTTTTCTGTCGACAACAGGCCCAGAGGAATGATACTTGTGGTCTTCAGGGAGCACTTAGTCAATGAATGTGGCTAAAAATAGACAGAAAGTTAGAAGGAGATGAAAGAGGACAGAGGATAGAGACACAGTTTCAAGTCCCAGCACAACCATTTCCTGGTTTTGTAGGTACACGTGACCGACACGACTTGCAAGTGTCTCAGTGAACCCATTGTTCTCTCTACAGCCTAGATACTTTGCAGGATTTTTGGAAGCAGAGTGTAGGAAAGTGATATAGGATATATGGTTAACTGTTCTGTACACAAGGACAGATGGGCAGAAAAAAAGACGATTGACTGATTGATTGATAAATAGATAGACAGACAGATAGATAGATATAGGTACATATCGATTCACACGAAGCTACTGCTCATAACAAGGAGAGCATTGGTGAAAGCGCATAGCGAAACTACAAACAAAAAGAAGAATGAAATCCAGTTTTAAAAGTGCAGTAAGCAGCCATAAGAAGAAAACAAATCCTATCATTTGCAATAACGTGGATGGAGCTAGAGTGTATTATGCTCAGTCAAATAGGCGAGGCGGAGAAATACATGTACTAAATGATTGCACTCATGTGTGGAGTATGATAACAAAGAAAAACTGAAGGAAAAGACAGCAGCAGACTCACAGAACCCGAGAGCGGACTAACAGTTACCAAAGAGAAAGGGACTGGGTAGGGTTTGAGGGAAGGGAGTAATAAGGGCGGGGAAAAAGAATGGGGGCATTAGGATTAGCATGTATAATGTGTAGGGTGGGGGTTCATGGGTAAGGCTGTACAACACAGAGAAGACATGTAGTGATTCTACAGTATCTTGGAACATGCTGACGGACAGCGACTGTAACTGTTATTCGGGGGAAACTTGGTGAATGGAGTAGATTGGAAAACATAATGTTCTGCATGTGACTGTACATTAATGAAACAAATAGAATTTCAAAGTGCAGTACGAGCACAGCTCTCAAATATCAGAATAAAAGTACAGTCTTTGAGTGCCCCAAACAAAAGAAACAGGGTTAGAAGAACTGATGAAAACTAAAGACCACCTACGTGCTCTCTTACTGGAGTCTCACTTGAGATCCAAGGACACAGACAAACTACAAGCTGAAGGGGAGGGGACAGGTACCCTAATCAAGTCAAACTGAATAACAAACAAATAAATGGATTCTGTTTGAGTCCCCAGAGACAGTCAGTAGAAAATAGCCCTATCTAACCACCATGAATTCTTCTTGTTTGGTTTCAGCAGTGCTCAGACATAGATTTAGTGGTGCAGCAACTTCCTTCTCATTTCCTCTCACCTCAACAAATGAATTGCTGTAATAATATGCGTCAGGGCTTTTAAAATCATTGCTTTTTATGATGTTCACGAATGTACAGAAGTAAGAACCACCTAAAGAGGGAAGTTTGGACCCTCAAATAAACACTTCACTCCACAACACACTCTTTGTTCCCAACTGCTCCTGTCCAGAAATAGGTGTTCCTTCATATTTGTCCCTCCACCTATCAGCAGTGATCACGCCGATATCCCTCAAACATGGTGGTGTGCAAAGAACCAAGTACACTTTTCTGTCGATAACAGGCCCAGAGGAAGGACACTTTTGGCCTCAGGGAAGACTTACTCACTGAATGTGGCTAAATAAAGTCACCAAGCGAGCAGGAATTATGAGAGGACAGATGACAGAGATACGGGTTCAAGTCTTTTCACCTCCATTTACTGGTTTTGTAAGCACACGCGGCTGACTCTACCCGAAAGTGTATCGGTGAACACAGTTCTCTCCTTATGGCTTAGTTCTCTTGCAAAATTTCTGGAAGCATAATGTAGGGAAGAGACATAGGCTATGTTGTCAACTGCTCTGTATAGAAGGATAGATGGGCAGAAAAAAAGATGATTGATTCATAGATAGATAGGTAGACAGACGACAGATGAAAGATAGATAGATAGGTACATAGATTGATAGATGATAAACATCATAGATTAATGATAGGAAGATAGATAGATATATAGATACATAGATACATACATACATCGATACATAGATAGACAGACAGACCGTTAGATATATAGATACAGATACATATCGATTGACACAAAGCTATTGTTCATAACCAGGAGTTGAATGGTGAAAAACATAACTAAACTACAAACGAAAAGGAAGAATGAAATCCACTTTAAAAAGTGCAGTAAGGAGCCTTAAGAAGAAGAAAAATACTACCATTTGCAATGACGTGGATGGAACTAGACGGTAGTATGTCAGAGAAATAGGCCAGGCGGTGTAAGACAAGTACCAAGTGATTTCACTCGTGTGTGGAGTATAACAACAAAGAAAAACTGAAGGAAAAAAACAGCAGCAGACTCACAGTACCCGAGAGTTGACTAAAAATTTCAAAAAGGGTAAAGGACTGGGCAGGGTGTGTCTGAAGGGAGGGATAAGTGTGGGGAGAAAGAATGGGGGCATTAGGAATAGCATGTATAATGCGTGGTGTCGGGTGTGCATGGGGAGTACTGTACAACACAGAGAAGACTAGTAGAGATCATATAGCATCTTACTACTCACTGATGGACAGCGACTGTATCGGGGTCTGTGGGGGTGACATGGTGAAGGGGTCTACAGCATCCAACTACGCTGATCAACAGCGACTGAAGAGGTTTTTCTTGGGACTTGGTGAATGGCGGAGCAGAGTAAACATAATGTTCTTCAAGTGATTGTAGATTAATGATTAAAAAATTCTTTAAGTGCAATAAGTGCACAGCTCTGAATCATCAGAATAAAAGGTCAGGTACAATGTGCTGCAAACTGAAGACACAGGGTTAAAAGAAGGGATGAAATCTCAAGAAACCTATGTGCTTACTTACAGGAGACTCACTTGAGATCCAAGGACACAGACAAACTACAAGCCGAAGGTGTGTGGACAAGTACCCTACACGAGTGAAACTGAAAAACAAACAATCAAACAAATGGATTCTGTTTGAGTCCCCAGAGACAGTCAGCAGAAAATAGCCCTGTCTGGCCACCGTGAATTCTTTTTGTTTGATTTCAGCAGTTCCCAGCCATAGATTTTGTGATGCAGCAACATACTTCTCATTTTCTCTCACCTCAACAACTGAGTTGCTGTAATAATAAGCATCTGGGCCTTTGAAATCAGTGGTTTTTATGATGTTCACGAATGTGAAGATGTAATAACCACCTAAAGAGGGAAGTTTGGACACTCAAATAAACACGTCACTCCACAATACACTCTTAGCTCCCAACTGCTCCTGTCTACAAAGTGGTGTTCCTTTTTATTTGACCCTCCGTCCTATCAGCGGTGATCATGCTGATGTCCTTCAAACATGGTGGTGAGCAAAGCAACAAGTTTACTTTTCTGTCGACAACAGGCCCAGAGGAATGATACTTGTGGTCTTCAGGGAGCACTTAGTCAATGAATGTGGCTAAATATAGACAGCAAGTTAGAAGGAGATGAAAGAGGACAGAGGATAGAGACACGGTTTCAAGTCCCAGCACAACCATTTCCTGGTTTTGTAGGTACACGTGACCGACACGACCTGCAAGTGTCTCAGTGAACCCATTGCTCTCTCTACAGCCTAGATACTTTGCAGGATTTTTGGAAGCAGAGTGTAGGAAAGTGATATAGGATATATGGTTAACTGTTCTGTACACAAGGACAGATGGGGAGACAAAAAGATGATTGACTGATTGACTGATAAATAGATAGACAGACAGATAGATAGATATGGGTACATATCGATTCTCACGAAGCTACTTCTCATAAACAGGAGAGCAATGGTGAAAGCACATAGCGATACTACAAACAAAAAAGAAGAATGAAATCCAGTTTTAAAAGTGCAGTAAGCAGCCATAAGAAGAAAACAAATCCTATCATTTTCAATAACGTGGATGGAACTAGAGTGTATTATGCTCAGTCAAATAGGCGAGGCGGAGAAATACATGTACCAAATGATTGCACTCATGTGTGGAGTATGATAACAAAGAAAAATTGAAGGAAAAGACAGCAGCAGACTGACAGAACCCGAGAGTGGACTAACAGTTACCAAAGAGAAAGGGAATGGGTAGGGTTTGAGGGAAGGGAGTAATAAGGGCGGGGAAAAAGAATGGGGGCATTAGGATTAGCATGTATAATGTGTAGGGTGGGGGGTCATGGGTACGGCTGTACAACACAGAGAAGACATGTAGTGATTCTACAGTATCTTGGAACATGCTGACGGACTGCGACTGTATCTGGGATATGGGGGGAACTTGGTAAAGGGAGTAGATTGATAAACATAATGTTCTGCATGTGATTGTACATTAATGAAACAAAAAGAATTTCAAAGTGCAGTAAGAGCACAGCTCTCAATTATCAGAATAAAAGTACAGGCTTTGAGTGCTCCAAACAAAAGACACAGGGTTAGAAGAACTGATGAAAACTCAAGACCACCTACGTGCTCTCTTACTGGAGTCTCACTTGAGATCCAAGGACATAGACAAACTACAAGCTGAAGGGGAGGTGACAGGTACCGTAATCAAGTCAAACTGAATAACAAACAAACTAATGGATTTTGTTTGAGTCCCCAGAGACAGTCAGTAGAAAATAGCCCTATCTAACCACCGTGAATTCTTTTTGTTTGGTTTCAGCAGTGCTCAGGCATAGATTTAGTGGTGCAGCAACTTCCTTCTCATTTCCTCTCACCTCAACAAATGAATTGCTGTAATAATATGCATCAGGGCTTTTAAAATCATTGCTTTTTATGATATTCACGAATGTACAGAAGTAAGAACCACCTAAAGAGGGAAGTTTGGACCCTCAAATAAACACTTCACTCCACAACACACTCTTTGTTCCCAACTGCTCCTGTCCAGAAATTGGTGTTCCTTCATATTTGTCCCTCCACCTATCAGCAGTGATCACGCCGATGTCCCTCGAACATGGTGGTGTGCAAAGAACCAAGTACACTTTTCTGTCGATAACAGGCCCAGACGAAGGACACTTTTGGCCTCAGGGAAGACTTACTCACTGAATGTGGCTAAATAAAGTCACAAAGCGAGCAGGAATTATAAGAGGACAGATGACAGAGATACAGGTTCAAGTCTTTTCACCTCCATTTACTGGTTTTGTAAGCACATGCGGCTGACTCTACCCGAAAGTGTATCGGTGAACACAGTTCTCTCCTTATGGCTTAGTTCTCTTGCAAAATTTCTGGAAGCATAATGTTGGGAAGAGACATAGGCTATGTTGTCAACTGCTCTGTATAGAAGGATAGATGGGCAGAAAAAAAGATGATTGATTCATAGATAGATAGGTAGACAGACGACAGATGAAAGATAGATAGATAGGTACATAGATTGATAGATGATAGACATCATAGATAAATGATAGGAAGATAGATAGATACATAGATACATAGATACATACATACATCGATACATAGATAGACAGACAGACCGTTAGATATATAGATACAGATACATATCGATTGACACAAAGCTATTGTTCATAACCAGGAGTTGAATGGTGAAAAACATAACTAAACTACAAACAAAAAGGAAGAATGAAATCCACTTTAAAAAGTGCAGTAAGGAGCCTTAAGAAGAAGAAAAATACTACCATTTGCAATGACGTGGATTGAGCTAGACGGTAGTATGTCAGAGAAATAGGCCAGGCGGAGTAAGACAAGTACCAAGTGATTTCACTCGTGTGTGGAGTATAACAGCAAAGAAAAACTGAAGGAAAAAAACAGCAGCAGACTCACAGTACCCGAGAGTTGACTAAAAATTTAAAAAAGGGAAAAGGACTGGGCAGGGTGTGTCTGAAGGGAGGGATAAGTGTGGGGAGAAAGAATGGGGGCATTAGGAATAGCATGTATAATGCGTGGTGTCGGGTGTGCATGGGGAGTACTGTACAACACAGAGAAGACTGGTAGAGATCATATAGCATCTTACTACTCACTGATGGACAGCGATTGTATCGGGGTCTGTGGGGGGGACATGGTGAAGGGGTCTACAGCATCCAACTACGCTGATGAACAACGACTGAAGAGGTTTTTTGGGGGACTTGGTGAAGGGCGGAGCAGAGTAAACATAATGTTCTTCACGTGATTGTAGATTAATGATAAAAAAATTCTTTAAGTGCAATAAGTGCACAGCTCTGAATCATCAGAATAAAAGGTCAGGTACTATGTGCTGCAAACTGAAGACACAGGGTTAAAAGAAGGGATGAAATCTCAAGAAACCTATGTGCTTACTTACAGGAGACTCACTTGAGATCCAAGGACACAGACAAACTACAAGCCGAAGGTGTGTGGACAAATACCCTACACGAGTGAAACTGAAAAACAAACAATCAAACAAATGGATTCTGTTTGAGTCCCCAGAGACAGTCAGCAGAAAATAGCCCTGTCTGGCCACCGTGAATTCTTTTTGTTTGATTTCAGCAGTTCCCAGCCATAGATTTTGTGGAGCAGCAACATATTTCTCATTTTCTCTCACATCAACAACTGAGTTGCTGTAATAATAAGCATCTGGGCCTTTGAAATCAGTGGGTTTTATGATGTTCACGAATGTGAAGATGTAATAACCACCTAAAGAGGGAAGTTTGGACACTCAAATAAACACGTCACTCCACAATACACTCTTAGCTCCCAACTGCTCCTGTCTACAAACTGGTGTTCCTTTTTATTTGACCCTCCGTCCTATCGGCGGTGATCATGCTGATGTCCTTCAAACATGGTGGTGAGCAAAGCAACAAGTTTACTTTTCTGTCGACAACAGGCCCAGAGGAATGATACTTGTGGTCTTCAGGGAGCACTTAGTCAATGAATGTGGCTAAATATAGACAGCAAGTTAGAAAGAGATGAAAGAGGACAGAGGATAGAGACACGGTTTCAAGTCCCAGCACAACCATTTTATGGTTTTGTAGGTACATGTGACCGACACGACCTGGAAATGCCTCAGTGAACCCATTGCTCTCTCTACAGCCTAGATACTTTGAAGGATTTTTGGAAGCAGAGTGTAGGAAAGTGATATAGGATATATGGTTAACTGTTCTGTACACAAGGACAGATGGGCAGACAAAAAGACGATTGACTGATTGATTGATAAATAGATAGACAGACAGATAGATAGATATAGGTACATATCGATTCACACGAAGCTACTGCTCATAACAAGGAGAGCATTGGTGAAAGCGCATAGCGAAACTACAAACAAAAAGAAGAATGAAATCCAGTTTTAAAAGTGCAGTAAGCAGCCATAAGAAGAAAACAAATCCTATCATTTGCAATAACGTGGATGGAGCTAGAGTGTATTATGCTCAGTCAAATAGGCGAGGCGGAGAAATACATGTACTAAATGATTGCACTCATGTGTGGAGTATGATAACAAAGAAAAACTGAAGGAAAAGACAGCAGCAGACTCACAGAACCCGAGAGCGGACTAACAGTTACCAAAGAGAAAGGGACTGGGTAGGGTTTGAGGGAAGGGAGTAATAAGGGCGGGGAAAAAGAATGGGGGCATTAGGATTAGCATGTATAATGTGTAGGGTGGGGGTTCATGGGTAAGGCTGTACAACACAGAGAAGACATGTAGTGATTCTACAGTATCTTGGAACATGCTGACGGACAGCGACTGTAACTGTTATTCGGGGGAAACTTGGTGAATGGAGTAGATTGGAAAACATAATGTTCTGCATGTGACTGTACATTAATGAAACAAATAGAATTTCAAAGTGCAGTACGAGCACAGCTCTCAAATATCAGAATAAAAGTACAGTCTTTGAGTGCCCCAAACAAAAGAAACAGGGTTAGAAGAACTGATGAAAACTAAAGACCACCTACGTGCTCTCTTACTGGAGTCTCACTTGAGATCCAAGGACACAGACAAACTACAAGCTGAAGGGGAGGGGACAGGTACCCTAATCAAGTCAAACTGAATAACAAACAAATAAATGGATTCTGTTTGAGTCCCCAGAGACAGTCAGTAGAAAATAGCCCTATCTAACCACCATGAATTCTTCTTGTTTGGTTTCAGCAGTGCTCAGACATAGATTTAGTGGTGCAGCAACTTCCTTCTCATTTCCTCTCACCTCAACAAATGAATTGCTGTAATAATATGCGTCAGGGCTTTTAAAATCATTGCTTTTTATGATGTTCACGAATGTACAGAAGTAAGAACCACCTAAAGAGGGAAGTTTGGACCCTCAAATAAACACTTCACTCCACAACACACTCTTTGTTCCCAACTGCTCCTGTCCAGAAATAGGTGTTCCTTCATATTTGTCCCTCCACCTATCAGCAGTGATCACGCCGATATCCCTCAAACATGGTGGTGTGCAAAGAACCAAGTACACTTTTCTGTCGATAACAGGCCCAGAGGAAGGACACTTTTGGCCTCAGGGAAGACTTACTCACTGAATGTGGCTAAATAAAGTCACCAAGCGAGCAGGAATTATGAGAGGACAGATGACAGAGATACGGGTTCAAGTCTTTTCACCTCCATTTACTGGTTTTGTAAGCACACGCGGCTGACTCTACCCGAAAGTGTATCGGTGAACACAGTTCTCTCCTTATGGCTTAGTTCTCTTGCAAAATTTCTGGAAGCATAATGTAGGGAAGAGACATAGGCTATGTTGTCAACTGCTCTGTATAGAAGGATAGATGGGCAGAAAAAAAGATGATTGATTCATAGATAGATAGGTAGACAGACGACAGATGAAAGATAGATAGATAGGTACATAGATTGATAGATGATAGACATCAAAGATTAATGATAGGAAGATAGATACATACATACATCGATACATAGATAGACAGACAGACCGTTAGATATATAGATACAGATACATATCGATTGACACAAAGCTATTGTTCATAACCAGGAGTTGAATGGTGAAAAACATAACTAAACTACAAACAAAAAGGAAGAATGAAATCCACTTTAAAAAGTGCAGTAAGGAGCCTTAAGAAGAAGAAAAATACTACCATTTGCAATGACGTGGATTGAGCTAGACGGTAGTATGTCAGAGAAATAGGCCAGGCGGAGTAAGACAAGTACCAAGTGATTTCACTCGTGTGTGGAGTATAACAGCAAAGAAAAACTGAAGGAAAAAAACAGCAGCAGACTCACAGTACCCGAGAGTTGACTAAAAATTTAAAAAAGGGAAAAGGACTGGGCAGGGTGTGTCTGAAGGGAGGGATAAGTGTGGGGAGAAAGAATGGGGGCATTAGGAATAGCATGTATAATGCGTGGTGTCGGGTGTGCATGGGGAGTACTGTACAACACAGAGAAGACTAGTAGAGATCATATAGCATCTTACTACTCACTGATGGACAGCGATTGTATCGGGGTCTGTGGGGGGGACATGGTGAAGGGGTCTACAGCATCCAACTACGCTGATGAACAGCGACTGAAGAGGTTTTTTGGGGGACTTGGTGAAGGGCGGAGCAGAGTAAACATAATGTTCTTCACGTGATTGTAGATTAATGATAAAAAAATTCTTTAAGTGCAATAAGTGCACAGCTCTGAATCATCAGAATAAAAGGTCAGGTACTATGTGCTGCAAACTGAAGACACAGGGTTAAAAGAAGGGATGAAATCTCAAGAAACCTATGTGCTTACTTACAGGAGACTCACTTGAGATCCAAGGACACAGACAAACTACAAGCCGAAGGTGTGTGGACAAGTACCCTACACGAGTGAAACTGAAAAACAAACAATCAAACAAATGGATTCTGTTTGAGTCCCCAGAGACAGTCAGCAGAAAATAGCCCTGTCTGGCCACCGTGAATTCTTTTTGTTTGATTTCAGCAGTTCCCAGCCATAGATTTTGTGGAGCAGCAACATATTTCTCATTTTCTCTCACCTCAACAACTGAGTTGCTGTAATAATAAGCATCTGGGCCTTTGAAATCAGTGGGTTTTATGATGTTCACGAATGTGAAGATGTAATAACCACCTAAAGAGGGAAGTTTGGACACTCAAATAAACACGTCACTCCACAATACACTCTTAGCTCCCAACTGCTCCTGTCTACAAACTGGTGTTCCTTTTTATTTGACCCTCCGTCCTATCGGCGGTGATCATGCTGATGTCCTTCAAACATGGTGGTGAGCAAAGCAACAAGTTTACTTTTCTGTCGACAACAGGCCCAGAGGAATGATACTTGTGGTCTTCAGGGAGCACTTAGTCAATGAATGTGGCTAAATATAGACAGCAAGTTAGAAAGAGATGAAAGAGGACAGAGGATAGAGACACGGTTTCAAGTCCCAGCACAACCATTTTATGGTTTTGTAGGTACATGTGACCGACACGACCTGGAAGTGCCTCAGTGAACCCATTGCTCTCTCTACAGCCTAGATACTTTGAAGGATTTTTGGAAGCAGAGTGTAGGAAAGTGATATAGGATATATGGTTAACTGTTCTGTACACAAGGACAGATGGGCAGACAAAAAGACGATTGACTGATTGATTGATAAATAGATAGACAGACAGATAGATAGATATAGGTACATATCGATTCACACGAAGCTACTGCTCATAACAAGGAGAGCAATGGTGAAAGCACATAGCGAAACTACAAACAAAAAAGAAGAATGAAATCCAGTTTTAAAAGTGCAGTAAGCAGCCATAAGAAGAAAACAAATCCTATCATTTGCAATAACGTGGATGGATCTAGAGTGTATTATGCTCAGTCAAATAGGCGAGGCGGAGAAATACATGTACGAAATGATTGCACTCATGTGTGGAGTATGATAACAAAGAAAAACTG
This sequence comes from Manis pentadactyla, assembly GCF_030020395.1. Lineage (NCBI taxonomy): Eukaryota > Metazoa > Chordata > Mammalia > Pholidota > Manidae > Manis > Manis pentadactyla. The sequence continues at coordinate 42,215,307 of NC_080031.1, read as the reverse complement.
AAGGAAAAGACAGCAGCAGACTGACAGAACCCGAGAGTGGACTAACAGTTACCAAAGAGAAAGGGACTGGGTAGGGTTTGAGGGAAGGGAGTAATAAGGGCGGGGAAAAAGAATGGGGGCATTAGGATTAGCATGTATAATGTGTAGGGTGGGGGGTCATGGGTACGGCTGTACAACACAGAGAAGACATGTAGTGATTCTACAGTATCTTGGAACATGCTGACGGACAGCGACTGTATCTGGGATATGGGGGGAACTTGGTGAAGGGAGTAGATTGATAAACATAATGTTCTGCATGTGATTGTACATTAATGAAACAAAAAGAATTTCAAAGTGCAGTAAGAGCACAGCTCTCAATTATCAGAATAAAAGTACAGGCTTTGAGTGCTCCAAACAAAAGACACAGGGTTAGAAGAACTGATGAAAACTCAAGACCACCTACGTGCTCTCTTACTGGAGTCTCACTTGAGATCCAAGGACATAGACAAACTACAAGCTGAAGGGGAGGTGACAGGTACCGTAATCAAGTCAAACTGAATAACAAACAAACTAATGGATTTTGTTTGAGTCCCCAGAGACAGTCAGTAGAAAATAGCCCTATCTAACCACCGTGAATTCTTTTTGATTGGTTTCAGCAGTGCTCAGGCATAGATTTAGTGGTGCAGCAACTTCCTTCTCATTTCCTCTCACCTCAACAAATGAATTGCTGTAATAATATGCGTCAGGGCTTTTAAAATCATTGCTTTTTATGATGTTCACGAATGTACAGAAGTAAGAACCACCTAAAGAGGGAAGTTTGGACCCTCAAATAAACACTTCACTCCACAACACACTCTTTGTTCCCAAATGCTCCTGTCCAGAAATAGGTGTTCCTTCATATTTGTCCCTCCACCTATCAGCAGTGATCACGCCGATGTCCCTCAAACATGGTGGTGTGCAAAGAACCAAGTACACTTTTCTGTCGATAACAGGCCCAGACGAAGGACACTTTTGGCCTCAGGGAAGACTTACTCACTGAATGTGGCTAAATAAAGTCACCAAGCGAGCAGGAATTATAAGAGGACAGATGACAGAGATACGGGTTCAAGTCTTTTCACCTCCATTTACTGGTTTTGTAAGCACACGCGGCTGACTCTACCCAAAAGTGTATCGGTGAACACAGTTCTCTCCTTATGGCTTAGTTCTCTTGCAAAATTTCTGGAAGCATAATGTAGGGAAGAGACATAGGCTATGTTGTCAACTGCTCTGTATAGAAGGATAGATGGGCAGAAAAAAAGATGATTGATTCATAGATAGATAGGTAGACAGACGACAGATGAAAGATAGATAGATAGGTACATAGATTGATAGATGACAGACATAATAGATTAATGATAGGAAGATAGATACATAGATACATAGATACATACATACATCGATACATAGATAGACAGACAGACCGTTAGATATATAGATACAGATACATATCGATTGACACAAAGCTATTGTTCATAACCAGGAGTTGAATGGTGAAAAACGTAACTAAACTACAAACAAAAAGGAAGAATGAAATCCACTTTAAAAAGTGCAGTAAGGAGCCTTAACAAGAAGAAAAATACTACCATTTGCAATGACGTGGATGGAGCTAGACGGTAGTATGTCAGAGAAATAGGCCAGGCGGAGTAAGACAAGTACCAAGTGATTTCACTCGTGTGTGGAGTATAACAGCAAAGAAAAACTGAAGGAAAAAAACAGCAGCAGACTCACAGTACCCGAGAGTTGACTAAAAATTTCAAAAAGGGAAAAGGACTGGGCAGGGTGTGTCTGAAGGGAGGGATAAGTGTGGGGAGAAAGAATGGGGGCATTAGGAATTGCATGTATAATGCGTGGTGTCGGGTGTGCATGGGGAGTACTGTACAACACAGAGAAGACTAGTAGAGATCATATAGCATCTTACTACTCACTGATGGACTGCGACTGTATCGGGGTCTGTGGGGGGGACATGGTGAAGGGGTCTACAGCATCCAACTACGCTGATCAACAGCGACTGAAGAGGTTTTTTGGGGGACTTGGTGAAGGGCGGAGTAGAGTAAACATAATGTTCATCACGTGATTGTAGATTAATGATAAAAAAATTCTTTAAGTGCAATAAGTGCACAGCTCTGAATCTTCAGAATAAAAGGTCAGGTACTATGTGCTGTAAACTGAAGACACAGGGTTAAAAGAAGGGATGAAATCTCAAGAAACCTATGTGCTTACTTACAGGAGACTCACTTGAGATCCAAGGACACAGACAAACTACAAGCCGAAGGTGTGTGGACAAGTACCCTACACGAGTGAAACTGAAAAACAAACAATCAAACAAATGGATTCTGTTTGAGTCCCCAGAGACAGTCAGCAGAAAATAGACCTGTCTGGACACCGTGAATTCTTTTTGTTTGATTTCAGCAGTTCCCAGCCATAGATTTTGTGGTGCAGCAACATACTTCTCATTTTCTCTCACCTCAACAACTGAGTTGCTGTAATAATAAGCATCTGGGCCTTTGAAATCAGTGGGTTTTATGATGTTCACGAATGTGAAGATGTAATAACCACCTAAAGAGGGAAGTTTGGACACTCAAATAAACACGTCACTCCACAATACACTCTTAGCTCCCAACTGCTCCTGTCTACAAACTGGTGTTCCTTTTTATTTGACCCTCCGTCCTATCGGCGGTGATCATGCTGATGTCCTTCAAACATGGTGGTGAGCAAAGCAACAAGTTTACTTTTCTGTCGACAACAGGCCCAGAGGAATGATACTTGTGGTCTTCAGGGAGCACTTAGTCAATGAATGTGGCTAAATATAGACAGCAAGTTAGAAGGAGATGAAAGAGGACAGAGGATAGAGACACGGTTTCAAGTCCCAGCACAACCATTTCCTGGTTTTGTAGGTACACGTGACCGACACGACCTGCAAGTGTCTCAGTGAACCCATTGCTCTCTCTACAGCCTAGATACTTTGCAGGATTTTTGGAAGCAGAGTGTAGGAAAGTGATATAGGATATATGGTTAACTGTTCTGTACACAAGGACAGATGGGCAGACAAAAAGACGATTGACTGATTGATTGATAAATAGATAGACAGACAGATAGATAGATATAGGTACATATCGATTCACACGAAGCTACTGCTCATAACAAGGAGAGCATTGGTGAAAGCGCATAGCGAAACTACAAACAAAAAGAAGAATGAAATCCAGTTTTAAAAGTGCAGTAAGCAGCCATAAGAAGAAAACAAATCCTATCATTTGCAATAACGTGGATGGAGCTAGAGTGTATTATGCTCAGTCAAATAGGCGAGGCGGAGAAATACATGTACTAAATGATTGCACTCATGTGTGGAGTATGATAAAAAAGAAAAACTGAAGGAAAAGACAGCAGCAGACTCACAGAACCCGAGAGTGGACTAACAGTTACCAAAGAGAAAGGGACTGGGTAGGGTTTGAGGGAAGGGAGTAATAAGGGCGGGGAAAAAGAATGGGGGCATTAGGATTAGCATATATAATGTGTAGGGTGGGGTGTCTTGGTTACGGCTGTACAACACACAGAAAATATGTAGTGATTCTACAGTATCTTGGAACATGCTGACGGACAGCGACTGTAACTGGGATTTGGGGGGAACTTTGTGAAGGGAGTAGATTGGAAAACATAATGTTCTGCATGTGATTGTACATTAATGAAACAAAAAGAATTTCAAAGTGCAGTAAGAGCACAGCTCTCAAATATCAGAATAAAAGTACAGGCTTTGAGTGCTCCAAACAAAAGACACAGGGTTAGAAGAACTGATGAAAACTCAAGACCACCTACGTGCTCTCTTACTGGAGTCTCACTTGAGATCCAAGGACACAGACAAACTACAAGCTGAAGGGGAGGGGACAGGTACCCTAATAAAGTGAAACTGAATAACAAACAAACAAATGGATTCTGTTTGAGTCCCCAGAGACAGTCAGTAGAAAATAGCCCTATCTAACCACCGTGATTTCTTTTTGTTTGGTTTCAGCAGTGCTCAGGCATAGATTTAGTGGTGCAGCAACTTCCTTCTCATTTCCTCTCACCTCAACAAATGAATTGGTGTAATAATATGCGTCAGGGCTTTTAAAATCATTGCTTTTTATGATGTTCACGAATGTAAAGAAGTAATAACCACCTAAAGAGGGAAGTTTGGACCCTCAAATAAACACTTCACTCCACAACACACTCTTTGTTCCCAACTGCTCCTGTCCAGAAATTGGTGTTCCTTCATATTTGTCCCTCCACCTATCAGCAGTGATCACGCCGATGTCCCTCAAACATGGTGGTGTGCAAAGAACCAAGTACACTTTTCTGTCGATAACAGGCCCAGACGAAGGACACTTTTGGCCTCAGGGAAGACTTACTCACTGAATGTGGCTAAATAAAGTCACCAAGCGAGCAGGAATTATAAGAGGACAGATGACAGAGATACGGGTTCCAGTCTTTTCACCTCCATTTACTGGTTTTGTAAGCACACGTGGCTGACGCTACCCGAAAGTGTATCGGTGAACACAGTTCTCTCCTTATGGCTTATTTCTCTTGCAAAATTTCTGGAAGCATAATGTAGGGAAGAGACATAGGCTATATTGTCAACTGCTCTGTATAGAAGGATAGATGGGCAGAAAAAAAGATGATTGATTCCTAGATAGATAGGTAGACAGACGACAGATGAAAGATAGATAGATAGGTACATAGATTGATAGATGATAGACATCATACATAAATGATAGGAAGATAGATAGATACATAGATACATACATACATACATACATCGATACATAGATAGACAGACAGACCGTTAGATATATAGATACAGATACATATCGATTGACACAAAGCTATTGTTCATAACCAGGAGTTGAATGGTGAAAAACATAACTAAACTACAAACAAAAAGGAAGAATGAAATCCACTTTAAAAAGTGCAGTAAGGAGCCTTAAGAAGAAGAAAAATACTACCATTTGCAATGACGTGGATGGATCTAGACGGAAGTATGTCAGAGTAATAGGCCAGGCGGTGTAAGACAAGTACCAAGTGATTTCACTCGTGTGTGGAGTATAACAACAAAGAAAAACTGAAGGAAAAAAACAGCAGCAGACTCACAGTACCCGAGAGTTGACTAAAAATTTCAAAAAGGGAAAAGGACTGGGCAGGGTGTGTCTGAAGGGAGGGATAAGTGTGGGGAGAAAGAATGGGGGCATTAGGAATAGCATGTATAATGCGTGGTGTCGGGTGTGCATGGGGAGTACTGTACAACACAGAGAAGACTAGTAGAGATCATATAGCATCTTACTACTCACTGATGGACAGCGATTGTATCGGGGTCTGTGGGGGGGACATGGTGAAGGGGTCTACAGCATCCAACTACGCTGTTCAACAGCGACTGAAGAGGTTTTTGGGGGGACTTGGTGAAGGGCGGAGCAGAGTAAACATAATGTTCTTCACGTGATTGTAGATTAATGATAAAAAAATTCTTTAAGTGCAATAAGTGCACAGCTCTGAATCATCAGAATAAAAGGTCAGGTACTATGTGCTGTAAACTGAAGACACAGGGTTAAAAGAAGGGATGAAATCTCAAGAAACCTATGTGCTTACTTACAGGAGACTCACTTGAGATCCAAGGACACAGACAAACTACAAGCCGAAGGTGTGTGGACAAGTACCCTACACGAGTGAAACTGAAAAACAAACAATCAAACAAATGGATTCTGTTTGAGTCCCCAGAGACAGTCAGCAGAAAATAGCCCTGTCTGGCCACCGTGAATTCTTTTTGTTTGATTTCAGCAGTTCCCAGCCATAGATTTTGTGGTGCAGCAACATACTTCTCATTTTCTCTCACCTCAACAACTGAGTTGCTGTAATAATAAGCATCTGGGCCTTTGAAATCAGTGGGTTTTATGATGTTCACGAATGTGAAGATGTAATAACCACCTAAAGAGGGAAGTTTGGACACTCAAATAAACACGTCACTCCACAATACACTCTTAGCTCCCAACTGCTCCTGTCTACAAACTGGTGTTCCTTTTTATTTGACCCTCCGTCCTATCGGCGGTGATCATGCTGATGTCCTTCAAACATATTGGTGAGCAAAGCAACAAGTTTACTTTTCTGTCGACAACAGGCCCAGAGGAATGATACTTGTGGTCTTCAGGGAGCACTTAGTCAATGAATGTGGCTAAATATAGACAGCAAGTTAGAAGGAGATGAAAGAGGACAGAGGATAGAGACACGGTTTCAAGTCCCAGCACAACCATTTCCTGGTTTTGTAGGTACACGTGACCGACACGACCTGCAAGTGTCTCAGTGAACCCATTGCTCTCTATACAGCCTAGATACTTTGCAGGATTTTTGGAAGCAGATTGTAGGAAAGTGATATAGGATATATGGTTAACTGTTCTGTACACAAGGACAGATGGGCAGACAAAAAGACGATTGACTGATTGATTGATAAATAGATAGACAGACAGATAGATAGATATAGGTACATATCGATTCACACGAAGCTACTGCTCATAACCAGGAGAGCATTGGTGAAAGCGCATAGCGAAACTACAAACAAAAAGAAGAATGAAATCCAGTTTTAAAAGTGCAATAAGCAGCCATAAGAAGAAAACAAATCCTATCATTTGCAATAACGTGGATGGAGCTAGAGTGTATTATGCTCAGTCAAATAGGCGAGGCGGAGAAATACATGTACTAAATGATTGCACTCATGTGTGGAGTATGATAACAAAGAAAAACTGAAGGAAAAGACAGCAGCAGACTCACAGAACCCGAGAGTGGACTAACAGTTACCAAAGAGAAAGGGACTGGGTAGGGTTTGAGGGAAGGGAGTAATAAGGGCGGGGAAAAAGAATGGGGGCATTAGGATTAGCATGTATAATGTGTAGGGTGGGGGGTCATGGTTACGGCTGTACAACACACAGAAAATATGTAGTGATTCTACAGTATCTTGGAACATGCTGACGGACAGCGACTGTAACTGGGATTTGGGGGGAACTTTGTGAAGGGAGTAGATTGGAAAACATAATGTTCTGCATGTGATTGTACATTAATGAAACAAAAAGAATTTCAAAGTGCAGTAAGAGCACAGCTCTCAAATATCAGAATAAAAGTACAGGCTTTGAGTGCTCCAAACAAAAGACACAGGGTTAGAAGAACTGATGAAAACTCAAGACCACCTACGTGCTCTCTTACTGGAGTCTCACTTGTGATCCAAGGACACAGACAAACTACAAGCTGACGGGGAGGGGCCAGGTACCCTAATCAAGTGAAACTGAATAACAAACAAACAAATGGATTCTGTTTGAGTCCCCAGAGACAGTCAGTAGAAAATAGCCCTATCTAACCACCGTGATTTCTTTTTGTTTGGTTTCAGCAGTGCTCAGGCATAGATTTAGTGGTGCAGCAACTTCCTTCTCATTTCCTCTCACCTCAACAAATGAATTGCTGTAATAATATGCGTCAGGGCTTTTAAAATCATTGCTTTTTATGATGTTCACGAATGTAAAGAAGTAATAACCACCTAAAGAGGGAAGTTTGGACCCTCAAATAAACACTTCACTCCACAACACACTCTTTGTTCCCAACTGCTCCTGTCCAGAAATAGGTGTTCCTTCATATTTGTCCCTCCACCTATCAGCAGTGATCACGCCAATGTCCCTCAAACATGGTGGTGTGCAAAGAACAAAGTACACTTTTCTGTCGATAACAGGCCCAGACGAAGGACACTTTTGGCCTCAGGGAAGACTTACTCACTGAATGTGGCTAAATAAAGTTACCAAGCGAGCAGGAATTATAAGAGGACAGATGACAGAGATACGGGTTCCAGTCTTTTCACCTCCATTTACTGGTTTTGTAAGCACACGTGGTTGACGCTACCCGAAAGTGTATCGGTGAACACAGTTCTCTCCTTATGGCTTCTTTCTCTTGCAAAATTTCTGGAAGCATAATGTAGGGAGGAGACATAGGCTATGTTGTCAACTGCTCTGTATATAAGGATAGATGGGCAGAAAAAAAGATGATTGATTCATTGATAGATAGGTAGACAGACGACAGATGAAAGATATATAGATAGGTACATAGATTGATAGATGATAGACATCATACATAAATGATAGGAAGATAGATAGATACATAGATACATAGATACATACATACATCGATACATAGATAGACAGACAGACCGTTAGATATATAGATACAGATACATATCGATTGACACAAAGCTATTTTTCATAACCAGGAGTTGAATGGTGAAAAACATAACTAAACTACAAACAAAAAGGAAGAATGAAATCCACTTTAAAAAGTGCAGTAAGGAGCCTTAAGAAGAAGAAAAATACTACCATTTGCAATGACGTGGATGGAGCTAGACGGAAGTATGTCAGAGAAATAGGCCAGGCGGAGTAAGACAAGTACCAAGTGATTTCACTCGTGTGTGGAGTATAACAACAAAGAAAAACTGAAGGAAAAAAACAGCAGCAGACTCACAGTACCCGAGATTTGACTTAAAAATTCAAAAAGGGAAAAGGACTGGGCAGGGTGTGTCTGAAGGGAGGGATAAGTGTGGGGAGAAAGAATGGGGGCATTAGGAATAGCATGTATAATGCGTGGTGTCGGGTGTGCATGGGGAGTACTGTACAACACAGAGAAGACTAGTAGAGATCATATAGCATCTTACTACTCACTGATGGACAGCGACTGTATCGGGGTCTGTGGGGGGGACATGGTGAAGGGGTCTACAGCATCCAACTACGCTGATCAACAGCGACTGAAGAGGTTTTTCGGGGGACTTGGTGAAGGGCGGAGCAGAGTAAACATAATGTTCTTCACGTGATTGTAGATTAATGATAATAAAATTCTTTAAGTGAAATAAGTGCACAGCTCAGAATCATCAGAATAAAAGGTCAGGTACTGTGTGCTGCAAACTGAAGACACAGTGTTAAAAGAAGGGATGAAATCTCAAGAAACCTATGTGCTTACTTACAGGAGACTCATTTGCGAACCAAGGACACAGACAAACTACAAGGCGAAGGTGTGTGGACAAGTACCCTACACGAGTGAAACTGAAAAACAAACAATCAAACAAATGGATTCTGTTTGAGTCCCCAGAGACAGTCAGGAGAAAATAGCCCTGTCTGGCCACCGTGAATTCTTTTTGTTTGATTTCAGCATTTTCCAGCCATAGATTTAGTGGTGCAGCCACATACTTCTCATTTTCTCTCACCTCAACAACTGAGTTGCTGTAATAATAAGCATCTGGGCCTTTGAAATCAGTGGGTTTTATGATGTTCACGAATGTGAAGATGTAATAACCACCTAAAGAGGGAACTTTGGACACTCAAATAAACACGTCACTCCACAATACACTCTTAGCTCCCAACTGCTCCTGTCTACAAACTGGTGTTCCTTTTTATTTGACCCTCCGTCCTATCGGCGGTGATCATGCTGATGTCCTTCAAACATGGTGGTGAGCAAAGCAACAAGTTTACTTTTCTGTCGACAACAGGCCCAGAGGAATGATACTTGTGGTCTTCAGGGAGCACTTAGTCAATGAATGTGGCTAAATATAGACAGCAAGTTAGAAGGAGATGAAAGAGGACAGAGGATAGAGACACGGTTTCAAGTCCCAGCACAACCATTTCCTGGTTTTGTAGGTACACGTGACCGACACGACCTGCAAGTGTCTCAGTGAACCCATTGCTCTCTCTACAGCCTAGATACTTTGCAGGATTTTTGGAAGCAGAGTGTAGGAAAGTGATATAGGATATATGGTTAACTGGTCTGTACACAAGGACAGATGGGCAGACAAAAAAACGATTGACTGATTGATTGATAAATAGATAGACAGACAGATAGATAGATATGGGTACATATCGATTCACACGAAGCTACTGCTCATAACCAGGAGAGCAATGGTGAAAGCACATAGCGAAACTACAAACAAAAAAGAAGAATGAAATCCAGTTTTAAAAGTGCAGTAAGCAGCCATAAGAAGAAAACAAATCCTATCATTTGCAACAACGTGGATGGAGCTAGAGTGTATTATGCTCAGTCAAATAGGCGAGGCGGAGAAATACATGTACTAAATGATTGCACTCATGTGTGGAGTATGATAACAAAGAAAATCTGAAGGAAAAGACAGCAGCAGACTCACAGAACCCGAGAGTGGACTAACAGTTACCAAAGAGAAAGGGACTGGGTAGGGTTTGAGGGAAGGGAGTAATAAGGGCGGAGAAAAAGAATGGGGGCATTAGGATTAGCATGTATAATGTGTAGGGTGGGGGGTCATGGGTACGGCTGTACAACACAGAGAAGACATGTAGTGATTCTACAGTATCTTGGAACATGCTGACGGACAGCGACTGTAACTGGGATTTGAGGGGAACTTGGTGAAGGGAGTAGATTGGAAAACATAATGTTCTGCATGTGATTGTACATTAATGAAACAAAAAGAATTTCAAAGTGCAGTAAGAGCACAGCTCTCAAATATCAGAATAAAAGTACAGGCTTTGAGTGCTCCAAACAAAAGACACAGGGTTAGAACTGATGAAAACTCAAGACCACCTACGTGCTCTCTTACTGGAGTCTCACTTGAGATCCAAGGACACAGACAAACTACAAGCTGAAGGGGAGGGGACAGGTACCCTAATAAAGTGAAACTGAATAACAAACAAACAAATGGATTCTGTTTGAGTCCCCAGAGACAGTCAGTAGAAAATAGCCCTATCTAACCACCGTGAATTCTTTTTGTTTGGTTTCAGCAGTGCTCAGGCATAGATTTAGTGGTGCAGCAACTTCCTTCTCATTTCCTCTCACCTCAACAAATGAATTGCTGTAATAATATGCGTCAGGGCTTTTAAAATCATTGCTTTTTATGATGTTCACGAATGTAAAGGAGTAATAACCACCTAAAGAGGGAAGTTTGGACCCTCAAATAAACACTTCACTCCACAACACACTCTTTGTTCCCAACTGCTCCTGTCCAGAAATAGGTGTTCCTTCATATTTGTCCCTCCACCTATCAGCAGTGATCACGCCGATGTCCCTCGAACATGGTGGTGTGCAAAGAACCAAGTACAATTTTCTGTCGATAACAGGCCCAGACGAAGGACACTTTTGGCCTCAGGGAAGACTTACTCACTGAATGTGGCTAAATAAAGTCACCAAGCGAGCAGGAATTATAAGTGGACAGATGACAGAGATACGGGTTCAAGTCTTTTCACCTCCATTTACTGGTTTTGTAAGCACACGCGGCTGACTCTACCCGAAAGTGTATCGGTGAACACAGTTCTCTCCTTATGGCTTAGTTCTCTTGCAAAATTTCTGGAAGCATAATGTAGGGAAGAGACATAGGCTATATTGTAAACTGCTCTGTATAGAAGGATAGATGGGCAGAAAAAAAGATGATTGATTCCTAGATAGATAGGTAGACAGACGACAGATGAAAGATAGATAGATAGGTACATAGATTGATAGATGATAGACATCAAAGATAAATGATAGGAAGATAGATAGATACATAGATACATAGATACATACATACATCGATACATAGATAGACAGACAGACCGTTAGATATATAGATACAGATACATATCGATTGACACAAAGCTATTGTTCATAACCAGGAGTTGAATGGTGAAAAACATAACTAAACTACAAACAAAAAGGAAGAATGAAATCCACTTTAAAAAGTGCAGTAAGGAGCCTGAAGAAGAAGAAAAATACTACCATTTGCAATGACGTGGATGGAGCTAGACGGAAGTATGTCAGAGAAATAGGCCAGGCGGAGTAAGACAAGTACCAAGTGATTTCACTCGTGTGTGGAGTATAACAACAAAGTAAAACTGAAGGAAAAAAACAGCAGCAGACTCACAGTACCCGAGAGTTGACTAAAAATTTCAAAAAGGGAAAAGGACTGGGCAGGGTGTGTCTGAAGGGAGGGATAAGTGTGGGGAGAAAGAATGGGGGCATTAGGAATAGCATGTATAATGCGTGGTGTCGGGTGTGCATGGGGAGTACTGTACAACACAGAGAAGACTAGTAGAGATCATATAGCATCTTACTACTCACTGATGGACAGCGACTGTATCGGGGTCTGTGGGGGGGACATGGTGAAGGGGTCTACAGCATCCAACTACGCTGATCAACAGCGACTGAAGAGGTTTTTTGGGGGACTTGGTGAAGGGTGGAGCAGAGTAAACATAATGTTCTTCACGTGATTGTAGATTAATGATAAAAAAATTCTTTAAGTGCAATAAGTGCACAGCTCTGAATCATCAGAATAAAAGGTCAGGTACTATGTGCTTCAAACTGAAGACACAGGGTTAAAAGAAGGGATGAAATCTCAAGAAACCTATGTGCTTACTTACAGGAGACTCACTTGAGATCCAAGGACACAGACAAACTACAAGCCGAAGTTGTGTGGACAAGTACCCTACACGAGTGAAACTGAAAAACAAACAATCAAACAAATGGATTCTGTTTGAGTCCCCAGAGACAGTCAGCAGAAAATAGCCCTGTCTGGCCACCGTGAATTCTTTTTGTTTGATTTCAGCAGTTCCCAGCCATAGATTTTGTGGTGCAGCAACATACTTCTCATTTTCTCTCACCTCAACAACTGAGTTGCTGTAATAATAAGCATCTGGGCCTTTGAAATCAGTGGGTTTTATGATGTTCACGAATGTGAAGATGTAATAACCACCTAAAGAGGGAAGTTTGGACACTCAAATAAACACGTCACTCCACAATACACTCTTAGCTCCCAACTGCTCCTGTCTACAAACTGGTGTTCCTTTTTATTTGACCCTCCGTCCTATCGGCGGTGATCATGCTGATGTCCTTCAAACATGGTGGTGAGCAAAGCAACAAGTTTACTTTTCTGTCGACAACAGGCCCAGAGGAATGATACTTGTGGTCTTCAGGGAGCACTTAGTCAATGAATGTGGCTAAATATAGACAGCAAGTTAGAAGGAGATGAAAGAGGACAGAGGATAGAGACACGGTTTCAAGTCCCAGCACAACCATTTCCTGGTTTTGTAGGTACACGTGACCGACACGACCTGCAAGTGTCTCAGTGAACCCATTGCTCTCTCTACAGCCTAGATACTTTGAAGGATTTTTGGAAGCAGAGGGTAGGAAAGTGATATAGGATATATGGTTAACTCTTCTGTACACAAGGACAGATGGGGAGACAAAAAGACGATTGACTGATTGATTGATAAATAGATAGACAGACAGATAGATAGATATGGGTACATATCGATTCTCACGAAGCTACTTCTCATAAACAGGAGAGCAATGGTGAAAGCACATAGCGATACTACAAACAAAAAAGAAGAATGAAATCCAGTTTTAAAAGTGCAGTAAGCATCCATAAGAAGAAAACAAATCCTATCATTTTCAATAACGTGGATGGAACTAGAGTGTATTATGCTCAGTCAAATAGGCGAGGCGGAGAAATACATGTACCAAATGATTGCACTCATGTTTGGAGTATGATAACAAAGAAAAACTGAAGGAAAAGACAGCAGCAGACTGACAGAACCCGAGAGTGGACTAACAGTTACCAAAGAGAAAGGGACTGGGTAGGGTTTGAGGGAAGGGAGTAATAAGGGCGGGGAAAAAGAATGGGGGCATTAGGATTAGCATGTATAATGTGTAGGGTGGGGGGTCATGGGTACGGCTGTACAACACAGAGAAGACATGTAGTGATTCTACAGTATCTTGGAACATGCTGATGGACAGCGACTGTATCTGGGATATGGGGGGAACTTGGTGAAGGGAGTAGATTGATAAACATAATGTTCTGCATGTGATTGTACATTAATGAAACAAAAAGAATTTCAAAGTGCAGTAAGAGCACAGCTCTCAATTATCAGAATAAAAGTACAGGCTTTGAGTGCTCCAAACAAAAGACACAGGGTTAGAAGAACTGATGAAAACTCAAGACCACCTACGTGCTCTCTTACTGGAGTCTCACTTGAGATCCAAGGACATAGACAAACTACAAGCTGAAGGGGAGGTGACAGGTAACGTAATCAAGTCAAATTGAATAACAAACAAACTAATGGATTTTGTTTGAGTCCCCAGAGACAGTCAGTAGAAAATAGCCCTATCTAACCACCGTGAATTCTTTTTGTTTGGTTTCAGCAGTGCTCAGGCATAGATTTAGTGGTGCAGCAACTTCCTTCTCATTTCCTCTCACCTCAACAAATGAATTGCTGTAATAATATGCGTCAGGGCTTTTAAAATCATTGCTTTTTATGATGTTCACGAATGTACAGAAGTAAGAACCATCAAAAGAGGAAAGTTTGGACCCTCAAATAAACACTTCACTCCACAACACACTCTTTGTTCCCAACTGCTCCTGTCCAGAAATAGGTGTTCCTTCATATTTGTCCCTCCACCTATCAGCAGTGATCACGCCGATGTCCCTCAAACATGGTGGTGTGCAAAGAACCAAGTACACTTTTCTGTCGATAACAGGCCCAGACGAAGGACACTTTTGGCCTCAGGGAAGACTTACTCACTGAATGTGGCTAAATAAAGTCACCAAGCGAGCAGGAATTATAAGAGGACAGATGACAGAGATACGGGTTCAAGTCTTTTCACCTCAATTTACTGGATTTGTAAGCACACGCGGCTGACTCTACCCAAAAGTGTATCGGTGAACACAGTTCTCTCCTTATGGCTTAGTTCTCTTGCAAAATTTCTGGAAGCATAATGTAGGGAAGAGACATAGGCTATGTTGTCAACTGCTCTGTATAGAAGGATAGATGGGCAGAAAAAAAGATGATTGATTCCTAGATAGATAGGTAGACAGACGACAGATGAAAGATAGATAGATAGGTACATAGATTGATAGATGATAGACATCTTAGATTAATGATAGGAAGATAGATACATAGATACATACATACATACATACATCGATACATAGATAGACAGACAGACCGTTAGATATATAGATACAGATACATATCGATTGACAAAAAGCTATTGTTCATAACCAGGAGTTGAGTGGTGAAAAACGTATCTAAACTACAAACAAAAAGGAAGAATGAAATCCACTTTAAAAAGTGCAGTAAGGAGCCTTAAGAAGAAGAAAAA
The DNA here is from genome assembly GCF_030020395.1 of Manis pentadactyla. Classification (NCBI taxonomy): domain Eukaryota; kingdom Metazoa; phylum Chordata; class Mammalia; order Pholidota; family Manidae; genus Manis; species Manis pentadactyla. The sequence goes on along the minus strand of NC_080031.1, from coordinate 42,200,157 downwards.
TACTACCATTTGCAATGACGTGGATGGAGCTAGACGGTAGTATGTCAGAGAAATAGGCCAGGCGGTGTAAGACAAGTACCAAGTGATTTCATTCGTGTGTGGAGTATAACAACAAAGAAAAACTGAAGGAAAAAAACAGCAGCAGACTCACAGTACCCGAGAGTTGACTAAAAATTTCAAAAAGGGAAAAGGACTGGGCAGGGTGTGTCTGAAGGGAGGGATAAGTGTGGGGAGAAAGAATGGGGGCATTAGGAATAGCATGTATAATACGTGGTGTCGGGTGTGCATGGGGAGTACTGTACAACACAGAGAAGACTAGTAGAGATCATATAGCATCTTACTACTCACTGATGGACAGCGACTGTATCGGGGTCTGTGGGGGGGACATGGTGAAGGGGTCTACAGCATCCAACTACGCTGATCAACAGCGACTGAAGAGGTTTTTTGGGGGACTTGGTGAAGGGCGGAGCAGAGTAAACATAATGTTCTTCACGTGATTGTAGATTAATGATAAAAAAATTCTTTAAGTGCAATAAGTGCACAGCTCTGAATCATCAGAATAAAAGGTCAGGTAATATGTGCTGCAAACTGAAGACACAGGGTTAAAAGAAGGGATGAAATCTCAAGAAACCTATGTGCTTACTTACAGGAGACTCACTTGAGATCCAAGGACACAGACAAACTACAAGCCGAAGGTGTGTGGACAAGTACCCTACACGAGTGAAACTGAAAAACAAACAATCAAACAAATGGATTCTGTTTGAGTCCCCAGAGACAGTCAGCAGAAAATAGCCCTGTCTGGACACCGTGAATTCTTTTTGTTTGATTTCAGCAGTTCCCAGCCATAGATTTTGTGGTGCAGCAACATACTTCTCACTTTCTCTCACCTCAACAACTGAGTTGCTGTAATAATAAGCATCTGGGCCTTTGAAATCAGTGGGTTTTATGATGTTCACGAATGTGAAGATGTAATAACCACCTAAAGAGGGAAGTTTGGACACTCAAATAAACACGTCACTCCACAATACACTCTTAGCTCCCAACTGCTCCTGTCTACAAACTGGTGTTCCTTTTTATTTGACCCTCCGTCCTATCGGCGGTGATCATGCTGATGTCCTTCAAACATGGTGGTGAGCAAAGCAACAAGTTTACTTTTCTGTCGACAACAGGCCCAGAGGAATGATACTTGTGGTCTTCACTGAGCACTTAGTCAATGAATGTGGCTAAATATAGACAGCAAGTTAGAAGGAGATGAAAGAGGACAGAGGATAGAGACACGGTTTCAAGTCCCAGCACAACCATTTCCTGGTTTTGTAGGTACACGTGACCGACACGACCTGCAAGTGTCTCAGTGAACCCATTGCTCTCTCTACAGCCTAGATACTTTGCAGGATTTTAGGAAGCAGAGTGTAGGAAAGTGATATAGGATATATGGTTAAATGGTCTGTACACAAGGACAGATTGGCAGACAAAAAAACGATTGACTGATTGATTGATAAATAGATAGACAGACAGATAGATAGATATGGGTACATATCGATTCACACGAAGCTACTGCTCATAACCAGGAGAGCATTGTTGAAAGCGCATAGCGAAACTACAAACAAAAAGAAGAATGAAATTCCGTTTTAAAAGTGCAGTAAGCAGCCATAAGAAGAAAACAAATCCTATCATTTGCAATAACGTGGATGGAGCTAGAGTGTATTATGCTCAGTCAAATAGGCGAGGCGGAGAAATACATGTACTAAATGATTGCACTCATGTGTGGAGTATGATAACAAAGAAAAACTGAAGGAAAAGACAGCAGCAGACTCACAGAACCCGAGAGTGGACTAACAGTTACCAAAGAGAAAGGGACTGGGTAGGGTTTGAGGGAAGGGAGTAATAAGGGCGGGGAAAAAGAATGGGGGCATTAGGATTAGCATGTATAATGTGTAGGGTGGGGGGTCATGGGTACGGCTGTACAACACAGAGAAGACATGTAGTGATTCTACAGTATCTTGGAACATGCTGACGGACAGCGACTGTAACTGGGATTTGGGGGGAACTTGGTGAAGGGAGTAGATTGGAAAACATAATGTTCTGCATGTGATTGTACATTAATGAAACAAAAAGAATTTCAAAGTGCAGTAAGAGCACAGCTCTCAAATATCAGAATAAAAGTACAGGCTTTGAGTGCTCCAAACAAAAGACACAGGGTTAGAAGAACTGATGAAAACTCAAGACCACCTACGTGCTCTCTTACTGGAGTCTCACTTGTGATCCAAGGACACAGACAAACTACAAGCTGACGGGGAGGGGCCAGGTACCCTAATCAAGTGAAACTGAATAACAAACAAACAAATGGATTCTGTTTGAGTCCCCAGAGACAGTCAGTAGAAAATAGCCCTATCTAACCACCGTGATTTCTTTTTGTTTGGTTTCAGCAGTGCTCAGGCATAGATTTAGTGGTGCAGCAACTTCCTTCTCATTTCCTCTCACCTCAACAAATGAATTGCTGTAATAATATGCGTCAGGGCTTTTAAAATCATTGCTTTTTATGATGTTCACGAATGTAAAGAAGTAATAACCACCTAAAGAGGGAAGTTTGGACCCTCAAATAAACACTTCACTCCACAACACACTCTTTGTTCCCAACTGCTCCTGTCCAGAAATAGGTGTTCCTTCATATTTGTCCCTCCACCTATCAGCAGTGATCACGCCAATGTCCCTCAAACATGGTGGTGTGCAAAGAACAAAGTACACTTTTCTGTCGATAACAGGCCCAGACGAAGGACACTTTTGGCCTCAGGGAAGACTTACTCACTGAATGTGGCTAAATAAAGTTACCAAGCGAGCAGGAATTATAAGAGGACAGATGACAGAGATACGGGTTCCAGTCTTTTCACCTCCATTTACTGGTTTTGTAAGCACACGTGGTTGACGCTACCCGAAAGTGTATCGGTGAACACAGTTCTCTCCTTATGGCTTATTTCTCTTGCAAAATTTCTGGAAGCATAATGTAGGGAAGAGACATAGGCTATGTTGTCAACTGCTCTGTATATAAGGATAGATGGGCAGAAAAAAAGATGATTGATTCATTGATAGATAGGTAGACAGACGACAGATGAAAGATATATAGATAGGTACATAGATTGATAGATGATAGACATCATAGATAAATAATAGGAAGATAGATAGATACATATATACATAGATACATACACACATCGATACATAGATAGACAGACAGACCGTTAGATATATAGATACAGATACATATCGATTGACACAAAGCTATTGTTCATAACCAGGAGTTGAATGGTGAAAAACATAACTAAACTACAAACAAAAAGGAAGAATGAAATCCACTTTAAAAAGTGCAGTAAGGAGCCTTAAGAAGAAGAAAAATACTACCATTTGCAATGACGAGGATGGATCTAGACGGAAGTATGTCAGAGTAATAGGCCAGGCGGTGTAAGACAAGTACCAAGTGATTTCACTCGTGTGTGGAGTATAACAACAAAGAAAAACTGAAGGAAAAAAACAGCAGCAGACTCACAGTACCCGAGAGTTGACTAAAAATTTCAAAAAGGGAAAAGGACTGGGCAGAGTGTGTCTGAAGGGAGGGATAAGTGTGGGGAGAAAGAATGGGGGCATTAGGAATAGCATGTATAATACGTGGTGTCGGGTGTGCATGGGGAGTACTGTACAACACAGAGAAGACTAGTAGAGATCATATAGCATCTTACTACGCACTGATGGACAGCGACTGTATCGGGGTCTGTGGGGGGGACATGGTGAAGGGGTCTACAGCATCCAACTACGCTGATCAACAGCGACTGAAGAGGTTTTTCGGGGGACTTGGTGAAGGGCGGAGCAGAGTAAACATAATGTTCTTCACGTGATTGTAGATTAATGATAAAAAAATTCTTTAAGTGCAATAAGTGCACAGCTCTGAATCATCAGAATAAAAGGTCAGGTACTATGTGCTGCAAACTGAAGACACAGGGTTAAAAGAAGGGATGAAATCTCAAGAAACCTATGTGCTTACTTACAGGAGACTCACTTGAGATCCAAGGACACAGACAAACTACAAGCCGAAGGTGTGTGGACAAGTACCCTACACGAGTGAAACTGAAAAACAAACAATCAAACAAATGGATTCTGTTTGAGTCCCCAGAGACAGTCAGCAGAAAATAGCCCTGTCTGGCCACCGTGAATTCTTTTTGTTTGATTTCAGCAGTTCCCAGCCATAGATTTTGTGGTGCAGCAACATACTTCTCATTTTCTCTCACCTCAACAACTGAGTTGCTGTAATAATAAGCATCTGGGCCTTTGAAATCAGTGGGTTTTATGATGTTCACGAATGTGAAGATGTAATAACCACCTAAAGAGGGAAGTTTGGACACTCAAATAAACACGTCACTCCACAATACACTCTTAGCTCCCAACTGCTCCTGTCTACAAACTGGTGTTCCTTTTTATTTGACCCTCCGTCCTATCGGCGGTGATCATGCTGATGTCCTTCAAACATGGTGGTGAGCAAAGCAACAAGTTTACTTTTCTGTCGACAACAGGCCTAGAGGAATGATACTTGTGGTCTTCAGGGAGCACTTAGTCAATGAATGTGGCTAAATATAGACAGCAAGTTAGAAGGAGATGAAAGAGGACAGAGGATAGAGACACGGTTTCAAGTCCCAGCACAACCATTTCCTGGTTTTGTAGGTACACGTGACCGACACGACCTGCAAGTGTCTCAGTGAACCCATTGCTCTCTCTACAGCCTAGATACTTTGCAGGATTTTTGGAAGCAGAGTGTAGGAAAGTGATATAGGATATATGGTTAACTGTTCTGTACACAAGGACAGATGGGCAGACAAAAAGACGATTGACTGATTGATTGATAAATAGATAGACAGACAGATAGATAGATATAGGTACATATCGATTCACACGAAGCTACTGCTCATAACCAGGAGAGCATTGGTGAAAGCGCATAGCGAAACTACAAACAAAAAGAAGAATGAAATCCAGTTTTAAAAGTGCAGTAAGCAGCCATAAGAAGAAAACAAATCCTATCATTTGCAATAACGTGGATGGAGCTAGAGTGTATTATGCTCAGTCAAATAGGCGAGGCGGAGAAATACATTTACTAAATGATTGCACTCATGTGTGGAGTATGATAACAAAGAAAAACTGAAGGAAAAGACAGCAGCAGACTCACAGAACCCGAGAGTGGACTAACAGTTGCCAAAGAGAAAGGGACTGGGTAGGGTTTGAGGGAAGGGAGTAATAAGGGCGGGGAAAAAGAATGGGGGCATTAGGATTAGCATGTATAATGTGTAGGGTGGGGGGTCATGGGTACGGCTGTACAACACAGAGAAGACATGTAGTGATTCTACAGTATCTTGGAACATGCTGACGGACAGCGACTGTAACTGGGATTTGGGGGGAACTTGGTGAAGGGAGTAGATTGGAAAACATAATGTTCTGCATGTGATTGTACATTAATGAAACAAAAAGAATTTCAAAGTGCAGTAAGAGCACAGCTCTCAAATATCAGAATAAAAGTACAGGCTTTGAGTGCTCCAAACAAAAGACACAGGGTTAGAAGAACTGATGAAAACTCAAGACCACCTACGTGCTCTCTTACTGGAGTCTCACTTGAGATCCAAGGACACAGACAAACTACAAGCTGAAGGGGAGGGGACAGGTACCCTAATAAAGTGAAACTGAATAACAAACAAACAAATGGATTCTGTTTGAGTCCCCAGAGACAGTCAGTAGAAAATAGCCCTATCTAACCACCGTGATTTCTTTTTGTTTGGTTTCAGCAGTGCTCAGGCATAGATTTAGTGGTGCAGCAACTTCCTTCTCATTTCCTCTCACCTCAACAAATGAATTGCTGTAATAATATGCGTCAGGGCTTTTAAAATCATTGCTTTTTATGATGTTCACGAATGTAAAGAAGTAATATCCACCTAAAGAGGGAAGTTTGGACCCTCAAATAAACACTTCACTCCACAACACACTCTTTGTTCCCAACAGCTCCTGTCCAGAAATAGGTGTTCCTTCATATTTGTCCCTCCACCTATCAGCAGTGATCACGCCGATGTCCCTCAAACATGGTGGTGTGCAAAGAACCAAGTACCCTTTTCTGTCGATAACAGGCCCAGACGAAGGACACTTTTGGCCTCAGGGAAGACTTACTCACTGAATGTGGCTAAATAAAGTTACCAAGCGAGCAGGAATTATAAGAGGACAGATGACAGAGATACGGGTTCCAGTCTTTTCACCTCCATTTACTGGTTTTGTAAGCACACGTGGCTGACGCTACCCGAAAGTGTATCGGTGAACACAGTTCTCTCCTTATGGCTTATTTCTCTTGCAAAATTTCTGGAAGCATAATGTAGGGAAGAGACATAGGCTATGTTGTCAACTGCTCTGTATATAAGGATAGATGGGCAGAAAAAAAGATGATTGATTCATTGATAGATAGGTAGACAGACGACAGATGAAAGATATATAGATAGGTACATAGATTGATAGATGATAGACATCATAGATAAATGATAGGAAGATAGATAGATACATAGATACATAGATACATACATACATCGATACATAGATAGACAGACCGTTAGATATATAGATACAGATACATATCGATTGACACAAAGCTATTGTTCATAACCAGGAGTTGAATGGTGAAAAACATAACTAAACTACAAACGAAAAGGAAGAATGAAATCCACTTTAAAAAGTGCAGTAAGGAGCCTTAAGAAGAAGAAAAATACTACCATTTGCAATGACGTGGATGGAGCTAGACGGAAGTATGTCAGAGAAATAGGCCAGGCGGAGTAAGACAAGTACCAAGTGATTTCACTCGTGTGTGGAGTATAACAACAAAGAAAAACTGAAGGAAAAAAACAGCAGCAGACTCACAGTACCCGAGAGTTGACTAAAAATTTCAAAAAGGGAAAAGGACTGGGCAGGGTGTGTCTGAAGGGAGGGATAAGTGTGGGGAGAAAGAATGGGGGCATTAGGAATAGCATGTATAATGCGTGGTGTCGGGTGTGCATGGGGAGTACTGTACAACACAGAGAAGACTAGTAGAGATCATATAGCATCTTACTACTCACTGATGGACAGCGACTGTATCGGGGTCTGTGGGGGGGACATGGTGAAGGGGTCTACAGCATCCAACTACGCTGATCAACAGCGACTGAAGAGGTTTTTTGGGGGACTTGGTGAAGGGCGGAGCAGAGTAAACATAATGTTCTTCACGTGATTGTCGATTAATGATAAAAAAATTCTTTAAGTGCAATAAGTGCACAGCTCTGAATCATCAGAATAAAAGGTCAGGTACTATGTGCTGCAAACTGAAGACACAGGGTTAAAAGAAGGGATGAAATCTCAAGAAACCTATGTGCTTACTTACAGGAGACTCACTTGAGATCCAAGGACACAGACAAACTACAAGCCGAAGGTGTGTGGACAAGTACCCTACACGAGTGAAACTGAAAAACAAACAATCAAACAAATGGATTCTGTTTGAGTCCCCAGAGACAGTCAGCAGAAAATAGCCCTGACTGGCCACCGTGAATTCTTTTTGTTTGATTTCAGCAGTTCCCAGCCATAGATTTTGTGGTGCAGCCACATACTTCTCATTTTCTCTCACCTCAACAACTGAGTTGCTGTAATAATAAGCATCTGGGCCTTTGAAATCAGTGGGTTTTATGATGTTCACGAATGTGAAGATGTAATAACCACCTAAAGAGGGAAGTTTGGACACTCAAATAAACACGTCACTCCACAATACACACTTAGCTCCCAACTGCTCCTGTCTAGAAACTGGTGTTCCTTTTTATTTGACCCTCCGTCCTATCGGCGGTGATCATGCTGATGTCCTTCAAACATGGTGGTGAGCAAAGCAACAAGTTTACTTTTCTGTCGACAACAGGCCCAGAGGAATGATACTTGTGGTCTTCAGGGAGCACTTAGTCAATGAATGTGGCTAAATATAGACAGCAAGTTAGAAGGAGATGAAAGAGGACAGAGGATAGAGACACGGTTTCAAGTCCCAGCACAACCATTTCCTGGTTTTGTAGGTACACGTGACCGACACGACCTGCAAGTGTCTCAGTGAACCCATTGCTCTCTCTACAGCCTAGGTACTTTGCAGGATTTTTGGAAGCAGAGTGTAGGAAAGTGATATAGGATATATGGTTAACTGGTCTGTACACAAGGACAGATGGGCAGACAAAAAAACGATTGACTGATTGATTGATAAATAGATAGACAGACAGATAGATAGATATGGGTACATATCGATTCACACGAAGCTACTGCTCATAACCAGGAGAGCAATGGTGAAAGCACATAGCGAAACTACAAACAAAAAAGAAGAATGAAATCCAGTTTTAAAAGTGCAGTAAGCAGCCATAAGAAGAAAACAAATCCTATCATTTGCAATAACGTGGATGGAGCTAGAGTGTGTTATGCTCAGTCAAATAGGCGAGGCGGAGAAATACATGTACTAAATGATGGCACTCATGTGTGGAGTATGATAACAAAGAAAATCTGAAGGAAAAGACAGCAGCAGACTCACAGAACCCGAGAGTGGACTAACAGTTGCCAAAGAGAAAGGGACTGGGTAGGGTTTGAGGGAAGGGAGTAATAAGGGCGGGGAAAAAGAATGGGGGCATTAGGATTAGCATGTATAATGTGTAGGGTGGGGGGTCATGGGTACGGCTGTACAACACAGAGAAGACATGTAGTGATTCTACAGTATCTTGGAACATGCTGACGGACAGCGACTGTAACTGGGATTTGGGGGGAACTTGGTGAAGGGAGTAGATTGGAAAACATAATGTTCTGCATGTGATTGTACATTAATGAAACAAAAAGAATTTCAAAGTGCAGTAAGAGCACAGCTCTCAAATATCAGAATAAAAGTACAGGCTTTGAGTGCTCCAAACAAAAGACACAGGGTTAGAAGAACTGATGAAAACTCAAGACCACCTACGTGCTCGCTTACTGGAGTCTCACTTGAGATCCAAGGACACAGACAAACTACAAGCTGAAGGGGAGGGGACAGGTACCCTAATCAAGTGAAACTGAATAACAAACAAACAAATGGATTCTGTTTGAGTCCCCAGAGACAGTCAGTAGAAAATAGCCCTATCTAACCACCGTGATTTCTTTTTGTTTGGTTTCAGCAGTGCTCAGGCATAGATTTAGTGGTGCAGCAACTTCCTTCTCATTTCCTCTCACCTCAACAAATGAATTGCTGTAATAATATGCGTCAGGGCTTTTAAAATCATTGCTTTTTATGATGTTCACGAATGTACAGAAGTAAGAACCACCTAAAGAGGAAAGTTTGGACCCTCAAATAAACACTTCACTCCACAACACACTCTTTGTTCCCAACTGCTCCTGTCCAGAAATAGGTGTTCCTTCATATTTGTCCCTCCACCTATCAGCAGTGATCACGCCGATGTCCCTCGAACATGGTGGTGTGCAAAGAACCAAGTACACTTTTCTGTCGATAACAGGCCCAGACGAAGGACACTTTTGGCCTCAGGGAAGACTTACTCACTGAATGTGGCTAAATAAAGTCACCAAGCGAGCAGGAATTATAAGAGGACAGATGACAGAGATACGGGTTCAAGTCTTTTCACCTCCATTTACTGGTTTTGTAAGCACACGCGGCTGACTCTACCCGAAAGTGTATCGGTGAACACAGTTCTCTCCTTATGGCTTAGTTCTCTTGCAAAATTTCTGGAAGCATAATGTAGGGAAGAGACATAGTCTATATTGTCAACTGCTCTGTATAGAAGGATAGATGGGCAGAAAAAAAGATGATTGATTCCTAGATAGATAGGTAGACAGACGACAGATGAAAGATAGATAGATAGGTACATAGATTGATAGATGATAGACATCATAGATAAATGATAGGAAGATAGATAGATACATAGATACATAGATACATACATACATCGATACATAGATAGACAGACAGACCGTTAGATATATAGATACAGATACATATCGATTGACACAAAGCTATTGTTCATAACCAGGAGTTGAATGGTGAAAAACATAACTAAACTACAAACAAAAAGGAAGAATGAAATCCACTTTAAAAAGTGCAGTAAGGAGCCTTAAGAAGAAGAAAAATACTACCATTTGCAATGACGTGGATGGAGCTAGACGGTAGTATGTCAGAGAAATAGGCCAGGCGGTGTAAGACAAGTACCAAGTGATTTCACTCGTGTGTGGAGTATAACAACAAAGAAAAACTGAAGGAAAAAAACAGCAGCAGACTCACAGTACCCGAGAGTTGACTAAAAATTTCAAAAAGGGAAAAGGACTGGGCAGGGTGTGTCTGAAGGGAGGGATAAGTGTGGGGAGAAAGAATGGGGGCATTAGGAATAGCATGTATAATGCGTGGTGTCGGGTCTGCATGGGGAGTACTGTACAACACAGAGAAGACTAGTAGAGATCATATAGCATCTTACTACTCACTGATGGACAGCGACTGTATCGGGGTCTGTGGGGGGGACATGGTGAAGGGGTCTACAGCATCCAACTACGCTGATCAACAGCGACTGAAGAGGTTTTTTGGGGGACTTGGTGAAGGGCGGAGCATAGTAAACATAATGTTCTTCACGTGATTGTAGATTAATGATAAAAAAATTCTTTAAGTGCAATAAGTGCACAGCTCTGAATCATCAGAATAAAAGGTCAGGTACTGTGTGCTGCAAACTGAAGACACAGGGTTAAAAGAAGGGATGAAATCTCAAGAAACCTATGTGCTTACTTACAGGAGACTCACTTGAGATCCAAGGACACAGACAAACTACAAGCCGAAGGTGTGTGGACAAGTACCCTACACGAGTGAAACTGAAAAACAAACAATCAAACAAATGGATTCTGTTTGAGTCCCCAGAGACAGTCAGCAGAAAATAGCCCAGTCTGGCCACCGTGAATTCATTTTGTTTGGTTTCAGCAGTTCCCAGCCATAGATTTAATGGTGCAGCCACATACTTCTCATTTTCTCTCACCTCAACAACTGAGTTGCTGTAATAATAAGCATCTGGGCCTTTGAAATCAGTGGGTTTTATGATGTTCACGAATGTGAAGATGTAATAACCACCTAAAGAGGGAAGTTTGGACACTCAAATAAACACGTCACTCCACAATACACACTTAGCTCCCAACTGCTCCTGTCTAGAAACTGGTGTTCCTTTTTATTTGACCCTCCGTCCTATCGGCGGTGATCATGCTGATGTCCTTCAAACATGGTGGTGAGCAAAGCAACAAGTTTACTTTTCTGTCGACAACAGGCCCAGAGGAATGATACTTGTGGTCTTCAGGGAGCACTTAGTCAATGAATGTGGCTAAATATAGACAGCAAGTTAGAAGGAGATGAAAGAGGACAGAGGATAGAGACACGGTTTCAAGTCCCAGCACAACCATTTCCTGGTTTTGTAGGTACACGTGACCGACACGACCTGCAAGTGTCTCAGTGAACCCATTGCTCTCTCTACAGCCTAGGTACTTTGCAGGATTTTTGGAAGCAGAGTGTAGGAAAGTGATATAGGATATATGGTTAACTGGTCTGTACACAAGGACAGATGGGCAGACAAAAAAACGATTGACTGATTGATTGATAAATAGATAGACAGACAGATAGATAGATATGGGTACATATCGATTCACACGAAGCTACTGCTCATAACCAGGAGAGCAATGGTGAAAGCACATAGCGAAACTACAAACAAAAAAGAAGAATGAAATCCAGTTTTAAAAGTGCAGTAAGCAGCCATAAGAAGAAAACAAATCCTATCATTTGCAATAACGTGGATGGAGCTAGAGTGTGTTATGCTCAGTCAAATAGGCGAGGCGGAGAAATACATGTACTAAATGATTGCACTCATGTGTGGAGTATGATAACAAAGAAAATCTGAAGGAAAAGACAGCAGCAGACTCACAGAACCCGAGAGTGGACTAACAGTTACCAAAGAGAAAGGGACTGGGTAGGGTTTGAGGGAAGGGAGTAATAAGGGCGGGGAAAAAGAATGGGGGCATTAGGATTAGCATGTATAATGTGTAGGGTGGGGGGTCATGGGTACGGCTGTACAACACAGAGAAGACATGTAGTGATTCTACAGTATCTTGGAACATGCTGACGGACAGCGACTGTAACTGGGATTTGGGGGGAACTGGGTGAAGGGAGTAGATTGGAAAACATAATGTTCTGCATGTGATTGTACATTAATGAAACAAAAAGAATTTCAAAGTGCAGTAAGAGCACAGCTCTCAAATATCAGAATAAAAGTACAGGCTTTGAGTGCTCCAAACAAAAGACACAGGGTTAGAAGAACTGATGAAAACTCAAGACCACCTACGTGCTCTCTTACTGGAGTCTCACTTGAGATCCAAGGACACAGACAAACTACAAGCTGAAGGGGAGGGGACAGGTACCCTAATCAAGTGAAACTGAATAACAAACAAACAAATGGATTCTGTTTGAGTCCCCAGAGACAGTCAGTAGAAAATAGCCCTATCTAACCACCGTGAATTCTTTTTGTTTGGTTTCAGCAGTGCTCAGGCATAGATTTAGTGGTGCAGCAACTTCCTTCTCATTTCCTCTCACCTCAACAAATGAATTGCTGTAATAATATGCGTCAGGGCTTTTAAAATCATTGCTTTTTATGATGTTCACGAATGTACAGAAGTAAGAACCACCTAAAGAGGGAAGTTTGGACCCTCAAATAAACACTTCACTCCACAACACACTCTTTGTTCCCAACTGCTCCTGTCCAGAAATAGGTGTTCCTTCATATTTGTCCCTCCACCTATCAGCAGTGATCACGCCGATGTCCCTCGAACATGGTGGTGTGCAAAGAACCAAGTACACTTTTCTGTCGATAACAGGCCCAGACGAAGGACACTTTTGGCCTCAGGGAAGACTTACTCACTGAATGTGGCTAAATAAAGTCACCAAGCGAGCAGGAATTATAAGAGGACAGATGACAGAGATACGGGTTCAAGTCTTTTCACCTCCATTTACTGGTTTTGTAAGCACACGCGGCTGACTCTACCCGAAAGTGTATCGGTGAACACAGTTCTCTCCTTATGGCTTAGTTCTCTTGCAAAATTTCTGGAAGCATAATGTAGGGAAGAGACATAGGCTATATTGTCAACTGCTCTGTATAGAAGGATAGATGGGCAGAAAAAAAGATGATTGATTCCTAGATAGATAGGTAGACAGACGACAGATGAAAGATAGATAGATAGGTACATAGATTGATAGATGATAGACATCATAGATAAATGATAGGAAGATAGATAGATACATAGATACATAGATACATACATACATCGATACATAGATAGACAGACCGTTAGATATATAGATACAGATACATATCGATTGACACAAAGCTATTGTTCATAACCAGGAGTTGAATGGTGAAAAACATAACTAAACTACAAACGAAAAGGAAGAATGAAATCCACTTTAAAAAGTGCAGTAAGGAGCCTTAAGAAGAAGAAAAATACTACCATTTGCAATGACGTGGATGGAGCTAGACGGAAGTATGTCAGAGAAATAGGCCAGGCGGAGTAAGACAAGTACCAAGTGATTTCACTCGTGTGTGGAGTATAACAACAAAGAAAAACTGAAGGAAAAAAACAGCAGCAGACTCACAGTACCCGAGAGTTGACTAAAAATTTCAAAAAGGGAAAAGGACTTTGCAGGGTGTGCCTGAAGGGAGGGATAAGTGTGGGGAGAAAGAATGGGGGCATTAGGAATAGCATGTATAATGCGTGGTGTCGGGTCTGCATGGGGAGTACTGTACAACACAGAGAAGACTAGTAGAGATCATATAGCATCTTACTACTCACTGATGGACAGCGACTGTATCGGGGTCTGTGGGGGGGACATGGTGAAGGGGTCTACAGCATCCAACTACGCTGATCAACAGCGACTGAAGAGGTTTTTCGGGGGACTTGGTGAAGGGCGGAGCATAGTAAACATAATGTTCTTCACGTGATTGTAGATTAATGATAAAAAAATTCTTTAAGTGCAATAAGTGCACAGCTCTGAATCATCAGAATAAAAGGTCAGGTACTGTGTGCTGCAAACTGAAGACACAGGGTTAAAAGAAGGGATGAAATCTCAAGAAACCTATGTGCTTACTTACAGGAGACTCACTTGAGATCCAAGGACACAGACAAACTACAAGCCGAAGGTGTGTGGACAAGTACCCTACACGAGTGAAACTGAAAAACAAACAATCAAACAAATGGATTCTGTTTGAGTCCCCAGAGACAGTCAGCAGAAAATAGCCCAGTCTGGCCACCGTGAATTCGTTTTGTTTGGTTTCAGCAGTTCCCAGCCATAGATTTAATGGTGCAGCCACATACTTCTCATTTTCTCTCACCTCAACAACTGAGTTGCTGTAATAATAAGCATCTGGGCCTTTGAAATCAGTGGGTTTTATGATGTTCACGAATGTGAAGATGTAATAACCACCTAAAGAGGGAAGTTTGGACACTCAAATAAACACGTCACTCCACAATACACACTTAGCTCCCAACTGCTCCTGTCTAGAAACTGGTGTTCCTTTTTATTTGACCCTCCGTCCTATCGGCGGTGATCATGCTGATGTCCTTCAAACATGGTGGTGAGCAAAGCAACAAGTTTACTTTTCTGTCGACAACAGGCCCAGAGGAATGATACTTGTGGTCTTCAGGGAGCACTTAGTCAATGAATGTGGCTAAATATAGACAGCAAGTTAGAAGGAGATGAAAGAGGACAGAGGATAGAGACACGGTTTCAAGTCCCAGCACAACCATTTCCTGGTTTTGTAGGTACACGTGACCGACACGACCTGCAAGTGTCTCAGTGAACCCATTGCTCTCTCTACAGCCTAGGTACTTTGCAGGATTTTTGGAAGCAGAGTGTAGGAAAGTGATATAGGATATATGGTTAACTGGTCTGTACACAAGGACAGATGGGCAGACAAAAAAACGATTGACTGATTGATTGATAAATAGATAGACAGACAGATAGATAGATATGGGTACATATCGATTCACACGAAGCTACTGCTCATAACCAGGAGAGCAATGGTGAAAGCACATAGCGAAACTACAAACAAAAAAGAAGAATGAAATCCAGTTTTAAAAGTGCAGTAAGCAGCCATAAGAAGAAAACAAATCCTATCATTTGCAATAACGTGGATGGAGCTAGAGTGTATTATGCTCAGTCAAATAGGCGAGGCGGAGAAATACATGTACTAAATGATGGCACTCATGTGTGGAGTATGATAACAAAGAAAATCTGAAGGAAAAGACAGCAGCAGACTCACAGAACCCGAGAGTGGACTAACAGTTGCCAAAGAGAAAGGGACTGGGTAGGGTTTGAGGGAAGGGAGTAATAAGGGCGGGGAAAAAGAATGGGGGCATTAGGATTAGCATGTATAATGTGTAGGGTGGGGGGTCATGGGTACGGCTGTACAACACAGAGAAGACATGTAGTGATTCTACAGTATCTTGGAACATGCTGACGGACAGCGACTGTAACTGGGATTTGGGGGGAACTTGGTGAAGGGAGTAGATTGGAAAACATAATGTTCTGCATGTGATTGTACATTAATGAAACAAAAAGAATTTCAAAGTGCAGTAAGAGCACAGCTCTCAAATATCAGAATAAAAGTACAGGCTTTGAGTGCTCCAAACAAAAGACACAGGGTTAGAAGAACTGATGAAAACTCAAGACCACCTACGTGCTCTCTTACTGGAGTCTCACTTGAGATCCAAGGACACAGACAAACTACAAGCTGAAGGGGAGGGGACAGGTACCCTAATCAAGTGAAACTGAATAACAAACAAACAAATGGATTCTGTTTGAGTCCCCAGAGACAGTCAGTAGAAAATAGCCCTATCTAACCACCGTGAATTCTTTTTGTTTGGTTTCAGCAGTGCTCAGGCATAGATTTAGTGGTGCAGCAACTTCCTTCTCATTTCCTCTCACCTCAACAAATGAATTGCTGTAATAATATGCGTCAGGGCTTTTAAAATCATTGCTTTTTATGATGTTCACGAATGTACAGAAGTAAGAACCACCTAAAGAGGGAAGTTTGGACCCTCAAATAAACACTTCACTCCACAACACACTCTTTGTTCCCAACTGCTCCTGTCCAGAAATAGGTGTTCCTTCATATTTGTCCCTCCACCTATCAGCAGTGATCACGCCGATGTCCCTCGAACATGGTGGTGTGCAAAGAACCAAGTACACTTTTCTGTCGATAACAGGCCCAGACGAAGGACACTTTTGGCCTCAGGGAAGACTTACTCACTGAATGTGGCTAAATAAAGTCACCAAGCGAGCAGGAATTATAAGAGGACAGATGACAGAGATACGGGTTCAAGTCTTTTCACCTCCATTTACTGGTTTTGTAAGCACACGCGGCTGACTCTACCCGAAAGTGTATCGGTGAACACAGTTCTCTCCTTATGGCTTAGTTCTCTTGCAAAATTTCTGGAAGCATAATGTAGGGAAGAGACATAGGCTATATTGTCAACTGCTCTGTATAGAAGGATAGATGGGCAGAAAAAAAGATGATTGATTCCTAGATAGATAGGTAGACAGACGACAGATGAAAGATAGATAGATAGGTACATAGATTGATAGATGATAGACATCATAGATAAATGATAGGAAGATAGATAGATACATAGATACATAGATACATACATACATCGATACATAGATAGACAGACCGTTAGATATATAGATACAGATACATATCGATTGACACAAAGCTATTGTTCATAACCAGGAGTTGAATGGTGAAAAACATAACTAAACTACAAACGAAAAGGAAGAATGAAATCCACTTTAAAAAGTGCAGTAAGGAGCCTTAAGAAGAAGAAAAATACTACCATTTGCAATGACGTGGATGGAGCTAGACGGAAGTATGTCAGAGAAATAGGCCAGGCGGAGTAAGACAAGTACCAAGTGATTTCACTCGTGTGTGGAGTATAACAACAAAGAAAAACTGAAGGAAAAAAACAGCAGCAGACTCACAGTACCCGAGAGTTGACTAAAAATTTCAAAAAGGGAAAAGGACTTTGCAGGGTGTGCCTGAAGGGAGGGATAAGTGTGGGGAGAAAGAATGGGGGCATTAGGAATAGCATGTATAATGCGTGGTGTCGGGTCTGCATGGGGAGTACTGTACAACACAGAGAAGACTAGTAGAGATCATATAGCATCTTACTACTCACTGATGGACAGCGACTGTATCGGGGTCTGTGGGGGGGACATGGTGAAGGGGTCTACAGCATCCAACTACGCTGATCAACAGCGACTGAAGAGGTTTTTCGGGGGACTTGGTGAAGGGCGGAGCATAGTAAACATAATGTTCTTCACGTGATTGTAGATTAATGATAAAAAAATTCTTTAAGTGCAATAAGTGCACAGCTCTGAATCATCAGAATAAAAGGTCAGGTACTGTGTGCTGCAAACTGAAGACACAGGGTTAAAAGAAGGGATGAAATCTCAAGAAACCTATGTGCTTACTTACAGGAGACTCACTTGAGATCCAAGGACACAGACAAACTACAAGCCGAAGGTGTGTGGACAAGTACCCTACACGAGTGAAACTGAAAAACAAACAATCAAACAAATGGATTCTGTTTGAGTCCCCAGAGACAGTCAGCAGAAAATAGCCCAGTCTGGCCACCGTGAATTCGTTTTGTTTGGTTTCAGCAGTTCCCAGCCATAGATTTAATGGTGCAGCCACATACTTCTCATTTTCTCTCACCTCAACAACTGAGTTGCTGTAATAATAAGCATCTGGGCCTTTGAAATCAGTGGGTTTTATGATGTTCACGAATGTGAAGATGTAATAACCACCTAAAGAGGGAAGTTTGGACACTCAAATAAACACGTCACTCCACAATACACACTTAGCTCCCAACTGCTCCTGTCTAGAAACTGGTGTTCCTTTTTATTTGACCCTCCGTCCTATCGGCGGTGATCATGCTGATGTCCTTCAAACATGGTGGTGAGCAAAGCAACAAGTTTACTTTTCTGTCGACAACAGGCCCAGAGGAATGATACTTGTGGTCTTCAGGGAGCACTTAGTCAATGAATGTGGCTAAATATAGACAGCAAGTTAGAAGGAGATGAAAGAGGACAGAGGATAGAGACACGGTTTCAAGTCCCAGCACAACCATTTCCTGGTTTTGTAGGTACACGTGACCGACACGACCTGCAAGTGTCTCAGTGAACCCATTGCTCTCTCTACAGCCTAGGTACTTTGCAGGATTTTTGGAAGCAGAGTGTAGGAAAGTGATATAGGATATATGGTTAACTGGTCTGTACACAAGGACAGATGGGCAGACAAAAAAACGATTGACTGATTGATTGATAAATAGATAGACAGACAGATAGATAGATATGGGTACATATCGATTCACACGAAGCTACTGCTCATAACCAGGAGAGCAATGGTGAAAGCACATAGCGAAACTACAAACAAAAAAGAAGAATGAAATCCAGTTTTAAAAGTGCAGTAAGCAGCCATAAGAAGAAAACAAATCCTATCATTTGCAATAACGTGGATGGAGCTAGAGTGTATTATGCTCAGTCAAATAGGCGAGGCGGAGAAATACATGTACTAAATGATGGCACTCATGTGTGGAGTATGATAACAAAGAAAATCTGAAGGAAAAGACAGCAGCAGACTCACAGAACCCGAGAGTGGACTAACAGTTGCCAAAGAGAAAGGGACTGGGTAGGGTTTGAGGGAAGGGAGTAATAAGGGCGGGGAAAAAGAATGGGGGCATTAGGATTAGCATGTATAATGTGTAGGGTGGGGGGTCATGGGTACGGCTGTACAACACAGAGAAGACATGTAGTGATTCTACAGTATCTTGGAACATGCTGACGGACAGCGACTGTAACTGGGATTTGGGGGGAACTTGGTGAAGGGAGTAGATTGGAAAACATAATGTTCTGCATGTGATTGTACATTAATGAAACAAAAAGAATTTCAAAGTGCAGTAAGAGCACAGCTCTCAAATATCAGAATAAAAGTACAGGCTTTGAGTGCTCCAAACAAAAGACACAGGGTTAGAAGAACTGATGAAAACTCAAGACCACCTACGTGCTCTCTTACTGGAGTCTCACTTGAGATCCTAGGACACAGACAAACTACAAGCTGAAGGGGAGGGGACAGGTACCCTAATCAAGTGAAACTGAATAACAAACAAACAAATGGATTCTGTTTGAGTCCCCAGAGACAGTCAGTAGAAAATAGCCCTATCTAACCACCGTGAATTCTTTTTGTTTGGTTTCAGCAGTGCTCAGGCATAGATTTAGTGGTGCAGCAACTTCCTTCTCATTTCCTCTCACCTCAACAAATGAATTGCTGTAATAATATGCGTCAGGGCTTTAAAATCATTGCTTTTTATGATGTTCACGAATGTACAGAAGTAAGAACCACCTAAAGAGGGAAGTTTGGACCCTCAAATAAACACTTCACTCCACAACACACTCTTTTTTCCCAACTGCTCCTGTCCAGAAATAGGTGTTCCTTCATATTTGTCCCTCCACCTATCAGCAGTGATCACGCCGATGTCCCTCGAACATGGTGGTGTGCAAAGAACCAAGTACACTTTTCTGTCGATAACAGGCCCAGACGAAGGACACTTTTGGCCTCAGGGAAGACTTACTCACTGAATGTGGCTAAATAAAGTCACCAAGCGAGCAGGAATTATAAGAGGACAGATGACAGAGATACGGGTTCAAGTCTTTTCACCTCCATTTACTGGTTTTGTAAGCACACGCGGCTGACTCTACCCGAAAGTGTATCGGTGAACACAGTTCTCTCCTTATGGCTTAGTTCTCTTGCAAAATTTCTGGAAGCATAATGTAGGGAAGAGACATAGGCTATATTGTCAACTGCTCTGTATAGAAGGATAGATGGGCAGAAAAAAAGATGATTGATTCCTAGATAGATAGGTAGACAGACGACAGATGAAAGATAGATAGATAGGTACATAGATTGATAGATGATAGACATCATAGATAAATGATAGGAAGATAGATAGATACATAGATACATAGATACATACATACATCGATACATAGATAGACAGACAGACCGTTAGATATATAGATACAGATACATATCGATTGACACAAAGCTATTGTTCATAACCAGGAGTTGAATGGTGAAAAACATAACTAAACTACAAACAAAAAGGAAGAATGAAATCCACTTTAAAAAGTGCAGTAAGGAGCCTTAAGAAGAAGAAAAATACTACCATTTGCAATGACGTGGATGGAGCTAGACGGTAGTATGTCAGAGAAATAGGCCAGGCGGAGTAAGACAAGTACCAAGTGATTTCACTCGTGTGTGGAGTATAACAACAAAGAAAAACTGAAGGAAAAAAACAGCAGCAGACTCACAGTACCCGAGAGTTGACTAAAAATTTCAAAAAGGGAAAAGGACTGGGCAGGGTGTGTCTGAAGGGAGGGATAAGTGTGGGGAGAAAGAATGGGGGCATTAGGAATAGCATGTATAATGCGTGGTGTCGGGTCTGCATGGGGAGTACTGTACAACACAGAGAAGACTAGTAGAGATCATATAGCATCTTACTACTCACTGATGGACAGCGACTGTATCGGGGTCTGTGGGGGGGACATGGTGAAGGGGTCTACAGCATCCAACTACGCTGATCAACAGCGTCTGAAGAGGTTTTTCGGGGGACTTGGTGAAGGGCGGAGCATAGTAAACATAATGTTCTTCACGTGATTGTAGATTAATGATAAAAAAATTCTTTAAGTGCAATAAGTGCACAGCTCTGAATCATCAGAATAAAAGGTCAGGTACTGTGTGCTGCAAACTGAAGACACAGGGTTAAAAGAAGGGATGAAATCTCAAGAAACCTATGTGCTTACTTACAGGAGACTCACTTGAGATCCAAGGACACAGACAAACTACAAGCCGAAGGTGTGTGGACAAGTACCCTACACGAGTGAAACTGAAAAACAAACAATCAAACAAATGGATTCTGTTTGAGTCCCCAGAGACAGTCAGCAGAAAATAGCCCAGTCTGGCCACCGTGAATTCGTTTTGTTTGGTTTCAGCAGTTCCCAGCCATAGATTTAATGGTGCAGCCACATACTTCTCATTTTCTCTCACCTCAACAACTGAGTTGCTGTAATAATAAGCATCTGGGCCTTTGAAATCAGTGGGTTTTATGATGTTCACGAATCTGAAGATGTAATAACCACCTAAAGAGGGAAGTTTGGACACTCAAATAAACACGTCACTCCACAATACACACTTAGCTCCCAACTGCTCCTGTCTAGAAACTGGTGTTCCTTTTTATTTGACCCTCCGTCCTATCGGCGGTGATCATGCTGATGTCCTTCAAACATGGTGGTGAGCAAAGCAACAAGTTTACTTTTCTGTCGACAACAGGCCCAGAGGAATGATACTTGTGGTCTTCAGGGAGCACTTAGTCAATGAATGTGGCTAAATATAGACAGCAAGTTAGAAGGAGATGAAAGAGGACAGAGGATAGAGACACGGTTTCAAGTCCCAGCACAACCATTTCCTGGTTTTGTAGGTACACGTGACCGACACGACCTGCAAGTGTCTCAGTGAACCCATTGCTCTCTCTACAGCCTAGGTACTTTGCAGGATTTTTGGAAGCAGAGTGTAGGAAAGTGATATAGGATATATGGTTAACTGGTCTGTACACAAGGACAGATGGGCAGACAAAAAAACGATTGACTGATTGATTGATAAATAGATAGACAGACAGATAGATAGATATGGGTACATATCGATTCACACGAAGCTACTGCTCATAACCAGGAGAGCAATGGTGAAAGCACATAGCGAAACTACAAACAAAAAAGAAGAATGAAATCCAGTTTTAAAAGTGCAGTAAGCAGCCATAAGAAGAAAACAAATCCTATCATTTGCAATAACGTGGATGGAGCTAGAGTGTGTTATGCTCAGTCAAATAGGCGAGGCGGAGAAATACATGTACTAAATGATTGCACTCATGTGTGGAGTATGATAACAAAGAAAATCTGAAGGAAAAGACAGCAGCAGACTCACAGAACCCGAGAGTGGACTAACAGTTACCAAAGAGAAAGGGACTGGGTAGGGTTTGAGGGAAGGGAGTAATAAGGGCGGGGAAAAAGAATGGGGGCATTAGGATTAGCATGTATAATGTGTAGGGTGGGGGGTCATGGGTACGGCTGTACAACACAGAGAAGACATGTAGTGATTCTACAGTATCTTGGAACATGCTGACGGACAGCGACTGTAACTGGGATTTGGGGGGAACTGGGTGAAGGGAGTAGATTGGAAAACATAATGTTCTGCATGTGATTGTACATTAATGAAACAAAAAGAATTTCAAAGTGCAGTAAGAGCACAGCTCTCAAATATCAGAATAAAAGTACAGGCTTTGAGTGCTCCAAACAAAAGACACAGGGTTAGAAGAACTGATGAAAACTCAAGACCACCTACGTGCTCTCTTACTGGAGTCTCACTTGAGATCCAAGGACACAGACAAACTACAAGCTGAAGGGGAGGGGACAGGTACCCTAATCAAGTGAAACTGAATAACAAACAAACAAATGGATTCTGTTTGAGTCCCCAGAGACAGTCAGTAGAAAATAGCCCTATCTAACCACCGTGAATTCTTTTTGTTTGGTTTCAGCAGTGCTCAGGCATAGATTTAGTGGTGCAGCAACTTCCTTCTCATTTCCTCTCACCTCAACAAATGAATTGCTGTAATAATATGCGTCAGGGCTTTTAAAATCATTGCTTTTTATGATGTTCACGAATGTACAGAAGTAAGAACCACCTAAAGAGGGAAGTTTGGACCCTCAAATAAACACTTCACTCCACAACACACTCTTTGTTCCCAACTGCTCCTGTCCAGAAATAGGTGTTCCTTCATATTTGTCCCTCCACCTATCAGCAGTGATCACGCCGATGTCCCTCGAACATGGTGGTGTGCAAAGAACCAAGTACACTTTTCTGTCGATAACAGGCCCAGACGAAGGACACTTTTGGCCTCAGGGAAGACTTACTCACTGAATGTGGCTAAATAAAGTCACCAAGCGAGCAGGAATTATAAGAGGACAGATGACAGAGATACGGGTTCAAGTCTTTTCACCTCCATTTACTGGTTTTGTAAGCACACGCGGCTGACTCTACCCGAAAGTGTATCGGTGAACACAGTTCTCTCCTTATGGCTTAGTTCTCTTGCAAAATTTCTGGAAGCATAATGTAGGGAAGAGACATAGGCTATATTGTCAACTGCTCTGTATAGAAGGATAGATGGGCAGAAAAAAAGATGATTGATTCCTAGATAGATAGGTAGACAGACGACAGATGAAAGATAGATAGATAGGTACATAGATTGATAGATGATAGACATCATAGATAAATGATAGGAAGATAGATAGATACATAGATACATAGATACATACATACATCGATACATAGATAGACAGACCGTTAGATATATAGATACAGATACATATCGATTGACACAAAGCTATTGTTCATAACCAGGAGTTGAATGGTGAAAAACATAACTAAACTACAAACGAAAAGGAAGAATGAAATCCACTTTAAAAAGTGCAGTAAGGAGCCTTAAGAAGAAGAAAAATACTACCATTTGCAATGACGTGGATGGAGCTAGACGGAAGTATGTCAGAGAAATAGGCCAGGCGGAGTAAGACAAGTACCAAGTGATTTCACTCGTGTGTGGAGTATAACAACAAAGAAAAACTGAAGGAAAAAAACAGCAGCAGACTCACAGTACCCTAGAGTTGACTAAAAATTTCAAAAAGGGAAAAGGACTGGGCAGGGTGTGCCTGAAGGGAGGGATAAGTGTGGGGAGAAAGAATGGGGGCATTAGGAATAGCATGTATAATGCGTGGTGTCGGGTCTGCATGGGGAGTACTGTACAACACAGAGAAGACTAGTAGAGATCATATAGCATCTTACTACTCACTGATGGACAGCGACTGTATCGGGGTCTGTGGGGGGGACATGGTGAAGGGGTCTACAGCATCCAACTACGCTGATCAACAGCGACTGAAGAGGTTTTTCGGGGGACTTGGTGAAGGGCGGAGCATAGTAAACATAATGTTCTTCACGTGATTGTAGATTAATGATAAAAAAATTCTTTAAGTGCAATAAGTGCACAGCTCTGAATCATCAGAATAAAAGGTCAGGTACTGTGTGCTGCAAACTGAAGACACAGGGTTAAAAGAAGGGATGAAATCTCAAGAAACCTATGTGCTTACTTACAGGAGACTCACTTGAGATCCAAGGACACAGACAAACTACAAGCCGAAGGTGTGTGGACAAGTACCCTACACGAGTGAAACTGAAAAACAAACAATCAAACAAATGGATTCTGTTTGAGTCCCCAGAGACAGTCAGCAGAAAATAGCCCAGTCTGGCCACCGTGAATTCGTTTTGTTTGGTTTCAGCAGTTCCCAGCCATAGATTTAATGGTGCAGCCACATACTTCTCATTTTCTCTCACCTCAACAACTGAGTTGCTGTAATAATAAGCATCTGGGCCTTTGAAATCAGTGGGTTTTATGATGTTCACGAATGTGAAGATGTAATAACCACCTAAAGAGGGAAGTTTGGACACTCAAATAAACACGTCACTCCACAATACACACTTAGCTCCCAACTGCTCCTGTCTAGAAACTGGTGTTCCTTTTTATTTGACCCTCCGTCCTATCGGCGGTGATCATGCTGATGTCCTTCAAACATGGTGGTGAGCAAAGCAACAAGTTTACTTTTCTGTCGACAACAGGCCCAGAGGAATGATACTTGTGGTCTTCAGGGAGCACTTAGTCAATGAATGTGGCTAAATATAGACAGCAAGTTAGAAGGAGATGAAAGAGGACAGAGGATAGAGACACGGTTTCAAGTCCCAGCACAACCATTTCCTGGTTTTGTAGGTACACGTGACCGACACGACCTGCAAGTGTCTCAGTGAACCCATTGCTCTCTCTACAGCCTAGGTACTTTGCAGGATTTTTGGAAGCAGAGTGTAGGAAAGTGATATAGGATATATGGTTAACTGGTCTGTACACAAGGACAGATGGGCAGACAAAAAAACGATTGACTGATTGATTGATAAATAGATAGACAGACAGATAGATAGATATGGGTACATATCGATTCACACGAAGCTACTGCTCATAACCAGGAGAGCAATGGTGAAAGCACATAGCGAAACTACAAACAAAAAAGAAGAATGAAATCCAGTTTTAAAAGTGCAGTAAGCAGCCATAAGAAGAAAACAAATCCTATCATTTGCAATAACGTGGATGGAGCTAGAGTGTATTATGCTCAGTCAAATAGGCGAGGCGGAGAAATACATGTACTAAATGATGGCACTCATGTGTGGAGTATGATAACAAAGAAAATCTGAAGGAAAAGACAGCAGCAGACTCACAGAACCCGAGAGTGGACTAACAGTTGCCAAAGAGAAAGGGACTGGGTAGGGTTTGAGGGAAGGGAGTAATAAGGGCGGGGAAAAAGAATGGGGGCATTAGGATTAGCATGTATAATGTGTAGGGTGGGGGGTCATGGGTACGGCTGTACAACACAGAGAAGACATGTAGTGATTCTACAGTATCTTGGAACATGCTGACGGACAGCGACTGTAACTGGGATTTGGGGGGAACTTGGTGAAGGGAGTAGATTGGAAAACATAATGTTCTGCATGTGATTGTACATTAATGAAACAAAAAGAATTTCAAAGTGCAGTAAGAGCACAGCTCTCAAATATCAGAATAAAAGTACAGGCTTTGAGTGCTCCAAACAAAAGACACAGGGTTAGAAGAACTGATGAAAACTCAAGACCACCTACGTGCTCTCTTACTGGAGTCTCACTTGAGATCCAAGGACACAGACAAACTACAAGATGAAGGGGAGGGGACAGGTACCCTAATCAAGTGAAACTGAATAACAAACAAACAAATGGATTCTGTTTGAGTCCCCAGAGACAGTCAGTAGAAAATAGCCCTATCTAACCACCGTGAATTCTTTTTGTTTGGTTTCAGCAGTGCTCAGGCATAGATTTAGTGGTGCAGCAACTTCCTTCTCATTTCCTCTCACCTCAACAAATGAATTGCTGTAATAATATGCGTCAGGGCTTTAAAATCATTGCTTTTTATGATGTTCACGAATGTACAGAAGTAAGAACCACCTAAAGAGGGAAGTTTGGACCCTCAAATAAACACTTCACTCCACAACACACTCTTTGTTCCCAACTGCTCCTGTCCAGAAATAGGTGTTCCTTCATATTTGTCCCTCCACCTATCAGCAGTGATCACGCCGATGTCCCTCGAACATGGTGGTGTGCAAAGAACCAAGTACACTTTTCTGTCGATAACAGGCCCAGACGAAGGACACTTTTGGCCTCAGGGAAGACTTACTCACTGAATGTGGCTAAATAAAGTCACCAAGCGAGCAGGAATTATAAGAGGACAGATGACAGAGATACGGGTTCAAGTCTTTTCACCTCCATTTACTGGTTTTGTAAGCACACGCGGCTGACTCTACCCGAAAGTGTATCGGTGAACACAGTTCTCTCCTTATGGCTTAGTTCTCTTGCAAAATTTCTGGAAGCATAATGTAGGGAAGAGACATAGGCTATATTGTCAACTGCTCTGTATAGAAGGATAGATGGGCAGAAAAAAAGATGATTGATTCCTAGATAGATAGGTAGACAGACGACAGATGAAAGATAGATAGATAGGTACATAGATTGATAGATGATAGACATCATAGATAAATGATAGGAAGATAGATAGATACATAGATACATAGATACATACATACATCGATACATAGATAGACAGACCGTTAGATATATAGATACAGATACATATCGATTGACACAAAGCTATTGTTCATAACCAGGAGTTGAATGGTGAAAAACATAACTAAACTACAAACAAAAAGGAAGAATGAAATCCACTTTAAAAAGTGCAGTAAGGAGCCTTAAGAAGAAGAAAAATACTACCATTTGCAATGACGTGGATGGAGCTAGACGGTAGTATGTCAGAGAAATAGGCCAGGCGGAGTAAGACAAGTACCAAGTGATTTCACTCGTGTGTGGAGTATAACAACAAAGAAAAACTGAAGGAAAAAAACAGCAGCAGACTCACAGTACCCGAGAGTTGACTAAAAATTTCAAAAAGGGAAAAGGACTGGGCAGGGTGTGTCTGAAGGGAGGGATAAGTGTGGGGAGAAAGAATGGGGGCATTAGGAATAGCATGTATAATGCGTGGTGTCGGGTCTGCATGGGGAGTACTGTACAACACAGAGAAGACTAGTAGAGATCATATAGCATCTTACTACTCACTGATGGACAGCGACTGTATCGGGGTCTGTGGGGGGGACATGGTGAAGGGGTCTACAGCATCCAACTACGCTGATCAACAGCGTCTGAAGAGGTTTTTCGGGGGACTTGGTGAAGGGCGGAGCATAGTAAACATAATGTTCTTCACGTGATTGTAGATTAATGATAAAAAAATTCTTTAAGTGCAATAAGTGCACAGCTCTGAATCATCAGAATAAAAGGTCAGGTACTGTGTGCTGCAAACTGAAGACACAGGGTTAAAAGAAGGGATGAAATCTCAAGAAACCTATGTGCTTACTTACAGGAGACTCACTTGAGATCCAAGGACACAGACAAACTACAAGCCGAAGGTGTGTGGACAAGTACCCTACACGAGTGAAACTGAAAAACAAACAATCAAACAAATGGATTCTGTTTGAGTCCCCAGAGACAGTCAGCAGAAAATAGCCCAGTCTGGCCACCGTGAATTCGTTTTGTTTGGTTTCAGCAGTTCCCAGCCATAGATTTAATGGTGCAGCCACATACTTCTCATTTTCTCTCACCTCAACAACTGAGTTGCTGTAATAATAAGCATCTGGGCCTTTGAAATCAGTGGGTTTTATGATGTTCACGAATCTGAAGATGTAATAACCACCTAAAGAGGGAAGTTTGGACACTCAAATAAACACGTCACTCCACAATACACACTTAGCTCCCAACTGCTCCTGTCTAGAAACTGGTGTTCCTTTTTATTTGACCCTCCGTCCTATCGGCGGTGATCATGCTGATGTCCTTCAAACATGGTGGTGAGCAAAGCAACAAGTTTACTTTTCTGTCGACAACAGGCCCAGAGGAATGATACTTGTGGTCTTCAGGGAGCACTTAGTCAATGAATGTGGCTAAATATAGACAGCAAGTTAGAAGGAGATGAAAGAGGACAGAGGATAGAGACACGGTTTCAAGTCCCAGCACAAACATTTCCTGGTTTTGTAGGTACACGTGACCGACACGACCTGCAAGTGTCTCAGTGAACCCATTGCTCTCTCTACAGCCTAGGTACTTTGCAGGATTTTTGGAAGCAGAGTGTAGGAAAGTGATATAGGATATATGGTTAACTGGTCTGTACACAAGGACAGATGGGCAGACAAAAAAACGATTGACTGATTGATTGATAAATAGATAGACAGACAGATAGATAGATATGGGTACATATCGATTCACACGAAGCTACTGCTCATAACCAGGAGAGCAATGGTGAAAGCACATAGCGAAACTACAAACAAAAAAGAAGAATGAAATCCAGTTTTAAAAGTGCAGTAAGCAGCCATAAGAAGAAAACAAATCCTATCATTTGCAATAACGTGGATGGAGCTAGAGTGTGTTATGCTCAGTCAAATAGGCGAGGCGGAGAAATACATGTACTAAATGATTGCACTCATGTGTGGAGTATGATAACAAAGAAAATCTGAAGGAAAAGACAGCAGCAGACTCACAGAACCCGAGAGTGGACTAACAGTTGCCAAAGAGAAAGGGACTGGGTAGGGTTTGAGGGAAGGGAGTAATAAGGGCGGGGAAAAAGAATGGGGGCATTAGGATTAGCATGTATAATGTGTAGGGTGGGGGGTCATGGGTACGGCTGTACAACACAGAGAAGACATGTAGTGATTCTACAGTATCTTGGAACATGCTGACGGACAGCGACTGTAACTGGGATTTGGGGGGAACTTGGTGAAGGGAGTAGATTGGAAAACATAATGTTCTGCATGTGATTGTACATTAATGAAACAAAAAGAATTTCAAAGTGCAGTAAGAGCACAGCTCTCAAATATCAGAATAAAAGTACAGGCTTTGAGTGCTCCAAACAAAAGACACAGGGTTAGAAGAACTGATGAAAACTCAAGACCACCTACGTGCTCTCTTACTGGAGTCTCACTTGAGATCCAAGGACACAGACAAACTACAAGCTGAAGGGGAGGGGACAGGTACCCTAATCAAGTGAAACTGAATAACAAACAAACAAATGGATTCTGTTTGAGTCCCCAGAGACAGTCAGTAGAAAATAGCCCTATCTAACCACCGTGATTTCTTTTTGTTTGGTTTCAGCAGTGCTCAGGCATAGATTTAGTGGTGCAGCAACTTCCTTCTCATTTCCTCTCACCTCAACAAATGAATTGCTGTAATAATATGCGTCAGGGCTTTTAAAATCATTGCTTTTTATGATGTTCACGAATGTACAGAAGTAAGAACCACCTAAAGAGGGAAGTTTGGACCCTCAAATAAACACTTCACTCCACAACACACTCTTTGTTCCCAACTGCTCCTGTCCAGAAATAGGTGTTCCTTCATATTTGTCCCTCCACCTATCAGCAGTGATCACGCCGATGTCCCTCGAACATGGTGGTGTGCAAAGAACCAAGTACACTTTTCTGTCGATAACAGGCCCAGACGAAGGACACTTTTGGCCTCAGGGAAGACTTACTCACTGAATGTGGCTAAATAAAGTCACCAAGCGAGCAGGAATTATAAGAGGACAGATGACAGAGATACGGGTTCAAGTCTTTTCACCTCCATTTACTGGTTTTGTAAGCACACGCGGCTGACTCTACCCGAAAGTGTATCGGTGAACACAGTTCTCTCCTTATGGCTTAGTTCTCTTGCAAAATTTCTGGAAGCATAATGTAGGGAAGAGACATAGGCTATATTGTCAACTGCTCTGTATAGAAGGATAGATGGGCAGAAAAAAAGATGATTGATTCCTAGATAGATAGGTAGACAGACGACAGATGAAAGATAGATAGATAGGTACATAGATTGATAGATGATAGACATCATAGATAAATGATAGGAAGATAGATAGATACATAGATACATACATACATACATACATTGATACATAGATAGACAGACCGTTAGATATATAGATACAGATACATATCGATTGACACAAAGCTATTGTTCATAACCAGGAGTTGAATGGTGAAAAACATAACTAAACTACAAACGAAAAGGAAGAATGAAATCCACTTTAAAAAGTGCAGTAAGGAGACTTAAGAAGAAGAAAAATACTACCATTTGCAATGACGTGGATGGAGCTAGACGGAAGTATGTCAGAGAAATAGGCCAGGCGGAGTAAGACAAGTACCAAGTGATTTCACTCGTGTGTGGAGTATAACAACAAAGAAAAACTGAAGGAAAAAAACAGCAGCAGACTCACAGTACCCGAGAGTTGACTAAAAATTTCAAAAAGGGAAAAGGACTGGGCAGGGTGTGTCTGAAGGGAGGGATAAGTGTGGGGAGAAAGAATGGGGGCATTAGGAATAGCATGTATAATGCGTGGTGTCGGGTCTGCATGGGGAGTACTGTACAACACAGAGAAGACTAGTAGAGATCATATAGCATCTTACTACTCACTGATGGACAGCGACTGTATCGGGGTCTGTGGGGGGGACATGGTGAAGGGGTCTACAGCATCCAACTACGCTGATCAACAGCGACTGAAGAGGTTTTTCGGGGGACTTGGTGAAGGGCGGAGCATAGTAAACATAATGTTCTTCACGTGATTGTAGATTAATGATAAAAAAATTCTTTAAGTGCAATAAGTGCACAGCTCTGAATCATCAGAATAAAAGGTCAGGTACTGTGTGCTGCAAACTGAAGACACAGGGTTAAAAGAAGGGATGAAATCTCAAGAAACCTATGTGCTTACTTACAGGAGACTCACTTGAGATCCAAGGACACAGACAAACTACAAGCCGAAGGTGTGTGGACAAGTACCCTACACGAGTGAAACTGAAAAACAAACAATCAAACAAATGGATTCTGTTTGAGTCCCCAGAGACAGTCAGCAGAAAATAGCCCAGTCTGGCCACCGTGAATTCGTTTTGTTTGGTTTCAGCAGTTCCCAGCCATAGATTTAATGGTGCAGCCACATACTTCTCATTTTCTCTCACCTCAACAACTGAGTTGCTGTAATAATAAGCATCTGGGCCTTTGAAATCAGTGGGTTTTATGATGTTCACGAATCTGAAGATGTAATAACCACCTAAAGAGGGAAGTTTGGACACTCAAATAAACACGTCACTCCACAATACACACTTAGCTCCCAACTGCTCCTGTCTAGAAACTGGTGTTCCTTTTTATTTGACCCTCCGTCCTATCGGCGGTGATCATGCTGATGTCCTTCAAACATGGTGGTGAGCAAAGCAACAAGTTTACTTTTCTGTCGACAACAGGCCCAGAGGAATGATACTTGTGGTCTTCAGGGAGCACTTAGTCAATGAATGTGGCTAAATATAGACAGCAAGTTAGAAGGAGATGAAAGAGGACAGAGGATAGAGACACGGTTTCAAGTCCCAGCACAACCATTTCCTGGTTTTGTAGGTACACGTGACCGACACGACCTGCAAGTGTCTCAGTGAACCCATTGCTCTCTCTACAGCCTAGGTACTTTGCAGGATTTTTGGAAGCAGAGTGTAGGAAAGTGATATAGGATATATGGTTAACTGGTCTGTACACAAGGACAGATGGGCAGACAAAAAAACGATTGACTGATTGATTGATAAATAGATAGACAGACA
The DNA here is from genome assembly GCF_030020395.1 of Manis pentadactyla. Taxonomy (NCBI): domain Eukaryota; kingdom Metazoa; phylum Chordata; class Mammalia; order Pholidota; family Manidae; genus Manis; species Manis pentadactyla. Next base: position 42,168,152 of record NC_080031.1, on the reverse strand, counting down.
GATAGATAGATATGGGTACATATCGATTCACACGAAGCTACTGCTCATAACCAGGAGAGCAATGGTGAAAGCACATAGCGAAACTACAAACAAAAAAGAAGAATGAAATCCAGTTTTAAAAGTGCAGTAAGCAGCCATAAGAAGAAAACAAATCCTATCATTTGCAATAACGTGGATGGAGCTAGAGTGTGTTATGCTCAGTCAAATAGGCGAGGCGGAGAAATACATGTACTAAATGATTGCACTCATGTGTGGAGTATGATAACAAAGAAAATCTGAAGGAAAAGACAGCAGCAGACTCACAGAACCCGAGAGTGGACTAACAGTTGCCAAAGAGAAAGGGACTGGGTAGGGTTTGAGGGAAGGGAGTAATAAGGGCGGGGAAAAAGAATGGGGGCATTAGGATTAGCATGTATAATGTGTAGGGTGGGGGGTCATGGGTACGGCTGTACAACACAGAGAAGACATGTAGTGATTCTACAGTATCTTGGAACATGCTGACGGACAGCGACTGTAACTGGGATTTGGGGGGAACTGGGTGAAGGGAGTAGATTGGAAAACATAATGTTCTGCATGTGATTGTACATTAATGAAACAAAAAGAATTTCAAAGTGCAGTAAGAGCACAGCTCTCAAATATCAGAATAAAAGTACAGGCTTTGAGTGCTCCAAACAAAAGACACAGGGTTAGAAGAACTGATGAAAACTCAAGACCACCTACGTGCTCTCTTACTGGAGTCTCACTTGAGATCCAAGGACACAGACAAACTACAAGCTGAAGGGGAGGGGACAGGTACCCTAATCAAGTGAAACTGAATAACAAACAAACAAATGGATTCTGTTTGAGTCCCCAGAGACAGTCAGTAGAAAATAGCCCTATCTAACCACCGTGAATTCTTTTTGTTTGGTTTCAGCAGTGCTCAGGCATAGATTTAGTGGTGCAGCAACTTCCTTCTCATTTCCTCTCACCTCAACAAATGAATTGCTGTAATAATATGCGTCAGGGCTTTTAAAATCATTGCTTTTTATGATGTTCACGAATGTACAGAAGTAAGAACCACCTAAAGAGGGAAGTTTGGACCCTCAAATAAACACTTCACTCCACAACACACTCTTTGTTCCCAACTGCTCCTGTCCAGAAATAGGTGTTCCTTCATATTTGTCCCTCCACCTATCAGCAGTGATCACGCCGATGTCCCTCGAACATGGTGGTGTGCAAAGAACCAAGTACAATTTTCTGTTGATAACAGGCCCAGACGAAGGACACTTTTGGCCTCAGGGAAGACTTACTCACTGAATGTGGCTAAATAAAGTCACCAAGCGAGCAGGAATTATAAGAGGACAGATGACAGAGATACGGGTTCAAGTCTTTTCACCTCCATTTACTGGTTTTGTAAGCACACGCGGCTGACTCTACCCGAAAGTGTATCGGTGAACACAGTTCTCTCCTTATGGCTTAGTTCTCTTGCAAAATTTCTGGAAGCATAATGTAGGGAAGAGACATAGGCTATATTGTCAACTGCTCTGTATAGAAGGATAGATGGGCAGAAAAAAAGATGATTGATTCCTAGATAGATAGGTAGACAGAAGACAGATGAAAGATAGATAGATAGGTACATAGATTGATAGATGATAGACATCATAGATAAATGATAGGAAGATAGATAGATACATAGATACATAGATACATACATACATCGATACATAGATAGACAGACCGTTAGATATATAGATACAGATACATATCGATTGACACAAAGCTATTGTTCATAACCAGGAGTTGAATGGTGAAAAACATAACTAAACTACAAACGAAAAGGAAGAATGAAATCCACTTTAAAAAGTGCAGTAAGGAGACTTAAGAAGAAGAAAAATACTACCATTTGCAATGACGTGGATGGAGCTAGACGGAAGTATGTCAGAGAAATAGGCCAGGCGGAGTAAGACAAGTACCAAGTGATTTCACTCGTGTGTGGAGTATAACAACAAAGAAAAACTGAAGGAAAAAAACAGCAGCAGACTCACAGTACCCGAGAGTTGACTAAAAATTTCAAAAAGGGAAAAGGACTGGGCAGGGTGTGTCTGAAGGGAGGGATAAGTGTGGGGAGAAAGAATGGGGGCATTAGGAATAGCATGTATAATGCGTGGTGTCGGGTCTGCATGGGGAGTACTGTACAACACAGAGAAGACTAGTAGAGATCATATAGCATCTTACTACTCACTGATGGACAGCGACTGTATCGGGGTCTGTGGGGGGGACATGGTGAAGGGGTCTACAGCATCCAACTACGCTGATCAACAGCGTCTGAAGAGGTTTTTCGGGGGACTTGGTGAAGGGCGGAGCATAGTAAACATAATGTTCTTCACGTGATTGTAGATTAATGATAAAAAAATTCTTTAAGTGCAATAAGTGCACAGCTCTGAATCATCAGAATAAAAGGTCAGGTACTGTGTGCTGCAAACTGAAGACACAGGGTTAAAAGAAGGGATGAAATCTCAAGAAACCTATGTGCTTACTTACAGGAGACTCACTTGAGATCCAAGGACACAGACAAACTACAAGCCGAAGGTGTGTGGACAAGTACCCTACACGAGTGAAACTGAAAAACAAACAATCAAACAAATGGATTCTGTTTGAGTCCCCAGAGACAGTCAGCAGAAAATAGCCCAGTCTGGCCACCGTGAATTCGTTTTGTTTGGTTTCAGCAGTTCCCAGCCATAGATTTAATGGTGCAGCCACATACTTCTCATTTTCTCTCACCTCAACAACTGAGTTGCTGTAATAATAAGCATCTGGGCCTTTGAAATCAGTGGGTTTTATGATGTTCACGAATCTGAAGATGTAATAACCACCTAAAGAGGGAAGTTTGGACACTCAAATAAACACGTCACTCCACAATACACACTTAGCTCCCAACTGCTCCTGTCTAGAAACTGGTGTTCCTTTTTATTTGACCCTCCGTCCTATCGGCGGTGATCATGCTGATGTCCTTCAAACATGGTGGTGAGCAAAGCAACAAGTTTACTTTTCTGTCGACAACAGGCCCAGAGGAATGATACTTGTGGTCTTCAGGGAGCACTTAGTCAATGAATGTGGCTAAATATAGACAGCAAGTTAGAAGGAGATGAAAGAGGACAGAGGATAGAGACACGGTTTCAAGTCCCAGCACAACCATTTCCTGGTTTTGTAGGTACACGTGACCGACACGACCTGCAAGTGTCTCAGTGAACCCATTGCTCTCTCTACAGCCTAGGTACTTTGCAGGATTTTTGGAAGCAGAGTGTAGGAAAGTGATATAGGATATATGGTTAACTGGTCTGTACACAAGGACAGATGGGCAGACAAAAAAACGATTGACTGATTGATTGATAAATAGATAGACAGACAGATAGATAGATATGGGTACATATCGATTCACATGAAGCTACTGCTCATAACCAGGAGAGCAATGGTGAAAGCACATAGCGAAACTACAAACAAAAAAGAAGAATGAAATCCAGTTTTAAAAGTGCAGTAAGCAGCCATAAGAAGAAAACAAATCCTATCATTTGCAATAACGTGGATGGAGCTAGAGTGTGTTATGCTCAGTCAAATAGGCGAGGCGGAGAAATACATGTACTAAATGATTGCACTCATGTGTGGAGTATGATAACAAAGAAAATCTGAAGGAAAAGACAGCAGCAGACTCACAGAACCCGAGAGTGGACTAACAGTTGCCAAAGAGAAAGGGACTGGGTAGGGTTTGAGGGAAGGGAGTAATAAGGGCGGGGAAAAAGAATGGGGGCATTAGGATTAGCATGTATAATGTGTAGGGTGGGGGGTCATGGGTACGGCTGTACAACACAGAGAAGACATGTAGTGATTCTACAGCATCTTGGAACATGCTGACGGACAGCGACTGTAACTGGGATTTGGGGGGAACTGGGTGAAGGGAGTAGATTGGAAAACATAATGTTCTGCATGTGATTGTACATTAATGAAACAAAAAGAATTTCAAAGTGCAGTAAGAGCACAGCTCTCAAATATCAGAATAAAAGTACAGGCTTTGAGTGCTCCAAACAAAAGACACAGGGTTAGAAGAACTGATGAAAACTCAAGACCACCTACGTGCTCTCTTACTGGAGTCTCACTTGAGATCCAAGGACACAGTCAAACTACAAGCTGAAGGGGAGGGGACAGGTACCCTAATCAAGTGAAACTGAATAACAAACAAACAAATGGATTCTGTTTGAGTCCCCAGAGACAGTCAGTAGAAAATAGCCCTATCTAACCACCGTGAATTCTTTTTGTTTGGTTTCAGCAGTGCTCAGGCATAGATTTAGTGGTGCAGCAACTTCCTTCTCATTTCCTCTCACCTCAACAAATGAATTGCTGTAATAATATGCGTCAGGGCTTTTAAAATCATTGCTTTTTATGATGTTCACGAATGTAAAGAAGTAATAACCACCTAAAGAGGGAAGTTTGGACCCTCAAATAAACACTTCACTCCACAACACACTCTTTGTTCCCAACTGCTCCTGTCCAGAAATAGGTGTTCCTTCATATTTGTCCCTCCACCTATCAGCAGTGATCACGCCGATGTCCCTCGAACATGGTGGTGTGCAAAGAACCAAGTACACTTTTCTGTCGATAACAGGCCCAGACGAAGGACACTTTTGGCCTCAGGGAAGACTTACTCACTGAATGTGGCTAAATAAAGTCACCAAGCGAGCAGGAATTATAAGAGGACAGATGACAGAGATACGGGTTCAAGTCTTTTCACCTCCATTTACTGGTTTTGTAAGCACACGCGGCTGACTCTACCCGAAAGTGTATCGGTGAACACAGTTCTCTCCTTATGGCTTAGTTCTCTTGCAAAATTTCTGGAAGCATAATGTAGGGAAGAGACATAGGCTATGTTGTCAACTGCTCTGTATAGAAGGATAGATGGGCAGAAAAAAAGATGATTGATTCATAGATAGATAGGTAGACAGACGACAGATGAAAGATAGATAGATAGGTACATAGATTGATAGATGATAGACATCATAGATAAATGATAGGAAGATAGATAGATACATACATACATCGATACATACATACATCGATACATAGATAGACAGACAGACCGTTAGATATATAGATACAGATACATATCGATTGACACAAAGCTATTGTTCATAACCAGGAGTTGAATGGTGAAAAACATAACTAAACTACAAACGAAAAGGAAGAATGAAATCCACTTTAAAAAGTGCAGTAAGGAGCCTTAAGAAGAAGAAAAATACTACCATTTGCAATGACGTGGATGGAGCTAGACGGAAGTATGTCAGAGAAATAGGCCAGGCGGAGTAAGACAAGTACCAAGTGATTTCACTCGTGTGTGGAGTATAACAGCAAAGAAAAACTGAAGGAAAAAAACAGCAGCAGACTCACAGTACCCGAGAGTTGACTAAAAATTTAAAAAAGGGAAAAGGACTGGGCAGGGTGTGTCTGAAGGGAGGGATAAGTGTGGGGAGAAAGAATGGGGGCATTAGGAATAGCATGTATAATGAGTGGTGTCGGGTGTGCATGGGGAGTACTGTACAACACAGAGAAGACTAGTAGAGATCATATAGCATCTTACTACTGACTGATGGACAGCGACTGTATCGGGGTCTGTTGGGGGGACATGGTGAAGGGGTCTACAGCATCCAACTACGCTGATCAACAGCGACTGAAGAGGTTTTTCGGGGGACTTGGTGAAGGGCGGAGCATAGTAAACATAATGTTCTTCACGTGATTGTAGATTAATGATAAAAAAATTCTTTAAGTGCAATAAGTGCACAGCTCTGAATCATCAGAATAAAAGGTCAGGTACTGTGTGCTGCAAACTGAAGACACAGGGTTAAAAGAAGGGATGAAATCTCAAGAAACCTATGTGCTTACTTACAGGAGACTCACTTGAGATCCAAGGACACAGACAAACTACAAACCGAAGGTGTGTGGACAAGTACCCTACACGAGTGAAACTGAAAAACAAACAATCAAACAAATGGATTCTGTTTGAGTCCCCAGAGACAGTCAGCAGAAAATAGCCCTGTCTGGCCACCGTGAATTCTTTTTGTTTGATTTCAGCAGTTCCCAGCCATAGATTTAGTGGTGCAGCAACATACTTCTCATTTTCTCTCACCTCAACAACTGAGTTGCTGTAATAATAAGCATCTGGGCCTTTGAAATCAGTGGGTTTTATGATGTTCACGAATGTGAAGATGTAATAACCACCTAAACAGGGAAGTTTGTTCACTCAAATAAACACGTCACTCCACAATACACTCTTAGCTCCCCACTGCTCCTGTCTACAAACTGGTGTTCCTTTTTATTTGACCCTCCGTCTTATCAGCGGTGATCATGATGATGTCCTTCAAACATGGTGGTGAGCAAAGCAACAAGTTTACTTTTCTGTCGACAACAGGCCCAGAGGAATGATACTTGTGGTCTTCAGGGAGCACTTAGTCAATGAATGTGGCTAAAAATAGACAGAAAGTTAGAAGGAGATGAAAGAGGACAGAGGATAGAGACACAGTTTCAAGTCCCAGCACAACCATTTCCTGGTTTTGTAGGTACACGTGACCGACACGACTTGCAAGTGTCTCAGTGAACCCATTGTTCTCTCTACAGCCTAGATACTTTGCAGGATTTTTGGAAGCAGAGTGTAGGAAAGTGATATAGGATATATGGTTAACTGTTCTGTACACAAGGACAGATGGGCAGAAAAAAAGACGATTGACTGATTGATTGATAAATAGATAGACAGACAGATAGATAGATATAGGTACATATCGATTCACACGAAGCTACTGCTCATAACAAGGAGAGCATTGGTGAAAGCGCATAGCGAAACTACAAACAAAAAGAAGAATGAAATCCAGTTTTAAAAGTGCAGTAAGCAGCCATAAGAAGAAAACAAATCCTATCATTTGCAATAACGTGGATGGAGCTAGAGTGTATTATGCTCAGTCAAATAGGCGAGGCGGAGAAATACATGTACTAAATGATTGCACTCATGTGTGGAGTATGATAACAAAGAAAAACTGAAGGAAAAGACAGCAGCAGACTCACAGAACCCGAGAGCGGACTAACAGTTACCAAAGAGAAAGGGACTGGGTAGGGTTTGAGGGAAGGGAGTAATAAGGGCGGGGAAAAAGAATGGGGGCATTAGGATTAGCATGTATAATGTGTAGGGTGGGGGTTCATGGGTAAGGCTGTACAACACAGAGAAGACATGTAGTGATTCTACAGTATCTTGGAACATGCTGACGGACAGCGACTGTAACTGTTATTCGGGGGAAACTTGGTGAATGGAGTAGATTGGAAAACATAATGTTCTGCATGTGACTGTACATTAATGAAACAAATAGAATTTCAAAGTGCAGTACGAGCACAGCTCTCAAATATCAGAATAAAAGTACAGTCTTTGAGTGCCCCAAACAAAAGAAACAGGGTTAGAAGAACTGATGAAAACTAAAGACCACCTACGTGCTCTCTTACTGGAGTCTCACTTGAGATCCAAGGACACAGACAAACTACAAGCTGAAGGGGAGGGGACAGGTACCCTAATCAAGTCAAACTGAATAACAAACAAATAAATGGATTCTGTTTGAGTCCCCAGAGACAGTCAGTAGAAAATAGCCCTATCTAACCACCATGAATTCTTCTTGTTTGGTTTCAGCAGTGCTCAGACATAGATTTAGTGGTGCAGCAACTTCCTTCTCATTTCCTCTCACCTCAACAAATGAATTGCTGTAATAATATGCGTCAGGGCTTTTAAAATCATTGCTTTTTATGATGTTCACGAATGTACAGAAGTAAGAACCACCTAAAGAGGGAAGTTTGGACCCTCAAATAAACACTTCACTCCACAACACACTCTTTGTTCCCAACTGCTCCTGTCCAGAAATAGGTGTTCCTTCATATTTGTCCCTCCACCTATCAGCAGTGATCACGCCGATATCCCTCAAACATGGTGGTGTGCAAAGAACCAAGTACACTTTTCTGTCGATAACAGGCCCAGAGGAAGGACACTTTTGGCCTCAGGGAAGACTTACTCACTGAATGTGGCTAAATAAAGTCACCAAGCGAGCAGGAATTATGAGAGGACAGATGACAGAGATACGGGTTCAAGTCTTTTCACCTCCATTTACTGGTTTTGTAAGCACACGCGGCTGACTCTACCCGAAAGTGTATCGGTGAACACAGTTCTCTCCTTATGGCTTAGTTCTCTTGCAAAATTTCTGGAAGCATAATGTAGGGAAGAGACATAGGCTATGTTGTCAACTGCTCTGTATAGAAGGATAGATGGGCAGAAAAAAAGATGATTGATTCATAGATAGATAGGTAGACAGACGACAGATGAAAGATAGATAGATAGGTACATAGATTGATAGATGATAAACATCATAGATTAATGATAGGAAGATAGATAGATATATAGATACATAGATACATACATACATCGATACATAGATAGACAGACAGACCGTTAGATATATAGATACAGATACATATCGATTGACACAAAGCTATTGTTCATAACCAGGAGTTGAATGGTGAAAAACATAACTAAACTACAAACGAAAAGGAAGAATGAAATCCACTTTAAAAAGTGCAGTAAGGAGCCTTAAGAAGAAGAAAAATACTACCATTTGCAATGACGTGGATGGAACTAGACGGTAGTATGTCAGAGAAATAGGCCAGGCGGTGTAAGACAAGTACCAAGTGATTTCACTCGTGTGTGGAGTATAACAACAAAGAAAAACTGAAGGAAAAAAACAGCAGCAGACTCACAGTACCCGAGAGTTGACTAAAAATTTCAAAAAGGGTAAAGGACTGGGCAGGGTGTGTCTGAAGGGAGGGATAAGTGTGGGGAGAAAGAATGGGGGCATTAGGAATAGCATGTATAATGCGTGGTGTCGGGTGTGCATGGGGAGTACTGTACAACACAGAGAAGACTAGTAGAGATCATATAGCATCTTACTACTCACTGATGGACAGCGACTGTATCGGGGTCTGTGGGGGTGACATGGTGAAGGGGTCTACAGCATCCAACTACGCTGATCAACAGCGACTGAAGAGGTTTTTCTTGGGACTTGGTGAATGGCGGAGCAGAGTAAACATAATGTTCTTCAAGTGATTGTAGATTAATGATTAAAAAATTCTTTAAGTGCAATAAGTGCACAGCTCTGAATCATCAGAATAAAAGGTCAGGTACAATGTGCTGCAAACTGAAGACACAGGGTTAAAAGAAGGGATGAAATCTCAAGAAACCTATGTGCTTACTTACAGGAGACTCACTTGAGATCCAAGGACACAGACAAACTACAAGCCGAAGGTGTGTGGACAAGTACCCTACACGAGTGAAACTGAAAAACAAACAATCAAACAAATGGATTCTGTTTGAGTCCCCAGAGACAGTCAGCAGAAAATAGCCCTGTCTGGCCACCGTGAATTCTTTTTGTTTGATTTCAGCAGTTCCCAGCCATAGATTTTGTGATGCAGCAACATACTTCTCATTTTCTCTCACCTCAACAACTGAGTTGCTGTAATAATAAGCATCTGGGCCTTTGAAATCAGTGGTTTTTATGATGTTCACGAATGTGAAGATGTAATAACCACCTAAAGAGGGAAGTTTGGACACTCAAATAAACACGTCACTCCACAATACACTCTTAGCTCCCAACTGCTCCTGTCTACAAAGTGGTGTTCCTTTTTATTTGACCCTCCGTCCTATCAGCGGTGATCATGCTGATGTCCTTCAAACATGGTGGTGAGCAAAGCAACAAGTTTACTTTTCTGTCGACAACAGGCCCAGAGGAATGATACTTGTGGTCTTCAGGGAGCACTTAGTCAATGAATGTGGCTAAATATAGACAGCAAGTTAGAAGGAGATGAAAGAGGACAGAGGATAGAGACACGGTTTCAAGTCCCAGCACAACCATTTCCTGGTTTTGTAGGTACACGTGACCGACACGACCTGCAAGTGTCTCAGTGAACCCATTGCTCTCTCTACAGCCTAGATACTTTGCAGGATTTTTGGAAGCAGAGTGTAGGAAAGTGATATAGGATATATGGTTAACTGTTCTGTACACAAGGACAGATGGGGAGACAAAAAGATGATTGACTGATTGACTGATAAATAGATAGACAGACAGATAGATAGATATGGGTACATATCGATTCTCACGAAGCTACTTCTCATAAACAGGAGAGCAATGGTGAAAGCACATAGCGATACTACAAACAAAAAAGAAGAATGAAATCCAGTTTTAAAAGTGCAGTAAGCAGCCATAAGAAGAAAACAAATCCTATCATTTTCAATAACGTGGATGGAACTAGAGTGTATTATGCTCAGTCAAATAGGCGAGGCGGAGAAATACATGTACCAAATGATTGCACTCATGTGTGGAGTATGATAACAAAGAAAAATTGAAGGAAAAGACAGCAGCAGACTGACAGAACCCGAGAGTGGACTAACAGTTACCAAAGAGAAAGGGAATGGGTAGGGTTTGAGGGAAGGGAGTAATAAGGGCGGGGAAAAAGAATGGGGGCATTAGGATTAGCATGTATAATGTGTAGGGTGGGGGGTCATGGGTACGGCTGTACAACACAGAGAAGACATGTAGTGATTCTACAGTATCTTGGAACATGCTGACGGACTGCGACTGTATCTGGGATATGGGGGGAACTTGGTAAAGGGAGTAGATTGATAAACATAATGTTCTGCATGTGATTGTACATTAATGAAACAAAAAGAATTTCAAAGTGCAGTAAGAGCACAGCTCTCAATTATCAGAATAAAAGTACAGGCTTTGAGTGCTCCAAACAAAAGACACAGGGTTAGAAGAACTGATGAAAACTCAAGACCACCTACGTGCTCTCTTACTGGAGTCTCACTTGAGATCCAAGGACATAGACAAACTACAAGCTGAAGGGGAGGTGACAGGTACCGTAATCAAGTCAAACTGAATAACAAACAAACTAATGGATTTTGTTTGAGTCCCCAGAGACAGTCAGTAGAAAATAGCCCTATCTAACCACCGTGAATTCTTTTTGTTTGGTTTCAGCAGTGCTCAGGCATAGATTTAGTGGTGCAGCAACTTCCTTCTCATTTCCTCTCACCTCAACAAATGAATTGCTGTAATAATATGCATCAGGGCTTTTAAAATCATTGCTTTTTATGATATTCACGAATGTACAGAAGTAAGAACCACCTAAAGAGGGAAGTTTGGACCCTCAAATAAACACTTCACTCCACAACACACTCTTTGTTCCCAACTGCTCCTGTCCAGAAATTGGTGTTCCTTCATATTTGTCCCTCCACCTATCAGCAGTGATCACGCCGATGTCCCTCGAACATGGTGGTGTGCAAAGAACCAAGTACACTTTTCTGTCGATAACAGGCCCAGACGAAGGACACTTTTGGCCTCAGGGAAGACTTACTCACTGAATGTGGCTAAATAAAGTCACAAAGCGAGCAGGAATTATAAGAGGACAGATGACAGAGATACAGGTTCAAGTCTTTTCACCTCCATTTACTGGTTTTGTAAGCACATGCGGCTGACTCTACCCGAAAGTGTATCGGTGAACACAGTTCTCTCCTTATGGCTTAGTTCTCTTGCAAAATTTCTGGAAGCATAATGTTGGGAAGAGACATAGGCTATGTTGTCAACTGCTCTGTATAGAAGGATAGATGGGCAGAAAAAAAGATGATTGATTCATAGATAGATAGGTAGACAGACGACAGATGAAAGATAGATAGATAGGTACATAGATTGATAGATGATAGACATCATAGATAAATGATAGGAAGATAGATAGATACATAGATACATAGATACATACATACATCGATACATAGATAGACAGACAGACCGTTAGATATATAGATACAGATACATATCGATTGACACAAAGCTATTGTTCATAACCAGGAGTTGAATGGTGAAAAACATAACTAAACTACAAACAAAAAGGAAGAATGAAATCCACTTTAAAAAGTGCAGTAAGGAGCCTTAAGAAGAAGAAAAATACTACCATTTGCAATGACGTGGATTGAGCTAGACGGTAGTATGTCAGAGAAATAGGCCAGGCGGAGTAAGACAAGTACCAAGTGATTTCACTCGTGTGTGGAGTATAACAGCAGAGAAAAACTGAAGGAAAAAAACAGCAGCAGACTCACAGTACCCGAGAGTTGACTAAAAATTTAAAAAAGGGAAAAGGACTGGGCAGGGTGTGTCTGAAGGGAGGGATAAGTGTGGGGAGAAAGAATGGGGGCATTAGGAATAGCATGTATAATGCGTGGTGTCGGGTGTGCATGGGGAGTACTGTACAACACAGAGAAGACTGGTAGAGATCATATAGCATCTTACTACTCACTGATGGACAGCGATTGTATCGGGGTCTGTGGGGGGGACATGGTGAAGGGGTCTACAGCATCCAACTACGCTGATGAACAACGACTGAAGAGGTTTTTTGGGGGACTTGGTGAAGGGCGGAGCAGAGTAAACATAATGTTCTTCACGTGATTGTAGATTAATGATAAAAAAATTCTTTAAGTGCAATAAGTGCACAGCTCTGAATCATCAGAATAAAAGGTCAGGTACTATGTGCTGCAAACTGAAGACACAGGGTTAAAAGAAGGGATGAAATCTCAAGAAACCTATGTGCTTACTTACAGGAGACTCACTTGAGATCCAAGGACACAGACAAACTACAAGCCGAAGGTGTGTGGACAAATACCCTACACGAGTGAAACTGAAAAACAAACAATCAAACAAATGGATTCTGTTTGAGTCCCCAGAGACAGTCAGCAGAAAATAGCCCTGTCTGGCCACCGTGAATTCTTTTTGTTTGATTTCAGCAGTTCCCAGCCATAGATTTTGTGGAGCAGCAACATATTTCTCATTTTCTCTCACATCAACAACTGAGTTGCTGTAATAATAAGCATCTGGGCCTTTGAAATCAGTGGGTTTTATGATGTTCACGAATGTGAAGATGTAATAACCACCTAAAGAGGGAAGTTTGGACACTCAAATAAACACGTCACTCCACAATACACTCTTAGCTCCCAACTGCTCCTGTCTACAAACTGGTGTTCCTTTTTATTTGACCCTCCGTCCTATCGGCGGTGATCATGCTGATGTCCTTCAAACATGGTGGTGAGCAAAGCAACAAGTTTACTTTTCTGTCGACAACAGGCCCAGAGGAATGATACTTGTGGTCTTCAGGGAGCACTTAGTCAATGAATGTGGCTAAATATAGACAGCAAGTTAGAAAGAGATGAAAGAGGACAGAGGATAGAGACACGGTTTCAAGTCCCAGCACAACCATTTTATGGTTTTGTAGGTACATGTGACCGACACGACCTGGAAATGCCTCAGTGAACCCATTGCTCTCTCTACAGCCTAGATACTTTGAAGGATTTTTGGAAGCAGAGTGTAGGAAAGTGATATAGGATATATGGTTAACTGTTCTGTACACAAGGACAGATGGGCAGACAAAAAGACGATTGACTGATTGATTGATAAATAGATAGACAGACAGATAGATAGATATAGGTACATATCGATTCACACGAAGCTACTGCTCATAACAAGGAGAGCATTGGTGAAAGCGCATAGCGAAACTACAAACAAAAAGAAGAATGAAATCCAGTTTTAAAAGTGCAGTAAGCAGCCATAAGAAGAAAACAAATCCTATCATTTGCAATAACGTGGATGGAGCTAGAGTGTATTATGCTCAGTCAAATAGGCGAGGCGGAGAAATACATGTACTAAATGATTGCACTCATGTGTGGAGTATGATAACAAAGAAAAACTGAAGGAAAAGACAGCAGCAGACTCACAGAACCCGAGAGCGGACTAACAGTTACCAAAGAGAAAGGGACTGGGTAGGGTTTGAGGGAAGGGAGTAATAAGGGCGGGGAAAAAGAATGGGGGCATTAGGATTAGCATGTATAATGTGTAGGGTGGGGGTTCATGGGTAAGGCTGTACAACACAGAGAAGACATGTAGTGATTCTACAGTATCTTGGAACATGCTGACGGACAGCGACTGTAACTGTTATTCGGGGGAAACTTGGTGAATGGAGTAGATTGGAAAACATAATGTTCTGCATGTGACTGTACATTAATGAAACAAATAGAATTTCAAAGTGCAGTACGAGCACAGCTCTCAAATATCAGAATAAAAGTACAGTCTTTGAGTGCCCCAAACAAAAGAAACAGGGTTAGAAGAACTGATGAAAACTAAAGACCACCTACGTGCTCTCTTACTGGAGTCTCACTTGAGATCCAAGGACACAGACAAACTACAAGCTGAAGGGGAGGGGACAGGTACCCTAATCAAGTCAAACTGAATAACAAACAAATAAATGGATTCTGTTTGAGTCCCCAGAGACAGTCAGTAGAAAATAGCCCTATCTAACCACCATGAATTCTTCTTGTTTGGTTTCAGCAGTGCTCAGACATAGATTTAGTGGTGCAGCAACTTCCTTCTCATTTCCTCTCACCTCAACAAATGAATTGCTGTAATAATATGCGTCAGGGCTTTTAAAATCATTGCTTTTTATGATGTTCACGAATGTACAGAAGTAAGAACCACCTAAAGAGGGAAGTTTGGACCCTCAAATAAACACTTCACTCCACAACACACTCTTTGTTCCCAACTGCTCCTGTCCAGAAATAGGTGTTCCTTCATATTTGTCCCTCCACCTATCAGCAGTGATCACGCCGATATCCCTCAAACATGGTGGTGTGCAAAGAACCAAGTACACTTTTCTGTCGATAACAGGCCCAGAGGAAGGACACTTTTGGCCTCAGGGAAGACTTACTCACTGAATGTGGCTAAATAAAGTCACCAAGCGAGCAGGAATTATGAGAGGACAGATGACAGAGATACGGGTTCAAGTCTTTTCACCTCCATTTACTGGTTTTGTAAGCACACGCGGCTGACTCTACCCGAAAGTGTATCGGTGAACACAGTTCTCTCCTTATGGCTTAGTTCTCTTGCAAAATTTCTGGAAGCATAATGTAGGGAAGAGACATAGGCTATGTTGTCAACTGCTCTGTATAGAAGGATAGATGGGCAGAAAAAAAGATGATTGATTCATAGATAGATAGGTAGACAGACGACAGATGAAAGATAGATAGATAGGTACATAGATTGATAGATGATAGACATCAAAGATTAATGATAGGAAGATAGATACATACATACATCGATACATAGATAGACAGACAGACCGTTAGATATATAGATACAGATACATATCGATTGACACAAAGCTATTGTTCATAACCAGGAGTTGAATGGTGAAAAACATAACTAAACTACAAACAAAAAGGAAGAATGAAATCCACTTTAAAAAGTGCAGTAAGGAGCCTTAAGAAGAAGAAAAATACTACCATTTGCAATGACGTGGATTGAGCTAGACGGTAGTATGTCAGAGAAATAGGCCAGGCGGAGTAAGACAAGTACCAAGTGATTTCACTCGTGTGTGGAGTATAACAGCAAAGAAAAACTGAAGGAAAAAAACAGCAGCAGACTCACAGTACCCGAGAGTTGACTAAAAATTTAAAAAAGGGAAAAGGACTGGGCAGGGTGTGTCTGAAGGGAGGGATAAGTGTGGGGAGAAAGAATGGGGGCATTAGGAATAGCATGTATAATGCGTGGTGTCGGGTGTGCATGGGGAGTACTGTACAACACAGAGAAGACTAGTAGAGATCATATAGCATCTTACTACTCACTGATGGACAGCGATTGTATCGGGGTCTGTGGGGGGGACATGGTGAAGGGGTCTACAGCATCCAACTACGCTGATGAACAGCGACTGAAGAGGTTTTTTGGGGGACTTGGTGAAGGGCGGAGCAGAGTAAACATAATGTTCTTCACGTGATTGTAGATTAATGATAAAAAAATTCTTTAAGTGCAATAAGTGCACAGCTCTGAATCATCAGAATAAAAGGTCAGGTACTATGTGCTGCAAACTGAAGACACAGGGTTAAAAGAAGGGATGAAATCTCAAGAAACCTATGTGCTTACTTACAGGAGACTCACTTGAGATCCAAGGACACAGACAAACTACAAGCCGAAGGTGTGTGGACAAGTACCCTACACGAGTGAAACTGAAAAACAAACAATCAAACAAATGGATTCTGTTTGAGTCCCCAGAGACAGTCAGCAGAAAATAGCCCTGTCTGGCCACCGTGAATTCTTTTTGTTTGATTTCAGCAGTTCCCAGCCATAGATTTTGTGGAGCAGCAACATATTTCTCATTTTCTCTCACCTCAACAACTGAGTTGCTGTAATAATAAGCATCTGGGCCTTTGAAATCAGTGGGTTTTATGATGTTCACGAATGTGAAGATGTAATAACCACCTAAAGAGGGAAGTTTGGACACTCAAATAAACACGTCACTCCACAATACACTCTTAGCTCCCAACTGCTCCTGTCTACAAACTGGTGTTCCTTTTTATTTGACCCTCCGTCCTATCGGCGGTGATCATGCTGATGTCCTTCAAACATGGTGGTGAGCAAAGCAACAAGTTTACTTTTCTGTCGACAACAGGCCCAGAGGAATGATACTTGTGGTCTTCAGGGAGCACTTAGTCAATGAATGTGGCTAAATATAGACAGCAAGTTAGAAAGAGATGAAAGAGGACAGAGGATAGAGACACGGTTTCAAGTCCCAGCACAACCATTTTATGGTTTTGTAGGTACATGTGACCGACACGACCTGGAAGTGCCTCAGTGAACCCATTGCTCTCTCTACAGCCTAGATACTTTGAAGGATTTTTGGAAGCAGAGTGTAGGAAAGTGATATAGGATATATGGTTAACTGTTCTGTACACAAGGACAGATGGGCAGACAAAAAGACGATTGACTGATTGATTGATAAATAGATAGACAGACAGATAGATAGATATAGGTACATATCGATTCACACGAAGCTACTGCTCATAACAAGGAGAGCAATGGTGAAAGCACATAGCGAAACTACAAACAAAAAAGAAGAATGAAATCCAGTTTTAAAAGTGCAGTAAGCAGCCATAAGAAGAAAACAAATCCTATCATTTGCAATAACGTGGATGGATCTAGAGTGTATTATGCTCAGTCAAATAGGCGAGGCGGAGAAATACATGTACGAAATGATTGCACTCATGTGTGGAGTATGATAACAAAGAAAAACTGAAGGAAAAGACAGCAGCAGACTGACAGAACCCGAGAGTGGACTAACAGTTACCAAAGAGAAAGGGACTGGGTAGGGTTTGAGGGAAGGGAGTAATAAGGGCGGGGAAAAAGAATGGGGGCATTAGGATTAGCATGTATAATGTGTAGGGTGGGGGGTCATGGGTACGGCTGTACAACACAGAGAAGACATGTAGTGATTCTACAGTATCTTGGAACATGCTGACGGACAGCGACTGTATCTGGGATATGGGGGGAACTTGGTGAAGGGAGTAGATTGATAAACATAATGTTCTGCATGTGATTGTACATTAATGAAACAAAAAGAATTTCAAAGTGCAGTAAGAGCACAGCTCTCAATTATCAGAATAAAAGTACAGGCTTTGAGTGCTCCAAACAAAAGACACAGGGTTAGAAGAACTGATGAAAACTCAAGACCACCTACGTGCTCTCTTACTGGAGTCTCACTTGAGATCCAAGGACATAGACAAACTACAAGCTGAAGGGGAGGTGACAGGTACCGTAATCAAGTCAAACTGAATAACAAACAAACTAATGGATTTTGTTTGAGTCCCCAGAGACAGTCAGTAGAAAATAGCCCTATCTAACCACCGTGAATTCTTTTTGATTGGTTTCAGCAGTGCTCAGGCATAGATTTAGTGGTGCAGCAACTTCCTTCTCATTTCCTCTCACCTCAACAAATGAATTGCTGTAATAATATGCGTCAGGGCTTTTAAAATCATTGCTTTTTATGATGTTCACGAATGTACAGAAGTAAGAACCACCTAAAGAGGGAAGTTTGGACCCTCAAATAAACACTTCACTCCACAACACACTCTTTGTTCCCAACTGCTCCTGTCCAGAAATAGGTGTTCCTTCATATTTGTCCCTCCACCTATCAGCAGTGATCACGCCGATGTCCCTCAAACATGGCGGTGTGCAAAGAACCAAGTACACTTTTCTGTCGATAACAGGCCCAGACGAAGGACACTTTTGGCCTCAGGGAAGACTTACTCACTGAATGTGGCTAAATAAAGTCACCAAGCGAGCAGGAATTATAAGAGGACAGATGACAGAGATACGGGTTCAAGTCTTTTCACCTCCATTTACTGGTTTTGTAAGCACACGCGGCTGACTCTACCCAAAAGTGTATCGGTGAACACAGTTCTCTCCTTATGGCTTAGTTCTCTTGCAAAATTTCTGGAAGCATAATGTAGGGAAGAGACATAGGCTATGTTGTCAACTGCTCTGTATAGAAGGATAGATGGGCAGAAAAAAAGATGATTGATTCATAGATAGATAGGTAGACAGACGACAGATGAAAGATAGATAGATAGGTACATAGATTGATAGATGACAGACATAATAGATTAATGATAGGAAGATAGATACATAGATACATAGATACATACATACATCGATACATAGATAGACAGACAGACCGTTAGATATATAGATACAGATACATATCGATTGACACAAAGCTATTGTTCATAACCAGGAGTTGAATGGTGAAAAACGTAACTAAACTACAAACAAAAAGGAAGAATGAAATCCACTTTAAAAAGTGCAGTAAGGAGCCTTAACAAGAAGAAAAATACTACCATTTGCAATGACGTGGATGGAGCTAGACGGTAGTATGTCAGAGAAATAGGCCAGGCGGAGTAAGACAAGTACCAAGTGATTTCACTCGTGTGTGGAGTATAACAGCAAAGAAAAACTGAAGGAAAAAAACAGCAGCAGACTCACAGTACCCGAGAGTTGACTAAAAATTTCAAAAAGGGAAAAGGACTGGGCAGGGTGTGTCTGAAGGGAGGGATAAGTGTGGGGAGAAAGAATGGGGGCATTAGGAATTGCATGTATAATGCGTGGTGTCGGGTGTGCATGGGGAGTACTGTACAACACAGAGAAGACTAGTAGAGATCATATAGCATCTTACTACTCACTGATGGACTGCGACTGTATCGGGGTCTGTGGGGGGGACATGGTGAAGGGGTCTACAGCATCCAACTACGCTGATCAACAGCGACTGAAGAGGTTTTTTGGGGGACTTGGTGAAGGGCGGAGTAGAGTAAACATAATGTTCATCACGTGATTGTAGATTAATGATAAAAAAATTCTTTAAGTGCAATAAGTGCACAGCTCTGAATCTTCAGAATAAAAGGTCAGGTACTATGTGCTGTAAACTGAAGACACAGGGTTAAAAGAAGGGATGAAATCTCAAGAAACCTATGTGCTTACTTACAGGAGACTCACTTGAGATCCAAGGACACAGACAAACTACAAGCCGAAGGTGTGTGGACAAGTACCCTACACGAGTGAAACTGAAAAACAAACAATCAAACAAATGGATTCTGTTTGAGTCCCCAGAGACAGTCAGCAGAAAATAGACCTGTCTGGACACCGTGAATTCTTTTTGTTTGATTTCAGCAGTTCCCAGCCATAGATTTTGTGGTGCAGCAACATACTTCTCATTTTCTCTCACCTCAACAACTGAGTTGCTGTAATAATAAGCATCTGGGCCTTTGAAATCAGTGGGTTTTATGATGTTCACGAATGTGAAGATGTAATAACCACCTAAAGAGGGAAGTTTGGACACTCAAATAAACACGTCACTCCACAATACACTCTTAGCTCCCAACTGCTCCTGTCTACAAACTGGTGTTCCTTTTTATTTGACCCTCCGTCCTATCGGCGGTGATCATGCTGATGTCCTTCAAACATGGTGGTGAGCAAAGCAACAAGTTTACTTTTCTGTCGACAACAGGCCCAGAGGAATGATACTTGTGGTCTTCAGGGAGCACTTAGTCAATGAATGTGGCTAAATATAGACAGCAAGTTAGAAGGAGATGAAAGAGGACAGAGGATAGAGACACGGTTTCAAGTCCCAGCACAACCATTTCCTGGTTTTGTAGGTACACGTGACCGACACGACCTGCAAGTGTCTCAGTGAACCCATTGCTCTCTCTACAGCCTAGATACTTTGCAGGATTTTTGGAAGCAGAGTGTAGGAAAGTGATATAGGATATATGGTTAACTGTTCTGTACACAAGGACAGATGGGCAGACAAAAAGACGATTGACTGATTGATTGATAAATAGATAGACAGACAGATAGATAGATATAGGTACATATCGATTCACACGAAGCTACTGCTCATAACAAGGAGAGCATTGGTGAAAGCGCATAGCGAAACTACAAACAAAAAGAAGAATGAAATCCAGTTTTAAAAGTGCAGTAAGCAGCCATAAGAAGAAAACAAATCCTATCATTTGCAATAACGTGGATGGAGCTAGAGTGTATTATGCTCAGTCAAATAGGCGAGGCGGAGAAATACATGTACTAAATGATTGCACTCATGTGTGGAGTATGATAAAAAAGAAAAACTGAAGGAAAAGACAGCAGCAGACTCACAGAACCCGAGAGTGGACTAACAGTTACCAAAGAGAAAGGGACTGGGTAGGGTTTGAGGGAAGGGAGTAATAAGGGCGGGGAAAAAGAATGGGGGCATTAGGATTAGCATATATAATGTGTAGGGTGGGGTGTCTTGGTTACGGCTGTACAACACACAGAAAATATGTAGTGATTCTACAGTATCTTGGAACATGCTGACGGACAGCGACTGTAACTGGGATTTGGGGGGAACTTTGTGAAGGGAGTAGATTGGAAAACATAATGTTCTGCATGTGATTGTACATTAATGAAACAAAAAGAATTTCAAAGTGCAGTAAGAGCACAGCTCTCAAATATCAGAATAAAAGTACAGGCTTTGAGTGCTCCAAACAAAAGACACAGGGTTAGAAGAACTGATGAAAACTCAAGACCACCTACGTGCTCTCTTACTGGAGTCTCACTTGAGATCCAAGGACACAGACAAACTACAAGCTGAAGGGGAGGGGACAGGTACCCTAATAAAGTGAAACTGAATAACAAACAAACAAATGGATTCTGTTTGAGTCCCCAGAGACAGTCAGTAGAAAATAGCCCTATCTAACCACCGTGATTTCTTTTTGTTTGGTTTCAGCAGTGCTCAGGCATAGATTTAGTGGTGCAGCAACTTCCTTCTCATTTCCTCTCACCTCAACAAATGAATTGGTGTAATAATATGCGTCAGGGCTTTTAAAATCATTGCTTTTTATGATGTTCACGAATGTAAAGAAGTAATAACCACCTAAAGAGGGAAGTTTGGACCCTCAAATAAACACTTCACTCCACAACACACTCTTTGTTCCCAACTGCTCCTGTCCAGAAATTGGTGTTCCTTCATATTTGTCCCTCCACCTATCAGCAGTGATCACGCCGATGTCCCTCAAACATGGTGGTGTGCAAAGAACCAAGTACACTTTTCTGTCGATAACAGGCCCAGACGAAGGACACTTTTGGCCTCAGGGAAGACTTACTCACTGAATGTGGCTAAATAAAGTCACCAAGCGAGCAGGAATTATAAGAGGACAGATGACAGAGATACGGGTTCCAGTCTTTTCACCTCCATTTACTGGTTTTGTAAGCACACGTGGCTGACGCTACCCGAAAGTGTATCGGTGAACACAGTTCTCTCCTTATGGCTTATTTCTCTTGCAAAATTTCTGGAAGCATAATGTAGGGAAGAGACATAGGCTATATTGTCAACTGCTCTGTATAGAAGGATAGATGGGCAGAAAAAAAGATGATTGATTCCTAGATAGATAGGTAGACACACGACAGATGAAAGATAGATAGATAGGTACATAGATTGATAGATGATAGACATCATACATAAATGATAGGAAGATAGATAGATACATAGATACATACATACATACATACATCGATACATAGATAGACAGACAGACCGTTAGATATATAGATACAGATACATATCGATTGACACAAAGCTATTGTTCATAACCAGGAGTTGAATGGTGAAAAACATAACTAAACTACAAACAAAAAGGAAGAATGAAATCCACTTTAAAAAGTGCAGTAAGGAGCCTTAAGAAGAAGAAAAATACTACCATTTGCAATGACGTGGATGGATCTAGACGGAAGTATGTCAGAGTAATAGGCCAGGCGGTGTAAGACAAGTACCAAGTGATTTCACTCGTGTGTGGAGTATAACAACAAAGAAAAACTGAAGGAAAAAAACAGCAGCAGACTCACAGTACCCGAGAGTTGACTAAAAATTTCAAAAAGGGAAAAGGACTGGGCAGGGTGTGTCTGAAGGGAGGGATAAGTGTGGGGAGAAAGAATGGGGGCATTAGGAATAGCATGTATAATGCGTGGTGTCGGGTGTGCATGGGGAGTACTGTACAACACAGAGAAGACTAGTAGAGATCATATAGCATCTTACTACTCACTGATGGACAGCGATTGTATCGGGGTCTGTGGGGGGGACATGGTGAAGGGGTCTACAGCATCCAACTACGCTGTTCAACAGCGACTGAAGAGGTTTTTGGGGGGACTTGGTGAAGGGCGGAGCAGAGTAAACATAATGTTCTTCACGTGATTGTAGATTAATGATAAAAAAATTCTTTAAGTGCAATAAGTGCACAGCTCTGAATCATCAGAATAAAAGGTCAGGTACTATGTGCTGTAAACTGAAGACACAGGGTTAAAAGAAGGGATGAAATCTCAAGAAACCTATGTGCTTACTTACAGGAGACTCACTTGAGATCCAAGGACACAGACAAACTACAAGCCGAAGGTGTGTGGACAAGTACCCTACACGAGTGAAACTGAAAAACAAACAATCAAACAAATGGATTCTGTTTGAGTCCCCAGAGACAGTCAGCAGAAAATAGCCCTGTCTGGCCACCGTGAATTCTTTTTGTTTGATTTCAGCAGTTCCCAGCCATAGATTTTGTGGTGCAGCAACATACTTCTCATTTTCTCTCACCTCAACAACTGAGTTGCTGTAATAATAAGCATCTGGGCCTTTGAAATCAGTGGGTTTTATGATGTTCACGAATGTGAAGATGTAATAACCACCTAAAGAGGGAAGTTTGGACACTCAAATAAACACGTCACTCCACAATACACTCTTAGCTCCCAACTGCTCCTGTCTACAAACTGGTGTTCCTTTTTATTTGACCCTCCGTCCTATCGGCGGTGATCATGCTGATGTCCTTCAAACATATTGGTGAGCAAAGCAACAAGTTTACTTTTCTGTCGACAACAGGCCCAGAGGAATGATACTTGTGGTCTTCAGGGAGCACTTAGTCAATGAATGTGGCTAAATATAGACAGCAAGTTAGAAGGAGATGAAAGAGGACAGAGGATAGAGACACGGTTTCAAGTCCCAGCACAACCATTTCCTGGTTTTGTAGGTACACGTGACCGACACGACCTGCAAGTGTCTCAGTGAACCCATTGCTCTCTATACAGCCTAGATACTTTGCAGGATTTTTGGAAGCAGATTGTAGGAAAGTGATATAGGATATATGGTTAACTGTTCTGTACACAAGGACAGATGGGCAGACAAAAAGACGATTGACTGATTGATTGATAAATAGATAGACAGACAGATAGATAGATATAGGTACATATCGATTCACACGAAGCTACTGCTCATAACCAGGAGAGCATTGGTGAAAGCGCATAGCGAAACTACAAACAAAAAGAAGAATGAAATCCAGTTTTAAAAGTGCAATAAGCAGCCATAAGAAGAAAACAAATCCTATCATTTGCAATAACGTGGATGGAGCTAGAGTGTATTATGCTCAGTCAAATAGGCGAGGCGGAGAAATACATGTACTAAATGATTGCACTCATGTGTGGAGTATGATAACAAAGAAAAACTGAAGGAAAAGACAGCAGCAGACTCACAGAACCCGAGAGTGGACTAACAGTTACCAAAGAGAAAGGGACTGGGTAGGGTTTGAGGGAAGGGAGTAATAAGGGCGGGGAAAAAGAATGGGGGCATTAGGATTAGCATGTATAATGTGTAGGGTGGGGGGTCATGGTTACGGCTGTACAACACACAGAAAATATGTAGTGATTCTACAGTATCTTGGAACATGCTGACGGACAGCGACTGTAACTGGGATTTGGGGGGAACTTTGTGAAGGGAGTAGATTGGAAAACATAATGTTCTGCATGTGATTGTACATTAATGAAACAAAAAGAATTTCAAAGTGCAGTAAGAGCACAGCTCTCAAATATCAGAATAAAAGTACAGGCTTTGAGTGCTCCAAACAAAAGACACAGGGTTAGAAGAACTGATGAAAACTCAAGACCACCTACGTGCTCTCTTACTGGAGTCTCACTTGTGATCCAAGGACACAGACAAACTACAAGCTGACGGGGAGGGGCCAGGTACCCTAATCAAGTGAAACTGAATAACAAACAAACAAATGGATTCTGTTTGAGTCCCCAGAGACAGTCAGTAGAAAATAGCCCTATCTAACCACCGTGATTTCTTTTTGTTTGGTTTCAGCAGTGCTCAGGCATAGATTTAGTGGTGCAGCAACTTCCTTCTCATTTCCTCTCACCTCAACAAATGAATTGCTGTAATAATATGCGTCAGGGCTTTTAAAATCATTGCTTTTTATGATGTTCACGAATGTAAAGAAGTAATAACCACCTAAAGAGGGAAGTTTGGACCCTCAAATAAACACTTCACTCCACAACACACTCTTTGTTCCCAACTGCTCCTGTCCAGAAATAGGTGTTCCTTCATATTTGTCCCTCCACCTATCAGCAGTGATCACGCCAATGTCCCTCAAACATGGTGGTGTGCAAAGAACAAAGTACACTTTTCTGTCGATAACAGGCCCAGACGAAGGACACTTTTGGCCTCAGGGAAGACTTACTCACTGAATGTGGCTAAATAAAGTTACCAAGCGAGCAGGAATTATAAGAGGACAGATGACAGAGATACGGGTTCCAGTCTTTTCACCTCCATTTACTGGTTTTGTAAGCACACGTGGTTGACGCTACCCGAAAGTGTATCGGTGAACACAGTTCTCTCCTTATGGCTTCTTTCTCTTGCAAAATTTCTGGAAGCATAATGTAGGGAGGAGACATAGGCTATGTTGTCAACTGCTCTGTATATAAGGATAGATGGGCAGAAAAAAAGATGATTGATTCATTGATAGATAGGTAGACAGACGACAGATGAAAGATATATAGATAGGTACATAGATTGATAGATGATAGACATCATACATAAATGATAGGAAGATAGATAGATACATAGATACATAGATACATACATACATCGATACATAGATAGACAGACAGACCGTTAGATATATAGATACAGATACATATCGATTGACACAAAGCTATTTTTCATAACCAGGAGTTGAATGGTGAAAAACATAACTAAACTACAAACAAAAAGGAAGAATGAAATCCACTTTAAAAAGTGCAGTAAGGAGCCTTAAGAAGAAGAAAAATACTACCATTTGCAATGACGTGGATGGAGCTAGACGGAAGTATGTCAGAGAAATAGGCCAGGCGGAGTAAGACAAGTACCAAGTGATTTCACTCGTGTGTGGAGTATAACAACAAAGAAAAACTGAAGGAAAAAAACAGCAGCAGACTCACAGTACCCGAGATTTGACTTAAAAATTCAAAAAGGGAAAAGGACTGGGCAGGGTGTGTCTGAAGGGAGGGATAAGTGTGGGGAGAAAGAATGGGGGCATTAGGAATAGCATGTATAATGCGTGGTGTCGGGTGTGCATGGGGAGTACTGTACAACACAGAGAAGACTAGTAGAGATCATATAGCATCTTACTACTCACTGATGGACAGCGACTGTATCGGGGTCTGTGGGGGGGACATGGTGAAGGGGTCTACAGCATCCAACTACGCTGATCAACAGCGACTGAAGAGGTTTTTCGGGGGACTTGGTGAAGGGCGGAGCAGAGTAAACATAATGTTCTTCACGTGATTGTAGATTAATGATAATAAAATTCTTTAAGTGAAATAAGTGCACAGCTCAGAATCATCAGAATAAAAGGTCAGGTACTGTGTGCTGCAAACTGAAGACACAGTGTTAAAAGAAGGGATGAAATCTCAAGAAACCTATGTGCTTACTTACAGGAGACTCATTTGCGAACCAAGGACACAGACAAACTACAAGGCGAAGGTGTGTGGACAAGTACCCTACACGAGTGAAACTGAAAAACAAACAATCAAACAAATGGATTCTGTTTGAGTCCCCAGAGACAGTCAGGAGAAAATAGCCCTGTCTGGCCACCGTGAATTCTTTTTGTTTGATTTCAGCATTTTCCAGCCATAGATTTAGTGGTGCAGCCACATACTTCTCATTTTCTCTCACCTCAACAACTGAGTTGCTGTAATAATAAGCATCTGGGCCTTTGAAATCAGTGGGTTTTATGATGTTCACGAATGTGAAGATGTAATAACCACCTAAAGAGGGAACTTTGGACACTCAAATAAACACGTCACTCCACAATACACTCTTAGCTCCCAACTGCTCCTGTCTACAAACTGGTGTTCCTTTTTATTTGACCCTCCGTCCTATCGGCGGTGATCATGCTGATGTCCTTCAAACATGGTGGTGAGCAAAGCAACAAGTTTACTTTTCTGTCGACAACAGGCCCAGAGGAATGATACTTGTGGTCTTCAGGGAGCACTTAGTCAATGAATGTGGCTAAATATAGACAGCAAGTTAGAAGGAGATGAAAGAGGACAGAGGATAGAGACACGGTTTCAAGTCCCAGCACAACCATTTCCTGGTTTTGTAGGTACACGTGACCGACACGACCTGCAAGTGTCTCAGTGAACCCATTGCTCTCTCTACAGCCTAGATACTTTGCAGGATTTTTGGAAGCAGAGTGTAGGAAAGTGATATAGGATATATGGTTAACTGGTCTGTACACAAGGACAGATGGGCAGACAAAAAAACGATTGACTGATTGATTGATAAATAGATAGACAGACAGATAGATAGATATGGGTACATATCGATTCACACGAAGCTACTGCTCATAACCAGGAGAGCAATGGTGAAAGCACATAGCGAAACTACAAACAAAAAAGAAGAATGAAATCCAGTTTTAAAAGTGCAGTAAGCAGCCATAAGAAGAAAACAAATCCTATCATTTGCAACAACGTGGATGGAGCTAGAGTGTATTATGCTCAGTCAAATAGGCGAGGCGGAGAAATACATGTACTAAATGATTGCACTCATGTGTGGAGTATGATAACAAAGAAAATCTGAAGGAAAAGACAGCAGCAGACTCACAGAACCCGAGAGTGGACTAACAGTTACCAAAGAGAAAGGGACTGGGTAGGGTTTGAGGGAAGGGAGTAATAAGGGCGGAGAAAAAGAATGGGGGCATTAGGATTAGCATGTATAATGTGTAGGGTGGGGGGTCATGGGTACGGCTGTACAACACAGAGAAGACATGTAGTGATTCTACAGTATCTTGGAACATGCTGACGGACAGCGACTGTAACTGGGATTTGAGGGGAACTTGGTGAAGGGAGTAGATTGGAAAACATAATGTTCTGCATGTGATTGTACATTAATGAAACAAAAAGAATTTCAAAGTGCAGTAAGAGCACAGCTCTCAAATATCAGAATAAAAGTACAGGCTTTGAGTGCTCCAAACAAAAGACACAGGGTTAGAACTGATGAAAACTCAAGACCACCTACGTGCTCTCTTACTGGAGTCTCACTTGAGATCCAAGGACACAGACAAACTACAAGCTGAAGGGGAGGGGACAGGTACCCTAATAAAGTGAAACTGAATAACAAACAAACAAATGGATTCTGTTTGAGTCCCCAGAGACAGTCAGTAGAAAATAGCCCTATCTAACCACCGTGAATTCTTTTTGTTTGGTTTCAGCAGTGCTCAGGCATAGATTTAGTGGTGCAGCAACTTCCTTCTCATTTCCTCTCACCTCAACAAATGAATTGCTGTAATAATATGCGTCAGGGCTTTTAAAATCATTGCTTTTTATGATGTTCACGAATGTAAAGGAGTAATAACCACCTAAAGAGGGAAGTTTGGACCCTCAAATAAACACTTCACTCCACAACACACTCTTTGTTCCCAACTGCTCCTGTCCAGAAATAGGTGTTCCTTCATATTTGTCCCTCCACCTATCAGCAGTGATCACGCCGATGTCCCTCGAACATGGTGGTGTGCAAAGAACCAAGTACAATTTTCTGTCGATAACAGGCCCAGACGAAGGACACTTTTGGCCTCAGGGAAGACTTACTCACTGAATGTGGCTAAATAAAGTCACCAAGCGAGCAGGAATTATAAGTGGACAGATGACAGAGATACGGGTTCAAGTCTTTTCACCTCCATTTACTGGTTTTGTAAGCACACGCGGCTGACTCTACCCGAAAGTGTATCGGTGAACACAGTTCTCTCCTTATGGCTTAGTTCTCTTGCAAAATTTCTGGAAGCATAATGTAGGGAAGAGACATAGGCTATATTGTAAACTGCTCTGTATAGAAGGATAGATGGGCAGAAAAAAAGATGATTGATTCCTAGATAGATAGGTAGACAGACGACAGATGAAAGATAGATAGATAGGTACATAGATTGATAGATGATAGACATCAAAGATAAATGATAGGAAGATAGATAGATACATAGATACATAGATACATACATACATCGATACATAGATAGACAGACAGACCGTTAGATATATAGATACAGATACATATCGATTGACACAAAGCTATTGTTCATAACCAGGAGTTGAATGGTGAAAAACATAACTAAACTACAAACAAAAAGGAAGAATGAAATCCACTTTAAAAAGTGCAGTAAGGAGCCTGAAGAAGAAGAAAAATACTACCATTTGCAATGACGTGGATGGAGCTAGACGGAAGTATGTCAGAGAAATAGGCCAGGCGGAGTAAGACAAGTACCAAGTGATTTCACTCGTGTGTGGAGTATAACAACAAAGTAAAACTGAAGGAAAAAAACAGCAGCAGACTCACAGTACCCGAGAGTTGACTAAAAATTTCAAAAAGGGAAAAGGACTGGGCAGGGTGTGTCTGAAGGGAGGGATAAGTGTGGGGAGAAAGAATGGGGGCATTAGGAATAGCATGTATAATGCGTGGTGTCGGGTGTGCATGGGGAGTACTGTACAACACAGAGAAGACTAGTAGAGATCATATAGCATCTTACTACTCACTGATGGACAGCGACTGTATCGGGGTCTGTGGGGGGGACATGGTGAAGGGGTCTACAGCATCCAACTACGCTGATCAACAGCGACTGAAGAGGTTTTTTGGGGGACTTGGTGAAGGGTGGAGCAGAGTAAACATAATGTTCTTCACGTGATTGTAGATTAATGATAAAAAAATTCTTTAAGTGCAATAAGTGCACAGCTCTGAATCATCAGAATAAAAGGTCAGGTACTATGTGCTTCAAACTGAAGACACAGGGTTAAAAGAAGGGATGAAATCTCAAGAAACCTATGTGCTTACTTACAGGAGACTCACTTGAGATCCAAGGACACAGACAAACTACAAGCCGAAGTTGTGTGGACAAGTACCCTACACGAGTGAAACTGAAAAACAAACAATCAAACAAATGGATTCTGTTTGAGTCCCCAGAGACAGTCAGCAGAAAATAGCCCTGTCTGGCCACCGTGAATTCTTTTTGTTTGATTTCAGCAGTTCCCAGCCATAGATTTTGTGGTGCAGCAACATACTTCTCATTTTCTCTCACCTCAACAACTGAGTTGCTGTAATAATAAGCATCTGGGCCTTTGAAATCAGTGGGTTTTATGATGTTCACGAATGTGAAGATGTAATAACCACCTAAAGAGGGAAGTTTGGACACTCAAATAAACACGTCACTCCACAATACACTCTTAGCTCCCAACTGCTCCTGTCTACAAACTGGTGTTCCTTTTTATTTGACCCTCCGTCCTATCGGCGGTGATCATGCTGATGTCCTTCAAACATGGTGGTGAGCAAAGCAACAAGTTTACTTTTCTGTCGACAACAGGCCCAGAGGAATGATACTTGTGGTCTTCAGGGAGCACTTAGTCAATGAATGTGGCTAAATATAGACAGCAAGTTAGAAGGAGATGAAAGAGGACAGAGGATAGAGACACGGTTTCAAGTCCCAGCACAACCATTTCCTGGTTTTGTAGGTACACGTGACCGACACGACCTGCAAGTGTCTCAGTGAACCCATTGCTCTCTCTACAGCCTAGATACTTTGAAGGATTTTTGGAAGCAGAGGGTAGGAAAGTGATATAGGATATATGGTTAACTCTTCTGTACACAAGGACAGATGGGGAGACAAAAAGACGATTGACTGATTGATTGATAAATAGATAGACAGACAGATAGATAGATATGGGTACATATCGATTCTCACGAAGCTACTTCTCATAAACAGGAGAGCAATGGTGAAAGCACATAGCGATACTACAAACAAAAAAGAAGAATGAAATCCAGTTTTAAAAGTGCAGTAAGCATCCATAAGAAGAAAACAAATCCTATCATTTTCAATAACGTGGATGGAACTAGAGTGTATTATGCTCAGTCAAATAGGCGAGGCGGAGAAATACATGTACCAAATGATTGCACTCATGTTTGGAGTATGATAACAAAGAAAAACTGAAGGAAAAGACAGCAGCAGACTGACAGAACCCGAGAGTGGACTAACAGTTACCAAAGAGAAAGGGACTGGGTAGGGTTTGAGGGAAGGGAGTAATAAGGGCGGGGAAAAAGAATGGGGGCATTAGGATTAGCATGTATAATGTGTAGGGTGGGGGGTCATGGGTACGGCTGTACAACACAGAGAAGACATGTAGTGATTCTACAGTATCTTGGAACATGCTGATGGACAGCGACTGTATCTGGGATATGGGGGGAACTTGGTGAAGGGAGTAGATTGATAAACATAATGTTCTGCATGTGATTGTACATTAATGAAACAAAAAGAATTTCAAAGTGCAGTAAGAGCACAGCTCTCAATTATCAGAATAAAAGTACAGGCTTTGAGTGCTCCAAACAAAAGACACAGGGTTAGAAGAACTGATGAAAACTCAAGACCACCTACGTGCTCTCTTACTGGAGTCTCACTTGAGATCCAAGGACATAGACAAACTACAAGCTGAAGGGGAGGTGACAGGTAACGTAATCAAGTCAAATTGAATAACAAACAAACTAATGGATTTTGTTTGAGTCCCCAGAGACAGTCAGTAGAAAATAGCCCTATCTAACCACCGTGAATTCTTTTTGTTTGGTTTCAGCAGTGCTCAGGCATAGATTTAGTGGTGCAGCAACTTCCTTCTCATTTCCTCTCACCTCAACAAATGAATTGCTGTAATAATATGCGTCAGGGCTTTTAAAATCATTGCTTTTTATGATGTTCACGAATGTACAGAAGTAAGAACCATCAAAAGAGGAAAGTTTGGACCCTCAAATAAACACTTCACTCCACAACACACTCTTTGTTCCCAACTGCTCCTGTCCAGAAATAGGTGTTCCTTCATATTTGTCCCTCCACCTATCAGCAGTGATCACGCCGATGTCCCTCAAACATGGTGGTGTGCAAAGAACCAAGTACACTTTTCTGTCGATAACAGGCCCAGACGAAGGACACTTTTGGCCTCAGGGAAGACTTACTCACTGAATGTGGCTAAATAAAGTCACCAAGCGAGCAGGAATTATAAGAGGACAGATGACAGAGATACGGGTTCAAGTCTTTTCACCTCAATTTACTGGATTTGTAAGCACACGCGGCTGACTCTACCCAAAAGTGTATCGGTGAACACAGTTCTCTCCTTATGGCTTAGTTCTCTTGCAAAATTTCTGGAAGCATAATGTAGGGAAGAGACATAGGCTATGTTGTCAACTGCTCTGTATAGAAGGATAGATGGGCAGAAAAAAAGATGATTGATTCCTAGATAGATAGGTAGACAGACGACAGATGAAAGATAGATAGATAGGTACATAGATTGATAGATGATAGACATCTTAGATTAATGATAGGAAGATAGATACATAGATACATACATACATACATACATCGATACATAGATAGACAGACAGACCGTTAGATATATAGATACAGATACATATCGATTGACAAAAAGCTATTGTTCATAACCAGGAGTTGAGTGGTGAAAAACGTATCTAAACTACAAACAAAAAGGAAGAATGAAATCCACTTTAAAAAGTGCAGTAAGGAGCCTTAAGAAGAAGAAAAATACTACCATTTGCAATGACGTGGATGGAGCTAGACGGTAGTATGTCAGAGAAATAGGCCAGGCGGTGTAAGACAAGTACCAAGTGATTTCATTCGTGTGTGGAGTATAACAACAAAGAAAAACTGAAGGAAAAAAACAGCAGCAGACTCACAGTACCCGAGAGTTGACTAAAAATTTCAAAAAGGGAAAAGGACTGGGCAGGGTGTGTCTGAAGGGAGGGATAAGTGTGGGGAGAAAGAATGGGGGCATTAGGAATAGCATGTATAATACGTGGTGTCGGGTGTGCATGGGGAGTACTGTACAACACAGAGAAGACTAGTAGAGATCATATAGCATCTTACTACTCACTGATGGACAGCGACTGTATCGGGGTCTGTGGGGGGGACATGGTGAAGGGGTCTACAGCATCCAACTACGCTGATCAACAGCGACTGAAGAGGTTTTTTGGGGGACTTGGTGAAGGGCGGAGCAGAGTAAACATAATGTTCTTCACGTGATTGTAGATTAATGATAAAAAAATTCTTTAAGTGCAATAAGTGCACAGCTCTGAATCATCAGAATAAAAGGTCAGGTAATATGTGCTGCAAACTGAAGACACAGGGTTAAAAGAAGGGATGAAATCTCAAGAAACCTATGTGCTTACTTACAGGAGACTCACTTGAGATCCAAGGACACAGACAAACTACAAGCCGAAGGTGTGTGGACAAGTACCCTACACGAGTGAAACTGAAAAACAAACAATCAAACAAATGGATTCTGTTTGAGTCCCCAGAGACAGTCAGCAGAAAATAGCCCTGTCTGGACACCGTGAATTCTTTTTGTTTGATTTCAGCAGTTCCCAGCCATAGATTTTGTGGTGCAGCAACATACTTCTCACTTTCTCTCACCTCAACAACTGAGTTGCTGTAATAATAAGCATCTGGGCCTTTGAAATCAGTGGGTTTTATGATGTTCACGAATGTGAAGATGTAATAACCACCTAAAGAGGGAAGTTTGGACACTCAAATAAACACGTCACTCCACAATACACTCTTAGCTCCCAACTGCTCCTGTCTACAAACTGGTGTTCCTTTTTATTTGACCCTCCGTCCTATCGGCGGTGATCATGCTGATGTCCTTCAAACATGGTGGTGAGCAAAGCAACAAGTTTACTTTTCTGTCGACAACAGGCCCAGAGGAATGATACTTGTGGTCTTCACTGAGCACTTAGTCAATGAATGTGGCTAAATATAGACAGCAAGTTAGAAGGAGATGAAAGAGGACAGAGGATAGAGACACGGTTTCAAGTCCCAGCACAACCATTTCCTGGTTTTGTAGGTACACGTGACCGACACGACCTGCAAGTGTCTCAGTGAACCCATTGCTCTCTCTACAGCCTAGATACTTTGCAGGATTTTAGGAAGCAGAGTGTAGGAAAGTGATATAGGATATATGGTTAAATGGTCTGTACACAAGGACAGATTGGCAGACAAAAAAACGATTGACTGATTGATTGATAAATAGATAGACAGACAGATAGATAGATATGGGTACATATCGATTCACACGAAGCTACTGCTCATAACCAGGAGAGCATTGTTGAAAGCGCATAGCGAAACTACAAACAAAAAGAAGAATGAAATTCCGTTTTAAAAGTGCAGTAAGCAGCCATAAGAAGAAAACAAATCCTATCATTTGCAATAACGTGGATGGAGCTAGAGTGTATTATGCTCAGTCAAATAGGCGAGGCGGAGAAATACATGTACTAAATGATTGCACTCATGTGTGGAGTATGATAACAAAGAAAAACTGAAGGAAAAGACAGCAGCAGACTCACAGAACCCGAGAGTGGACTAACAGTTACCAAAGAGAAAGGGACTGGGTAGGGTTTGAGGGAAGGGAGTAATAAGGGCGGGGAAAAAGAATGGGGGCATTAGGATTAGCATGTATAATGTGTAGGGTGGGGGGTCATGGGTACGGCTGTACAACACAGAGAAGACATGTAGTGATTCTACAGTATCTTGGAACATGCTGACGGACAGCGACTGTAACTGGGATTTGGGGGGAACTTGGTGAAGGGAGTAGATTGGAAAACATAATGTTCTGCATGTGATTGTACATTAATGAAACAAAAAGAATTTCAAAGTGCAGTAAGAGCACAGCTCTCAAATATCAGAATAAAAGTACAGGCTTTGAGTGCTCCAAACAAAAGACACAGGGTTAGAAGAACTGATGAAAACTCAAGACCACCTACGTGCTCTCTTACTGGAGTCTCACTTGTGATCCAAGGACACAGACAAACTACAAGCTGACGGGGAGGGGCCAGGTACCCTAATCAAGTGAAACTGAATAACAAACAAACAAATGGATTCTGTTTGAGTCCCCAGAGACAGTCAGTAGAAAATAGCCCTATCTAACCACCGTGATTTCTTTTTGTTTGGTTTCAGCAGTGCTCAGGCATAGATTTAGTGGTGCAGCAACTTCCTTCTCATTTCCTCTCACCTCAACAAATGAATTGCTGTAATAATATGCGTCAGGGCTTTTAAAATCATTGCTTTTTATGATGTTCACGAATGTAAAGAAGTAATAACCACCTAAAGAGGGAAGTTTGGACCCTCAAATAAACACTTCACTCCACAACACACTCTTTGTTCCCAACTGCTCCTGTCCAGAAATAGGTGTTCCTTCATATTTGTCCCTCCACCTATCAGCAGTGATCACGCCAATGTCCCTCAAACATGGTGGTGTGCAAAGAACAAAGTACACTTTTCTGTCGATAACAGGCCCAGACGAAGGACACTTTTGGCCTCAGGGAAGACTTACTCACTGAATGTGGCTAAATAAAGTTACCAAGCGAGCAGGAATTATAAGAGGACAGATGACAGAGATACGGGTTCCAGTCTTTTCACCTCCATTTACTGGTTTTGTAAGCACACGTGGTTGACGCTACCCGAAAGTGTATCGGTGAACACAGTTCTCTCCTTATGGCTTATTTCTCTTGCAAAATTTCTGGAAGCATAATGTAGGGAAGAGACATAGGCTATGTTGTCAACTGCTCTGTATATAAGGATAGATGGGCAGAAAAAAAGATGATTGATTCATTGATAGATAGGTAGACAGACGACAGATGAAAGATATATAGATAGGTACATAGATTGATAGATGATAGACATCATAGATAAATAATAGGAAGATAGATAGATACATATATACATAGATACATACACACATCGATACATAGATAGACAGACAGACCGTTAGATATATAGATACAGATACATATCGATTGACACAAAGCTATTGTTCATAACCAGGAGTTGAATGGTGAAAAACATAACTAAACTACAAACAAAAAGGAAGAATGAAATCCACTTTAAAAAGTGCAGTAAGGAGCCTTAAGAAGAAGAAAAATACTACCATTTGCAATGACGAGGATGGATCTAGACGGAAGTATGTCAGAGTAATAGGCCAGGCGGTGTAAGACAAGTACCAAGTGATTTCACTCGTGTGTGGAGTATAACAACAAAGAAAAACTGAAGGAAAAAAACAGCAGCAGACTCACAGTACCCGAGAGTTGACTAAAAATTTCAAAAAGGGAAAAGGACTGGGCAGAGTGTGTCTGAAGGGAGGGATAAGTGTGGGGAGAAAGAATGGGGGCATTAGGAATAGCATGTATAATACGTGGTGTCGGGTGTGCATGGGGAGTACTGTACAACACAGAGAAGACTAGTAGAGATCATATAGCATCTTACTACGCACTGATGGACAGCGACTGTATCGGGGTCTGTGGGGGGGACATGGTGAAGGGGTCTACAGCATCCAACTACGCTGATCAACAGCGACTGAAGAGGTTTTTCGGGGGACTTGGTGAAGGGCGGAGCAGAGTAAACATAATGTTCTTCACGTGATTGTAGATTAATGATAAAAAAATTCTTTAAGTGCAATAAGTGCACAGCTCTGAATCATCAGAATAAAAGGTCAGGTACTATGTGCTGCAAACTGAAGACACAGGGTTAAAAGAAGGGATGAAATCTCAAGAAACCTATGTGCTTACTTACAGGAGACTCACTTGAGATCCAAGGACACAGACAAACTACAAGCCGAAGGTGTGTGGACAAGTACCCTACACGAGTGAAACTGAAAAACAAACAATCAAACAAATGGATTCTGTTTGAGTCCCCAGAGACAGTCAGCAGAAAATAGCCCTGTCTGGCCACCGTGAATTCTTTTTGTTTGATTTCAGCAGTTCCCAGCCATAGATTTTGTGGTGCAGCAACATACTTCTCATTTTCTCTCACCTCAACAACTGAGTTGCTGTAATAATAAGCATCTGGGCCTTTGAAATCAGTGGGTTTTATGATGTTCACGAATGTGAAGATGTAATAACCACCTAAAGAGGGAAGTTTGGACACTCAAATAAACACGTCACTCCACAATACACTCTTAGCTCCCAACTGCTCCTGTCTACAAACTGGTGTTCCTTTTTATTTGACCCTCCGTCCTATCGGCGGTGATCATGCTGATGTCCTTCAAACATGGTGGTGAGCAAAGCAACAAGTTTACTTTTCTGTCGACAACAGGCCTAGAGGAATGATACTTGTGGTCTTCAGGGAGCACTTAGTCAATGAATGTGGCTAAATATAGACAGCAAGTTAGAAGGAGATGAAAGAGGACAGAGGATAGAGACACGGTTTCAAGTCCCAGCACAACCATTTCCTGGTTTTGTAGGTACACGTGACCGACACGACCTGCAAGTGTCTCAGTGAACCCATTGCTCTCTCTACAGCCTAGATACTTTGCAGGATTTTTGGAAGCAGAGTGTAGGAAAGTGATATAGGATATATGGTTAACTGTTCTGTACACAAGGACAGATGGGCAGACAAAAAGACGATTGACTGATTGATTGATAAATAGATAGACAGACAGATAGATAGATATAGGTACATATCGATTCACACGAAGCTACTGCTCATAACCAGGAGAGCATTGGTGAAAGCGCATAGCGAAACTACAAACAAAAAGAAGAATGAAATCCAGTTTTAAAAGTGCAGTAAGCAGCCATAAGAAGAAAACAAATCCTATCATTTGCAATAACGTGGATGGAGCTAGAGTGTATTATGCTCAGTCAAATAGGCGAGGCGGAGAAATACATTTACTAAATGATTGCACTCATGTGTGGAGTATGATAACAAAGAAAAACTGAAGGAAAAGACAGCAGCAGACTCACAGAACCCGAGAGTGGACTAACAGTTGCCAAAGAGAAAGGGACTGGGTAGGGTTTGAGGGAAGGGAGTAATAAGGGCGGGGAAAAAGAATGGGGGCATTAGGATTAGCATGTATAATGTGTAGGGTGGGGGGTCATGGGTACGGCTGTACAACACAGAGAAGACATGTAGTGATTCTACAGTATCTTGGAACATGCTGACGGACAGCGACTGTAACTGGGATTTGGGGGGAACTTGGTGAAGGGAGTAGATTGGAAAACATAATGTTCTGCATGTGATTGTACATTAATGAAACAAAAAGAATTTCAAAGTGCAGTAAGAGCACAGCTCTCAAATATCAGAATAAAAGTACAGGCTTTGAGTGCTCCAAACAAAAGACACAGGGTTAGAAGAACTGATGAAAACTCAAGACCACCTACGTGCTCTCTTACTGGAGTCTCACTTGAGATCCAAGGACACAGACAAACTACAAGCTGAAGGGGAGGGGACAGGTACCCTAATAAAGTGAAACTGAATAACAAACAAACAAATGGATTCTGTTTGAGTCCCCAGAGACAGTCAGTAGAAAATAGCCCTATCTAACCACCGTGATTTCTTTTTGTTTGGTTTCAGCAGTGCTCAGGCATAGATTTAGTGGTGCAGCAACTTCCTTC
Source organism: Manis pentadactyla (assembly GCF_030020395.1). Lineage (NCBI taxonomy): Eukaryota > Metazoa > Chordata > Mammalia > Pholidota > Manidae > Manis > Manis pentadactyla. The sequence continues at coordinate 42,129,938 of NC_080031.1, read as the reverse complement.
TCATTTCCTCTCACCTCAACAAATGAATTGCTGTAATAATATGCGTCAGGGCTTTTAAAATCATTGCTTTTTATGATGTTCACGAATGTAAAGAAGTAATATCCACCTAAAGAGGGAAGTTTGGACCCTCAAATAAACACTTCACTCCACAACACACTCTTTGTTCCCAACAGCTCCTGTCCAGAAATAGGTGTTCCTTCATATTTGTCCCTCCACCTATCAGCAGTGATCACGCCGATGTCCCTCAAACATGGTGGTGTGCAAAGAACCAAGTACCCTTTTCTGTCGATAACAGGCCCAGACGAAGGACACTTTTGGCCTCAGGGAAGACTTACTCACTGAATGTGGCTAAATAAAGTTACCAAGCGAGCAGGAATTATAAGAGGACAGATGACAGAGATACGGGTTCCAGTCTTTTCACCTCCATTTACTGGTTTTGTAAGCACACGTGGCTGACGCTACCCGAAAGTGTATCGGTGAACACAGTTCTCTCCTTATGGCTTATTTCTCTTGCAAAATTTCTGGAAGCATAATGTAGGGAAGAGACATAGGCTATGTTGTCAACTGCTCTGTATATAAGGATAGATGGGCAGAAAAAAAGATGATTGATTCATTGATAGATAGGTAGACAGACGACAGATGAAAGATATATAGATAGGTACATAGATTGATAGATGATAGACATCATAGATAAATGATAGGAAGATAGATAGATACATAGATACATAGATACATACATACATCGATACATAGATAGACAGACCGTTAGATATATAGATACAGATACATATCGATTGACACAAAGCTATTGTTCATAACCAGGAGTTGAATGGTGAAAAACATAACTAAACTACAAACGAAAAGGAAGAATGAAATCCACTTTAAAAAGTGCAGTAAGGAGCCTTAAGAAGAAGAAAAATACTACCATTTGCAATGACGTGGATGGAGCTAGACGGAAGTATGTCAGAGAAATAGGCCAGGCGGAGTAAGACAAGTACCAAGTGATTTCACTCGTGTGTGGAGTATAACAACAAAGAAAAACTGAAGGAAAAAAACAGCAGCAGACTCACAGTACCCGAGAGTTGACTAAAAATTTCAAAAAGGGAAAAGGACTGGGCAGGGTGTGTCTGAAGGGAGGGATAAGTGTGGGGAGAAAGAATGGGGGCATTAGGAATAGCATGTATAATGCGTGGTGTCGGGTGTGCATGGGGAGTACTGTACAACACAGAGAAGACTAGTAGAGATCATATAGCATCTTACTACTCACTGATGGACAGCGACTGTATCGGGGTCTGTGGGGGGGACATGGTGAAGGGGTCTACAGCATCCAACTACGCTGATCAACAGCGACTGAAGAGGTTTTTTGGGGGACTTGGTGAAGGGCGGAGCAGAGTAAACATAATGTTCTTCACGTGATTGTCGATTAATGATAAAAAAATTCTTTAAGTGCAATAAGTGCACAGCTCTGAATCATCAGAATAAAAGGTCAGGTACTATGTGCTGCAAACTGAAGACACAGGGTTAAAAGAAGGGATGAAATCTCAAGAAACCTATGTGCTTACTTACAGGAGACTCACTTGAGATCCAAGGACACAGACAAACTACAAGCCGAAGGTGTGTGGACAAGTACCCTACACGAGTGAAACTGAAAAACAAACAATCAAACAAATGGATTCTGTTTGAGTCCCCAGAGACAGTCAGCAGAAAATAGCCCTGACTGGCCACCGTGAATTCTTTTTGTTTGATTTCAGCAGTTCCCAGCCATAGATTTTGTGGTGCAGCCACATACTTCTCATTTTCTCTCACCTCAACAACTGAGTTGCTGTAATAATAAGCATCTGGGCCTTTGAAATCAGTGGGTTTTATGATGTTCACGAATGTGAAGATGTAATAACCACCTAAAGAGGGAAGTTTGGACACTCAAATAAACACGTCACTCCACAATACACACTTAGCTCCCAACTGCTCCTGTCTAGAAACTGGTGTTCCTTTTTATTTGACCCTCCGTCCTATCGGCGGTGATCATGCTGATGTCCTTCAAACATGGTGGTGAGCAAAGCAACAAGTTTACTTTTCTGTCGACAACAGGCCCAGAGGAATGATACTTGTGGTCTTCAGGGAGCACTTAGTCAATGAATGTGGCTAAATATAGACAGCAAGTTAGAAGGAGATGAAAGAGGACAGAGGATAGAGACACGGTTTCAAGTCCCAGCACAACCATTTCCTGGTTTTGTAGGTACACGTGACCGACACGACCTGCAAGTGTCTCAGTGAACCCATTGCTCTCTCTACAGCCTAGGTACTTTGCAGGATTTTTGGAAGCAGAGTGTAGGAAAGTGATATAGGATATATGGTTAACTGGTCTGTACACAAGGACAGATGGGCAGACAAAAAAACGATTGACTGATTGATTGATAAATAGATAGACAGACAGATAGATAGATATGGGTACATATCGATTCACACGAAGCTACTGCTCATAACCAGGAGAGCAATGGTGAAAGCACATAGCGAAACTACAAACAAAAAAGAAGAATGAAATCCAGTTTTAAAAGTGCAGTAAGCAGCCATAAGAAGAAAACAAATCCTATCATTTGCAATAACGTGGATGGAGCTAGAGTGTGTTATGCTCAGTCAAATAGGCGAGGCGGAGAAATACATGTACTAAATGATGGCACTCATGTGTGGAGTATGATAACAAAGAAAATCTGAAGGAAAAGACAGCAGCAGACTCACAGAACCCGAGAGTGGACTAACAGTTGCCAAAGAGAAAGGGACTGGGTAGGGTTTGAGGGAAGGGAGTAATAAGGGCGGGGAAAAAGAATGGGGGCATTAGGATTAGCATGTATAATGTGTAGGGTGGGGGGTCATGGGTACGGCTGTACAACACAGAGAAGACATGTAGTGATTCTACAGTATCTTGGAACATGCTGACGGACAGCGACTGTAACTGGGATTTGGGGGGAACTTGGTGAAGGGAGTAGATTGGAAAACATAATGTTCTGCATGTGATTGTACATTAATGAAACAAAAAGAATTTCAAAGTGCAGTAAGAGCACAGCTCTCAAATATCAGAATAAAAGTACAGGCTTTGAGTGCTCCAAACAAAAGACACAGGGTTAGAAGAACTGATGAAAACTCAAGACCACCTACGTGCTCGCTTACTGGAGTCTCACTTGAGATCCAAGGACACAGACAAACTACAAGCTGAAGGGGAGGGGACAGGTACCCTAATCAAGTGAAACTGAATAACAAACAAACAAATGGATTCTGTTTGAGTCCCCAGAGACAGTCAGTAGAAAATAGCCCTATCTAACCACCGTGATTTCTTTTTGTTTGGTTTCAGCAGTGCTCAGGCATAGATTTAGTGGTGCAGCAACTTCCTTCTCATTTCCTCTCACCTCAACAAATGAATTGCTGTAATAATATGCGTCAGGGCTTTTAAAATCATTGCTTTTTATGATGTTCACGAATGTACAGAAGTAAGAACCACCTAAAGAGGAAAGTTTGGACCCTCAAATAAACACTTCACTCCACAACACACTCTTTGTTCCCAACTGCTCCTGTCCAGAAATAGGTGTTCCTTCATATTTGTCCCTCCACCTATCAGCAGTGATCACGCCGATGTCCCTCGAACATGGTGGTGTGCAAAGAACCAAGTACACTTTTCTGTCGATAACAGGCCCAGACGAAGGACACTTTTGGCCTCAGGGAAGACTTACTCACTGAATGTGGCTAAATAAAGTCACCAAGCGAGCAGGAATTATAAGAGGACAGATGACAGAGATACGGGTTCAAGTCTTTTCACCTCCATTTACTGGTTTTGTAAGCACACGCGGCTGACTCTACCCGAAAGTGTATCGGTGAACACAGTTCTCTCCTTATGGCTTAGTTCTCTTGCAAAATTTCTGGAAGCATAATGTAGGGAAGAGACATAGTCTATATTGTCAACTGCTCTGTATAGAAGGATAGATGGGCAGAAAAAAAGATGATTGATTCCTAGATAGATAGGTAGACAGACGACAGATGAAAGATAGATAGATAGGTACATAGATTGATAGATGATAGACATCATAGATAAATGATAGGAAGATAGATAGATACATAGATACATAGATACATACATACATCGATACATAGATAGACAGACAGACCGTTAGATATATAGATACAGATACATATCGATTGACACAAAGCTATTGTTCATAACCAGGAGTTGAATGGTGAAAAACATAACTAAACTACAAACAAAAAGGAAGAATGAAATCCACTTTAAAAAGTGCAGTAAGGAGCCTTAAGAAGAAGAAAAATACTACCATTTGCAATGACGTGGATGGAGCTAGACGGTAGTATGTCAGAGAAATAGGCCAGGCGGTGTAAGACAAGTACCAAGTGATTTCACTCGTGTGTGGAGTATAACAACAAAGAAAAACTGAAGGAAAAAAACAGCAGCAGACTCACAGTACCCGAGAGTTGACTAAAAATTTCAAAAAGGGAAAAGGACTGGGCAGGGTGTGTCTGAAGGGAGGGATAAGTGTGGGGAGAAAGAATGGGGGCATTAGGAATAGCATGTATAATGCGTGGTGTCGGGTCTGCATGGGGAGTACTGTACAACACAGAGAAGACTAGTAGAGATCATATAGCATCTTACTACTCACTGATGGACAGCGACTGTATCGGGGTCTGTGGGGGGGACATGGTGAAGGGGTCTACAGCATCCAACTACGCTGATCAACAGCGACTGAAGAGGTTTTTTGGGGGACTTGGTGAAGGGCGGAGCATAGTAAACATAATGTTCTTCACGTGATTGTAGATTAATGATAAAAAAATTCTTTAAGTGCAATAAGTGCACAGCTCTGAATCATCAGAATAAAAGGTCAGGTACTGTGTGCTGCAAACTGAAGACACAGGGTTAAAAGAAGGGATGAAATCTCAAGAAACCTATGTGCTTACTTACAGGAGACTCACTTGAGATCCAAGGACACAGACAAACTACAAGCCGAAGGTGTGTGGACAAGTACCCTACACGAGTGAAACTGAAAAACAAACAATCAAACAAATGGATTCTGTTTGAGTCCCCAGAGACAGTCAGCAGAAAATAGCCCAGTCTGGCCACCGTGAATTCATTTTGTTTGGTTTCAGCAGTTCCCAGCCATAGATTTAATGGTGCAGCCACATACTTCTCATTTTCTCTCACCTCAACAACTGAGTTGCTGTAATAATAAGCATCTGGGCCTTTGAAATCAGTGGGTTTTATGATGTTCACGAATGTGAAGATGTAATAACCACCTAAAGAGGGAAGTTTGGACACTCAAATAAACACGTCACTCCACAATACACACTTAGCTCCCAACTGCTCCTGTCTAGAAACTGGTGTTCCTTTTTATTTGACCCTCCGTCCTATCGGCGGTGATCATGCTGATGTCCTTCAAACATGGTGGTGAGCAAAGCAACAAGTTTACTTTTCTGTCGACAACAGGCCCAGAGGAATGATACTTGTGGTCTTCAGGGAGCACTTAGTCAATGAATGTGGCTAAATATAGACAGCAAGTTAGAAGGAGATGAAAGAGGACAGAGGATAGAGACACGGTTTCAAGTCCCAGCACAACCATTTCCTGGTTTTGTAGGTACACGTGACCGACACGACCTGCAAGTGTCTCAGTGAACCCATTGCTCTCTCTACAGCCTAGGTACTTTGCAGGATTTTTGGAAGCAGAGTGTAGGAAAGTGATATAGGATATATGGTTAACTGGTCTGTACACAAGGACAGATGGGCAGACAAAAAAACGATTGACTGATTGATTGATAAATAGATAGACAGACAGATAGATAGATATGGGTACATATCGATTCACACGAAGCTACTGCTCATAACCAGGAGAGCAATGGTGAAAGCACATAGCGAAACTACAAACAAAAAAGAAGAATGAAATCCAGTTTTAAAAGTGCAGTAAGCAGCCATAAGAAGAAAACAAATCCTATCATTTGCAATAACGTGGATGGAGCTAGAGTGTGTTATGCTCAGTCAAATAGGCGAGGCGGAGAAATACATGTACTAAATGATTGCACTCATGTGTGGAGTATGATAACAAAGAAAATCTGAAGGAAAAGACAGCAGCAGACTCACAGAACCCGAGAGTGGACTAACAGTTACCAAAGAGAAAGGGACTGGGTAGGGTTTGAGGGAAGGGAGTAATAAGGGCGGGGAAAAAGAATGGGGGCATTAGGATTAGCATGTATAATGTGTAGGGTGGGGGGTCATGGGTACGGCTGTACAACACAGAGAAGACATGTAGTGATTCTACAGTATCTTGGAACATGCTGACGGACAGCGACTGTAACTGGGATTTGGGGGGAACTGGGTGAAGGGAGTAGATTGGAAAACATAATGTTCTGCATGTGATTGTACATTAATGAAACAAAAAGAATTTCAAAGTGCAGTAAGAGCACAGCTCTCAAATATCAGAATAAAAGTACAGGCTTTGAGTGCTCCAAACAAAAGACACAGGGTTAGAAGAACTGATGAAAACTCAAGACCACCTACGTGCTCTCTTACTGGAGTCTCACTTGAGATCCAAGGACACAGACAAACTACAAGCTGAAGGGGAGGGGACAGGTACCCTAATCAAGTGAAACTGAATAACAAACAAACAAATGGATTCTGTTTGAGTCCCCAGAGACAGTCAGTAGAAAATAGCCCTATCTAACCACCGTGAATTCTTTTTGTTTGGTTTCAGCAGTGCTCAGGCATAGATTTAGTGGTGCAGCAACTTCCTTCTCATTTCCTCTCACCTCAACAAATGAATTGCTGTAATAATATGCGTCAGGGCTTTTAAAATCATTGCTTTTTATGATGTTCACGAATGTACAGAAGTAAGAACCACCTAAAGAGGGAAGTTTGGACCCTCAAATAAACACTTCACTCCACAACACACTCTTTGTTCCCAACTGCTCCTGTCCAGAAATAGGTGTTCCTTCATATTTGTCCCTCCACCTATCAGCAGTGATCACGCCGATGTCCCTCGAACATGGTGGTGTGCAAAGAACCAAGTACACTTTTCTGTCGATAACAGGCCCAGACGAAGGACACTTTTGGCCTCAGGGAAGACTTACTCACTGAATGTGGCTAAATAAAGTCACCAAGCGAGCAGGAATTATAAGAGGACAGATGACAGAGATACGGGTTCAAGTCTTTTCACCTCCATTTACTGGTTTTGTAAGCACACGCGGCTGACTCTACCCGAAAGTGTATCGGTGAACACAGTTCTCTCCTTATGGCTTAGTTCTCTTGCAAAATTTCTGGAAGCATAATGTAGGGAAGAGACATAGGCTATATTGTCAACTGCTCTGTATAGAAGGATAGATGGGCAGAAAAAAAGATGATTGATTCCTAGATAGATAGGTAGACAGACGACAGATGAAAGATAGATAGATAGGTACATAGATTGATAGATGATAGACATCATAGATAAATGATAGGAAGATAGATAGATACATAGATACATAGATACATACATACATCGATACATAGATAGACAGACCGTTAGATATATAGATACAGATACATATCGATTGACACAAAGCTATTGTTCATAACCAGGAGTTGAATGGTGAAAAACATAACTAAACTACAAACGAAAAGGAAGAATGAAATCCACTTTAAAAAGTGCAGTAAGGAGCCTTAAGAAGAAGAAAAATACTACCATTTGCAATGACGTGGATGGAGCTAGACGGAAGTATGTCAGAGAAATAGGCCAGGCGGAGTAAGACAAGTACCAAGTGATTTCACTCGTGTGTGGAGTATAACAACAAAGAAAAACTGAAGGAAAAAAACAGCAGCAGACTCACAGTACCCGAGAGTTGACTAAAAATTTCAAAAAGGGAAAAGGACTTTGCAGGGTGTGCCTGAAGGGAGGGATAAGTGTGGGGAGAAAGAATGGGGGCATTAGGAATAGCATGTATAATGCGTGGTGTCGGGTCTGCATGGGGAGTACTGTACAACACAGAGAAGACTAGTAGAGATCATATAGCATCTTACTACTCACTGATGGACAGCGACTGTATCGGGGTCTGTGGGGGGGACATGGTGAAGGGGTCTACAGCATCCAACTACGCTGATCAACAGCGACTGAAGAGGTTTTTCGGGGGACTTGGTGAAGGGCGGAGCATAGTAAACATAATGTTCTTCACGTGATTGTAGATTAATGATAAAAAAATTCTTTAAGTGCAATAAGTGCACAGCTCTGAATCATCAGAATAAAAGGTCAGGTACTGTGTGCTGCAAACTGAAGACACAGGGTTAAAAGAAGGGATGAAATCTCAAGAAACCTATGTGCTTACTTACAGGAGACTCACTTGAGATCCAAGGACACAGACAAACTACAAGCCGAAGGTGTGTGGACAAGTACCCTACACGAGTGAAACTGAAAAACAAACAATCAAACAAATGGATTCTGTTTGAGTCCCCAGAGACAGTCAGCAGAAAATAGCCCAGTCTGGCCACCGTGAATTCGTTTTGTTTGGTTTCAGCAGTTCCCAGCCATAGATTTAATGGTGCAGCCACATACTTCTCATTTTCTCTCACCTCAACAACTGAGTTGCTGTAATAATAAGCATCTGGGCCTTTGAAATCAGTGGGTTTTATGATGTTCACGAATGTGAAGATGTAATAACCACCTAAAGAGGGAAGTTTGGACACTCAAATAAACACGTCACTCCACAATACACACTTAGCTCCCAACTGCTCCTGTCTAGAAACTGGTGTTCCTTTTTATTTGACCCTCCGTCCTATCGGCGGTGATCATGCTGATGTCCTTCAAACATGGTGGTGAGCAAAGCAACAAGTTTACTTTTCTGTCGACAACAGGCCCAGAGGAATGATACTTGTGGTCTTCAGGGAGCACTTAGTCAATGAATGTGGCTAAATATAGACAGCAAGTTAGAAGGAGATGAAAGAGGACAGAGGATAGAGACACGGTTTCAAGTCCCAGCACAACCATTTCCTGGTTTTGTAGGTACACGTGACCGACACGACCTGCAAGTGTCTCAGTGAACCCATTGCTCTCTCTACAGCCTAGGTACTTTGCAGGATTTTTGGAAGCAGAGTGTAGGAAAGTGATATAGGATATATGGTTAACTGGTCTGTACACAAGGACAGATGGGCAGACAAAAAAACGATTGACTGATTGATTGATAAATAGATAGACAGACAGATAGATAGATATGGGTACATATCGATTCACACGAAGCTACTGCTCATAACCAGGAGAGCAATGGTGAAAGCACATAGCGAAACTACAAACAAAAAAGAAGAATGAAATCCAGTTTTAAAAGTGCAGTAAGCAGCCATAAGAAGAAAACAAATCCTATCATTTGCAATAACGTGGATGGAGCTAGAGTGTATTATGCTCAGTCAAATAGGCGAGGCGGAGAAATACATGTACTAAATGATGGCACTCATGTGTGGAGTATGATAACAAAGAAAATCTGAAGGAAAAGACAGCAGCAGACTCACAGAACCCGAGAGTGGACTAACAGTTGCCAAAGAGAAAGGGACTGGGTAGGGTTTGAGGGAAGGGAGTAATAAGGGCGGGGAAAAAGAATGGGGGCATTAGGATTAGCATGTATAATGTGTAGGGTGGGGGGTCATGGGTACGGCTGTACAACACAGAGAAGACATGTAGTGATTCTACAGTATCTTGGAACATGCTGACGGACAGCGACTGTAACTGGGATTTGGGGGGAACTTGGTGAAGGGAGTAGATTGGAAAACATAATGTTCTGCATGTGATTGTACATTAATGAAACAAAAAGAATTTCAAAGTGCAGTAAGAGCACAGCTCTCAAATATCAGAATAAAAGTACAGGCTTTGAGTGCTCCAAACAAAAGACACAGGGTTAGAAGAACTGATGAAAACTCAAGACCACCTACGTGCTCTCTTACTGGAGTCTCACTTGAGATCCTAGGACACAGACAAACTACAAGCTGAAGGGGAGGGGACAGGTACCCTAATCAAGTGAAACTGAATAACAAACAAACAAATGGATTCTGTTTGAGTCCCCAGAGACAGTCAGTAGAAAATAGCCCTATCTAACCACCGTGAATTCTTTTTGTTTGGTTTCAGCAGTGCTCAGGCATAGATTTAGTGGTGCAGCAACTTCCTTCTCATTTCCTCTCACCTCAACAAATGAATTGCTGTAATAATATGCGTCAGGGCTTTAAAATCATTGCTTTTTATGATGTTCACGAATGTACAGAAGTAAGAACCACCTAAAGAGGGAAGTTTGGACCCTCAAATAAACACTTCACTCCACAACACACTCTTTTTTCCCAACTGCTCCTGTCCAGAAATAGGTGTTCCTTCATATTTGTCCCTCCACCTATCAGCAGTGATCACGCCGATGTCCCTCGAACATGGTGGTGTGCAAAGAACCAAGTACACTTTTCTGTCGATAACAGGCCCAGACGAAGGACACTTTTGGCCTCAGGGAAGACTTACTCACTGAATGTGGCTAAATAAAGTCACCAAGCGAGCAGGAATTATAAGAGGACAGATGACAGAGATACGGGTTCAAGTCTTTTCACCTCCATTTACTGGTTTTGTAAGCACACGCGGCTGACTCTACCCGAAAGTGTATCGGTGAACACAGTTCTCTCCTTATGGCTTAGTTCTCTTGCAAAATTTCTGGAAGCATAATGTAGGGAAGAGACATAGGCTATATTGTCAACTGCTCTGTATAGAAGGATAGATGGGCAGAAAAAAAGATGATTGATTCCTAGATAGATAGGTAGACAGACGACAGATGAAAGATAGATAGATAGGTACATAGATTGATAGATGATAGACATCATAGATAAATGATAGGAAGATAGATAGATACATAGATACATAGATACATACATACATCGATACATAGATAGACAGACAGACCGTTAGATATATAGATACAGATACATATCGATTGACACAAAGCTATTGTTCATAACCAGGAGTTGAATGGTGAAAAACATAACTAAACTACAAACAAAAAGGAAGAATGAAATCCACTTTAAAAAGTGCAGTAAGGAGCCTTAAGAAGAAGAAAAATACTACCATTTGCAATGACGTGGATGGAGCTAGACGGTAGTATGTCAGAGAAATAGGCCAGGCGGAGTAAGACAAGTACCAAGTGATTTCACTCGTGTGTGGAGTATAACAACAAAGAAAAACTGAAGGAAAAAAACAGCAGCAGACTCACAGTACCCGAGAGTTGACTAAAAATTTCAAAAAGGGAAAAGGACTGGGCAGGGTGTGTCTGAAGGGAGGGATAAGTGTGGGGAGAAAGAATGGGGGCATTAGGAATAGCATGTATAATGCGTGGTGTCGGGTCTGCATGGGGAGTACTGTACAACACAGAGAAGACTAGTAGAGATCATATAGCATCTTACTACTCACTGATGGACAGCGACTGTATCGGGGTCTGTGGGGGGGACATGGTGAAGGGGTCTACAGCATCCAACTACGCTGATCAACAGCGTCTGAAGAGGTTTTTCGGGGGACTTGGTGAAGGGCGGAGCATAGTAAACATAATGTTCTTCACGTGATTGTAGATTAATGATAAAAAAATTCTTTAAGTGCAATAAGTGCACAGCTCTGAATCATCAGAATAAAAGGTCAGGTACTGTGTGCTGCAAACTGAAGACACAGGGTTAAAAGAAGGGATGAAATCTCAAGAAACCTATGTGCTTACTTACAGGAGACTCACTTGAGATCCAAGGACACAGACAAACTACAAGCCGAAGGTGTGTGGACAAGTACCCTACACGAGTGAAACTGAAAAACAAACAATCAAACAAATGGATTCTGTTTGAGTCCCCAGAGACAGTCAGCAGAAAATAGCCCAGTCTGGCCACCGTGAATTCGTTTTGTTTGGTTTCAGCAGTTCCCAGCCATAGATTTAATGGTGCAGCCACATACTTCTCATTTTCTCTCACCTCAACAACTGAGTTGCTGTAATAATAAGCATCTGGGCCTTTGAAATCAGTGGGTTTTATGATGTTCACGAATCTGAAGATGTAATAACCACCTAAAGAGGGAAGTTTGGACACTCAAATAAACACGTCACTCCACAATACACACTTAGCTCCCAACTGCTCCTGTCTAGAAACTGGTGTTCCTTTTTATTTGACCCTCCGTCCTATCGGCGGTGATCATGCTGATGTCCTTCAAACATGGTGGTGAGCAAAGCAACAAGTTTACTTTTCTGTCGACAACAGGCCCAGAGGAATGATACTTGTGGTCTTCAGGGAGCACTTAGTCAATGAATGTGGCTAAATATAGACAGCAAGTTAGAAGGAGATGAAAGAGGACAGAGGATAGAGACACGGTTTCAAGTCCCAGCACAACCATTTCCTGGTTTTGTAGGTACACGTGACCGACACGACCTGCAAGTGTCTCAGTGAACCCATTGCTCTCTCTACAGCCTAGGTACTTTGCAGGATTTTTGGAAGCAGAGTGTAGGAAAGTGATATAGGATATATGGTTAACTGGTCTGTACACAAGGACAGATGGGCAGACAAAAAAACGATTGACTGATTGATTGATAAATAGATAGACAGACAGATAGATAGATATGGGTACATATCGATTCACACGAAGCTACTGCTCATAACCAGGAGAGCAATGGTGAAAGCACATAGCGAAACTACAAACAAAAAAGAAGAATGAAATCCAGTTTTAAAAGTGCAGTAAGCAGCCATAAGAAGAAAACAAATCCTATCATTTGCAATAACGTGGATGGAGCTAGAGTGTGTTATGCTCAGTCAAATAGGCGAGGCGGAGAAATACATGTACTAAATGATTGCACTCATGTGTGGAGTATGATAACAAAGAAAATCTGAAGGAAAAGACAGCAGCAGACTCACAGAACCCGAGAGTGGACTAACAGTTACCAAAGAGAAAGGGACTGGGTAGGGTTTGAGGGAAGGGAGTAATAAGGGCGGGGAAAAAGAATGGGGGCATTAGGATTAGCATGTATAATGTGTAGGGTGGGGGGTCATGGGTACGGCTGTACAACACAGAGAAGACATGTAGTGATTCTACAGTATCTTGGAACATGCTGACGGACAGCGACTGTAACTGGGATTTGGGGGGAACTGGGTGAAGGGAGTAGATTGGAAAACATAATGTTCTGCATGTGATTGTACATTAATGAAACAAAAAGAATTTCAAAGTGCAGTAAGAGCACAGCTCTCAAATATCAGAATAAAAGTACAGGCTTTGAGTGCTCCAAACAAAAGACACAGGGTTAGAAGAACTGATGAAAACTCAAGACCACCTACGTGCTCTCTTACTGGAGTCTCACTTGAGATCCAAGGACACAGACAAACTACAAGCTGAAGGGGAGGGGACAGGTACCCTAATCAAGTGAAACTGAATAACAAACAAACAAATGGATTCTGTTTGAGTCCCCAGAGACAGTCAGTAGAAAATAGCCCTATCTAACCACCGTGAATTCTTTTTGTTTGGTTTCAGCAGTGCTCAGGCATAGATTTAGTGGTGCAGCAACTTCCTTCTCATTTCCTCTCACCTCAACAAATGAATTGCTGTAATAATATGCGTCAGGGCTTTTAAAATCATTGCTTTTTATGATGTTCACGAATGTACAGAAGTAAGAACCACCTAAAGAGGGAAGTTTGGACCCTCAAATAAACACTTCACTCCACAACACACTCTTTGTTCCCAACTGCTCCTGTCCAGAAATAGGTGTTCCTTCATATTTGTCCCTCCACCTATCAGCAGTGATCACGCCGATGTCCCTCGAACATGGTGGTGTGCAAAGAACCAAGTACACTTTTCTGTCGATAACAGGCCCAGACGAAGGACACTTTTGGCCTCAGGGAAGACTTACTCACTGAATGTGGCTAAATAAAGTCACCAAGCGAGCAGGAATTATAAGAGGACAGATGACAGAGATACGGGTTCAAGTCTTTTCACCTCCATTTACTGGTTTTGTAAGCACACGCGGCTGACTCTACCCGAAAGTGTATCGGTGAACACAGTTCTCTCCTTATGGCTTAGTTCTCTTGCAAAATTTCTGGAAGCATAATGTAGGGAAGAGACATAGGCTATATTGTCAACTGCTCTGTATAGAAGGATAGATGGGCAGAAAAAAAGATGATTGATTCCTAGATAGATAGGTAGACAGACGACAGATGAAAGATAGATAGATAGGTACATAGATTGATAGATGATAGACATCATAGATAAATGATAGGAAGATAGATAGATACATAGATACATAGATACATACATACATCGATACATAGATAGACAGACCGTTAGATATATAGATACAGATACATATCGATTGACACAAAGCTATTGTTCATAACCAGGAGTTGAATGGTGAAAAACATAACTAAACTACAAACGAAAAGGAAGAATGAAATCCACTTTAAAAAGTGCAGTAAGGAGCCTTAAGAAGAAGAAAAATACTACCATTTGCAATGACGTGGATGGAGCTAGACGGAAGTATGTCAGAGAAATAGGCCAGGCGGAGTAAGACAAGTACCAAGTGATTTCACTCGTGTGTGGAGTATAACAACAAAGAAAAACTGAAGGAAAAAAACAGCAGCAGACTCACAGTACCCTAGAGTTGACTAAAAATTTCAAAAAGGGAAAAGGACTGGGCAGGGTGTGCCTGAAGGGAGGGATAAGTGTGGGGAGAAAGAATGGGGGCATTAGGAATAGCATGTATAATGCGTGGTGTCGGGTCTGCATGGGGAGTACTGTACAACACAGAGAAGACTAGTAGAGATCATATAGCATCTTACTACTCACTGATGGACAGCGACTGTATCGGGGTCTGTGGGGGGGACATGGTGAAGGGGTCTACAGCATCCAACTACGCTGATCAACAGCGACTGAAGAGGTTTTTCGGGGGACTTGGTGAAGGGCGGAGCATAGTAAACATAATGTTCTTCACGTGATTGTAGATTAATGATAAAAAAATTCTTTAAGTGCAATAAGTGCACAGCTCTGAATCATCAGAATAAAAGGTCAGGTACTGTGTGCTGCAAACTGAAGACACAGGGTTAAAAGAAGGGATGAAATCTCAAGAAACCTATGTGCTTACTTACAGGAGACTCACTTGAGATCCAAGGACACAGACAAACTACAAGCCGAAGGTGTGTGGACAAGTACCCTACACGAGTGAAACTGAAAAACAAACAATCAAACAAATGGATTCTGTTTGAGTCCCCAGAGACAGTCAGCAGAAAATAGCCCAGTCTGGCCACCGTGAATTCGTTTTGTTTGGTTTCAGCAGTTCCCAGCCATAGATTTAATGGTGCAGCCACATACTTCTCATTTTCTCTCACCTCAACAACTGAGTTGCTGTAATAATAAGCATCTGGGCCTTTGAAATCAGTGGGTTTTATGATGTTCACGAATGTGAAGATGTAATAACCACCTAAAGAGGGAAGTTTGGACACTCAAATAAACACGTCACTCCACAATACACACTTAGCTCCCAACTGCTCCTGTCTAGAAACTGGTGTTCCTTTTTATTTGACCCTCCGTCCTATCGGCGGTGATCATGCTGATGTCCTTCAAACATGGTGGTGAGCAAAGCAACAAGTTTACTTTTCTGTCGACAACAGGCCCAGAGGAATGATACTTGTGGTCTTCAGGGAGCACTTAGTCAATGAATGTGGCTAAATATAGACAGCAAGTTAGAAGGAGATGAAAGAGGACAGAGGATAGAGACACGGTTTCAAGTCCCAGCACAACCATTTCCTGGTTTTGTAGGTACACGTGACCGACACGACCTGCAAGTGTCTCAGTGAACCCATTGCTCTCTCTACAGCCTAGGTACTTTGCAGGATTTTTGGAAGCAGAGTGTAGGAAAGTGATATAGGATATATGGTTAACTGGTCTGTACACAAGGACAGATGGGCAGACAAAAAAACGATTGACTGATTGATTGATAAATAGATAGACAGACAGATAGATAGATATGGGTACATATCGATTCACACGAAGCTACTGCTCATAACCAGGAGAGCAATGGTGAAAGCACATAGCGAAACTACAAACAAAAAAGAAGAATGAAATCCAGTTTTAAAAGTGCAGTAAGCAGCCATAAGAAGAAAACAAATCCTATCATTTGCAATAACGTGGATGGAGCTAGAGTGTATTATGCTCAGTCAAATAGGCGAGGCGGAGAAATACATGTACTAAATGATGGCACTCATGTGTGGAGTATGATAACAAAGAAAATCTGAAGGAAAAGACAGCAGCAGACTCACAGAACCCGAGAGTGGACTAACAGTTGCCAAAGAGAAAGGGACTGGGTAGGGTTTGAGGGAAGGGAGTAATAAGGGCGGGGAAAAAGAATGGGGGCATTAGGATTAGCATGTATAATGTGTAGGGTGGGGGGTCATGGGTACGGCTGTACAACACAGAGAAGACATGTAGTGATTCTACAGTATCTTGGAACATGCTGACGGACAGCGACTGTAACTGGGATTTGGGGGGAACTTGGTGAAGGGAGTAGATTGGAAAACATAATGTTCTGCATGTGATTGTACATTAATGAAACAAAAAGAATTTCAAAGTGCAGTAAGAGCACAGCTCTCAAATATCAGAATAAAAGTACAGGCTTTGAGTGCTCCAAACAAAAGACACAGGGTTAGAAGAACTGATGAAAACTCAAGACCACCTACGTGCTCTCTTACTGGAGTCTCACTTGAGATCCAAGGACACAGACAAACTACAAGCTGAAGGGGAGGGGACAGGTACCCTAATCAAGTGAAACTGAATAACAAACAAACAAATGGATTCTGTTTGAGTCCCCAGAGACAGTCAGTAGAAAATAGCCCTATCTAACCACCGTGAATTCTTTTTGTTTGGTTTCAGCAGTGCTCAGGCATAGATTTAGTGGTGCAGCAACTTCCTTCTCATTTCCTCTCACCTCAACAAATGAATTGCTGTAATAATATGCGTCAGGGCTTTAAAATCATTGCTTTTTATGATGTTCACGAATGTACAGAAGTAAGAACCACCTAAAGAGGGAAGTTTGGACCCTCAAATAAACACTTCACTCCACAACACACTCTTTGTTCCCAACTGCTCCTGTCCAGAAATAGGTGTTCCTTCATATTTGTCCCTCCACCTATCAGCAGTGATCACGCCGATGTCCCTCGAACATGGTGGTGTGCAAAGAACCAAGTACACTTTTCTGTCGATAACAGGCCCAGACGAAGGACACTTTTGGCCTCAGGGAAGACTTACTCACTGAATGTGGCTAAATAAAGTCACCAAGCGAGCAGGAATTATAAGAGGACAGATGACAGAGATACGGGTTCAAGTCTTTTCACCTCCATTTACTGGTTTTGTAAGCACACGCGGCTGACTCTACCCGAAAGTGTATCGGTGAACACAGTTCTCTCCTTATGGCTTAGTTCTCTTGCAAAATTTCTGGAAGCATAATGTAGGGAAGAGACATAGGCTATATTGTCAACTGCTCTGTATAGAAGGATAGATGGGCAGAAAAAAAGATGATTGATTCCTAGATAGATAGGTAGACAGACGACAGATGAAAGATAGATAGATAGGTACATAGATTGATAGATGATAGACATCATAGATAAATGATAGGAAGATAGATAGATACATAGATACATAGATACATACATACATCGATACATAGATAGACAGACCGTTAGATATATAGATACAGATACATATCGATTGACACAAAGCTATTGTTCATAACCAGGAGTTGAATGGTGAAAAACATAACTAAACTACAAACAAAAAGGAAGAATGAAATCCACTTTAAAAAGTGCAGTAAGGAGCCTTAAGAAGAAGAAAAATACTACCATTTGCAATGACGTGGATGGAGCTAGACGGTAGTATGTCAGAGAAATAGGCCAGGCGGAGTAAGACAAGTACCAAGTGATTTCACTCGTGTGTGGAGTATAACAACAAAGAAAAACTGAAGGAAAAAAACAGCAGCAGACTCACAGTACCCGAGAGTTGACTAAAAATTTCAAAAAGGGAAAAGGACTGGGCAGGGTGTGTCTGAAGGGAGGGATAAGTGTGGGGAGAAAGAATGGGGGCATTAGGAATAGCATGTATAATGCGTGGTGTCGGGTCTGCATGGGGAGTACTGTACAACACAGAGAAGACTAGTAGAGATCATATAGCATCTTACTACTCACTGATGGACAGCGACTGTATCGGGGTCTGTGGGGGGGACATGGTGAAGGGGTCTACAGCATCCAACTACGCTGATCAACAGCGTCTGAAGAGGTTTTTCGGGGGACTTGGTGAAGGGCGGAGCATAGTAAACATAATGTTCTTCACGTGATTGTAGATTAATGATAAAAAAATTCTTTAAGTGCAATAAGTGCACAGCTCTGAATCATCAGAATAAAAGGTCAGGTACTGTGTGCTGCAAACTGAAGACACAGGGTTAAAAGAAGGGATGAAATCTCAAGAAACCTATGTGCTTACTTACAGGAGACTCACTTGAGATCCAAGGACACAGACAAACTACAAGCCGAAGGTGTGTGGACAAGTACCCTACACGAGTGAAACTGAAAAACAAACAATCAAACAAATGGATTCTGTTTGAGTCCCCAGAGACAGTCAGCAGAAAATAGCCCAGTCTGGCCACCGTGAATTCGTTTTGTTTGGTTTCAGCAGTTCCCAGCCATAGATTTAATGGTGCAGCCACATACTTCTCATTTTCTCTCACCTCAACAACTGAGTTGCTGTAATAATAAGCATCTGGGCCTTTGAAATCAGTGGGTTTTATGATGTTCACGAATCTGAAGATGTAATAACCACCTAAAGAGGGAAGTTTGGACACTCAAATAAACACGTCACTCCACAATACACACTTAGCTCCCAACTGCTCCTGTCTAGAAACTGGTGTTCCTTTTTATTTGACCCTCCGTCCTATCGGCGGTGATCATGCTGATGTCCTTCAAACATGGTGGTGAGCAAAGCAACAAGTTTACTTTTCTGTCGACAACAGGCCCAGAGGAATGATACTTGTGGTCTTCAGGGAGCACTTAGTCAATGAATGTGGCTAAATATAGACAGCAAGTTAGAAGGAGATGAAAGAGGACAGAGGATAGAGACACGGTTTCAAGTCCCAGCACAACCATTTCCTGGTTTTGTAGGTACACGTGACCGACACGACCTGCAAGTGTCTCAGTGAACCCATTGCTCTCTCTACAGCCTAGGTACTTTGCAGGATTTTTGGAAGCAGAGTGTAGGAAAGTGATATAGGATATATGGTTAACTGGTCTGTACACAAGGACAGATGGGCAGACAAAAAAACGATTGACTGATTGATTGATAAATAGATAGACAGACAGATAGATAGATATGGGTACATATCGATTCACACGAAGCTACTGCTCATAACCAGGAGAGCAATGGTGAAAGCACATAGCGAAACTACAAACAAAAAAGAAGAATGAAATCCAGTTTTAAAAGTGCAGTAAGCAGCCATAAGAAGAAAACAAATCCTATCATTTGCAATAACGTGGATGGAGCTAGAGTGTGTTATGCTCAGTCAAATAGGCGAGGCGGAGAAATACATGTACTAAATGATTGCACTCATGTGTGGAGTATGATAACAAAGAAAATCTGAAGGAAAAGACAGCAGCAGACTCACAGAACCCGAGAGTGGACTAACAGTTACCAAAGAGAAAGGGACTGGGTAGGGTTTGAGGGAAGGGAGTAATAAGGGCGGGGAAAAAGAATGGGGGCATTAGGATTAGCATGTATAATGTGTAGGGTGGGGGGTCATGGGTACGGCTGTACAACACAGAGAAGACATGTAGTGATTCTACAGTATCTTGGAACATGCTGACGGACAGCGACTGTAACTGGGATTTGGGGGGAACTGGGTGAAGGGAGTAGATTGGAAAACATAATGTTCTGCATGTGATTGTACATTAATGAAACAAAAAGAATTTCAAAGTGCAGTAAGAGCACAGCTCTCAAATATCAGAATAAAAGTACAGGCTTTGAGTGCTCCAAACAAAAGACACAGGGTTAGAAGAACTGATGAAAACTCAAGACCACCTACGTGCTCTCTTACTGGAGTCTCACTTGAGATCCAAGGACACAGACAAACTACAAGCTGAAGGGGAGGGGACAGGTACCCTAATCAAGTGAAACTGAATAACAAACAAACAAATGGATTCTGTTTGAGTCCCCAGAGACAGTCAGTAGAAAATAGCCCTATCTAACCACCGTGAATTCTTTTTGTTTGGTTTCAGCAGTGCTCAGGCATAGATTTAGTGGTGCAGCAACTTCCTTCTCATTTCCTCTCACCTCAACAAATGAATTGCTGTAATAATATGCGTCAGGGCTTTTAAAATCATTGCTTTTTATGATGTTCACGAATGTACAGAAGTAAGAACCACCTAAAGAGGGAAGTTTGGACCCTCAAATAAACACTTCACTCCACAACACACTCTTTGTTCCCAACTGCTCCTGTCCAGAAATAGGTGTTCCTTCATATTTGTCCCTCCACCTATCAGCAGTGATCACGCCGATGTCCCTCGAACATGGTGGTGTGCAAAGAACCAAGTACACTTTTCTGTCGATAACAGGCCCAGACGAAGGACACTTTTGGCCTCAGGGAAGACTTACTCACTGAATGTGGCTAAATAAAGTCACCAAGCGAGCAGGAATTATAAGAGGACAGATGACAGAGATACGGGTTCAAGTCTTTTCACCTCCATTTACTGGTTTTGTAAGCACACGCGGCTGACTCTACCCGAAAGTGTATCGGTGAACACAGTTCTCTCCTTATGGCTTAGTTCTCTTGCAAAATTTCTGGAAGCATAATGTAGGGAAGAGACATAGGCTATATTGTCAACTGCTCTGTATAGAAGGATAGATGGGCAGAAAAAAAGATGATTGATTCCTAGATAGATAGGTAGACAGACGACAGATGAAAGATAGATAGATAGGTACATAGATTGATAGATGATAGACATCATAGATAAATGATAGGAAGATAGATAGATACATAGATACATAGATACATACATACATCGATACATAGATAGACAGACCGTTAGATATATAGATACAGATACATATCGATTGACACAAAGCTATTGTTCATAACCAGGAGTTGAATGGTGAAAAACATAACTAAACTACAAACGAAAAGGAAGAATGAAATCCACTTTAAAAAGTGCAGTAAGGAGCCTTAAGAAGAAGAAAAATACTACCATTTGCAATGACGTGGATGGAGCTAGACGGAAGTATGTCAGAGAAATAGGCCAGGCGGAGTAAGACAAGTACCAAGTGATTTCACTCGTGTGTGGAGTATAACAACAAAGAAAAACTGAAGGAAAAAAACAGCAGCAGACTCACAGTACCCTAGAGTTGACTAAAAATTTCAAAAAGGGAAAAGGACTGGGCAGGGTGTGCCTGAAGGGAGGGATAAGTGTGGGGAGAAAGAATGGGGGCATTAGGAATAGCATGTATAATGCGTGGTGTCGGGTCTGCATGGGGAGTACTGTACAACACAGAGAAGACTAGTAGAGATCATATAGCATCTTACTACTCACTGATGGACAGCGACTGTATCGGGGTCTGTGGGGGGGACATGGTGAAGGGGTCTACAGCATCCAACTACGCTGATCAACAGCGACTGAAGAGGTTTTTCGGGGGACTTGGTGAAGGGCGGAGCATAGTAAACATAATGTTCTTCACGTGATTGTAGATTAATGATAAAAAAATTCTTTAAGTGCAATAAGTGCACAGCTCTGAATCATCAGAATAAAAGGTCAGGTACTGTGTGCTGCAAACTGAAGACACAGGGTTAAAAGAAGGGATGAAATCTCAAGAAACCTATGTGCTTACTTACAGGAGACTCACTTGAGATCCAAGGACACAGACAAACTACAAGCCGAAGGTGTGTGGACAAGTACCCTACACGAGTGAAACTGAAAAACAAACAATCAAACAAATGGATTCTGTTTGAGTCCCCAGAGACAGTCAGCAGAAAATAGCCCAGTCTGGCCACCGTGAATTCGTTTTGTTTGGTTTCAGCAGTTCCCAGCCATAGATTTAATGGTGCAGCCACATACTTCTCATTTTCTCTCACCTCAACAACTGAGTTGCTGTAATAATAAGCATCTGGGCCTTTGAAATCAGTGGGTTTTATGATGTTCACGAATGTGAAGATGTAATAACCACCTAAAGAGGGAAGTTTGGACACTCAAATAAACACGTCACTCCACAATACACACTTAGCTCCCAACTGCTCCTGTCTAGAAACTGGTGTTCCTTTTTATTTGACCCTCCGTCCTATCGGCGGTGATCATGCTGATGTCCTTCAAACATGGTGGTGAGCAAAGCAACAAGTTTACTTTTCTGTCGACAACAGGCCCAGAGGAATGATACTTGTGGTCTTCAGGGAGCACTTAGTCAATGAATGTGGCTAAATATAGACAGCAAGTTAGAAGGAGATGAAAGAGGACAGAGGATAGAGACACGGTTTCAAGTCCCAGCACAACCATTTCCTGGTTTTGTAGGTACACGTGACCGACACGACCTGCAAGTGTCTCAGTGAACCCATTGCTCTCTCTACAGCCTAGGTACTTTGCAGGATTTTTGGAAGCAGAGTGTAGGAAAGTGATATAGGATATATGGTTAACTGGTCTGTACACAAGGACAGATGGGCAGACAAAAAAACGATTGACTGATTGATTGATAAATAGATAGACAGACAGATAGATAGATATGGGTACATATCGATTCACACGAAGCTACTGCTCATAACCAGGAGAGCAATGGTGAAAGCACATAGCGAAACTACAAACAAAAAAGAAGAATGAAATCCAGTTTTAAAAGTGCAGTAAGCAGCCATAAGAAGAAAACAAATCCTATCATTTGCAATAACGTGGATGGAGCTAGAGTGTATTATGCTCAGTCAAATAGGCGAGGCGGAGAAATACATGTACTAAATGATGGCACTCATGTGTGGAGTATGATAACAAAGAAAATCTGAAGGAAAAGACAGCAGCAGACTCACAGAACCCGAGAGTGGACTAACAGTTGCCAAAGAGAAAGGGACTGGGTAGGGTTTGAGGGAAGGGAGTAATAAGGGCGGGGAAAAAGAATGGGGGCATTAGGATTAGCATGTATAATGTGTAGGGTGGGGGGTCATGGGTACGGCTGTACAACACAGAGAAGACATGTAGTGATTCTACAGTATCTTGGAACATGCTGACGGACAGCGACTGTAACTGGGATTTGGGGGGAACTTGGTGAAGGGAGTAGATTGGAAAACATAATGTTCTGCATGTGATTGTACATTAATGAAACAAAAAGAATTTCAAAGTGCAGTAAGAGCACAGCTCTCAAATATCAGAATAAAAGTACAGGCTTTGAGTGCTCCAAACAAAAGACACAGGGTTAGAAGAACTGATGAAAACTCAAGACCACCTACGTGCTCTCTTACTGGAGTCTCACTTGAGATCCAAGGACACAGACAAACTACAAGATGAAGGGGAGGGGACAGGTACCCTAATCAAGTGAAACTGAATAACAAACAAACAAATGGATTCTGTTTGAGTCCCCAGAGACAGTCAGTAGAAAATAGCCCTATCTAACCACCGTGAATTCTTTTTGTTTGGTTTCAGCAGTGCTCAGGCATAGATTTAGTGGTGCAGCAACTTCCTTCTCATTTCCTCTCACCTCAACAAATGAATTGCTGTAATAATATGCGTCAGGGCTTTAAAATCATTGCTTTTTATGATGTTCACGAATGTACAGAAGTAAGAACCACCTAAAGAGGGAAGTTTGGACCCTCAAATAAACACTTCACTCCACAACACACTCTTTGTTCCCAACTGCTCCTGTCCAGAAATAGGTGTTCCTTCATATTTGTCCCTCCACCTATCAGCAGTGATCACGCCGATGTCCCTCGAACATGGTGGTGTGCAAAGAACCAAGTACACTTTTCTGTCGATAACAGGCCCAGACGAAGGACACTTTTGGCCTCAGGGAAGACTTACTCACTGAATGTGGCTAAATAAAGTCACCAAGCGAGCAGGAATTATAAGAGGACAGATGACAGAGATACGGGTTCAAGTCTTTTCACCTCCATTTACTGGTTTTGTAAGCACACGCGGCTGACTCTACCCGAAAGTGTATCGGTGAACACAGTTCTCTCCTTATGGCTTAGTTCTCTTGCAAAATTTCTGGAAGCATAATGTAGGGAAGAGACATAGGCTATATTGTCAACTGCTCTGTATAGAAGGATAGATGGGCAGAAAAAAAGATGATTGATTCCTAGATAGATAGGTAGACAGACGACAGATGAAAGATAGATAGATAGGTACATAGATTGATAGATGATAGACATCATAGATAAATGATAGGAAGATAGATAGATACATAGATACATAGATACATACATACATCGATACATAGATAGACAGACCGTTAGATATATAGATACAGATACATATCGATTGACACAAAGCTATTGTTCATAACCAGGAGTTGAATGGTGAAAAACATAACTAAACTACAAACAAAAAGGAAGAATGAAATCCACTTTAAAAAGTGCAGTAAGGAGCCTTAAGAAGAAGAAAAATACTACCATTTGCAATGACGTGGATGGAGCTAGACGGTAGTATGTCAGAGAAATAGGCCAGGCGGAGTAAGACAAGTACCAAGTGATTTCACTCGTGTGTGGAGTATAACAACAAAGAAAAACTGAAGGAAAAAAACAGCAGCAGACTCACAGTACCCGAGAGTTGACTAAAAATTTCAAAAAGGGAAAAGGACTGGGCAGGGTGTGTCTGAAGGGAGGGATAAGTGTGGGGAGAAAGAATGGGGGCATTAGGAATAGCATGTATAATGCGTGGTGTCGGGTCTGCATGGGGAGTACTGTACAACACAGAGAAGACTAGTAGAGATCATATAGCATCTTACTACTCACTGATGGACAGCGACTGTATCGGGGTCTGTGGGGGGGACATGGTGAAGGGGTCTACAGCATCCAACTACGCTGATCAACAGCGTCTGAAGAGGTTTTTCGGGGGACTTGGTGAAGGGCGGAGCATAGTAAACATAATGTTCTTCACGTGATTGTAGATTAATGATAAAAAAATTCTTTAAGTGCAATAAGTGCACAGCTCTGAATCATCAGAATAAAAGGTCAGGTACTGTGTGCTGCAAACTGAAGACACAGGGTTAAAAGAAGGGATGAAATCTCAAGAAACCTATGTGCTTACTTACAGGAGACTCACTTGAGATCCAAGGACACAGACAAACTACAAGCCGAAGGTGTGTGGACAAGTACCCTACACGAGTGAAACTGAAAAACAAACAATCAAACAAATGGATTCTGTTTGAGTCCCCAGAGACAGTCAGCAGAAAATAGCCCAGTCTGGCCACCGTGAATTCGTTTTGTTTGGTTTCAGCAGTTCCCAGCCATAGATTTAATGGTGCAGCCACATACTTCTCATTTTCTCTCACCTCAACAACTGAGTTGCTGTAATAATAAGCATCTGGGCCTTTGAAATCAGTGGGTTTTATGATGTTCACGAATCTGAAGATGTAATAACCACCTAAAGAGGGAAGTTTGGACACTCAAATAAACACGTCACTCCACAATACACACTTAGCTCCCAACTGCTCCTGTCTAGAAACTGGTGTTCCTTTTTATTTGACCCTCCGTCCTATCGGCGGTGATCATGCTGATGTCCTTCAAACATGGTGGTGAGCAAAGCAACAAGTTTACTTTTCTGTCGACAACAGGCCCAGAGGAATGATACTTGTGGTCTTCAGGGAGCACTTAGTCAATGAATGTGGCTAAATATAGACAGCAAGTTAGAAGGAGATGAAAGAGGACAGAGGATAGAGACACGGTTTCAAGTCCCAGCACAAACATTTCCTGGTTTTGTAGGTACACGTGACCGACACGACCTGCAAGTGTCTCAGTGAACCCATTGCTCTCTCTACAGCCTAGGTACTTTGCAGGATTTTTGGAAGCAGAGTGTAGGAAAGTGATATAGGATATATGGTTAACTGGTCTGTACACAAGGACAGATGGGCAGACAAAAAAACGATTGACTGATTGATTGATAAATAGATAGACAGACAGATAGATAGATATGGGTACATATCGATTCACACGAAGCTACTGCTCATAACCAGGAGAGCAATGGTGAAAGCACATAGCGAAACTACAAACAAAAAAGAAGAATGAAATCCAGTTTTAAAAGTGCAGTAAGCAGCCATAAGAAGAAAACAAATCCTATCATTTGCAATAACGTGGATGGAGCTAGAGTGTGTTATGCTCAGTCAAATAGGCGAGGCGGAGAAATACATGTACTAAATGATTGCACTCATGTGTGGAGTATGATAACAAAGAAAATCTGAAGGAAAAGACAGCAGCAGACTCACAGAACCCGAGAGTGGACTAACAGTTGCCAAAGAGAAAGGGACTGGGTAGGGTTTGAGGGAAGGGAGTAATAAGGGCGGGGAAAAAGAATGGGGGCATTAGGATTAGCATGTATAATGTGTAGGGTGGGGGGTCATGGGTACGGCTGTACAACACAGAGAAGACATGTAGTGATTCTACAGTATCTTGGAACATGCTGACGGACAGCGACTGTAACTGGGATTTGGGGGGAACTTGGTGAAGGGAGTAGATTGGAAAACATAATGTTCTGCATGTGATTGTACATTAATGAAACAAAAAGAATTTCAAAGTGCAGTAAGAGCACAGCTCTCAAATATCAGAATAAAAGTACAGGCTTTGAGTGCTCCAAACAAAAGACACAGGGTTAGAAGAACTGATGAAAACTCAAGACCACCTACGTGCTCTCTTACTGGAGTCTCACTTGAGATCCAAGGACACAGACAAACTACAAGCTGAAGGGGAGGGGACAGGTACCCTAATCAAGTGAAACTGAATAACAAACAAACAAATGGATTCTGTTTGAGTCCCCAGAGACAGTCAGTAGAAAATAGCCCTATCTAACCACCGTGATTTCTTTTTGTTTGGTTTCAGCAGTGCTCAGGCATAGATTTAGTGGTGCAGCAACTTCCTTCTCATTTCCTCTCACCTCAACAAATGAATTGCTGTAATAATATGCGTCAGGGCTTTTAAAATCATTGCTTTTTATGATGTTCACGAATGTACAGAAGTAAGAACCACCTAAAGAGGGAAGTTTGGACCCTCAAATAAACACTTCACTCCACAACACACTCTTTGTTCCCAACTGCTCCTGTCCAGAAATAGGTGTTCCTTCATATTTGTCCCTCCACCTATCAGCAGTGATCACGCCGATGTCCCTCGAACATGGTGGTGTGCAAAGAACCAAGTACACTTTTCTGTCGATAACAGGCCCAGACGAAGGACACTTTTGGCCTCAGGGAAGACTTACTCACTGAATGTGGCTAAATAAAGTCACCAAGCGAGCAGGAATTATAAGAGGACAGATGACAGAGATACGGGTTCAAGTCTTTTCACCTCCATTTACTGGTTTTGTAAGCACACGCGGCTGACTCTACCCGAAAGTGTATCGGTGAACACAGTTCTCTCCTTATGGCTTAGTTCTCTTGCAAAATTTCTGGAAGCATAATGTAGGGAAGAGACATAGGCTATATTGTCAACTGCTCTGTATAGAAGGATAGATGGGCAGAAAAAAAGATGATTGATTCCTAGATAGATAGGTAGACAGACGACAGATGAAAGATAGATAGATAGGTACATAGATTGATAGATGATAGACATCATAGATAAATGATAGGAAGATAGATAGATACATAGATACATACATACATACATACATTGATACATAGATAGACAGACCGTTAGATATATAGATACAGATACATATCGATTGACACAAAGCTATTGTTCATAACCAGGAGTTGAATGGTGAAAAACATAACTAAACTACAAACGAAAAGGAAGAATGAAATCCACTTTAAAAAGTGCAGTAAGGAGACTTAAGAAGAAGAAAAATACTACCATTTGCAATGACGTGGATGGAGCTAGACGGAAGTATGTCAGAGAAATAGGCCAGGCGGAGTAAGACAAGTACCAAGTGATTTCACTCGTGTGTGGAGTATAACAACAAAGAAAAACTGAAGGAAAAAAACAGCAGCAGACTCACAGTACCCGAGAGTTGACTAAAAATTTCAAAAAGGGAAAAGGACTGGGCAGGGTGTGTCTGAAGGGAGGGATAAGTGTGGGGAGAAAGAATGGGGGCATTAGGAATAGCATGTATAATGCGTGGTGTCGGGTCTGCATGGGGAGTACTGTACAACACAGAGAAGACTAGTAGAGATCATATAGCATCTTACTACTCACTGATGGACAGCGACTGTATCGGGGTCTGTGGGGGGGACATGGTGAAGGGGTCTACAGCATCCAACTACGCTGATCAACAGCGACTGAAGAGGTTTTTCGGGGGACTTGGTGAAGGGCGGAGCATAGTAAACATAATGTTCTTCACGTGATTGTAGATTAATGATAAAAAAATTCTTTAAGTGCAATAAGTGCACAGCTCTGAATCATCAGAATAAAAGGTCAGGTACTGTGTGCTGCAAACTGAAGACACAGGGTTAAAAGAAGGGATGAAATCTCAAGAAACCTATGTGCTTACTTACAGGAGACTCACTTGAGATCCAAGGACACAGACAAACTACAAGCCGAAGGTGTGTGGACAAGTACCCTACACGAGTGAAACTGAAAAACAAACAATCAAACAAATGGATTCTGTTTGAGTCCCCAGAGACAGTCAGCAGAAAATAGCCCAGTCTGGCCACCGTGAATTCGTTTTGTTTGGTTTCAGCAGTTCCCAGCCATAGATTTAATGGTGCAGCCACATACTTCTCATTTTCTCTCACCTCAACAACTGAGTTGCTGTAATAATAAGCATCTGGGCCTTTGAAATCAGTGGGTTTTATGATGTTCACGAATCTGAAGATGTAATAACCACCTAAAGAGGGAAGTTTGGACACTCAAATAAACACGTCACTCCACAATACACACTTAGCTCCCAACTGCTCCTGTCTAGAAACTGGTGTTCCTTTTTATTTGACCCTCCGTCCTATCGGCGGTGATCATGCTGATGTCCTTCAAACATGGTGGTGAGCAAAGCAACAAGTTTACTTTTCTGTCGACAACAGGCCCAGAGGAATGATACTTGTGGTCTTCAGGGAGCACTTAGTCAATGAATGTGGCTAAATATAGACAGCAAGTTAGAAGGAGATGAAAGAGGACAGAGGATAGAGACACGGTTTCAAGTCCCAGCACAACCATTTCCTGGTTTTGTAGGTACACGTGACCGACACGACCTGCAAGTGTCTCAGTGAACCCATTGCTCTCTCTACAGCCTAGGTACTTTGCAGGATTTTTGGAAGCAGAGTGTAGGAAAGTGATATAGGATATATGGTTAACTGGTCTGTACACAAGGACAGATGGGCAGACAAAAAAACGATTGACTGATTGATTGATAAATAGATAGACAGACAGATAGATAGATATGGGTACATATCGATTCACACGAAGCTACTGCTCATAACCAGGAGAGCAATGGTGAAAGCACATAGCGAAACTACAAACAAAAAAGAAGAATGAAATCCAGTTTTAAAAGTGCAGTAAGCAGCCATAAGAAGAAAACAAATCCTATCATTTGCAATAACGTGGATGGAGCTAGAGTGTGTTATGCTCAGTCAAATAGGCGAGGCGGAGAAATACATGTACTAAATGATTGCACTCATGTGTGGAGTATGATAACAAAGAAAATCTGAAGGAAAAGACAGCAGCAGACTCACAGAACCCGAGAGTGGACTAACAGTTGCCAAAGAGAAAGGGACTGGGTAGGGTTTGAGGGAAGGGAGTAATAAGGGCGGGGAAAAAGAATGGGGGCATTAGGATTAGCATGTATAATGTGTAGGGTGGGGGGTCATGGGTACGGCTGTACAACACAGAGAAGACATGTAGTGATTCTACAGTATCTTGGAACATGCTGACGGACAGCGACTGTAACTGGGATTTGGGGGGAACTGGGTGAAGGGAGTAGATTGGAAAACATAATGTTCTGCATGTGATTGTACATTAATGAAACAAAAAGAATTTCAAAGTGCAGTAAGAGCACAGCTCTCAAATATCAGAATAAAAGTACAGGCTTTGAGTGCTCCAAACAAAAGACACAGGGTTAGAAGAACTGATGAAAACTCAAGACCACCTACGTGCTCTCTTACTGGAGTCTCACTTGAGATCCAAGGACACAGACAAACTACAAGCTGAAGGGGAGGGGACAGGTACCCTAATCAAGTGAAACTGAATAACAAACAAACAAATGGATTCTGTTTGAGTCCCCAGAGACAGTCAGTAGAAAATAGCCCTATCTAACCACCGTGAATTCTTTTTGTTTGGTTTCAGCAGTGCTCAGGCATAGATTTAGTGGTGCAGCAACTTCCTTCTCATTTCCTCTCACCTCAACAAATGAATTGCTGTAATAATATGCGTCAGGGCTTTTAAAATCATTGCTTTTTATGATGTTCACGAATGTACAGAAGTAAGAACCACCTAAAGAGGGAAGTTTGGACCCTCAAATAAACACTTCACTCCACAACACACTCTTTGTTCCCAACTGCTCCTGTCCAGAAATAGGTGTTCCTTCATATTTGTCCCTCCACCTATCAGCAGTGATCACGCCGATGTCCCTCGAACATGGTGGTGTGCAAAGAACCAAGTACACTTTTCTGTTGATAACAGGCCCAGACGAAGGACACTTTTGGCCTCAGGGAAGACTTACTCACTGAATGTGGCTAAATAAAGTCACCAAGCGAGCAGGAATTATAAGAGGACAGATGACAGAGATACGGGTTCAAGTCTTTTCACCTCCATTTACTGGTTTTGTAAGCACACGCGGCTGACTCTACCCGAAAGTGTATCGGTGAACACAGTTCTCTCCTTATGGCTTAGTTCTCTTGCAAAATTTCTGGAAGCATAATGTAGGGAAGAGACATAGGCTATATTGTCAACTGCTCTGTATAGAAGGATAGATGGGCAGAAAAAAAGATGATTGATTCCTAGATAGATAGGTAGACAGAAGACAGATGAAAGATAGATAGATAGGTACATAGATTGATAGATGATAGACATCATAGATAAATGATAGGAAGATAGATAGATACATAGATACATAGATACATACATACATCGATACATAGATAGACAGACCGTTAGATATATAGATACAGATACATATCGATTGACACAAAGCTATTGTTCATAACCAGGAGTTGAATGGTGAAAAACATAACTAAACTACAAACGAAAAGGAAGAATGAAATCCACTTTAAAAAGTGCAGTAAGGAGACTTAAGAAGAAGAAAAATACTACCATTTGCAATGACGTGGATGGAGCTAGACGGAAGTATGTCAGAGAAATAGGCCAGGCGGAGTAAGACAAGTACCAAGTGATTTCACTCGTGTGTGGAGTATAACAACAAAGAAAAACTGAAGGAAAAAAACAGCAGCAGACTCACAGTACCCGAGAGTTGACTAAAAATTTCAAAAAGGGAAAAGGACTGGGCAGGGTGTGTCTGAAGGGAGGGATAAGTGTGGGGAGAAAGAATGGGGGCATTAGGAATAGCATGTATAATGCGTGGTGTCGGGTCTGCATGGGGAGTACTGTACAACACAGAGAAGACTAGTAGAGATCATATAGCATCTTACTACTCACTGATGGACAGCGACTGTATCGGGGTCTGTGGGGGGGACATGGTGAAGGGGTCTACAGCATCCAACTACGCTGATCAACAGCGTCTGAAGAGGTTTTTCGGGGGACTTGGTGAAGGGCGGAGCATAGTAAACATAATGTTCTTCACGTGATTGTAGATTAATGATAAAAAAATTCTTTAAGTGCAATAAGTGCACAGCTCTGAATCATCAGAATAAAAGGTCAGGTACTGTGTGCTGCAAACTGAAGACACAGGGTTAAAAGAAGGGATGAAATCTCAAGAAACCTATGTGCTTACTTACAGGAGACTCACTTGAGATCCAAGGACACAGACAAACTACAAGCCGAAGGTGTGTGGACAAGTACCCTACACGAGTGAAACTGAAAAACAAACAATCAAACAAATGGATTCTGTTTGAGTCCCCAGAGACAGTCAGCAGAAAATAGCCCAGTCTGGCCACCGTGAATTCGTTTTGTTTGGTTTCAGCAGTTCCCAGCCATAGATTTAATGGTGCAGCCACATACTTCTCATTTTCTCTCACCTCAACAACTGAGTTGCTGTAATAATAAGCATCTGGGCCTTTGAAATCAGTGGGTTTTATGATGTTCACGAATCTGAAGATGTAATAACCACCTAAAGAGGGAAGTTTGGACACTCAAATAAACACGTCACTCCACAATACACACTTAGCTCCCAACTGCTCCTGTCTAGAAACTGGTGTTCCTTTTTATTTGACCCTCCGTCCTATCGGCGGTGATCATGCTGATGTCCTTCAAACATGGTGGTGAGCAAAGCAACAAGTTTACTTTTCTGTCGACAACAGGCCCAGAGGAATGATACTTGTGGTCTTCAGGGAGCACTTAGTCAATGAATGTGGCTAAATATAGACAGCAAGTTAGAAGGAGATGAAAGAGGACAGAGGATAGAGACACGGTTTCAAGTCCCAGCACAACCATTTCCTGGTTTTGTAGGTACACGTGACCGACACGACCTGCAAGTGTCTCAGTGAACCCATTGCTCTCTCTACAGCCTAGGTACTTTGCAGGATTTTTGGAAGCAGAGTGTAGGAAAGTGATATAGGATATATGGTTAACTGGTCTGTACACAAGGACAGATGGGCAGACAAAAAAACGATTGACTGATTGATTGATAAATAGATAGACAGACAGATAGATAGATATGGGTACATATCGATTCACATGAAGCTACTGCTCATAACCAGGAGAGCAATGGTGAAAGCACATAGCGAAACTACAAACAAAAAAGAAGAATGAAATCCAGTTTTAAAAGTGCAGTAAGCAGCCATAAGAAGAAAACAAATCCTATCATTTGCAATAACGTGGATGGAGCTAGAGTGTGTTATGCTCAGTCAAATAGGCGAGGCGGAGAAATACATGTACTAAATGATTGCACTCATGTGTGGAGTATGATAACAAAGAAAATCTGAAGGAAAAGACAGCAGCAGACTCACAGAACCCGAGAGTGGACTAACAGTTGCCAAAGAGAAAGGGACTGGGTAGGGTTTGAGGGAAGGGAGTAATAAGGGCGGGGAAAAAGAATGGGGGCATTAGGATTAGCATGTATAATGTGTAGGGTGGGGGGTCATGGGTACGGCTGTACAACACAGAGAAGACATGTAGTGATTCTACAGCATCTTGGAACATGCTGACGGACAGCGACTGTAACTGGGATTTGGGGGGAACTGGGTGAAGGGAGTAGATTGGAAAACATAATGTTCTGCATGTGATTGTACATTAATGAAACAAAAAGAATTTCAAAGTGCAGTAAGAGCACAGCTCTCAAATATCAGAATAAAAGTACAGGCTTTGAGTGCTCCAAACAAAAGACACAGGGTTAGAAGAACTGATGAAAACTCAAGACCACCTACGTGCTCTCTTACTGGAGTCTCACTTGAGATCCAAGGACACAGTCAAACTACAAGCTGAAGGGGAGGGGACAGGTACCCTAATCAAGTGAAACTGAATAACAAACAAACAAATGGATTCTGTTTGAGTCCCCAGAGACAGTCAGTAGAAAATAGCCCTATCTAACCACCGTGAATTCTTTTTGTTTGGTTTCAGCAGTGCTCAGGCATAGATTTAGTGGTGCAGCAACTTCCTTCTCATTTCCTCTCACCTCAACAAATGAATTGCTGTAATAATATGCGTCAGGGCTTTTAAAATCATTGCTTTTTATGATGTTCACGAATGTAAAGAAGTAATAACCACCTAAAGAGGGAAGTTTGGACCCTCAAATAAACACTTCACTCCACAACACACTCTTTGTTCCCAACTGCTCCTGTCCAGAAATAGGTGTTCCTTCATATTTGTCCCTCCACCTATCAGCAGTGATCACGCCGATGTCCCTCGAACATGGTGGTGTGCAAAGAACCAAGTACACTTTTCTGTCGATAACAGGCCCAGACGAAGGACACTTTTGGCCTCAGGGAAGACTTACTCACTGAATGTGGCTAAATAAAGTCACCAAGCGAGCAGGAATTATAAGAGGACAGATGACAGAGATACGGGTTCAAGTCTTTTCACCTCCATTTACTGGTTTTGTAAGCACACGCGGCTGACTCTACCCGAAAGTGTATCGGTGAACACAGTTCTCTCCTTATGGCTTAGTTCTCTTGCAAAATTTCTGGAAGCATAATGTAGGGAAGAGACATAGGCTATATTGTCAACTGCTATGTATAGAAGGATAGATGGGCAGAAAAAAAGATGATTGATTCCTAGATAGATAGGTAGACAGACGACAGATGAAAGATAGATAGATAGGTACATAGATTGATAGATGATAGACATCATAGATAAATGATAGGAAGATAGATAGATACATAGATACATAGATACATACATACATCGATACATAGATAGACAGACCGTTAGATATATAGATACAGATACATATCGATTGACACAAAGCTATTGTTCATAACCAGGAGTTGAATGGTGAAAAACATAACTAAACTACAAACGAAAAGGAAGAATGAAATCCACTTTAAAAAGTGCAGTAAGGAGCCTTAAGAAGAAGAAAAATACTACCATTTGCAATGACGTGGATGGAGCTAGACGGAAGTATGTCAGAGAAATAGGCCAGGCGGAGTAAGACAAGTACCAAGTGATTTCACTCGTGTGTGGAGTATAACAACAAAGAAAAACTGAAGGAAAAAAACAGCAGCAGACTCACAGTACCTGAGAGTTGACTAAAAATTTCAGAAAGGGAAAAGGACTGGGCAGGGTGTCTCTGAAGGGAGGGATAAGTGTGGGGAGAAAGAATGGGGGCATTAGGATTAGCATGTATAATGCGTGGTGTCGGGTCTGCATGGGGAGTACTGTACAACACAGAGAAGACTAGTAGAGATCATATAGCATCTTACTACTCACTGATGGACAGCGACTGTATCGGGGTCTGTGGGGGGGACATGGTGAAGGGGTCTACAGCATCCAACTACGCTGATCAACAGCGACTGAAGAGGTTTTTCGGGGGACTTGGTGAAGGGCGGAGCATAGTAAACATAATGTTCTTCACGTGATTGTAGATTAATGATAAAAAAATTCTTTAAGTGCAATAAGTGCACAGCTCTGAATCATCAGAATAAAAGGTCAGGTACTGTGTGCTGCAAACTGAAGACACAGGGTTAAAAGAAGGGATGAAATCTCAAGAAACCTATGTGCTTACAGGAGACTCACTTGAGATCCAAGGACACAGACAAACTACAAGCCGAAGGTGTGTGGACAAGTACCCTACACGAGTGAAACTGAAAAACAAACAATCAAACAAATGGATTCTGTTTGAGTCCCCAGAGACAGTCAGCAGAAAATAGCCCAGTCTGGCCACCGTGAATTCGTTTTGTTTGGTTTCAGCAGTTCCCAGCCATAGATTTAATGGTGCAGCCACATACTTCTCATTTTCTCTCACCTCAACAACTGAGTTGCTGTAATAATAAGCATCTGGGCCTTTGAAATCAGTGGGTTTTATGATGTTCACGAATGTGAAGATGTAATAACCACCTAAAGAGGGAAGTTTGGACACTCAAATAAACACGTCACTCCACAATACACACTTAGCTCCCAACTGCTCCTGTCTAGAAACTGGTGTTCCTTTTTATTTGACCCTTCGTCCTCTCGGCGGTGATCATGCTGATGTCCTTCAAACATGGTGGTGAGCAAAGCAACAAGTTTACTTTTCTGTCGACAACAGGCCCAGAGGAATGATACTTGTGGTCTTCAGGGAGCACTTAGTCAATGAATGTGGCTAAATATAGACAGCAAGTTAGAAGGAGATGAAAGAGGACAGAGGATAGAGACACGGTTTCAAGTCCCAGCACAACCATTTCCTGGTTTTGTAGGTACACGTGACCGACACGACCTGCAAGTGTCTCAGTGAACCCATTGCTCTCTCTACAGCCTAGGTACTTTGCAGGATTTTTGGAAGCAGAGTGTAGGAAAGTGATATAGGATATATGGTTAACTGGTCTGTACACAAGGACAGATGGGCAGACAAAAAAACGATTGACTGATTGATTGATAAATAGATAGACAGACAGATAGATAGATATGGGTACATATCGATTCACACGAAGCTACTGCTCATAACCAGGAGAGCAATGGTGAAAGCACATAGCGAAACTACAAACAAAAAAGAAGAATGAAATCCAGTTTTAAAAGTGCAGTAAGCAGCCATAAGAAGAAAACAAATCCTATCATTTGCAATAACGTGGATGGAGCTAGAGTGTGTTATGCTCAGTCAAATAGGCGAGGCGGAGAAATACATGTACTAAATGATTGCACTCATGTGTGGAGTATGATAACAAAGAAAATCTGAAGGAAAAGACAGCAGCAGACTCACAGAACCCGAGAGTGGACTAACAGTTACCAAAGAGAAAGGGACTGGGTAGGGTTTGAGGGAAGGGAGTAATAAGGGCGGGGAAAAAGAATGGGGGCATTAGGATTAGCATGTATAATGTGTAGGGTGGGGGGTCATGGGTACGGCTGTACAACACAGAGAAGACATGTAGTGATTCTACAGTATCTTGGAACATGCTGACGGACAGCGACTGTAACTGGGATTTGGGGGGAACTGGGTGAAGGGAGTAGATTGGAAAACATAATGTTCTGCATGTGATTGTACATTAATGAAACAAAAAGAATTTCAAAGTGCAGTAAGAGCACAGCTCTCAAATATCAGAATAAAAGTACAGGCTTTGAGTGCTCCAAACAAAAGACACAGGGTTAGAAGAACTGATGAAAACTCAAGACCACCTACGTGCTCTCTTACTGGAGTCTCACTTGAGATCCAAGGACACAGACAAACTACAAGCTGAAGGGGAGGGGACAGGTACCCTAATCAAGTGAAACTGAATAACAAACAAACAAATGGATTCTGTTTGAGTCCCCAGAGACAGTCAGTAGAAAATAGCCCTATCTAACCACCGTGAATTCTTTTTGTTTGGTTTCAGCAGTGCTCAGGCATAGATTTAGTGGTGCAGCAACTTCCTTCTCATTTCCTCTCACCTCAACAAATGAATTGCTGTAATAATATGCGTCAGGGCTTTTAAAATCATTGCTTTTTATGATGTTCACGAATGTACAGAAGTAAGAACCACCTAAAGAGGGAAGTTTGGACCCTCAAATAAACACTTCACTCCACAACACACTCTTTGTTCCCAACTGCTCCTGTCCAGAAATAGGTGTTCCTTCATATTTGTCCCTCCACCTATCAGCAGTGATCACGCCGATGTCCCTCGAACATGGTGGTGTGCAAAGAACCAAGTACACTTTTCTGTCGATAACAGGCCCAGACGAAGGACACTTTTGGCCTCAGGGAAGACTTACTCACTGAATGTGGCTAAATAAAGTCACCAAGCGAGCAGGAATTATAAGAGGACAGATGACAGAGATACGGGTTCAAGTCTTTTCACCTCCATTTACTGGTTTTGTAAGCACACGCGGCTGACTCTACCCGAAAGTGTATCGGTGAACACAGTTCTCTCCTTATGGCTTAGTTCTCTTGCAAAATTTCTGGAAGCATAATGTAGGGAAGAGACATAGGCTATATTGTCAACTGCTCTGTATAGAAGGATAGATGGGCAGAAAAAAAGATGATTGATTCCTAGATAGATAGGTAGACAGACGACAGATGAAAGATAGATAGATAGGTACATAGATTGATAGATGATAGACATCATAGATAAATGATAGGAAGATAGATAGATACATAGATACATAGATACATACATACATCGATACATAGATAGACAGACCGTTAGATATATAGATACAGATACATATCGATTGACACAAAGCTATTGTTCATAACCAGGAGTTGAATGGTGAAAAACATAACTAAACTACAAACGAAAAGGAAGAATGAAATCCACTTTAAAAAGTGCAGTAAGGAGCCTTAAGAAGAAGAAAAATACTACCATTTGCAATGACGTGGATGGAGCTAGACGGAAGTATGTCAGAGAAATAGGCCAGGCGGAGTAAGACAAGTACCAAGTGATTTCACTCGTGTGTGGAGTATAACAACAAAGAAAAACTGAAGGAAAAAAACAGCAGCAGACTCACAGTACCCGAGAGTTGACTAAAAATTTCAGAAAGGGAAAAGGACTGGGCAGGGTGTGTCTGAAGGGAGGGATAAGTGTGGGGAGAAAGAATGGGGGCATTAGGATTAGCATGTATAATGCGTGGTGTCGGGTCTGCATGGGGAGTACTGTACAACACAGAGAAGACTAGTAGAGATCATATAGCATCTTACTACTCACTGATGGACAGCGACTGTATCGGGGTCTGTGGGGGGGACATGGTGAAGGGGTCTACAGCATCCAACTACGCTGATCAACAGCGACTGAAGAGGTTTTTCGGGGGACTTGGTGAAGGGCGGAGCATAGTAAACATAATGTTCTTCACGTGATTGTAGATTAATGATAAAAAATTCTTTAAGTGCAATTAGTGCACAGCTCTGAATCATCAGAATAAAAGGTCAGGTACTGTGTGCTGCAAACTGAAGACACAGGGTTAAAAGAAGGGATGAAATCTCAAGAAACCTATGTGCTTACAGGAGACTCACTTGAGATCCAAGGACACAGACAAACTACAAGCCGAAGGTGTGTGGACAAGTACCCTACACGAGTGAAACTGAAAAACAAACAATCAAACAAATGGATTCTGTTTGAGTCCCCAGAGACAGTCAGCAGAAAATAGCCCAGTCTGGCCACCGTGAATTCGTTTTGTTTGGTTTCAGCAGTTCCCAGCCATAGATTTAATGGTGCAGCCACATACTTCTCATTTTCTCTCACCTCAACAACTGAGTTGCTGTAATAATAAGCATCTGGGCCTTTGAAATCAGTGGGTTTTATGATGTTCACGAATGTGAAGATGTAATAACCACCTAAAGAGGGAAGTTTGGACACTCAAATAAACACGTCACTCCACAATACACACTTAGCTCCCAACTGCTCCTGTCTAGAAACTGGTGTTCCTTTTTATTTGACCCTCCGTCCTATCGGCGGTGATCATGCTGATGTCCTTCAAACATGGTGGTGAGCAAAGCAACAAGTTTACTTTTCTGTCGACAACAGGCCCAGAGGAATGATACTTGTGGTCTTCAGGGAGCACTTAGTCAATGAATGTGGCTAAATATAGACAGCAAGTTAGAAGGAGATGAAAGAGGACAGAGGATAGAGACACGGTTTCAAGTCCCAGCACAACCATTTCCTGGTTTTGTAGGTACACGTGACCGACACGACCTGCAAGTGTCTCAGTGAACCCATTGCTCTCTCTACAGCCTAGGTACTTTGCAGGATTTTTGGAAGCAGAGTGTAGGAAAGTGATATAGGATATATGGTTAACTGGTCTGTACACAAGGACAGATGGGCAGACAAAAAAACGATTGACTGATTGATTGATAAATAGATAGACAGACAGATAGATAGATATGGGTACATATCGATTCACACGAAGCTACTGCTCATAACCAGGAGAGCAATGGTGAAAGCACATAGCGAAACTACAAACAAAAAAGAAGAATGAAATCCAGTTTTAAAAGTGCAGTAAGCAGCCATAAGAAGAAAACAAATCCTATCATTTGCAATAACGTGGATGGAGCTAGAGTGTGTTATGCTCAGTCAAATAGGCGAGGCGGAGAAATACATGTACTAAATGATTGCATTCATGTGTGGAGTATGATAACAAAGAAAATCTGAAGGAAAAGACAGCAGCAGACTCACAGAACCCGAGAGTGGACTAACAGTTACCAAAGAGAAAGGGACTGGGTAGGGTTTGAGGGAAGGGAGTAATAAGGGCGGGGAAAAAGAATGGGGGCATTAGGATTAGCATGTATAATGTGTAGGGTGGGGGGTCATGGGTACGGCTGTACAACACAGAGAAGACATGTAGTGATTCTACAGTATCTTGGAACATGCTGACGGACAGCGACTGTAACTGGGATTTGGGGGGAACTGGGTGAAGGGAGTAGATTGGAAAACATAATGTTCTGCATGTGATTGTACATTAATGAAACAAAAAGAATTTCAAAGTGCAGTAAGAGCACAGCTCTCAAATATCAGAATAAAAGTACAGGCTTTGAGTGCTCCAAACAAAAGACACAGGGTTAGAAGAACTGATGAAAACTCAAGACCACCTACGTGCTCTCTTACTGGAGTCTCACTTGAGATCCAAGGACACAGACAAACTACAAGCTGAAGGGGAGGGGACAGGTACCCTAATCAAGTGAAACTGAATAACAAACAAACAAATGGATTCTGTTTGAGTCCCCAGAGACAGTCAGTAGAAAATAGCCCTATCTAACCACCGTGAATTCTTTTTGTTTGGTTTCAGCAGTGCTCAGGCATAGATTTAGTGGTGCAGCAACTTCCTTCTCATTTCCTCTCACCTCAACAAATGAATTGCTGTAATAATATGCGTCAGGGCTTTTAAAATCATTGCTTTTTATGATGTTCACGAATGTACAGAAGTAAGAACCACCTAAAGAGGGAAGTTTGGACCCTCAAATAAACACTTCACTCCACAACACACTCTTTGTTCCCAACTGCTCCTGTCCAGAAATAGGTGTTCCTTCATATTTGTCCCTCCACCTATCAGCAGTGATCACGCCGATGTCCCTCGAACATGGTGGTGTGCAAAGAACCAAGTACACTTTTCTGTCGATAACAGGCCCAGACGAAGGACACTTTTGGCCTCAGGGAAGACTTACTCACTGAATGTGGCTAAATAAAGTCACCAAGCGAGCAGGAATTATAAGAGGACAGATGACAGAGATACGGGTTCAAGTCTTTTCACCTCCATTTACTGGTTTTGTAAGCACACGCGGCTGACTCTACCCGAAAGTGTATCGGTGAACACAGTTCTCTCCTTATGGCTTAGTTCTCTTGCAAAATTTCTGGAAGCATAATGTAGGGAAGAGACATAGGCTATATTGTCAACTGCTCTGTATAGAAGGATAGATGGGCAGAAAAAAAGATGATTGATTCCTAGATAGATAGGTAGACAGACGACAGATGAAAGATAGATAGATAGGTACATAGATTGATAGATGATAGACATCATAGATAAATGATAGGAAGATAGATAGATACATAGATACATAGATACATACATACATCGATACATAGATAGACAGACAGACCGTTAGATATATAGATACAGATACATATCGATTGACACAAAGCTATTGTTCATAACCAGGAGTTGAATGGTGAAAAACATAACTAAACTACAAACGAAAAGGAAGAATGAAATCCACTTTAAAAAGTGCAGTAAGGAGCCTTAAGAAGAAGAAAAATACTACCATTTGCAATGACGTGGATGGAGCTAGACGGAAGTATGTCAGAGAAATAGGCCAGGCGGAGTAAGACAAGTACCAAGTGATTTCACTCGTGTGTGGAGTATAACAACAAAGAAAAACTGAAGGAAAAAAACAGCAGCAGACTCACAGTACCCGAGAGTTGACTAAAAATTTCAAAAAGGGAAAAGGACTGGGCAGGGTGTGTCTGAAGGGAGGGATAAGTGTGGGGAGAAAGAATGGGGGCATTAGGAATAGCATGTATAATGCGTGGTGTCGGGTCTGCATGGGGAGTACTGTACAACACAGAGAAGACTAGTAGAGATCATATAGCATCTTACTACTCACTGATGGACAGCGACTGTATCGGGGTCTGTGGGGGGGACATGGTGAAGGGGTCTACAGCATCCAACTACGCTGATCAACAGCGACTGAAGAGGTTTTTCGGGGGACTTGGTGAAGGGCGGAGCATAGTAAACATAATGTTCTTCACGTGATTGTAGATTAATGATAAAAAAATTCTTTAAGTGCAATAAGTGCACAGCTCTGAATCATCAGAATAAAAGGTCAGGTACTGTGTGCTGCAAACTGAAGACACAGGGTTAAAAGAAGGGATGAAATCTCAAGAAACCTA
Organism: Manis pentadactyla; assembly: GCF_030020395.1. Classification (NCBI taxonomy): domain Eukaryota; kingdom Metazoa; phylum Chordata; class Mammalia; order Pholidota; family Manidae; genus Manis; species Manis pentadactyla. The sequence goes on along the minus strand of NC_080031.1, from coordinate 42,087,741 downwards.
TGTGCTTACAGGAGACTCACTTGAGATCCAAGGACACAGACAAACTACAAGCCGAAGGTGTGTGGACAAGTACCCTACACGAGTGAAACTGAAAAACAAACAATCAAACAAATGGATTCTGTTTGAGTCCCCAGAGACAGTCAGCAGAAAATAGCCCAGTCTGGCCACCGTGAATTCGTTTTGTTTGGTTTCAGCAGTTCCCAGCCATAGATCTAATGGTGCAGCCACATACTTCTCATTTTCTCTCACCTCAACAACTGAGTTGCTGTAATAATAAGCATCTGGGCCTTTGAAATCAGTGGGTTTTATGATGTTCACGAATGTGAAGATGTAATAACCACCTAAAGAGGGAAGTTTGGACACTCAAATAAACACGTCACTCCACAATACACACTTAGCTCCCAACTGCTCCTGTCTAGAAACTGGTGTTCCTTTTTATTTGACCCTCCGTCCTATCGGCGGTGATCATGCTGATGTCCTTCAAACATGGTGGTGAGCAAAGCAACAAGTTTACTTTTCTGTCGACAACAGGCCCAGAGGAATGATACTTGTGGTCTTCAGGGAGCACTTAGTCAATGAATGTGGCTAAATATAGACAGCAAGTTAGAAGGAGATGAAAGAGGACAGAGGATAGAGACACGGTTTCAAGTCCCAGCACAACCATTTCCTGGTTTTGTAGGTACACGTGACCGACACGACCTGCAAGTGTCTCAGTGAACCCATTGCTCTCTCTACAGCCTAGGTACTTTGCAGGATTTTTGGAAGCAGAGTGTAGGAAAGTGATATAGGATATATGGTTAACTGGTCTGTACACAAGGACAGATGGGCAGACAAAAAAACGATTGACTGATTGATTGATAAATAGATAGACAGACAGATAGATAGATATGGGTACATATCGATTCACACGAAGCTACTGCTCATAACCAGGAGAGCAATGGTGAAAGCACATAGCGAAACTACAAACAAAAAAGAAGAATGAAATCCAGTTTTAAAAGTGCAGTAAGCAGCCATAAGAAGAAAACAAATCCTATCATTTGCAATAACGTGGATGGAGCTAGAGTGTGTTATGCTCAGTCAAATAGGCGAGGCGGAGAAATACATGTACTAAATGATTGCACTCATGTGTGGAGTATGATAACAAAGAAAATCTGAAGGAAAAGACAGCAGCAGACTCACAGAACCCGAGAGTGGACTAACAGTTACCAAAGAGAAAGGGACTGGGTAGGGTTTGAGGGAAGGGAGTAATAAGGGCGGGGAAAAAGAATGGGGGCATTAGGATTAGCATGTATAATGTGTAGGGTGGGGGGTCATGGGTACGGCTGTACAACACAGAGAAGACATGTAGTGATTCTACAGCATCTTGGAACATGCTGACGGACAGCGACTGTAACTGGGATTTGGGGGGAACTTGGTGAAGGGAGTAGATTGGAAAACATAATGTTCTGCATGTGATTGTACATTAATGAAACAAAAAGAATTTCAAAGTGCAGTAAGAGCACAGCTCTCAAATATCAGAATAAAAGTACAGGCTTTGAGTGCTCCAAACAAAAGACACAGGGTTAGAAGAACTGATGAAAACTCAAGACCACCTACGTGCTCTCTTACTGGAGTCTCACTTGAGATCCAAGGACACAGACAAACTACAAGCTGAAGGGGAGGGGACAGGTACCCTAATCAAGTGAAACTGAATAACAAACAAACAAATGGATTCTGTTTGAGTCCCCAGAGACAGTCAGTAGAAAATAGCCCTATCTAACCACCGTGAATTCTTTTTGTTTGGTTTCAGCAGTGCTCAGGCATAGATTTAGTGGTGCAGCAACTTCCTTCTCATTTCCTCTCACCTCAACAAATGAATTGCTGTAATAATATGCGTCAGGGCTTTTAAAATCATTGCTTTTTATGATGTTCACGAATGTAAAGAAGTAATAACCACCTAAAGAGGGAAGTTTGGACCCTCAAATAAACACTTCACTCCACAACACACTCTTTGTTCCCAACTGCTCCTGTCCAGAAATAGGTGTTCCTTCATATTTGTCCCTCCACCTATCAGCAGTGATCACGCCGATGTCCCTCGAACATGGTGGTGTGCAAAGAACCAAGTACACTTTTCTGTCGATAACAGGCCCAGACGAAGGACACTTTTGGCCTCAGGGAAGACTTACTCACTGAATGTGGCTAAATAAAGTCACCAAGCGAGCAGGAATTATAAGAGGACAGATGACAGAGATACGGGTTCAAGTCTTTTCACCTCCATTTACTGGTTTTGTAAGCACACGCGGCTGACTCTACCCGAAAGTGTATCGGTGAACACAGTTCTCTCCTTATGGCTTAGTTCTCTTGCAAAATTTCTGGAAGCATAATGTAGGGAAGAGACATAGGCTATATTGTCAACTGCTCTGTATAGAAGGATAGATGGGCAGAAAAAAAGATGATTGATTCCTAGATAGATAGGTAGACAGACGACAGATGAAAGATAGATAGATAGGTACATAGATTGATAGATGATAGACATCATAGATAAATGATAGGAAGATAGATAGATACATAGATACATAGATACATACATACATCGATACATAGATAGACAGACCGTTAGATATATAGATACAGATACATATCGATTGACACAAAGCTATTGTTCATAACCAGGAGTTGAATGGTGAAAAACATAACTAAACTACAAACGAAAAGGAAGAATGAAATCCACTTTAAAAAGTGCATTAAGGAGCCTTAAGAAGAAGAAAAATACTACCATTTGCAATGACGTGGATGGAGCTAGACGGAAGTATGTCAGAGAAATAGGCCAGGCGGAGTAAGACAAGTACCAAGTGATTTCACTCGTGTGTGGAGTATAACAACAAAGAAAAACTGAAGGAAAAAAACAGCAGCAGACTCACAGTACCCGAGAGTTGACTAAAAATTTCAGAAAGGGAAAAGGACTGGGCAGGGTGTGTCTGAAGGGAGGGATAAGTGTGGGGAGAAAGAATGGGGGCATTAGGATTAGCATGTATAATGCGTGGTGTCGGGTCTGCATGGGGAGTACTGTACAACACAGAGAAGACTAGTAGAGATCATATAGCATCTTACTACTCACTGATGGACAGCGACTGTATCGGGGTCTGTGGGGGGGACATGGTGAAGGGGTCTACAGCATCCAACTACGCTGATCAACAGCGACTGAAGAGGTTTTTCGGGGGACTTGGTGAAGGGCGGAGCATAGTAAACATAATGTTCTTCACGTGATTGTAGATTAATGATAAAAAAATTCTTTAAGTGCAATAAGTGCACAGCTCTGAATCATCAGAATAAAAGGTCAGGTACTGTGTGCTGCAAACTGAAGACACAGGGTTAAAAGAAGGGATGAAATCTCAAGAAACCTATGTGCTTACTTACAGGAGACTCACTTGAGATCCAAGGACACAGACAAACTACAAGCCGAAGGTGTGTGGACAAGTACCCTACACGAGTGAAACTGAAAAACAAACAATCAAACAAATGGATTCTGTTTGAGTCCCCAGAGACAGTCAGCAGAAAATAGCCCAGTCTGGCCACCGTGAATTCGTTTTGTTTGGTTTCAGCAGTTCCCAGCCATAGATTTAATGGTGCAGCCACATACTTCTCATTTTCTCTCACCTCAACAACTGAGTTGCTGTAATAATAAGCATCTGGGCCTTTGAAATCAGTGGGTTTTATGATGTTCACGAATGTGAAGATGTAATAACCACCTAAAGAGGGAAGTTTGGACACTCAAATAAACACGTCACTCCACAATACACACTTAGCTCCCAACTGCTCCTGTCTAGAAACTGGTGTTCCTTTTTATTTGACCCTCCGTCCTATCGGCGGTGATCATGCTGATGTCCTTCAAACATGGTGGTGAGCAAAGCAACAAGTTTACTTTTCTGTCGACAACAGGCCCAGAGGAATGATACTTGTGGTCTTCAGGGAGCACTTAGTCAATGAATGTGGCTAAATATAGACAGCAAGTTAGAAGGAGATGAAAGAGGACAGAGGATAGAGACACGGTTTCAAGTCCCAGCACAACCATTTCCTGGTTTTGTAGGTACACGTGACCGACACGACCTGCAAGTGTCTCAGTGAACCCATTGCTCTCTCTACAGCCTAGGTACTTTGCAGGATTTTTGGAAGCAGAGTGTAGGAAAGTGATATAGGATATATGGTTAACTGGTCTGTACACAAGGACAGATGGGCAGACAAAAAAACGATTGACTGATTGATTGATAAATAGATAGACAGACAGATAGATAGATATGGGTACATATCGATTCACACGAAGCTACTGCTCATAACCAGGAGAGCAATGGTGAAAGCACATAGCGAAACTACAAACAAAAAAGAAGAATGAAATCCAGTTTTAAAAGTGCAGTAAGCAGCCATAAGAAGAAAACAAATCCTATCATTTGCAATAACGTGGATGGAGCTAGAGTGTGTTATGCTCAGTCAAATAGGCGAGGCGGAGAAATACATGTACTAAATGATTGCACTCATGTGTGGAGTATGATAACAAAGAAAATCTGAAGGAAAAGACAGCAGCAGACTCACAGAACCCGAGAGTGGACTAACAGTTACCAAAGAGAAAGGGACTGGGTAGGGTTTGAGGGAAGGGAGTAATAAGGGCGGGGAAAAAGAATGGGGGCATTAGGATTAGCATGTATAATGTGTAGGGTGGGGGGTCATGGGTACGGCTGTACAACACAGAGAAGACATGTAGTGATTCTACAGTATCTTGGAACATGCTGACGGACAGCGACTGTAACTGGGATTTGGGGGGAACTGGGTGAAGGGAGTAGATTGGAAAACATAATGTTCTGCATGTGATTGTACATTAATGAAACAAAAAGAATTTCAAAGTGCAGTAAGAGCACAGCTCTCAAATATCAGAATAAAAGTACAGGCTTTGAGTGCTCCAAACAAAAGACACAGGGTTAGAAGAACTGATGAAAACTCAAGACCACCTACGTGCTCTCTTACTGGAGTCTCACTTGAGATCCAAGGACACAGACAAACTACAAGCTGAAGGGGAGGGGACAGGTACCCTAATCAAGTGAAACTGAATAACAAACAAACAAATGGATTCTGTTTGAGTCCCCAGAGACAGTCAGTAGAAAATAGCCCTATCTAACCACCGTGAATTCTTTTTGTTTGGTTTCAGCAGTGCTCAGGCATAGATTTAGTGGTGCAGCAACTTCCTTCTCATTTCCTCTCACCTCAACAAATGAATTGCTGTAATAATATGCGTCAGGGCTTTTAAAATCATTGCTTTTTATGATGTTCACGAATGTACAGAAGTAAGAACCACCTAAAGAGGGAAGTTTGGACCCTCAAATAAACACTTCACTCCACAACACACTCTTTGTTCCCAACTGCTCCTGTCCAGAAATAGGTGTTCCTTCATATTTGTCCCTCCACCTATCAGCAGTGATCACGCCGATGTCCCTCGAACATGGTGGTGTGCAAAGAACCAAGTACACTTTTCTGTCGATAACAGGCCCAGACGAAGGACACTTTTGGCCTCAGGGAAGACTTACTCACTGAATGTGGCTAAATAAAGTCACCAAGCGAGCAGGAATTATAAGAGGACAGATGACAGAGATACGGGTTCAAGTCTTTTCACCTCCATTTACTGGTTTTGTAAGCACACGCGGCTGACTCTACCCGAAAGTGTATCGGTGAACACAGTTCTCTCCTTATGGCTTAGTTCTCTTGCAAAATTTCTGGAAGCATAATGTAGGGAAGAGACATAGGCTATATTGTCAACTGCTCTGTATAGAAGGATAGATGGGCAGAAAAAAAGATGATTGATTCCTAGATAGATAGGTAGACAGACGACAGATGAAAGATAGATAGATAGGTACATAGATTGATAGATGATAGACATCATAGATAAATGATAGGAAGATAGATAGATACATAGATACATAGATACATACATACATCGATACATAGATAGACAGACCGTTAGATATATAGATACAGATACATATCGATTGACACAAAGCTATTGTTCATAACCAGGAGTTGAATGGTGAAAAACATAACTAAACTACAAACGAAAAGGAAGAATGAAATCCACTTTAAAAAGTGCAGTAAGGAGCCTTAAGAAGAAGAAAAATACTACCATTTGCAATGACGTGGATGGAGCTAGACGGAAGTATGTCAGAGAAATAGGCCAGGCGGAGTAAGACAAGTACCAAGTGATTTCACTCGTGTGTGGAGTATAACAACAAAGAAAAACTGAAGGAAAAAAACAGCAGCAGACTCACAGTACCCGAGAGTTGACTAAAAATTTCAAAAAGGGAAAAGGACTGGGCAGGGTTTGTCTGAAGGGAGGGATAAGTGTGGGGAGAAAGAATGGGGGCATTAGGAATAGCATGTATAATGCGTGGTGTCGGGTCTGCATGGGGAGTACTGTACAACACAGAGAAGACTAGTAGAGATCATATAGCATCTTACTACTCACTGATGGACAGCGACTGTATCGGGGTCTGTGGGGGGGACATGGTGAAGGGGTCTACAGCATCCAACTACGCTGATCAACAGCGACTGAAGAGGTTTTTCGGGGGACTTGGTGAAGGGCGGAGCATAGTAAACATAATGTTCTTCACGTGATTGTAGATTAATGATAAAAAAATTCTTTAAGTGCAATAAGTGCACAGCTCTGAATCATCAGAATAAAAGGTCAGGTACTGTGTGCTGCAAACTGAAGACACAGGGTTAAAAGAAGGGATGAAATCTCAAGAAACCTATGTGCTTACAGGAGACTCACTTGAGATCCAAGGACACAGACAAACTACAAGCCGAAGGTGTGTGGACAAGTACCCTACACGAGTGAAACTGAAAAACAAACAATCAAACAAATGGATTCTGTTTGAGTCCCCAGAGACAGTCAGCAGAAAATAGCCCAGTCTGGCCACCGTGAATTCGTTTTGTTTGGTTTCAGCAGTTCCCAGCCATAGATTTAATGGTGCAGCCACATACTTCTCATTTTCTCTCACCTCAACAACTGAGTTGCTGTAATAATAAGCATCTGGGCCTTTGAAATCAGTGGGTTTTATGATGTTCACGAATGTGAAGATGTAATAACCACCTAAAGAGGGAAGTTTGGACACTCAAATAAACACGTCACTCCACAATACACACTTAGCTCCCAACTGCTCCTGTCTAGAAACTGGTGTTCCTTTTTATTTGACCCTCCGTCCTATCGGCGGTGATCATGCTGATGTCCTTCAAACATGGTGGTGAGCAAAGCAACAAGTTTACTTTTCTGTCGACAACAGGCCCAGAGGAATGATACTTGTGGTCTTCAGGGAGCACTTAGTCAATGAATGTGGCTAAATATAGACAGCAAGTTAGAAGGAGATGAAAGAGGACAGAGGATAGAGACACGGTTTCAAGTCCCAGCACAACCATTTCCTGGTTTTGTAGGTACACGTGACCGACACGACCTGCAAGTGTCTCAGTGAACCCATTGCTCTCTCTACAGCCTAGGTACTTTGCAGGATTTTTGGAAGCAGAGTGTAGGAAAGTGATATAGGATATATGGTTAACTGGTCTGTACACAAGGACAGATGGGCAGACAAAAAAACGATTGACTGATTGATTGATAAATAGATAGACAGACAGATAGATAGATATGGGTACATATCGATTCACACGAAGCTACTGCTCATAACCAGGAGAGCAATGGTGAAAGCACATAGCGAAACTACAAACAAAAAAGAAGAATGAAATCCAGTTTTAAAAGTGCAGTAAGCAGCCATAAGAAGAAAACAAATCCTATCATTTGCAATAACGTGGATGGAGCTAGAGTGTGTTATGCTCAGTCAAATAGGCGAGGCGGAGAAATATTTGTACTAAATGATTGCACTCATGTGTGGAGTATGATAACAAAGAAAATCTGAAGGAAAAGACAGCAGCAGACTCACAGAACCCGAGAGTGGACTAACAGTTACCAAAGAGAAAGGGACTGGGTAGGGTTTGAGGGAAGGGAGTAATAAGGGCGGGGAAAAAGAATGGGGGCATTAGGATTAGCATGTATAATGTGTAGGGTGGGGGGTCATGGGTACGGCTGTACAACACAGAGAAGACATGTAGTGATTCTACAGTATCTTGGAACATGCTGACGGACAGCGACTGTAACTGGGATTTGGGGGGAACTTGGTGAAGGGAGTAGATTGGAAAACATAATGTTCTGCATGTGATTGTACATTAATGAAACAAAAAGAATTTCAAAGTGCAGTAAGAGCACAGCTCTCAAATATCAGAATAAAAGTACAGGCTTTGAGTGCTCCAAACAAAAGACACAGGGTTAGAAGAACTGATGAAAACTCAAGACCACCTACGTGCTCTCTTACTGGAGTCTCACTTGAGATCCAAGGACACAGACAAACTACAAGCTGAAGGGGAGGGGACAGGTACCCTAATCAAGTGAAACTGAATAACAAACAAACAAATGGATTCTGTTTGAGTCCCCAGAGACAGTCAGTAGAAAATAGCCCTATCTAACCACCGTGAATTCTTTCTGTTTGGTTTCAGCAGTGCTCAGGCATAGATTTAGTGGTGCAGCAACTTCCTTCTCATTTCCTCTCACCTCAACAAATGAATTGCTGTAATAATATGCGTCAGGGCTTTTAAAATCATTGCTTTTTATGATGTTCACGAATGTAAAGAAGTAATAACCACCTAAAGAGGGAAGTTTGGACCCTCAAATAAACACTTCACTCCACAACACACTCTTTGTTCCCAACTGCTCCTGTCCAGAAATAGGTGTTCCTTCATATTTGTCCCTCCACCTATCAGCAGTGATCACGCCGATGTCCCTCGAACATGGTGGTGTGCAAAGAACCAAGTACACTTTTCTGTCGATAACAGGCCCAGACGAAGGACACTTTTGGCCTCAGGGAAGACTTACTCACTGAATGTGGCTAAATAAAGTCACCAAGCGAGCAGGAATTATAAGAGGACAGATGACAGAGATACGGGTTCAAGTCTTTTCACCTCCATTTACTGGTTTTGTAAGCACACGCGGCTGACTCTACCCGAAAGTGTATCGGTGAACACAGTTCTCTCCTTATGGCTTAGTTCTCTTGCAAAATTTCTGGAAGCATAATGTAGGGAAGAGACATAGGCTATATTGTCAACTGCTCTGTATAGAAGGATAGATGGGCAGAAAAAAAGATGATTGATTCCTAGATAGATAGGTAGACAGACGACAGATGAAAGATAGATAGATAGGTACATAGATTGATAGATGATAGACATCATAGATAAATGATAGGAAGATAGATAGATACATAGATACATAGATACATACATACATCGATACATAGATAGACAGACCGTTAGATATATAGATACAGATACATATCGATTGACACAAAGCTATTGTTCATAACCAGGAGTTGAATGGTGAAAAACATAACTAAACTACAAACGAAAAGGAAGAATGAAATCCACTTTAAAAAGTGCAGTAAGGAGCCTTAAGAAGAAGAAAAATACTACCATTTGCAATGACGTGGATGGAGCTAGACGGAAGTATGTCAGAGAAATAGGCCAGGCGGAGTAAGACAAGTACCAAGCGATTTCACTCGTGTGTGGAGTATAACAACAAAGAAAAACTGAAGGAAAAAAACAGCAGCAGACTCACAGTACCCGAGAGTTGACTAAAAATTTCAAAAAGGGAAAAGGACTGGGCAGGGTGTGTCTGAAGGGAGGGATAAGTGTGGGGAGAAAGAATGGGGGCATTAGGAATAGCATGTATAATGCGTGGTGTCGGGTCTGCATGGGGAGTACTGTACAACACAGAGAAGACTAGTAGAGATCATATAGCATCTTACTACTCACTGATGGACAGCGACTGTATCGGGGTCTGTGGGGGGGACATGGTGAAGGGGTCTACAGCATCCAACTACGCTGATCAACAGCGACTGAAGAGGTTTTTCGGGGGACTTGGTGAAGGGCGGAGCATAGTAAACATAATGTTCTTCACGTGATTGTAGATTAATGATAAAAAAATTCTTTAAGTGCAATAAGTGCACAGCTCTGAATCATCAGAATAAAAGGTCAGGTACTGTGTGCTGCAAACTGAAGACACAGGGTTAAAAGAAGGGATGAAATCTCAAGAAACCTATGTGCTTACAGGAGACTCACTTGAGATCCAAGGACACAGACAAACTACAAGCCGAAGGTGTGTGGACAAGTACCCTACACGAGTGAAACTGAAAAACAAACAATCAAACAAATGGATTCTGTTTGAGTCCCCAGAGACAGTCAGCAGAAAATAGCCCAGTCTGGCCACCGTGAATTCGTTTTGTTTGGTTTCAGCAGTTCCCAGCCATAGATTTAATGGTGCAGCCACATACTTCTCATTTTCTCTCACCTCAACAACTGAGTTGCTGTAATAATAAGCATCTGGGCCTTTGAAATCAGTGGGTTTTATGATGTTCACGAATGTGAAGATGTAATAACCACCTAAAGAGGGAAGTTTGGACACTCAAATAAACACGTCACTCCACAATACACACTTAGCTCCCAACTGCTCCTGTCTAGAAACTGGTGTTCCTTTTTATTTGACCCTCCGTCCTATCGGCGGTGATCATGCTGATGTCCTTCAAACATGGTGGTGAGCAAAGCAACAAGTTTACTTTTCTGTCGACAACAGGCCCAGAGGAATGATACTTGTGGTCTTCAGGGAGCACTTAGTCAATGAATGTGGCTAAATATAGACAGCAAGTTAGAAGGAGATGAAAGAGGACAGAGGATAGAGACACGGTTTCAAGTCCCAGCACAACCATTTCCTGGTTTTGTAGGTACACGTGACCGACACGACCTGCAAGTGTCTCAGTGAACCCATTGCTCTCTCTACAGCCTAGGTACTTTGCAGGATTTTTGGAAGCAGAGTGTAGGAAAGTGATATAGGATATATGGTTAACTGGTCTGTACACAAGGACAGATGGGCAGACAAAAAAACGATTGACTGATTGATTGATAAATAGATAGACAGACAGATAGATAGATATGGGTACATATCGATTCACACGAAGCTACTGCTCATAACCAGGAGAGCAATGGTGAAAGCACATAGCGAAACTACAAACAAAAAAGAAGAATGAAATCCAGTTTTAAAAGTGCAGTAAGCAGCCATAAGAAGAAAACAAATCCTATCATTTGCAATAACGTGGATGGAGCTAGAGTGTGTTATGCTCAGTCAAATAGGCGAGGCGGAGAAATACATGTACTAAATGATTGCACTCATGTGTGGAGTATGATAACAAAGAAAATCTGAAGGAAAAGACAGCAGCAGACTCACAGAACCCGAGAGTGGACTAACAGTTACCAAAGAGAAAGGGACTGGGTAGGGTTTGAGGGAAGGGAGTAATAAGGGCGGGGAAAAAGAATGGGGGCATTAGGATTAGCATGTATAATGTGTAGGGTGGGGGGTCATGGGTACGGCTGTACAACACAGAGAAGACATGTAGTGATTCTACAGTATCTTGGAACATGCTGACGGACAGCGACTGTAACTGGGATTTGGGGGGAACTTGGTGAAGGGAGTAGATTGGAAAACATAATGTTCTGCATGTGATTGTACATTAATGAAACAAAAAGAATTTCAAAGTGCAGTAAGAGCACAGCTCTCAAATATCAGAATAAAAGTACAGGCTTTGAGTGCTCCAAACAAAAGACACAGGGTTAGAAGAACTGATGAAAACTCAAGACCACCTACGTGCTCTCTTACTGGAGTCTCACTTGAGATCCAAGGACACAGACAAACTACAAGCTGAAGGGGAGGGGACAGGTACCCTAATCAAGTGAAACTGAATAACAAACAAACAAATGGATTCTGTTTGAGTCCCCAGAGACAGTCAGTAGAAAATAGCCCTATCTAACCACCGTGAATTCTTTTTGTTTGGTTTCAGCAGTGCTCAGGCATAGATTTAGTGGTGCAGCAACTTCCTTCTCATTTCCTCTCACCTCAACAAATGAATTGCTGTAATAATATGCGTCAGGGCTTTTAAAATCATTGCTTTTTATGATGTTCACGAATGTACAGAAGTAATAACCACCTAAAGAGGGAAGTTTGGACCCTCAAATAAACACTTCACTCCACAACACACTCTTTGTTCCCAACTGCTCCTGTCCAGAAATAGGTGTTCCTTCATATTTGTCCCTCCACCTATCAGCAGTGATCACGCCGATGTCCCTCGAACATGGTGGTGTGCAAAGAACCAAGTACACTTTTCTGTCGATAACAGGCCCAGACGAAGGACACTTTTGGCCTCAGGGAAGACTTACTCACTGAATGTGGCTAAATAAAGTCACCAAGCGAGCAGGAATTATAAGAGGACAGATGACAGAGATACGGGTTCAAGTCTTTTCACCTCCATTTACTGGTTTTGTAAGCACACGCGGCTGACTCTACCCGAAAGTGTATCGGTGAACACAGTTCTCTCCTTATGGCTTAGTTCTCTTGCAAAATTTCTGGAAGCATAATGTAGGGAAGAGACATAGGCTATATTGTCAACTGCTCTGTATAGAAGGATAGATGGGCAGAAAAAAAGATGATTGATTCCTAGATAGATAGGTAGACAGACGACAGATGAAAGATAGATAGATAGGTACATAGATTGATAGATGATAGACATCATAGATAAATGATAGGAAGATAGATAGATACATAGATACATAGATACATACATACATCGATACATAGATAGACAGACCGTTAGATATATAGATACAGATACATATCGATTGACACAAAGCTATTGTTCATAACCAGGAGTTGAATGGTGAAAAACATAACTAAACTACAAACAAAAAGGAAGAATGAAATCCACTTTAAAAAGTGCATTAAGGAGCCTTAAGAAGAAGAAAAATACTACCATTTGCAATGACGTGGATGGAGCTAGACGGAAGTATGTCAGAGAAATAGGCCAGGCGGAGTAAGACAAGTACCAAGTGATTTCACTCGTGTGTGGAGTATAACAACAAAGAAAAACTGAAGGAAAAAAACAGCAGCAGACTCACAGTACCCGAGAGTTGACTAAAAATTTCAGAAAGGGAAAAGGACTGGGCAGGGTGTGTCTGAAGGGAGGGATAAGTGTGGGGAGAAAGAATGGGGGCATTAGGATTAGCATGTATAATGCGTGGTGTCGGGTCTGCATGGGGAGTACTGTACAACACAGAGAAGACTAGTAGAGATCATATAGCATCTTACTACTCACTGATGGACAGCGACTGTATCGGGGTCTGTGGGGGGGACATGGTGAAGGGGTCTACAGCATCCAACTACGCTGATCAACAGCGACTGAAGAGGTTTTTCGGGGGACTTGGTGAAGGGCGGAGCATAGTAAACATAATGTTCTTCACGTGATTGTAGATTAATGATAAAAAAATTCTTTAAGTGCAATAAGTGCACAGCTCTGAATCATCAGAATAAAAGGTCAGGTACTGTGTGCTGCAAACTGAAGACACAGGGTTAAAAGAAGGGATGAAATCTCAAGAAACCTATGTGCTTACAGGAGACTCACTTGAGATCCAAGGACACAGACAAACTACAAGCCGAAGGTGTGTGGACAAGTACCCTACACGAGTGAAACTGAAAAACAAACAATCAAACAAATGGATTCTGTTTGAGTCCCCAGAGACAGTCAGCAGAAAATAGCCCAGTCTGGCCACCGTGAATTCGTTTTGTTTGGTTTCAGCAGTTCCCAGCCATAGATTTAATGGTGCAGCCACATACTTCTCATTTTCTCTCACCTCAACAACTGAGTTGCTGTAATAATAAGCATCTGGGCCTTTGAAATCAGTGGGTTTTATGATGTTCACGAATGTGAAGATGTAATAACCACCTAAAGAGGGAAGTTTGGACACTCAAATAAACACGTCACTCCACAATACACACTTAGCTCCCAACTGCTCCTGTCTAGAAACTGGTGTTCCTTTTTATTTGACCCTCCGTCCTATCGGCGGTGATCATGCTGATGTCCTTCAAACATGGTGGTGAGCAAAGCAACAAGTTTACTTTTCTGTCGACAACAGGCCCAGAGGAATGATACTTGTGGTCTTCAGGGAGCACTTAGTCAATGAATGTGGCTAAATATAGACAGCAAGTTAGAAGGAGATGAAAGAGGACAGAGGATAGAGACACGGTTTCAAGTCCCAGCACAACCATTTCCTGGTTTTGTAGGTACACGTGACCGACACGACCTGCAAGTGTCTCAGTGAACCCATTGCTCTCTCTACAGCCTAGGTACTTTGCAGGATTTTTGGAAGCAGAGTGTAGGAAAGTGATATAGGATATATGGTTAACTGGTCTGTACACAAGGACAGATGGGCAGACAAAAAAACGATTGACTGATTGATTGATAAATAGATAGACAGACAGATAGATAGATATGGGTACATATCGATTCACACGAAGCTACTGCTCATAACCAGGAGAGCAATGGTGAAAGCACATAGCGAAACTACAAACAAAAAAGAAGAATGAAATCCAGTTTTAAAAGTGCAGTAAGCAGCCATAAGAAGAAAACAAATCCTATCATTTGCAATAACATGGATGGAGCTAGAGTGTGTTATGCTCAGTCAAATAGGCGAGGCGGAGAAATACATGTACTAAATGATTGCACTCATGTGTGGAGTATGATAACAAAGAAAATCTGAAGGAAAAGACAGCAGCAGACTCACAGAACCCGAGAGTGGACTAACAGTTACCAAAGAGAAAGGGACTGGGTAGGGTTTGAGGGAAGGGAGTAATAAGGGCGGGGAAAAAGAATGGGGGCATTAGGATTAGCATGTATAATGTGTAGGGTGGGGGGTCATGGGTACGGCTGTACAACACAGAGAAGACATGTAGTGATTCTACAGTATCTTGGAACATGCTGACGGACAGCGACTGTAACTGGGATTTGGGGGGAACTTGGTGAAGGGAGTAGATTGGAAAACATAATGTTCTGCATGTGATTGTACATTAATGAAACAAAAAGAATTTCAAAGTGCAGTAAGAGCACAGCTCTCAAATATCAGAATAAAAGTACAGGCTTTGAGTGCTCCAAACAAAAGACACAGGGTTAGAAGAACTGATGAAAACTCAAGACCACCTACGTGCTCTCTTACTGGAGTCTCACTTGAGATCCAAGGACACAGACAAACTACAAGCTGAAGGGGAGGGGACAGGTACCCTAATCAAGTGAAACTGAATAACAAACAAACAAATGGATTCTGTTTGAGTCCCCAGAGACAGTCAGTAGAAAATAGCCCTATCTAACCACCGTGAATTCTTTTTGTTTGGTTTCAGCAGTGCTCAGGCATAGATTTAGTGGTGCAGCAACTTTCTTCTCATTTCCTCTCACCTCAACAAATGAATTGCTGTAATAATATGCGTCAGGGCTTTTAAAATCATTGCTTTTTATGATGTTCACGAATGTACAGAAGTAATAACCACCTAAAGAGGGAAGTTTGGACCCTCAAATAAACACTTCACTCCACAACACACTCTTTGTTCCCAACTGCTCCTGTCCAGAAATAGGTGTTCCTTCATATTTGTCCCTCCACCTATCAGCAGTGATCACGCCGATGTCCCTCGAACATGGTGGTGTGCAAAGAACCAAGTACACTTTTCTGTCGATAACAGGCCCAGACGAAGGACACTTTTGGCCTCAGGGAAGACTTACTCACTGAATGTGGCTAAATAAAGTCACCAAGCGAGCAGGAATTATAAGAGGACAGATGACAGAGATACGGGTTCAAGTCTTTTCACCTCCATTTACTGGTTTTGTAAGCACACGCGGCTGACTCTACCCGAAAGTGTATCGGTGAACACAGTTCTCTCCTTATGGCTTAGTTCTCTTGCAAAATTTCTGGAAGCATAATGTAGGGAAGAGACATAGGCTATATTGTCAACTGCTCTGTATAGAAGGATAGATGGGCAGAAAAAAAGATGATTGATTCCTAGATAGATAGGTAGACAGACGACAGATGAAAGATAGATAGATAGGTACATAGATTGATAGATGATAGACATCATAGATAAATGATAGGAAGATAGATAGATACATACATACATCGATACATACATACATCGATACATAGATAGACAGACCGTTAGATATATAGATACAGATACATATCGATTGACACAAAGCTATTGTTCATAACCAGGAGTTGAATGGTGAAAAACATAACTAAACTACAAACGAAAAGGAAGAATGAAATCCACTTTAAAAAGTGCAGTAAGGAGCCTTAAGAAGAAGAAAAATACTACCATTTGCAATGACGTGGATGGAGCTAGACGGAAGTATGTCAGAGAAATAGGCCAGGCGGAGTAAGACAAGTACCAAGTGATTTCACTCGTGTGTGGAGTATAACAACAAAGAAAAACTGAAGGAAAAAAACAGCAGCAGACTCACAGTACCCGAGAGTTGACTAAAAATTTCAAAAAGGGAAAAGGACTGGGCAGGGTGTGTCTGAAGGGAGGGATAAGTGTGGGGAGAAAGAATGGGGGCATTAGGAATAGCATGTATAATGCGTGGTGTCGGGTCTGCATGGGGAGTACTGTACAACACAGAGAAGACTAGTAGAGATCATATAGCATCTTACTACTCACTGATGGACAGCGACTGTATCGGGGTCTGTGGGGGGGACATGGTGAAGGGGTCTACAGCATCCAACTACGCTGATCAACAGCGACTGAAGAGGTTTTTCGGGGGACTTGGTGAAGGGCGGAGCATAGTAAACATAATGTTCTTCACGTGATTGTAGATTAATGATAAAAAAATTCTTTAAGTGCAATAAGTGCACAGCTCTGAATCATCAGAATAAAAGGTCAGGTACTGTGTGCTGCAAACTGAAGACACAGGGTTAAAAGAAGGGATGAAATCTCAAGAAACCTATGTGCTTACAGGAGACACACTTGAGATCCAAGGACACAGACAAACTACAAGCCGAAGGTGTGTGGACAACTACCCTACACGAGTGAAACTGAAAAACAAACAATCAAACAAATGGATTCTGTTTGAGTCCCCAGAGACAGTCAGCAGAAAATAGCCCAGTCTGGCCACCGTGAATTCGTTTTGTTTGGTTTCAGCAGTTCCCAGCCATAGATTTAATGGTGCAGCCACATACTTCTCATTTTCTCTCACCTCAACAACTGAGTTGCTGTAATAATAAGCATCTGGGCCTTTGAAATCAGTGGGTTTTATGATGTTCACGAATGTGAAGATGTAATAACCACCTAAAGAGGGAAGTTTGGACCCTCAAATAAACACTTCACTCCACAACACACTCTTTGTTCCCAACTGCTCCTGTCCAGAAATAGGTGTTCCTTCATATTTGTCCCTCCACCTATCAGCAGTGATCACGCCGATGTCCCTCGAACATGGTGGTGTGCAAAGAACCAAGTACACTTTTCTGTCGATAACAGGCCCAGACGAAGGACACTTTTGGCCTCAGGGAAGACTTACTCACTGAATGTGGCTAAATAAAGTCACCAAGCGAGCAGGAATTATAAGAGGACAGATGACAGAGATACGGGTTCAAGTCTTTTCACCTCCATTTACTGGTTTTGTAAGCACACGCGGCTGACTCTACCCGAAAGTGTATCGGTGAACACAGTTCTCTCCTTATGGCTTAGTTCTCTTGCAAAATTTCTGGAAGCATAATGTAGGGAAGAGACATAGGCTATATTGTCATATATTTGACCCTCCGTCCTATCGGCGGTGATCATGCTGATGTCCTTCAAACATGGTGGTGAGCAAAGCAACAAGTTTACTTTTCTGTCGACAACAGGCCCAGAGGAATGATACTTGTGGTCTTCAGGGAGCACTTAGTCAATGAATGTGGCTAAATATAGACAGCAAGTTAGAAGGAGATGAAAGAGGACAGAGGATAGAGACACGGTTTCAAGTCCCAGCACAACCATTTCCTGGTTTTGTAGGTACACGTGACCGACACGACCTGCAAGTGTCTCAGTGAACCCATTGCTCTCTCTACAGCCTAGGTACTTTGCAGGATTTTTGGAAGCAGAGTGTAGGAAAGTGATATAGGATATATGGTTAACTGGTCTGTACACAAGGACAGATGGGCAGACAAAAAAACGATTGACTGATTGATTGATAAATAGATAGACAGACAGATAGATAGATATGGGTACATATCGATTCACACGAAGCTACTGCTCATAACCAGGAGAGCAATGGTGAAAGCACATAGCGAAACTACAAACAAAAAAGAAGAATGAAATCCAGTTTTAAAAGTGCAGTAAGCAGCCATAAGAAGAAAACAAATCCTATCATTTGCAATAACGTGGATGGAGCTAGAGTGTGTTATGCTCAGTCAAATAGGCGAGGCGGAGAAATACATGTACTAAATGATTGCACTCATGTGTGGAGTATGATAACAAAGAAAATCTGAAGGAAAAGACAGCAGCAGACTCACAGAACCCGAGAGTGGACTAACAGTTACCAAAGAGAAAGGGACTGGGTAGGGTTTGAGGGAAGGGAGTAATAAGGGCGGGGAAAAAGAATGGGGGCATTAGGATTAGCATGTATAATGTGTAGGGTGGGGGGTCATGGGTACGGCTGTACAACACAGAGAAGACATGTAGTGATTCTACAGTATCTTGGAACATGCTGACGGACAGCGACTGTAACTGGGATTTGGGGGGAACTTGGTGAAGGGAGTAGATTGGAAAACATAATGTTCTGCATGTGATTGTACATTAATGAAACAAAAAGAATTTCAAAGTGCAGTAAGAGCACAGCTCTCAAATATCAGAATAAAAGTACAGGCTTTGAGTGCTCCAAACAAAAGACACAGGGTTAGAAGAACTGATGAAAACTCAAGACCACCTACGTGCTCTCTTACTGGAGTCTCACTTGAGATCCAAGGACACAGACAAACTACAAGCTGAAGGGGAGGGGACAGGTACCCTAATCAAGTGAAACTGAATAACAAACAAACAAATGGATTCTGTTTGAGTCCCCAGAGACAGTCAGTAGAAAATAGCCCTATCTAACCACCGTGAATTCTTTTTGTTTGGTTTCAGCAGTGCTCAGGCATAGATTTAGTGGTGCAGCAACTTCCTTCTCATTTCCTCTCACCTCAACAAATGAATTGCTGTAATAATATGCGTCAGGGCTTTTAAAATCATTGCTTTTTATGATGTTCACGAATGTAAAGAAGTAATAACCACCTAAAGAGGGAAGTTTGGACCCTCAAATAAACACTTCACTCCACAACACACTCTTTGTTCCCAACTGCTCCTGTCCAGAAATAGGTGTTCCTTCATATTTGTCCCTCCACCTATCAGCAGTGATCACGCCGATGTCCCTCGAACATGGTGGTGTGCAAAGAACCAAGTACACTTTTCTGTCGATAACAGGCCCAGACGAAGGACACTTTTGGCCTCAGGGAAGACTTACTCACTGAATGTGGCTAAATAAAGTCACCAAGCGAGCAGGAATTATAAGAGGACAGATGACAGAGATACGGGTTCAAGTCTTTTCACCTCCATTTACTGGTTTTGTAAGCACACGCGGCTGACTCTACCCGAAAGTGTATCGGTGAACACAGTTCTCTCCTTATGGCTTAGTTCTCTTGCAAAATTTCTGGAAGCATAATGTAGGGAAGAGACATAGGCTATATTGTCAACTGCTCTGTATAGAAGGATAGATGGGCAGAAAAAAAGATGATTGATTCCTAGATAGATAGGTAGACAGACGACAGATGAAAGATAGATAGATAGGTACATAGATTGATAGATGATAGACATCATAGATAAATGATAGGAAGATAGATAGATACATAGATACATAGATACATACATACATCGATACATAGATAGACAGACCGTTAGATATATAGATACAGATACATATCGATTGACACAAAGCTATTGTTCATAACCAGGAGTTGAATGGTGAAAAACATAACTAAACTACAAACGAAAAGGAAGAATGAAATCCACTTTAAAAAGTGCAGTAAGGAGCCTTAAGAAGAAGAAAAATACTACCATTTGCAATGACGTGGATGGAGCTAGACGGAAGTATGTCAGAGAAATAGGCCAGGCGGAGTAAGACAAGTACCAAGTGATTTCACTCGTGTGTGGAGTATAACAACAAAGAAAAACTGAAGGAAAAAAACAGCAGCAGACTCACAGTACCCGAGAGTTGACTAAAAATTTCAAAAAGGGAAAAGGACTGGGCAGGGTGTGTCTGAAGGGAGGGATAAGTGTGGGGAGAAAGAATGGGGGCATTAGGAATAGCATGTATAATGCGTGGTGTCGGGTCTGCATGGGGAGTACTGTACAACACAGAGAAGACTAGTAGAGATCATATAGCATCTTACTACTCACTGATGGACAGCGACTGTATCGGGGTCTGTGGGGGGGACATGGTGAAGGGGTCTACAGCATCCAACTACGCTGATCAACAGCGACTGAAGAGGTTTTTCGGGGGACTTGGTGAAGGGCGGAGCATAGTAAACATAATGTTCTTCACGTGATTGTAGATTAATGATAAAAAAATTCTTTAAGTGCAATAAGTGCACAGCTCTGAATCATCAGAATAAAAGGTCAGGTACTGTGTGCTGCAAACTGAAGACACAGGGTTAAAAGAAGGGATGAAATCTCAAGAAACCTATGTGCTTACAGGAGACTCACTTGAGATCCAAGGACACAGACAAACTACAAGCCGAAGGTGTGTGGACAACTACCCTACACGAGTGAAACTGAAAAACAAACAATCAAACAAATGGATTCTGTTTGAGTCCCCAGAGACAGTCAGCAGAAAATAGCCCAGTCTGGCCACCGTGAATTCGTTTTGTTTGGTTTCAGCAGTTCCCAGCCATAGATTTAATGGTGCAGCCACATACTTCTCATTTTCTCTCACCTCAACAACTGAGTTGCTGTAATAATAAGCATCTGGGCCTTTGAAATCAGTGGGTTTTATGATGTTCACGAATGTGAAGATGTAATAACCACCTAAAGAGGGAAGTTTGGACCCTCAAATAAACACTTCACTCCACAACACACTCTTTGTTCCCAACTGCTCCTGTCCAGAAATAGGTGTTCCTTCATATTTGTCCCTCCACCTATCAGCAGTGATCACGCCGATGTCCCTCGAACATGGTGGTGTGCAAAGAACCAAGTACACTTTTCTGTCGATAACAGGCCCAGACGAAGGACACTTTTGGCCTCAGGGAAGACTTACTCACTGAATGTGGCTAAATAAAGTCACCAAGCGAGCAGGAATTATAAGAGGACAGATGACAGAGATACGGGTTCAAGTCTTTTCACCTCCATTTACTGGTTTTGTAAGCACACGCGGCTGACTCTACCCGAAAGTGTATCGGTGAACACAGTTCTCTCCTTATGGCTTAGTTCTCTTGCAAAATTACTGGAAGCATAATGTAGGGAAGAGACATAGGCTATATTGTCATATATTTGACCCTCCGTCCTATCGGCGGTGATCATGCTGATGTCCTTCAAACATGGTGGTGAGCAAAGCAACAAGTTTACTTTTCTGTCGACAACAGGCCCAGAGGAATGATACTTGTGGTCTTCAGGGAGCACTTAGTCAATGAATGTGGCTAAATATAGACAGCAAGTTAGAAGGAGATGAAAGAGGACAGAGGATAGAGACACGGTTTCAAGTCCCAGCACAACCATTTCCTGGTTTTGTAGGTACACGTGACCGACACGACCTGCAAGTGTCTCAGTGAACCCATTGCTCTCTCTACAGCCTAGGTACTTTGCAGGATTTTTGGAAGCAGAGTGTAGGAAAGTGATATAGGATATATGGTTAACTGGTCTGTACACAAGGACAGATGGGCAGACAAAAAAACGATTGACTGATTGATTGATAAATAGATAGACAGACAGATAGATAGATATGGGTACATATCGATTCACACGAAGCTACTGCTCATAACCAGGAGAGCAATGGTGAAAGCACATAGCGAAACTACAAACAAAAAAGAAGAATGAAATCCAGTTTTAAAAGTGCAGTAAGCAGCCATAAGAAGAAAACAAATCCTATCATTTGCAATAACGTGGATGGAGCTAGAGTGTGTTATGCTCAGTCAAATAGGCGAGGCGGAGAAATACATGTACTAAATGATGGCACTCATGTGTGGAGTATGATAACAAAGAAAATCTGAAGGAAAAGACAGCAGCAGACTCACAGAACCCGAGAGTGGACTAACAGTTACCAAAGAGAAAGGGACTGGGTAGGGTTTGAGGGAAGGGAGTAATAAGGGCGGGGAAAAAGAATGGGGGCATTAGGATTAGCATGTATAATGTGTAGGGTGGGGGGTCATGGGTACGGCTGTACAACACAGAGAAGACATGTAGTGATTCTACAGTATCTTGGAACATGCTGACGGACAGCGACTGTAACTGGGATTTGGGGGGAACTGGGTGAAGGGAGTAGATTGGAAAACATAATGTTCTGCATGTGATTGTACATTAATGAAACAAAAAGAATTTCAAAGTGCAGTAAGAGCACAGCTCTCAAATATCAGAATAAAAGTACAGGCTTTGAGTGCTCCAAACAAAAGACACAGGGTTAGAAGAACTGATGAAAACTCAAGACCACCTACGTGCTCTCTTACTGGAGTCTCACTTGAGATCCAAGGACACAGACAAACTACAAGCTGAAGGGGAGGGGACAGGTACCCTAATCAAGTGAAACTGAATAACAAACAAACAAATGGATTCTGTTTGAGTCCCCAGAGACAGTCAGTAGAAAATAGCCCTATCTAACCACCGTGAATTCTTTTTGTTTGGTTTCAGCAGTGCTCAGGCATAGATTTAGTGGTGCAGCAACTTCCTTCTCATTTCCTCTCACCTCAACAAATGAATTGCTGTAATAATATGCGTCAGGGCTTTTAAAATCATTGCTTTTTATGATGTTCACGAATGTAAAGAAGTAATAACCACCTAAAGAGGGAAGTTTGGACCCTCAAATAAACACTTCACTCCACAACACACTCTTTGTTCCCAACTGCTCCTGTCCAGAAATAGGTGTTCCTTCATATTTGTCCCTCCACCTATCAGCAGTGATCACGCCGATGTCCCTCGAACATGGTGGTGTGCAAAGAACCAAGTACACTTTTCTGTCTATAACAGGCCCAGACGAAGGACACTTTTGGCCTCAGGGAAGACTTACTCACTGAATGTGGCTAAATAAAGTCACCAAGCGAGCAGGAATTATAAGAGGACAGATGACAGAGATACGGGTTCAAGTCTTTTCACCTCCATTTACTGGTTTTGTAAGCACACGCGGCTGACTCTACCCGAAAGTGTATCGGTGAACACAGTTCTCTCCTTATGGCTTAGTTCTCTTGCAAAATTTCTGGAAGCATAATGTAGGGAAGAGACATAGGCTATATTGTCAACTGCTCTGTATAGAAGGATAGATGGGCAGAAAAAAAGATGATTGATTCCTAGATAGATAGGTAGACAGACGACAGATGAAAGATAGATAGATAGGTACATAGATTGATAGATGATAGACATCATAGATAAATGATAGGAAGATAGATAGATACATAGATACATAGATACATACATACATCGATACATAGATAGACAGACCGTTAGATATATAGATACAGATACATATCGATTGACACAAAGCTATTGTTCATAACCAGGAGTTGAATGGTGAAAAACATAACTAAACTACAAACGAAAAGGAAGAATGAAATCCACTTTAAAAAGTGCAGTAAGGAGCCTTAAGAAGAAGAAAAATACTACCATTTGCAATGACGTGGATGGAGCTAGACGGAAGTATGTCAGAGAAGTAGGCCAGGCGGAGTAAGACAAGTACCAAGTGATTTCACTCGTGTGTGGAGTATAACAACAAAGAAAAACTGAAGGAAAAAAACAGCAGCAGACTCACAGTACCCGAGAGTTGACTAAAAATTTCATAAAGGGAAAAGGACTGGGCAGGGTGTGTCTGAAGGGAGGGATAAGTGTGGGGAGAAAGAATGGGGGCATTATAAATAGCATGTATAATGCGTGGTGTCGGGTCTGCATGGGGAGTAATGTACAA
The DNA here is from genome assembly GCF_030020395.1 of Manis pentadactyla. Taxonomy (NCBI): domain Eukaryota; kingdom Metazoa; phylum Chordata; class Mammalia; order Pholidota; family Manidae; genus Manis; species Manis pentadactyla. The sequence continues at coordinate 42,063,658 of NC_080031.1, read as the reverse complement.
CACAGAGAAGACTAGTAGAGATCATATAGCATCTTACTACTCACTGATGGACAGCGACTGTATCGGGGTCTGTGGGGGGGACATGGTGAAGGGGTCTACAGCATCCAACTACGCTGATCAACAGCGACTGAAGAGGTTTTTCGGGGGACTTGGTGAAGGGCGGAGCATAGTAAACATAATGTTCTTCACGTGATTGTAGATTAATGATAAAAAAATTCTTTAAGTGCAATAAGTGCACAGCTCTGAATCATCAGAATAAAAGGTCAGGTACTGTGTGCTGCAAACTGAAGACACAGGGTTAAAAGAAGGGATGAAATCTCAAGAAACCTATGTGCTTACAGGAGACTCACTTGAGATCCAAGGACACAGACAAACTACAAGCCGAAGGTGTGTGGACAAGTACCCTACACGAGTGAAACTGAAAAACAAACAATCAAACAAATGGATTCTGTTTGAGTCCCCAGAGACAGTCAGCAGAAAATAGCCCAGTCTGGCCACCGTGAATTCGTTTTGTTTGGTTTCAGCAGTTCCCAGCCATAGATTTAATGGTGCAGCCACATACTTCTCATTTTCTCTCACCTCAACAACTGAGTTGCTGTAATAATAAGCATCTGGGCCTTTGAAATCAGTGGGTTTTATGATGTTCACGAATGTGAAGATGTAATAACCACCTAAAGAGGGAAGTTTGGACACTCAAATAAACACGTCACTCCACAATACACACTTAGCTCCCAACTGCTCCTGTCTAGAAACTGGTGTTCCTTTTTATTTGACCCTCCGTCCTATCGGCGGTGATCATGCTGATGTCCTTCAAACATGGTGGTGAGCAAAGCAACAAGTTTACTTTTCTGTCGACAACAGGCCCAGAGGAATGATACTTGTGGTCTTCAGGGAGCACTTAGTCAATGAATGTGGCTAAATATAGACAGCAAGTTAGAAGGAGATGAAAGAGGACAGAGGATAGAGACACGGTTTCAAGTCCCAGCACAACCATTTCCTGGTTTTGTAGGTACACGTGACCGACACGACCTGCAAGTGTCTCAGTGAACCCATTGCTCTCTCTACAGCCTAGGTACTTTGCAGGATTTTTGGAAGCAGAGTGTAGGAAAGTGATATAGGATATATGGTTAACTGGTCTGTACACAAGGACAGATGGGCAGACAAAAAAACGATTGACTGATTGATTGATAAATAGATAGACAGACAGATAGATAGATATGGGTACATATCGATTCACACGAAGCTACTGCTCATAACCAGGAGAGCAATGGTGAAAGCACATAGCGAAACTACAAACAAAAAAGAAGAATGAAATCCAGTTTTAAAAGTGCAGTAAGCAGCCATAAGAAGAAAACAAATCCTATCATTTGCAATAACGTGGATGGAGCTAGAGTGTGTTATGCTCAGTCAAATAGGCGAGGCGGAGAAATACATGTACTAAATGATTGCACTCATGTGTGGAGTATGATAACAAAGAAAATCTGAAGGAAAAGACAGCAGCAGACTCACAGAACCCGAGAGTGGACTAACAGTTACCAAAGAGAAAGGGACTGGGTAGGGTTTGAGGGAAGGGAGTAATAAGGGCGGGGAAAAAGAATGGGGGCATTAGGATTAGCATGTATAATGTGTAGGGTGGGGGGTCATGGGTACGGCTGTACAACACAGAGAAGACATGTAGTGATTCTACAGTATCTTGGAACATGCTGACGGACAGCGACTGTAACTGGGATTTGGGGGGAACTTGGTGAAGGGAGTAGATTGGAAAACATAATGTTCTGCATGTGATTGTACATTAATGAAACAAAAAGAATTTCAAAGTGCAGTAAGAGCACAGCTCTCAAATATCAGAATAAAAGTACAGGCTTTGAGTGCTCCAAACAAAAGACACAGGGTTAGAAGAACTGATGAAAACTCAAGACCACCTACGTGCTCTCTTACTGGAGTCTCACTTGAGATCCAAGGACACAGACAAACTACAAGCTGAAGGGGAGGGGACAGGTACCCTAATCAAGTGAAACTGAATAACAAACAAACAAATGGATTCTGTTTGAGTCCCCAGAGACAGTCAGTAGAAAATAGCCCTATCTAACCACCGTGAATTCTTTTTGTTTGGTTTCAGCAGTGCTCAGGCATAGATTTAGTGGTGCAGCAACTTCCTTCTCATTTCCTCTCACCTCAACAAATGAATTGCTGTAATAATATGCGTCAGGGCTTTTAAAATCATTGCTTTTTATGATGTTCACGAATGTAAAGAAGTAATAACCACCTAAAGAGGGAAGTTTGGACCCTCAAATAAACACTTCACTCCACAACACACTCTTTGTTCCCAACTGCTCCTGTCCAGAAATAGGTGTTCCTTCATATTTGTCCCTCCACCTATCAGCAGTGATCACGCCGATGTCCCTCGAACATGGTGGTGTGCAAAGAACCAAGTACACTTTTCTGTCGATAACAGGCCCAGACGAAGGACACTTTTGGCCTCAGGGAAGACTTACTCACTGAATGTGGCTAAATAAAGTCACCAAGCGAGCAGGAATTATAAGAGGACAGATGACAGAGATACGGGTTCAAGTCTTTTCACCTCCATTTACTGGTTTTGTAAGCACACGCGGCTGACTCTACCCGAAAGTGTATCGGTGAACACAGTTCTCTCCTTATGGCTTAGTTCTCTTGCAAAATTTCTGGAAGCATAATGTAGGGAAGAGACATAGGCTATATTGTCAACTGCTCTGTATAGAAGGATAGATGGGCAGAAAAAAAGATGATTGATTCCTAGATAGATAGGTAGACAGACGACAGATGAAAGATAGATAGATAGGTACATAGATTGATAGATGATAGACATCATAGATAAATGATAGGAAGATAGATAGATACATAGATACATAGATACATACATACATCGATACATAGATAGACAGACCGTTAGATATATAGATACAGATACATATCGATTGACACAAAGCTATTGTTCATAACCAAGAGTTGAATGGTGAAAAACATAACTAAACTACAAACGAAAAGGAAGAATGAAATCCACTTTAAAAAGTGCAGTAAGGAGCCTTAAGAAGAAGAAAAATACTACCATTTGCAATGACGTGGATGGAGCTAGACGGAAGTATGTCAGAGAAATAGGCCAGGCGGAGTAAGACAAGTACCAAGTGATTTCACTCGTGTGTGGAGTATAACAACAAAGAAAAACTGAAGGAAAAAAACAGCAGCAGACTCACAGTACCCGAGAGTTGACTAAAAATTTCAAAAAGGGAAAAGGACTGGGCAGGGTGTGTCTGAAGGGAGGGATAAGTGTGGGGAGAAAGAATGGGGGCATTAGGAATAGCATGTATAATGCGTGGTGTCGGGTCTGCATGGGGAGTACTGTACAACACAGAGAAGACTAGTAGAGATCATATAGCATCTTACTACTCACTGATGGACAGCGACTGTATCGGGGTCTGTGGGGGGGACATGGTGAAGGGGTCTACAGCATCCAACTACGCTGATCAACAGCGACTGAAGAGGTTTTTCGGGGGACTTGGTGAAGGGCGGAGCATAGTAAACATAATGTTCTTCACGTGATTGTAGATTAATGATAAAAAAATTCTTTAAGTGCAATAAGTGCACAGCTCTGAATCATCAGAATAAAAGGTCAGGTACTGTGTGCTGCAAACTGAAGACACAGGGTTAAAAGAAGGGATGAAATCTCAAGAAACCTATGTGCTTACAGGAGACTCACTTGAGATCCAAGGACACAGACAAACTACAAGCCGAAGGTGTGTGGACAACTACCCTACACGAGTGAAACTGAAAAACAAACAATCAAACAAATGGATTCTGTTTGAGTCCCCAGAGACAGTCAGCAGAAAATAGCCCAGTCTGGCCACCGTGAATTCGTTTTGTTTGGTTTCAGCAGTTCCCAGCCATAGATTTAATGGTGCAGCCACATACTTCTCATTTTCTCTCACCTCAACAACTGAGTTGCTGTAATAATAAGCATCTGGGCCTTTGAAATCAGTGGGTTTTATGATGTTCACGAATGTGAAGATGTAATAACCACCTAAAGCGGGAAGTTTGGACCCTCAAATAAACACTTCACTCCACAACACACTCTTTGTTCCCAACTGCTCCTGTCCAGAAATAGGTGTTCCTTCATATTTGTCCCTCCACCTATCAGCAGTGATCACGCCGATGTCCCTCGAACATGGTGGTGTGCAAAGAACCAAGTACACTTTTCTGTCGATAACAGGCCCAGACGAAGGACACTTTTGGCCTCAGGGAAGACTTACTCACTGAATGTGGCTAAATAAAGTCACCAAGCGAGCAGGAATTATAAGAGGACAGATGACAGAGATACGGGTTCAAGTCTTTTCACCTCCATTTACTGGTTTTGTAAGCACACGCGGCTGACTCTACCCGAAAGTGTATCGGTGAACACAGTTCTCTCCTTATGGCTTAGTTCTCTTGCAAAATTTCTGGAAGCATAATGTAGGGAAGAGACATAGGCTATATTGTCATATATTTGACCCTCCGTCCTATCGGCGGTGATCATGCTGATGTCCTTCAAACATGGTGGTGAGCAAAGCAACAAGTTTACTTTTCTGTCGACAACAGGCCCAGAGGAATGATACTTGTGGTCTTCAGGGAGCACTTAGTCAATGAATGTGGCTAAATATAGACAGCAAGTTAGAAGGAGATGAAAGAGGACAGAGGATAGAGACACGGTTTCAAGTCCCAGCACAACCATTTCCTGGTTTTGTAGGTACACGTGACCGACACGACCTGCAAGTGTCTCAGTGAACCCATTGCTCTCTCTACAGCCTAGGTACTTTGCAGGATTTTTGGAAGCAGAGTGTAGGAAAGTGATATAGGATATATGGTTAACTGGTCTGTACACAAGGACAGATGGGCAGACAAAAAAACGATTGACTGATTGATTGATAAATAGATAGACAGACAGATAGATAGATATGGGTACATATCGATTCACACGAAGCTACTGCTCATAACCAGGAGAGCAATGGTGAAAGCACATAGCGAAACTACAAACAAAAAAGAAGAATGAAATCCAGTTTTAAAAGTGCAGTAAGCAGCCATAAGAAGAAAACAAATCCTATCATTTGCAATAACGTGGATGGAGCTAGAGTGTGTTATGCTCAGTCAAATAGGCGAGGCGGAGAAATACATGTACTAAATGATTGCACTCATGTGTGGAGTATGATAACAAAGAAAATCTGAAGGAAAAGACAGCAGCAGACTCACAGAACCCGAGAGTGGACTAACAGTTACCAAAGAGAAAGGGACTGGGTAGGGTTTGAGGGAAGGGAGTAATAAGGGCGGGGAAAAAGAATGGGGGCATTAGGATTAGCATGTATAATGTGTAGGGTGGGGGGTCATGGGTACGGCTGTACAACACAGAGAAGACATGTAGTGATTCTACAGTATCTTGGAACATGCTGACGGACAGCGACTGTAACTGGGATTTGGGGGGAACTTGGTGAAGGGAGTAGATTGGAAAACATAATGTTCTGCATGTGATTGTACATTAATGAAACAAAAAGAATTTCAAAGTGCAGTAAGAGCACAGCTCTCAAATATCAGAATAAAAGTACAGGCTTTGAGTGCTCCAAACAAAAGACACAGGGTTAGAAGAACTGATGAAAACTCAAGACCACCTACGTGCTCTCTTACTGGAGTCTCACTTGAGATCCAAGGACACAGACAAACTACAAGCTGAAGGGGAGGGGACAGGTACCCTAATCAAGTGAAACTGAATAACAAACAAACAAATGGATTCTGTTTGAGTCCCCAGAGACAGTCAGTAGAAAATAGCCCTATCTAACCACCGTGAATTCTTTTTGTTTGGTTTCAGCAGTGCTCAGGCATAGATTTAGTGGTGCAGCAACTTCCTTCTCATTTCCTCTCACCTCAACAAATGAATTGCTGTAATAATATGCGTCAGGGCTTTTAAAATCATTGCTTTTTATGATGTTCACGAATGTAAAGAAGTAATAACCACCTAAAGAGGGAAGTTTGGACCCTCAAATAAACACTTCACTCCACAACACACTCTTTGTTCCCAACTGCTCCTGTCCAGAAATAGGTGTTCCTTCATATTTGTCCCTCCACCTATCAGCAGTGATCACGCCGATGTCCCTCGAACATGGTGGTGTGCAAAGAACCAAGTACACTTTTCTGTCGATAACAGGCCCAGACGAAGGACACTTTTGGCCTCAGGGAAGACTTACTCACTGAATGTGGCTAAATAAAGTCACCAAGCGAGCAGGAATTATAAGAGGACAGATGACAGAGATACGGGTTCAAGTCTTTTCACCTCCATTTACTGGTTTTGTAAGCACACGCGGCTGACTCTACCCGAAAGTGTATCGGTGAACACAGTTCTCTCCTTATGGCTTAGTTCTCTTGCAAAATTTCTGGAAGCATAATGTAGGGAAGAGACATAGGCTATATTGTCAACTGCTCTGTATAGAAGGATAGATGGGCAGAAAAAAAGATGATTGATTCCTAGATAGATAGGTAGACAGACGACAGATGAAAGATAGATAGATAGGTACATAGATTGATAGATGATAGACATCATAGATAAATGATAGGAAGATAGATAGATACATAGATACATAGATACATACATACATCGATACATAGATAGACAGACAGACCGTTAGATATATAGATACAGATACATATCGATTGACACAAAGCTATTGTTCATAACCAGGAGTTGAATGGTGAAAAACATAACTAAACTACAAACGAAAAGGAAGAATGAAATCCACTTTAAAAAGTGCAGTAAGGAGCCTTAAGAAGAAGAAAAATACTACCATTTGCAATGACGTGGATGGAGCTAGACGGAAGTATGTCAGAGAAGTAGGCCAGGCGGAGTAAGACAAGTACCAAGTGATTTCACTCGTGTGTGGAGTATAACAACAAAGAAAAACTGAAGGAAAAAAACAGCAGCAGACTCACAGTACCCGAGAGTTGACTAAAAATTTCAAAAAGGGAAAAGGACTGGGCAGGGTGTGTCTGAAGGGAGGGATAAGTGTGGGGAGAAAGAATGGGGGCATTAGGAATAGCATGTATAATGCGTGGTGTCGGGTCTGCATGGGGAGTACTGTACAACACAGAGAAGACTAGTAGAGATCATATAGCATCTTACTACTCACTGATGGACAGCGACTGTATCGGGGTCTGTGGGGGGGACATGGTGAAGGGGTCTACAGCATCCAACTACGCTGATCAACAGCGACTGAAGAGGTTTTTCGGGGGACTTGGTGAAGGGCGGAGCATAGTAAACATAATGTTCTTCACGTGATTGTAGATTAATGATAAAAAAATTCTTTAAGTGCAATAAGTGCACAGCTCTGAATCATCAGAATAAAAGGTCAGGTACTGTGTGCTGCAAACTGAAGACACAGGGTTAAAAGAAGGGATGAAATCTCAAGAAACCTATGTGCTTACAGGAGACTCACTTGAGATCCAAGGACACAGACAAACTACAAGCCGAAGGTGTGTGGACAACTACCCTACACGAGTGAAACTGAAAAACAAACAATCAAACAAATGGATTCTGTTTGAGTCCCCAGAGACAGTCAGCAGAAAATAGCCCAGTCTGGCCACCGTGAATTCGTTTTGTTTGGTTTCAGCAGTTCCCAGCCATAGATTTAATGGTGCAGCCACATACTTCTCATTTTCTCTCACCTCAACAACTGAGTTGCTGTAATAATAAGCATCTGGGCCTTTGAAATCAGTGGGTTTTATGATGTTCACGAATGTGAAGATGTAATAACCACCTAAAGAGGGAAGTTTGGACACTCAAATAAACACGTCACTCCACAATACACACTTAGCTCCCAACTGCTCCTGTCTAGAAACTGGTGTTCCTTTTTATTTGACCCTCCGTCCTATCGGCGGTGATCATGCTGATGTCCTTCAAACATGGTGGTGAGCAAAGCAACAAGTTTACTTTTCTGTCGACAACAGGCCCAGAGGAATGATACTTGTGGTCTTCAGGGAGCACTTAGTCAATGAATGTGGCTAAATATAGACAGCAAGTTAGAAGGAGATGAAAGAGGACAGAGGATAGAGACACGGTTTCAAGTCCCAGCACAACCATTTCCTGGTTTTGTAGGTACACGTGACCGACACGACCTGCAAGTGTCTCAGTGAACCCATTGCTCTCTCTACAGCCTAGGTACTTTGCAGGATTTTTGGAAGCAGAGTGTAGGAAAGTGATATAGGATATATGGTTAACTGGTCTGTACACAAGGACAGATGGGCAGACAAAAAAACGATTGACTGATTGATTGATAAATAGATAGACAGACAGATAGATAGATATGGGTACATATCGATTCACACGAAGCTACTGCTCATAACCAGGAGAGCAATGGTGAAAGCACATAGCGAAACTACAAACAAAAAAGAAGAATGAAATCCAGTTTTAAAAGTGCAGTAAGCAGCCATAAGAAGAAAACAAATCCTATCATTTGCAATAACGTGGATGGAGCTAGAGTGTGTTATGCTCAGTCAAATAGGCGAGGCGGAGAAATACATGTACTAAATGATTGCACTCATGTGTGGAGTATGATAACAAAGAAAATCTGAAGGAAAAGACAGCAGCAGACTCACAGAACCCGAGAGTGGACTAACAGTTACCAAAGAGAAAGGGACTGGGTAGGGTTTGAGGGAAGGGAGTAATAAGGGCGGGGAAAAAGAATGGGGGCATTAGGATTAGCATGTATAATGTGTAGGGTGGGGGGTCATGGGTACGGCTGTACAACACAGAGAAGACATGTAGTGATTCTACAGTATCTTGGAACATGCTGACGGACAGCGACTGTAACTGGGATTTGGGGGGAACTGGGTGAAGGGAGTAGATTGGAAAACATAATGTTCTGCATGTGATTGTACATTAATGAAACAAAAAGAATTTCAAAGTGCAGTAAGAGCACAGCTCTCAAATATCAGAATAAAAGTACAGGCTTTGAGTGCTCCAAACAAAAGACACAGGGTTAGAAGAACTGATGAAAACTCAAGACCACCTACGTGCTCTCTTACTGGAGTCTCACTTGAGATCCAAGGACACAGACAAACTACAAGCTGAAGGGGAGGGGACAGGTACCCTAATCAAGTGAAACTGAATAACAAACAAACAAATGGATTCTGTTTGAGTCCCCAGAGACAGTCAGTAGAAAATAGCCCTATCTAACCACCGTGAATTCTTTTTGTTTGGTTTCAGCAGTGCTCAGGCATAGATTTAGTGGTGCAGCAACTTCCTTCTCATTTCCTCTCACCTCAACAAATGAATTGCTGTAATAATATGCGTCAGGGCTTTTAAAATCATTGCTTTTTATGATGTTCACGAATGTAAAGAAGTAATAACCACCTAAAGAGGGAAGTTTGGACCCTCAAATAAACACTTCACTCCACAACACACTCTTTGTTCCCAACTGCTCCTGTCCAGAAATAGGTGTTCCTTCATATTTGTCCCTCCACCTATCAGCAGTGATCACGCCGATGTCCCTCGAACATGGTGGTGTGCAAAGAACCAAGTACACTTTTCTGTCGATAACAGGCCCAGACGAAGGACACTTTTGGCCTCAGGGAAGACTTACTCACTGAATGTGGCTAACTAAAGTTACCAAGCGAGCAGGAATTATAAGAGGACAGATGACAGAGATACGGGTTCAAGTCTTTTCACCTCCATTTACTGGTTTTGTAAGCACACGCGGCTGACTCTACCCGAAAGTGTATCGGTGAACACAGTTCTCTCCTTATGGCTTAGTTCTCTTGCAAAATTTCTGGAAGCATAATGTAGGGAAGAGACATAGGCTATATTGTCAACTGCTCTGTATAGAAGGATAGATGGGCAGAAAAAAAGATGATTGATTCATAGATAGATAGGTAGACAGACGACAGATGAAAGATAGATAGATAGGTACATAGATTGATAGATGATAGACATCATAGATAAATGATAGGAAGATAGATAGATACATAGATACATAGATACATACATACATCGAAACATAGATAGACAGACAGACCGTTAGATATATAGATACAGATACATATCGATTGACACAAAGCTATTGTTCATAACCAGGAGTTGAATGGTGAAAAACATAACTAAACTACAAACGAAAAGGAAGAATGAAATCCACTTTAAAAAGTGCAGTAAGGAGCCTTAAGAAGAAGAAAAATACTACCATTTGCAATGACGTGGATGGAGCTAGACGGAAGTATGTCAGAGAAGTAGGCCAGGCGGAGTAAGACAAGTACCAAGTGATTTCACTCGTGTGTGGAGTATAACAACAAAGAAAAACTGAAGGAAAAAAACAGCAGCAGACTCACAGTACCCGAGAGTTGACTAAAAATTTCAAAAAGGGAAAAGGACTGGGCAGGGTGTGTCTGAAGGGAGGGATAAGTGTGGGGAGAAAGAATGGGGGCATTAGGAATAGCATGTATAATGCGTGGTGTCGGGTCTGCATGGGGAGTACTGTACAACACAGAGAAGACTAGTAGAGATCATATAGCATCTTACTACTCACTGATGGACAGCGACTGTATCGGGGTCTGTGGGGGGGACATGGTGAAGGGGTCTACAGCATCCAACTACGCTGATCAACAGCGACTGAAGAGGTTTTTCGGGGGACTTGGTGAAGGGCGGAGCATAGTAAACATAATGTTCTTCACGTGATTGTAGATTAATGATAAAAAAATTCTTTAAGTGCAATAAGTGCACAGCTCTGAATCATCAGAATAAAAGGTCAGGTACTGTGTGCTGCAAACTGAAGACACAGGGTTAAAAGAAGGGATGAAATCTCAAGAAACCTATGTGCTTACAGGAGACTCACTTGAGATCCAAGGACACAGACAAACTACAAGCCGAAGGTGTGTGGACAAGTACCCTACACGAGTGAAACTGAAAAACAAACAATCAAACAAATGGATTCTGTTTGAGTCCCCAGAGACAGTCAGCAGAAAATAGCCCAGTCTGGCCACCGTGAATTCGTTTTGTTTGGTTTCAGCAGTTCCCAGCCATAGATTTAATGGTGCAGCCACATACTTCTCATTTTCTCTCACCTCAACAACTGAGTTGCTGTAATAATAAACATCTGGGCCTTTGAAATCAGTGGGTTTTATGATGTTCACGAATGTGAAGATGTAATAACCACCTAAAGAGGGAAGTTTGGACACTCAAATAAACACGTCACTCCACAATACACACTTAGCTCCCAACTGCTCCTGTCTAGAAACTGGTGTTCCTTTTTATTTGACCCTCCGTCCTATCGGCGGTGATCATGCTGATGTCCTTCAAACATGGTGGTGAGCAAAGCAACAAGTTTACTTTTCTGTCGACAACAGGCCCAGAGGAATGATACTTGTGGTCTTCAGGGAGCACTTAGTCAATGAATGTGGCTAAATATAGACAGCAAGTTAGAAGGAGATGAAAGAGGACAGAGGATAGAGACACGGTTTCAAGTCCCAGCACAACCATTTCCTGGTTTTGTAGGTACACGTGACCGACACGACCTGCAAGTGTCTCAGTGAACCCATTGCTCTCTCTACAGCCTAGGTACTTTGCAGGATTTTTGGAAGCAGAGTGTAGGAAAGTGATATAGGATATATGGTTAACTGGTCTGTACACAAGGACAGATGGGCAGACAAAAAAACGATTGACTGATTGATTGATAAATAGATAGACAGACAGATAGATAGATATGGGTACATATCGATTCACACGAAGCTACTGCTCATAACCAGGAGAGCAATGGTGAAAGCACATAGCGAAACTACAAACAAAAAAGAAGAATGAAATCCAGTTTTAAAAGTGCAGTAAGCAGCCATAAGAAGAAAACAAATCCTATCATTTGCAATAACGTGGATGGAGCTAGAGTGTGTTATGCTCAGTCAAATAGGCGAGGCGGAGAAATACATGTACTAAATGATTGCACTCATGTGTGGAGTATGATAACAAAGAAAATCTGAAGGAAAAGACAGCAGCAGACTCACAGAACCCGAGAGTGGACTAACAGTTACCAAAGAGAAAGGGACTGGGTAGGGTTTGAGGGAAGGGAGTAATAAGGGCGGGGAAAAAGAATGGGGGCATTAGGATTAGCATGTATAATGTGTAGGGTGGGGGGTCATGGGTACGGCTGTACAACACAGAGAAGACATGTAGTGATTCTACAGTATCTTGGAACATGCTGACGGACAGCGACTGTAACTGGGATTTGGGGGGAACTGGGTGAAGGGAGTAGATTGGAAAACATAATGTTCTGCATGTGATTGTACATTAATGAAACAAAAAGAATTTCAAAGTGCAGTAAGAGCACAGCTCTCAAATATCAGAATAAAAGTACAGGCTTTGAGTGCTCCAAACAAAAGACACAGGGTTAGAAGAACTGATGAAAACTCAAGACCACCTACGTGCTCTCTTACTGGAGTCTCACTTGAGATCCAAGGACACAGACAAACTACAAGCTGAAGGGGAGGGGACAGGTACCCTAATCAAGTGAAACTGAATAACAAACAAACAAATGGATTCTGTTTGAGTCCCCAGAGACAGTCAGTAGAAAATAGCCCTATCTAACCACCGTGAATTCTTTTTGTTTGGTTTCAGCAGTGCTCAGGCATAGATTTAGTGGTGCAGCAACTTCCTTCTCATTTCCTCTCACCTCAACAAATGAATTGCTGTAATAATATGCGTCAGGGCTTTTAAAATCATTGCTTTTTATGATGTTCACGAATGTAAAGAAGTAATAACCACCTAAAGAGGGAAGTTTGGACCCTCAAATAAACACTTCACTCCACAACACACTCTTTGTTCCCAACTGCTCCTGTCCAGAAATAGGTGTTCCTTCATATTTGTCCCTCCACCTATCAGCAGTGATCACGCCGATGTCCCTCGAACATGGTGGTGTGCAAAGAACCAAGTACACTTTTCTGTCGATAACAGGCCCAGACGAAGGACACTTTTGGCCTCAGGGAAGACTTACTCACTGAATGTGGCTAAATAAAGTCACCAAGCGAGCAGGAATTATAAGAGGACAGATGACAGAGATACGGGTTCAAGTCTTTTCACCTCCATTTACTGGTTTTGTAAGCACACGCGGCTGACTCTACCCGAAAGTGTATCGGTGAACACAGTTCTCTCCTTATGGCTTAGTTCTCTTGCAAAATTTCTGGAAGCATAATGTAGGGAAGAGACATAGGCTATATTGTCAACTGCTCTGTATAGAAGGATAGATGGGCAGAAAAAAAGATGATTGATTCCTAGATAGATAGGTAGACAGACGACAGATGAAAGATAGATAGATAGGTACATAGATTGATAGATGATAGACATCATAGATAAATGATAGGAAGATAGATAGATACATAGATACATAGATACATACATACATCGATACATAGATAGACAGACCGTTAGATATATAGATACAGATACATATCGATTGACACAAAGCTATTGTTCATAACCAGGAGTTGAATGGTGAAAAACATAACTAAACTACAAACGAAAAGGAAGAATGAAATCCACTTTAAAAAGTGCAGTAAGGAGCCTTAAGAAGAAGAAAAATACTACCATTTGCAATGACGTGGATGGAGCTAGACGGAAGTATGTCAGAGAAATAGGCCAGGCGGAGTAAGACAAGTACCAAGTGATTTCACTCGTGTGTGGAGTATAACAACAAAGAAAAACTGAAGGAAAAAAACAGCAGCAGACTCACAGTACCCGAGAGTTGACTAAAAATTTCAAAAAGGGAAAAGGACTGGGCAGGGTGTGTCTGAAGGGAGGGATAAGTGTGGGGAGAAAGAATGGGGGCATTAGGAATAGCATGTATAATGCGTGGTGTCGGGTCTGCATGGGGAGTACTGTACAACACAGAGAAGACTAGTAGAGATCATATAGCATCTTACTACTCACTGATGGACAGCGACTGTATCGGGGTCTGTGGGGGGGACATGGTGAAGGGGTCTACAGCATCCAACTACGCTGATCAACAGCGACTGAAGAGGTTTTTCGGGGGACTTGGTGAAGGGCGGAGCATAGTAAACATAATGTTCTTCACGTGATTGTAGATTAATGATAAAAAAATTCTTTAAGTGCAATAAGTGCACAGCTCTGAATCATCAGAATAAAAGGTCAGGTACTGTGTGCTGCAAACTGAAGACACAGGGTTAAAAGAAGGGATGAAATCTCAAGAAACCTATGTGCTTACAGGAGACTCACTTGAGATCCAAGGACACAGACAAACTACAAGCCGAAGGTGTGTGGACAACTACCCTACACGAGTGAAACTGAAAAACAAACAATCAAACAAATGGATTCTGTTTGAGTCCCCAGAGACAGTCAGCAGAAAATAGCCCAGTCTGGCCACCGTGAATTCGTTTTGTTTGGTTTCAGCAGTTCCCAGCCATAGATTTAATGGTGCAGCCACATACTTCTCATTTTCTCTCACCTCAACAACTGAGTTGCTGTAATAATAAGCATCTGGGCCTTTGAAATCAGTGGGTTTTATGATGTTCACGAATGTGAAGATGTAATAACCACCTAAAGAGGGAAGTTTGGACACTCAAATAAACACGTCACTCCACAATACACACTTAGCTCCCAACTGCTCCTGTCTAGAAACTGGTGTTCCTTTTTATTTGACCCTCCGTCCTATCGGCGGTGATCATGCTGATGTCCTTCAAACATGGTGGTGAGCAAAGCAACAAGTTTACTTTTCTGTCGACAACAGGCCCAGAGGAATGATACTTGTGGTCTTCAGGGAGCACTTAGTCAATGAATGTGGCTAAATATAGACAGCAAGTTAGAAGGAGATGAAAGAGGACAGAGGATAGAGACACGGTTTCAAGTCCCAGCACAACCATTTCCTGGTTTTGTAGGTACACGTGACCGACACGACCTGCAAGTGTCTCAGTGAACCCATTGCTCTCTCTACAGCCTAGGTACTTTGCAGGATTTTTGGAAGCAGAGTGTAGGAAAGTGATATAGGATATATGGTTAACTGGTCTGTACACAAGGACAGATGGGCAGACAAAAAAACGATTGACTGATTGATTGATAAATAGATAGACAGACAGATAGATAGATATGGGTACATATCGATTCACACGAAGCTACTGCTCATAACCAGGAGAGCAATGGTGAAAGCACATAGCGAAACTACAAACAAAAAAGAAGAATGAAATCCAGTTTTAAAAGTGCAGTAAGCAGCCATAAGAAGAAAACAAATCCTATCATTTGCAATAACGTGGATGGAGCTAGAGTGTGTTATGCTCAGTCAAATAGGCGAGGCGGAGAAATACATGTACTAAATGATTGCACTCATGTGTGGAGTATGATAACAAAGAAAATCTGAAGGAAAAGACAGCAGCAGACTCACAGAACCCGAGAGTGGACTAACAGTTACCAAAGAGAAAGGGACTGGGTAGGGTTTGAGGGAAGGGAGTAATAAGGGCGGGGAAAAAGAATGGGGGCATTAGGATTAGCATGTATAATGTGTAGGGTGGGGGGTCATGGGTACGGCTGTACAACACAGAGAAGACATGTAGTGATTCTACAGTATCTTGGAACATGCTGACGGACAGCGACTGTAACTGGGATTTGGGGGGAACTGGGTGAAGGGAGTAGATTGGAAAACATAATGTTCTGCATGTGATTGTACATTAATGAAACAAAAAGAATTTCAAAGTGCAGTAAGAGCACAGCTCTCAAATATCAGAATAAAAGTACAGGCTTTGAGTGCTCCAAACAAAAGACACAGGGTTAGAAGAACTGATGAAAACTCAAGACCACCTACGTGCTCTCTTACTGGAGTCTCACTTGAGATCCAAGGACACAGACAAACTACAAGCTGAAGGGGAGGGGACAGGTACCCTAATCAAGTGAAACTGAATAACAAACAAACAAATGGATTCTGTTTGAGTCCCCAGAGACAGTCAGTAGAAAATAGCCCTATCTAACCACCGTGAATTCTTTTTGTTTGGTTTCAGCAGTGCTCAGGCATAGATTTAGTGGTGCAGCAACTTCCTTCTCATTTCCTCTCACCTCAACAAATGAATTGCTGTAATAATATGCGTCAGGGCTTTTAAAATCATTGCTTTTTATGATGTTCACGAATGTAAAGAAGTAATAACCACCTAAAGAGGGAAGTTTGGACCCTCAAATAAACACTTCACTCCACAACACACTCTTTGTTCCCAACTGCTCCTGTCCAGAAATAGGTGTTCCTTCATATTTGTCCCTCCACCTATCAGCAGTGATCACGCCGATGTCCCTCGAACATGGTGGTGTGCAAAGAACCAAGTACACTTTTCTGTCGATAACAGGCCCAGACGAAGGACACTTTTGGCCTCAGGGAAGACTTACTCACTGAATGTGGCTAAATAAAGTCACCAAGCGAGCAGGAATTATAAGAGGACAGATGACAGAGATACGGGTTCAAGTCTTTTCACCTCCATTTACTGGTTTTGTAAGCACACGCGGCTGACTCTACCCGAAAGTGTATCGGTGAACACAGTTCTCTCCTTATGGCTTAGTTCTCTTGCAAAATTTCTGGAAGCATAATGTAGGGAAGAGACATAGGCTATATTGTCAACTGCTCTGTATAGAAGGATAGATGGGCAGAAAAAAAGATGATTGATTCCTAGATAGATAGGTAGACAGACGACAGATGAAAGATAGATAGATAGGTACATAGATTGATAGATGATAGACATCATAGATAAATGATAGGAAGATAGATAGATACATAGATACATAGATACATACATACATCGATACATAGATAGACAGACCGTTAGATATATAGATACAGATACATATCGATTGACACAAAGCTATTGTTCATAACCAGGAGTTGAATGGTGAAAAACATAACTAAACTACAAACGAAAAGGAAGAATGAAATCCACTTTAAAAAGTGCAGTAAGGAGCCTTAAGAAGAAGAAAAATACTACCATTTGCAATGACGTGGATGGAGCTAGACGGAAGTATGTCAGAGAAATAGGCCAGGCGGAGTAAGACAAGTACCAAGTGATTTCACTCGTGTGTGGAGTATAACAACAAAGAAAAACTGAAGGAAAAAAACAGCAGCAGACTCACAGTACCCGAGAGTTGACTAAAAATTTCAAAAAGGGAAAAGGACTGGGCAGGGTGTGTCTGAAGGGAGGGATAAGTGTGGGGAGAAAGAATGGGGGCATTAGGAATAGCATGTATAATGCGTGGTGTCGGGTCTGCATGGGGAGTACTGTACAACACAGAGAAGACTAGTAGAGATCATATAGCATCTTACTACTCACTGATGGACAGCGACTGTATCGGGGTCTGTGGGGGGGACATGGTGAAGGGGTCTACAGCATCCAACTACGCTGATCAACAGCGACTGAAGAGGTTTTTCGGGGGACTTGGTGAAGGGCGGAGCATAGTAAACATAATGTTCTTCACGTGATTGTAGATTAATGATAAAAAAATTCTTTAAGTGCAATAAGTGCACAGCTCTGAATCATCAGAATAAAAGGTCAGGTACTGTGTGCTGCAAACTGAAGACACAGGGTTAAAAGAAGGGATGAAATCTCAAGAAACCTATGTGCTTACAGGAGACTCACTTGAGATCCAAGGACACAGACAAACTACAAGCCGAAGGTGTGTGGACAACTACCCTACACGAGTGAAACTGAAAAACAAACAATCAAACAAATGGATTCTGTTTGAGTCCCCAGAGACAGTCAGCAGAAAATAGCCCAGTCTGGCCACCGTGAATTCGTTTTGTTTGGTTTCAGCAGTTCCCAGCCATAGATTTAATGGTGCAGCCACATACTTCTCATTTTCTCTCACCTCAACAACTGAGTTGCTGTAATAATAAGCATCTGGGCCTTTGAAATCAGTGGGTTTTATGATGTTCACGAATGTGAAGATGTAATAACCACCTAAAGAGGGAAGTTTGGACACTCAAATAAACACGTCACTCCACAATACACACTTAGCTCCCAACTGCTCCTGTCTAGAAACTGGTGTTCCTTTTTATTTGACCCTCCGTCCTATCGGCGGTGATCATGCTGATGTCCTTCAAACATGGTGGTGAGCAAAGCAACAAGTTTACTTTTCTGTCGACAACAGGCCCAGAGGAATGATACTTGTGGTCTTCAGGGAGCACTTAGTCAATGAATGTGGCTAAATATAGACAGCAAGTTAGAAGGAGATGAAAGAGGACAGAGGATAGAGACACGGTTTCAAGTCCCAGCAAAACCATTTCCTGGTTTTGTAGGTACACGTGACCGACACGACCTGCAAGTGTCTCAGTGAACCCATTGCTCTCTCTACAGCCTAGGTACTTTGCAGGATTTTTGGAAGCAGAGTGTAGGAAAGTGATATAGGATATATGGTTAACTGGTCTGTACACAAGGACAGATGGGCAGACAAAAAAACGATTGACTGATTGATTGATAAATAGATAGACAGACAGATAGATAGATATGGGTACATATCGATTCACACGAAGCTACTGCTCATAACCAGGAGAGCAATGGTGAAAGCACATAGCGAAACTACAAACAAAAAAGAAGAATGAAATCCAGTTTTAAAAGTGCAGTAAGCAGCCATAAGAAGAAAACAAATCCTATCATTTGCAATAACGTGGATGGAGCTAGAGTGTGTTATGCTCAGTCAAATAGGCGAGGCGGAGAAATACATGTACTAAATGATTGCACTCATGTGTGGAGTATGATAACAAAGAAAATCTGAAGGAAAAGACAGCAGCAGACTCACAGAACCCGAGAGTGGACTAACAGTTACCAAAGAGAAAGGGACTGGGTAGGGTTTGAGGGAAGGGAGTAATAAGGGCGGGGAAAAAGAATGGGGGCATTAGGATTAGCATGTATAATGTGTAGGGTGGGGGGTCATGGGTACGGCTGTACAACACAGAGAAGACATGTAGTGATTCTACAGCATCTTGGAACATGCTGACGGACAGCGACTGTAACTGGGATTTGGGGGGAACTTGGTGAAGGGAGTAGATTGGAAAACATAATGTTCTGCATGTGATTGTACATTAATGAAACAAAAAGAATTTCAAAGTGCAGTAAGAGCACAGCTCTCAAATATCAGAATAAAAGTACAGGCTTTGAGTGCTCCAAAGAAAAGACACAGGGTTAGAAGAACTGATGAAAACTCAAGACCACCTACGTGCTCTCTTACTGGAGTCTCACTTGAGATCCAAGGACACAGACAAACTACAAGCTGAAGGGGAGGGGACAGGTACCCTAATCAAGTGAAACTGAATAACAAACAAACAAATGGATTCTGTTTGAGTCCCCAGAGACAGTCAGTAGAAAATAGCCCTATCTAACCACCGTGAATTCTTTTTGTTTGGTTTCAGCAGTGCTCAGGCATAGATTTAGTGGTGCAGCAACTTCCTTCTCATTTCCTCTCACCTCAACAAATGAATTGCTGTAATAATATGCGTCAGGGCTTTTAAAATCATTGCTTTTTATGATGTTCACGAATGTAAAGAAGTAATAACCACCTAAAGAGGGAAGTTTGGACCCTCAAATAAACACTTCACTCCACAACACACTCTTTGTTCCCAACTGCTCCTGTCCAGAAATAGGTGTTCCTTCATATTTGTCCCTCCACCTATCAGCAGTGATCACGCCGATGTCCCTCGAACATGGTGGTGTGCAAAGAACCAAGTACACTTTTCTGTCGATAACAGGCCCAGACGAAGGACACTTTTGGCCTCAGGGAAGACTTACTCACTGAATGTGGCTAAATAAAGTTACCAAGCGAGCAGGAATTATAAGAGGACAGATGACAGAGATACGGGTTCAAGTCTTTTCACCTCCATTTACTGGTTTTGTAAGCACACGCGGCTGACTCTACCCGAAAGTGTATCGGTGAACACAGTTCTCTCCTTATGGCTTAGTTCTCTTGCAAAATTTCTGGAAGCATAATGTAGGGAAGAGACATAGGCTATATTGTCAACTGCTCTGTATAGAAGGATAGATGGGCAGAAAAAAAGATGATTGATTCCTAGATAGATAGGTAGACAGACGACAGATGAAAGATAGATAGATAGGTACATAGATTGATAGATGATAGACATCATAGATAAATGATAGGAAGATAGATAGATACATAGATACATAGATACATACATACATCGAAACATAGATAGACAGACAGACCGTTAGATATATAGATACAGATACATATCGATTGACACAAAGCTATTGTTCATAACCAGGAGTTGAATGGTGAAAAACATAACTAAACTACAAACGAAAAGGAAGAATGAAATCCACTTTAAAAAGTGCAGTAAGGAGCCTTAAGAAGAAGAAAAATACTACCATTTGCAATGACGTGGATGGAGCTAGACGGAAGTATGTCAGAGAAGTAGGCCAGGCGGAGTAAGACAAGTACCAAGTGATTTCACTCGTGTGTGGAGTATAACAACAAAGAAAAACTGAAGGAAAAAAACAGCAGCAGACTCACAGTACCCGAGAGTTGACTAAAAATTTCAAAAAGGGAAAAGGACTGGGCAGGGTGTGTCTGAAGGGAGGGATAAGTGTGGGGAGAAAGAATGGGGGCATTAGGAATAGCATGTATAATGCGTGGTGTCGTGTCTGCATGGGGAGTACTGTACAACACAGAGAAGACTAGTAGAGATCATATAGCATCTTACTACTCACTGATGGACAGCGACTGTATCGGGGTCTGTGGGGGGGACATGGTGAAGGGGTCTACAGCATCCAACTACGCTGATCAACAGCGACTGAAGAGGTTTTTCGGGGGACTTGGTGAAGGGCGGAGCATAGTAAACATAATGTTCTTCACGTGATTGTAGATTAATGATAAAAAAATTCTTTAAGTGCAATAAGTGCACAGCTCTGAATCATCAGAATAAAAGGTCAGGTACTGTGTGCTGCAAACTGAAGACACAGGGTTAAAAGAAGGGATGAAATCTCAAGAAACCTATGTGCTTACAGGAGACTCACTTGAGATCCAAGGACACAGACAAACTACAAGCCGAAGGTGTGTGGACAACTACCCTACACGAGTGAAACTGAAAAACAAACAATCAAACAAATGGATTCTGTTTGAGTCCCCAGAGACAGTCAGCAGAAAATAGCCCAGTCTGGCCACCGTGAATTCGTTTTGTTTGGTTTCAGCAGTTCCCAGCCATAGATTTAATGGTGCAGCCACATACTTCTCATTTTCTCTCACCTCAACAACTGAGTTGCTGTAATAATAAGCATCTGGGCCTTTGAAATCAGTGGGTTTTATGATGTTCACGAATGTGAAGATGTAATAACCACCTAAAGAGGGAAGTTTGGACACTCAAATAAACACGTCACTCCACAATACACACTTAGCTCCCAACTGCTCCTGTCTAGAAACTGGTGTTCCTTTTTATTTGACCCTCCGTCCTATCGGCGGTGATCATGCTGATGTCCTTCAAACATGGTGGTGAGCAAAGCAACAAGTTTACTTTTCTGTCGACAACAGGCCCAGAGGAATGATACTTGTGGTCTTCAGGGAGCACTTAGTCAATGAATGTGGCTAAATATAGACAGCAAGTTAGAAGGAGATGAAAGAGGACAGAGGATAGAGACACGGTTTCAAGTCCCAGCACAACCATTTCCTGGTTTTGTAGGTACACGTGACCGACACGACCTGCAAGTGTCTCAGTGAACCCATTGCTCTCTCTACAGCCTAGGTACTTTGCAGGATTTTTGGAAGCAGAGTGTAGGAAAGTGATATAGGATATATGGTTAACTGGTCTGTACACAAGGACAGATGGGCAGACAAAAAAACGATTGACTGATTGATTGATAAATAGATAGACAGACAGATAGATAGATATGGGTACATATCGATTCACACGAAGCTACTGCTCATAACCAGGAGAGCAATGGTGAAAGCACATAGCGAAACTACAAACAAAAAAGAAGAATGAAATCCAGTTTTAAAAGTGCAGTAAGCAGCCATAAGAAGAAAACAAATCCTATCATTTGCAATAACGTGGATGGAGCTAGAGTGTGTTATGCTCAGTCAAATAGGCGAGGCGGAGAAATACATGTACTAAATGATTGCACTCATGTGTGGAGTATGATAACAAAGAAAATCTGAAGGAAAAGACAGCAGCAGACTCACAGAACCCGAGAGTGGACTAACAGTTACCAAAGAGAAAGGGACTGGGTAGGGTTTGAGGGAAGGGAGTAATAAGGGCGGGGAAAAAGAATGGGGGCATTAGGATTAGCATGTATAATGTGTAGGGTGGGGGGTCATGGGTACGGCTGTACAACACAGAGAAGACATGTAGTGATTCTACAGTATCTTGGAACATGCTGACGGACAGCGACTGTAACTGGGATTTGGGGGGAACTGGGTGAAGGGAGTAGATTGGAAAACATAATGTTCTGCATGTGATTGTACATTAATGAAACAAAAAGAATTTCAAAGTGCAGTAAGAGCACAGCTCTCAAATATCAGAATAAAAGTACAGGCTTTGAGTGCTCCAAACAAAAGACACAGGGTTAGAAGAACTGATGAAAACTCAAGACCACCTACGTGCTCTCTTACTGGAGTCTCACTTGAGATCCAAGGACACAGACAAACTACAAGCTGAAGGGGAGGGGACAGGTACCCTAATCAAGTGAAACTGAATAACAAACAAACAAATGGATTCTGTTTGAGTCCCCAGAGACAGTCAGTAGAAAATAGCCCTATCTAACCACCGTGAATTCTTTTTGTTTGGTTTCAGCAGTGCTCAGGCATAGATTTAGTGGTGCAGCAACTTCCTTCTCATTTCCTCTCACCTCAACAAATGAATTGCTGTAATAATATGCGTCAGGGCTTTTAAAATCATTGCTTTTTATGATGTTCACGAATGTACAGAAGTAAGAACCACCTAAAGAGGGAAGTTTGGACCCTCAAATAAACACTTCACTCCACAACACACTCTTTGTTCCCAACTGCTCCTGTCCAGAAATAGGTGTTCCTTCATATTTGTCCCTCCACCTATCAGCAGTGATCACGCCGATGTCCCTCGAACATGGTGGTGTGCAAAGAACCAAGTACACTTTTCTGTCGATAACAGGCCCAGACGAAGGACACTTTTGGCCTCAGGGAAGACTTACTCACTGAATGTGGCTAAATAAAGTCACCAAGCGAGCAGGAATTATAAGAGGACAGATGACAGAGATACGGGTTCAAGTCTTTTCACCTCCATTTACTGGTTTTGTAAGCACACGCGGCTGACTCTACCCGAAAGTGTATCGGTGAACACAGTTCTCTCCTTATGGCTTAGTTCTCTTGCAAAATTTCTGGAAGCATAATGTAGGGAAGAGACATAGGCTATATTGTCAACTGCTCTGTATAGAAGGATAGATGGGCAGAAAAAAAGATGATTGATTCCTAGATAGATAGGTAGACAGACGACAGATGAAAGATAGATAGATAGGTACATAGATTGATAGATGATAGACATCATAGATAAATGATAGGAAGATAGATAGATACATAGATACATAGATACATACATACATCGATACATAGATAGACAGACCGTTAGATATATAGATACAGATACATATCGATTGACACAAAGCTATTGTTCATAACCAGGAGTTGAATGGTGAAAAACATAACTAAACTACAAACGAAAAGGAAGAATGAAATCCACTTTAAAAAGTGCAGTAAGGAGCCTTAAGAAGAAGAAAAATACTACCATTTGCAATGACGT
Organism: Manis pentadactyla; assembly: GCF_030020395.1. Classification (NCBI taxonomy): domain Eukaryota; kingdom Metazoa; phylum Chordata; class Mammalia; order Pholidota; family Manidae; genus Manis; species Manis pentadactyla. The sequence goes on along the minus strand of NC_080031.1, from coordinate 42,039,884 downwards.
GGATGGAGCTAGACGGAAGTATGTCAGAGAAGTAGGCCAGGCGGAGTAAGACAAGTACCAAGTGATTTCACTCGTGTGTGGAGTATAACAACAAAGAAAAACTGAAGGAAAAAAACAGCAGCAGACTCACAGTACCCGAGAGTTGACTAAAAATTTCAAAAAGGGAAAAGGACTGGGCAGGGTGTGTCTGAAGGGAGGGATAAGTGTGGGGAGAAAGAATGGGGGCATTAGGAATAGCATGTATAATGCGTGGTGTCGTGTCTGCATGGGGAGTACTGTACAACACAGAGAAGACTAGTAGAGATCATATAGCATCTTACTACTCACTGATGGACAGCGACTGTATCGGGGTCTGTGGGGGGGACATGGTGAAGGGGTCTACAGCATCCAACTACGCTGATCAACAGCGACTGAAGAGGTTTTTCGGGGGACTTGGTGAAGGGCGGAGCATAGTAAACATAATGTTCTTCACGTGATTGTAGATTAATGATAAAAAAATTCTTTAAGTGCAATAAGTGCACAGCTCTGAATCATCAGAATAAAAGGTCAGGTACTGTGTGCTGCAAACTGAAGACACAGGGTTAAAAGAAGGGATGAAATCTCAAGAAACCTATGTGCTTACAGGAGACTCACTTGAGATCCAAGGACACAGACAAACTACAAGCCGAAGGTGTGTGGACAACTACCCTACACGAGTGAAACTGAAAAACAAACAATCAAACAAATGGATTCTGTTTGAGTCCCCAGAGACAGTCAGCAGAAAATAGCCCAGTCTGGCCACCGTGAATTCGTTTTGTTTGGTTTCAGCAGTTCCCAGCCATAGATTTAATGGTGCAGCCACATACTTCTCATTTTCTCTCACCTCAACAACTGAGTTGCTGTAATAATAAGCATCTGGGCCTTTGAAATCAGTGGGTTTTATGATGTTCACGAATGTGAAGATGTAATAACCACCTAAAGAGGGAAGTTTGGACACTCAAATAAACACGTCACTCCACAATACACACTTAGCTCCCAACTGCTCCTGTCTAGAAACTGGTGTTCCTTTTTATTTGACCCTCCGTCCTATCGGCGGTGATCATGCTGATGTCCTTCAAACATGGTGGTGAGCAAAGCAACAAGTTTACTTTTCTGTCGACAACAGGCCCAGAGGAATGATACTTGTGGTCTTCAGGGAGCACTTAGTCAATGAATGTGGCTAAATATAGACAGCAAGTTAGAAGGAGATGAAAGAGGACAGAGGATAGAGACACGGTTTCAAGTCCCAGCACAACCATTTCCTGGTTTTGTAGGTACACGTGACCGACACGACCTGCAAGTGTCTCAGTGAACCCATTGCTCTCTCTACAGCCTAGGTACTTTGCAGGATTTTTGGAAGCAGAGTGTAGGAAAGTGATATAGGATATATGGTTAACTGGTCTGTACACAAGGACAGATGGGCAGACAAAAAAACGATTGACTGATTGATTGATAAATAGATAGACAGACAGATAGATAGATATGGGTACATATCGATTCACACGAAGCTACTGCTCATAACCAGGAGAGCAATGGTGAAAGCACATAGCGAAACTACAAACAAAAAAGAAGAATGAAATCCAGTTTTAAAAGTGCAGTAAGCAGCCATAAGAAGAAAACAAATCCTATCATTTGCAATAACGTGGATGGAGCTAGAGTGTGTTATGCTCAGTCAAATAGGCGAGGCGGAGAAATACATGTACTAAATGATTGCACTCATGTGTGGAGTATGATAACAAAGAAAATCTGAAGGAAAAGACAGCAGCAGACTCACAGAACCCGAGAGTGGACTAACAGTTACCAAAGAGAAAGGGACTGGGTAGGGTTTGAGGGAAGGGAGTAATAAGGGCGGGGAAAAAGAATGGGGGCATTAGGATTAGCATGTATAATGTGTAGGGTGGGGGGTCATGGGTACGGCTGTACAACACAGAGAAGACATGTAGTGATTCTACAGTATCTTGGAACATGCTGACGGACAGCGACTGTAACTGGGATTTGGGGGGAACTGGGTGAAGGGAGTAGATTGGAAAACATAATGTTCTGCATGTGATTGTACATTAATGAAACAAAAAGAATTTCAAAGTGCAGTAAGAGCACAGCTCTCAAATATCAGAATAAAAGTACAGGCTTTGAGTGCTCCAAACAAAAGACACAGGGTTAGAAGAACTGATGAAAACTCAAGACCACCTACGTGCTCTCTTACTGGAGTCTCACTTGAGATCCAAGGACACAGACAAACTACAAGCTGAAGGGGAGGGGACAGGTACCCTAATCAAGTGAAACTGAATAACAAACAAACAAATGGATTCTGTTTGAGTCCCCAGAGACAGTCAGTAGAAAATAGCCCTATCTAACCACCGTGAATTCTTTTTGTTTGGTTTCAGCAGTGCTCAGGCATAGATTTAGTGGTGCAGCAACTTCCTTCTCATTTCCTCTCACCTCAACAAATGAATTGCTGTAATAATATGCGTCAGGGCTTTTAAAATCATTGCTTTTTATGATGTTCACGAATGTACAGAAGTAAGAACCACCTAAAGAGGGAAGTTTGGACCCTCAAATAAACACTTCACTCCACAACACACTCTTTGTTCCCAACTGCTCCTGTCCAGAAATAGGTGTTCCTTCATATTTGTCCCTCCACCTATCAGCAGTGATCACGCCGATGTCCCTCGAACATGGTGGTGTGCAAAGAACCAAGTACACTTTTCTGTCGATAACAGGCCCAGACGAAGGACACTTTTGGCCTCAGGGAAGACTTACTCACTGAATGTGGCTAAATAAAGTCACCAAGCGAGCAGGAATTATAAGAGGACAGATGACAGAGATACGGGTTCAAGTCTTTTCACCTCCATTTACTGGTTTTGTAAGCACACGCGGCTGACTCTACCCGAAAGTGTATCGGTGAACACAGTTCTCTCCTTATGGCTTAGTTCTCTTGCAAAATTTCTGGAAGCATAATGTAGGGAAGAGACATAGGCTATATTGTCAACTGCTCTGTATAGAAGGATAGATGGGCAGAAAAAAAGATGATTGATTCCTAGATAGATAGGTAGACAGACGACAGATGAAAGATAGATAGATAGGTACATAGATTGATAGATGATAGACATCATAGATAAATGATAGGAAGATAGATAGATACATAGATACATAGATACATACATACATCGATACATAGATAGACAGACCGTTAGATATATAGATACAGATACATATCGATTGACACAAAGCTATTGTTCATAACCAGGAGTTGAATGGTGAAAAACATAACTAAACTACAAACGAAAAGGAAGAATGAAATCCACTTTAAAAAGTGCAGTAAGGAGCCTTAAGAAGAAGAAAAATACTACCATTTGCAATGACGTGGATGGAGCTAGACGGAAGTATGTCAGAGAAATAGGCCAGGCGGAGTAAGACAAGTACCAAGTGATTTCACTCGTGTGTGGAGTATAACAACAAAGAAAAACTGAAGGAAAAAAACAGCAGCAGACTCACAGTACCCGAGAGTTGACTAAAAATTTCAAAAAGGGAAAAGGACTGGGCAGGGTGTGTCTGAAGGGAGGGATAAGTGTGGGGAGAAAGAATGGGGGCATTAGGAATAGCATGTATAATGCGTGGTGTCGGGTCTGCATGGGGAGTACTGTACAACACAGAGAAGACTAGTAGAGATCATATAGCATCTTACTACTCACTGATGGACAGCGACTGTATCGGGGTCTGTGGGGGGGACATGGTGAAGGGGTCTACAGCATCCAACTACGCTGATCAACAGCGACTGAAGAGGTTTTTCGGGGGACTTGGTGAAGGGCGGAGCATAGTAAACATAATGTTCTTCACGTGATTGTAGATTAATGATAAAAAAATTCTTTAAGTGCAATAAGTGCACAGCTCTGAATCATCAGAATAAAAGGTCAGGTACTGTGTGCTGCAAACTGAAGACACAGGGTTAAAAGAAGGGATGAAATCTCAAGAAACCTATGTGCTTACAGGAGACTCACTTGAGATCCAAGGACACAGACAAACTACAAGCCGAAGGTGTGTGGACAAGTACCCTACACGAGTGAATCTGAAAAACAAACAATCAAACAAATGGATTCTGTTTGAGTCCCCAGAGACAGTCAGCAGAAAATAGCCCAGTCTGGCCACCGTGAATTCGTTTTGTTTGGTTTCAGCAGTTCCCAGCCATAGATTTAATGGTGCAGCCACATACTTCTCATTTTCTCTCACCTCAACAACTGAGTTGCTGTAATAATAAGCATCTGGGCCTTTGAAATCAGTGGGTTTTATGATGTTCACGAATGTGAAGATGTAATAACCACCTAAAGAGGGAAGTTTGGACACTCAAATAAACACGTCACTCCACAATACACACTTAGCTCCCAACTGCTCCTGTCTAGAAACTGGTGTTCCTTTTTATTTGACCCTCCGTCCTATCGGCGGTGATCATGCTGATGTCCTTCAAACATGGTGGTGAGCAAAGCAACAAGTTTACTTTTCTGTCGACAACAGGCCCAGAGGAATGATACTTGTGGTCTTCAGGGAGCACTTAGTCAATGAATGTGGCTAAATATAGACAGCAAGTTAGAAGGAGATGAAAGAGGACAGAGGATAGAGACACGGTTTCAAGTCCCAGCACAACCATTTCCTGGTTTTGTAGGTACACGTGACCGACACGACCTGCAAGTGTCTCAGTGAACCCATTGCTCTCTCTACAGCCTAGGTACTTTGCAGGATTTTTGGAAGCAGAGTGTAGGAAAGTGATATAGGATATATGGTTAACTGGTCTGTACACAAGGACAGATGGGCAGACAAAAAAACGATTGACTGATTGATTGATAAATAGATAGACAGACAGATAGATAGATATGGGTACATATCGATTCACACGAAGCTACTGCTCATAACCAGGAGAGCAATGGTGAAAGCACATAGCGAAACTACAAACAAAAAAGAAGAATGAAATCCAGTTTTAAAAGTGCAGTAAGCAGCCATAAGAAGAAAACAAATCCTATCATTTGCAATAACGTGGATGGAGCTAGAGTGTGTTATGCTCAGTCAAATAGGCGAGGCGGAGAAATACATGTACCAAATGATTGCACTCATGTGTGGAGTATGATAACAAAGAAAATCTGAAGGAAAAGACAGCAGCAGACTCACAGAACCCGAGAGTGGACTAACAGTTACCAAAGAGAAAGGGACTGGGTAGGGTTTGAGGGAAGGGAGTAATAAGGGCGGGGAAAAAGAATGGGGGCATTAGGATTAGCATGTATAATGTGTAGGGTGGGGGGTCATGGGTACGGCTGTACAACACAGAGAAGACATGTAGTGATTCTACAGTATCTTGGAACATGCTGACGGACAGCGACTGTAACTGGGATTTGGGGGGAACTGGGTGAAGGGAGTAGATTGGAAAACATAATGTTCTGCATGTGATTGTACATTAATGAAACAAAAAGAATTTCAAAGTGCAGTAAGAGCACAGCTCTCAAATATCAGAATAAAAGTACAGGCTTTGAGTGCTCCAAACAAAAGACACAGGGTTAGAAGAACTGATGAAAACTCAAGACCACCTACGTGCTCTCTTACTGGAGTCTCACTTGAGATCCAAGGACACAGACAAACTACAAGCTGAAGGGGAGGGGACAGGTACCCTAATCAAGTGAAACTGAATAACAAACAAACAAATGGATTCTGTTTGAGTCCCCAGAGACAGTCAGTAGAAAATAGCCCTATCTAACCACCGTGAATTCTTTTTGTTTGGTTTCAGCAGTGCTCAGGCATAGATTTAGTGGTGCAGCAACTTCCTTCTCATTTCCTCTCACCTCAACAAATGAATTGCTGTAATAATATGCGTCAGGGCTTTTAAAATCATTGCTTTTTATGATGTTCACGAATGTACAGAAGTAAGAACCACCTAAAGAGGGAAGTTTGGACCCTCAAATAAACACTTCACTCCACAACACACTCTTTGTTCCCAACTGCTCCTGTCCAGAAATAGGTGTTCCTTCATATTTGTCCCTCCACCTATCAGCAGTGATCACGCCGATGTCCCTCGAACATGGTGGTGTGCAAAGAACCAAGTACACTTTTCTGTCGATAACAGGCCCAGACGAAGGACACTTTTGGCCTCAGGGAAGACTTACTCACTGAATGTGGCTAAATAAAGTCACCAAGCGAGCAGGAATTATAAGAGGACAGATGACAGAGATACGGGTTCAAGTCTTTTCACCTCCATTTACTGGTTTTGTAAGCACACGCGGCTGACTCTACCCGAAAGTGTATCGGTGAACACAGTTCTCTCCTTATGGCTTAGTTCTCTTGCAAAATTTCTGGAAGCATAATGTAGGGAAGAGACATAGGCTATATTGTCAACTGCTCTGTATAGAAGGATAGATGGGCAGAAAAAAAGATGATTGATTCCTAGATAGATAGGTAGACAGACGACAGATGAAAGATAGATAGATAGGTACATAGATTGATAGATGATAGACATCATAGATAAATGATAGGAAGATAGATAGATACATAGATACATAGATACATACATACATCGATACATAGATAGACAGACAGACCGTTAGATATATAGATACAGATACATATCGATTGACACAAAGCTATTGTTCATAACCAGGAGTTGAATGGTGAAAAACATAACTAAACTACAAACGAAAAGGAAGAATGAAATCCACTTTAAAAAGTGCAGTAAGGAGCCTTAAGAAGAAGAAAAATACTACCATTTGCAATGACGTGGATGGAGCTAGACGGAAGTATGTCAGAGAAGTAGGCCAGGCGGAGTAAGACAAGTACCAAGTGATTTCACTCGTGTGTGGAGTATAACAACAAAGAAAAACTGAAGGAAAAAAACAGCAGCAGACTCACAGTACCCGAGAGTTGACTAAAAATTTCAAAAAGGGAAAAGGACTGGGCAGGGTGTGTCTGAAGGGAGGGATAAGTGTGGGGAGAAAGAATGGGGGCATTAGGAATAGCATGTATAATGCGTGGTGTCGGGTCTGCATGGGGAGTAATGTACAACACAGAGAAGACTAGTAGAGATCATATAGCATCTTACTACTCACTGATGGACAGCGACTGTATCGGGGTCTGTGGGGGGGACATGGTGAAGGGGTCTACAGCATCCAACTACGCTGATCAACAGCGACTGAAGAGGTTTTTCGGGGGACTTGGTGAAGGGCGGAGCATAGTAAACATAATGTTCTTCACGTGATTGTAGATTAATGATAAAAAAATTCTTTAAGTGCAATAAGTGCACAGCTCTGAATCATCAGAATAAAAGGTCAGGTACTGTGTGCTGCAAACTGAAGACACAGGGTTAAAAGAAGGGATGAAATCTCAAGAAACCTATGTGCTTACAGGAGACTCACTTGAGATCCAAGGACACAGACAAACTACAAGCCGAAGGTGTGTGGACAACTACCCTACACGAGTGAAACTGAAAAACAAACAATCAAACAAATGGATTCTGTTTGAGTCCCCAGAGACAGTCAGCAGAAAATAGCCCAGTCTGGCCACCGTGAATTCGTTTTGTTTGGTTTCAGCAGTTCCCAGCCATAGATTTAATGGTGCAGCCACATACTTCTCATTTTCTCTCACCTCAACAACTGAGTTGCTGTAATAATAAGCATCTGGGCCTTTGAAATCAGTGGGTTTTATGATGTTCACGAATCTGAAGATGTAATAACCACCTAAAGAGGGAAGTTTGGACACTCAAATAAACACGTCACTCCACAATACACACTTAGCTCCCAACTGCTCCTGTCTAGAAACTGGTGTTCCTTTTTATTTGACCCTCCGTCCTATCGGCGGTGATCATGCTGATGTCCTTCAAACATGGTGGTGAGCAAAGCAACAAGTTTACTTTTCTGTCGACAACAGGCCCAGAGGAATGATACTTGTGGTCTTCAGGGAGCACTTAGTCAATGAATGTGGCTAAATATAGACAGCAAGTTAGAAGGAGATGAAAGAGGACAGAGGATAGAGACACGGTTTCAAGTCCCAGCACAACCATTTCCTGGTTTTGTAGGTACACGTGACCGACACGACCTGCAAGTGTCTCAGTGAACCCATTGCTCTCTCTACAGCCTAGGTACTTTGCAGGATTTTTGGAAGCAGAGTGTAGGAAAGTGATATAGGATATATGGTTAACTGGTCTGTACACAAGGACAGATGGGCAGACAAAAAAACGATTGACTGATTGATTGATAAATAGATAGACAGACAGATAGATAGATATGGGTACATATCGATTCACACGAAGCTACTGCTCATAACCAGGAGAGCAATGGTGAAAGCACATAGCGAAACTACAAACAAAAAAGAAGAATGAAATCCAGTTTTAAAAGTGCAGTAAGCAGCCATAAGAAGAAAACAAATCCTATCATTTGCAATAACGTGGATGGAGCTAGAGTGTGTTATGCTCAGTCAAATAGGCGAGGCGGAGAAATACATGTACTAAATGATTGCACTCATGTGTGGAGTATGATAACAAAGAAAATCTGAAGGAAAAGACAGCAGCAGACTCACAGAACCCGAGAGTGGACTAACAGTTACCAAAGAGAAAGGGACTGGGTAGGGTTTGAGGGAAGGGAGTAATAAGGGCGGGGAAAAAGAATGGGGGCATTAGGATTAGCATGTATAATGTGTAGGGTGGGGGGTCATGGGTACGGCTGTACAACACAGAGAAGACATGTAGTGATTCTACAGTATCTTGGAACATGCTGACGGACAGCGACTGTAACTGGGATTTGGGGGGAACTGGGTGAAGGGAGTAGATTGGAAAACATAATGTTCTGCATGTGATTGTACATTAATGAAACAAAAAGAATTTCAAAGTGCAGTAAGAGCACAGCTCTCAAATATCAGAATAAAAGTACAGGCTTTGAGTGCTCCAAACAAAAGACACAGGGTTAGAAGAACTGATGAAAACTCAAGACCACCTACGTGCTCTCTTACTGGAGTCTCACTTGAGATCCAAGGACACAGACAAACTACAAGCTGAAGGGGAGGGGACAGGTACCCTAATCAAGTGAAACTGAATAACAAACAAACAAATGGATTCTGTTTGAGTCCCCAGAGACAGTCAGTAGAAAATAGCCCTATCTAACCACCGTGAATTCTTTTTGTTTGGTTTCAGCAGTGCTCAGGCATAGATTTAGTGGTGCAGCAACTTCCTTCTCATTTCCTCTCACCTCAACAAATGAATTGCTGTAATAATATGCGTCAGGGCTTTTAAAATCATTGCTTTTTATGATGTTCACGAATGTACAGAAGTAAGAACCACCTAAAGAGGGAAGTTTGGACCCTCAAATAAACACTTCACTCCACAACACACTCTTTGTTCCCAACTGCTCCTGTCCAGAAATAGGTGTTCCTTCATATTTGTCCCTCCACCTATCAGCAGTGATCACGCCGATGTCCCTCGAACATGGTGGTGTGCAAAGAACCAAGTACACTTTTCTGTCGATAACAGGCCCAGACGAAGGACACTTTTGGCCTCAGGGAAGACTTACTCACTGAATGTGGCTAAATAAAGTCACCAAGCGAGCAGGAATTATAAGAGGACAGATGACAGAGATACGGGTTCAAGTCTTTTCACCTCCATTTACTGGTTTTGTAAGCACACGCGGCTGACTCTACCCGAAAGTGTATCGGTGAACACAGTTCTCTCCTTATGGCTTAGTTCTCTTGCAAAATTTCTGGAAGCATAATGTAGGGAAGAGACATAGGCTATATTGTCAACTGCTCTGTATAGAAGGATAGATGGGCAGAAAAAAAGATGATTGATTCCTAGATAGATAGGTAGACAGACGACAGATGAAAGATAGATAGATAGGTACATAGATTGATAGATGATAGACATCATAGATAAATGATAGGAAGATAGATAGATACATAGATACATAGATACATACATACATCGATACATAGATAGACAGACCGTTAGATATATAGATACAGATACATATCGATTGACACAAAGCTATTGTTCATAACCAGGAGTTGAATGGTGAAAAACATAACTAAACTACAAACGAAAAGGAAGAATGAAATCCACTTTAAAAAGTGCAGTAAGGAGCCTTAAGAAGAAGAAAAATACTACCATTTGCAATGACGTGGATGGAGCTAGACGGAAGTATGTCAGAGAAATAGGCCAGGCGGAGTAAGACAAGTACCAAGTGATTTCACTCGTGTGTGGAGTATAACAACAAAGAAAAACTGAAGGAAAAAAACAGCAGCAGACTCACAGTACCCGAGAGTTGACTAAAAATTTCAAAAAGGGAAAAGGACTGGGCAGGGTGTGTCTGAAGGGAGGGATAAGTGTGGGGAGAAAGAATGGGGGCATTAGGAATAGCATGTATAATGCGTGGTGTCGGGTCTGCATGGGGAGTACTGTACAACACAGAGAAGACTAGTAGAGATCATATAGCATCTTACTACTCACTGATGGACAGCGACTGTATCGGGGTCTGTGGGGGGGACATGGTGAAGGGGTCTACAGCATCCAACTACGCTGATCAACAGCGACTGAAGAGGTTTTTCGGGGGACTTGGTGAAGGGCGGAGCATAGTAAACATAATGTTCTTCACGTGATTGTAGATTAATGATAAAAAAATTCTTTAAGTGCAATAAGTGCACAGCTCTGAATCATCAGAATAAAAGGTCAGGTACTGTGTGCTGCAAACTGAAGACACAGGGTTAAAAGAAGGGATGAAATCTCAAGAAACCTATGTGCTTACAGGAGACTCACTTGAGATCCAAGGACACAGACAAACTACAAGCCGAAGGTGTGTGGACAAGTACCCTACACGAGTGAAACTGAAAAACAAACAATCAAACAAATGGATTCTGTTTGAGTCCCCAGAGACAGTCAGCAGAAAATAGCCCAGTCTGGCCACCGTGAATTCGTTTTGTTTGGTTTCAGCAGTTCCCAGCCATAGATTTAATGGTGCAGCCACATACTTCTCATTTTCTCTCACCTCAACAACTGAGTTGCTGTAATAATAAGCATCTGGGCCTTTGAAATCAGTGGGTTTTATGATGTTCACGAATGTGAAGATGTAGTAACCACCTAAAGAGGGAAGTTTGGACACTCAAATAAACACGTCACTCCACAATACACACTTAGCTCCCAACTGCTCCTGTCTAGAAACTGGTGTTCCTTTTTATTTGACCCTCCGTCCTATCGGCGGTGATCATGCTGATGTCCTTCAAACATGGTGGTGAGCAAAGCAACAAGTTTACTTTTCTGTCGACAACAGGCCCAGAGGAATGATACTTGTGGTCTTCAGGGAGCACTTAGTCAATGAATGTGGCTAAATATAGACAGCAAGTTAGAAGGAGATGAAAGAGGACAGAGGATAGAGACACGGTTTCAAGTCCCAGCACAACCATTTCCTGGTTTTGTAGGTACACGTGACCGACACGACCTGCAAGTGTCTCAGTGAACCCATTGCTCTCTCTACAGCCTAGGTACTTTGCAGGATTTTTGGAAGCAGAGTGTAGGAAAGTGATATAGGATATATGGTTAACTGGTCTGTACACAAGGACAGATGGGCAGACAAAAAAACGATTGACTGATTGATTGATAAATAGATAGACAGACAGATAGATAGATATGGGTACATATCGATTCACACGAAGCTACTGCTCATAACCAGGAGAGCAATGGTGAAAGCACATAGCGAAACTACAAACAAAAAAGAAGAATGAAATCCAGTTTTAAAAGTGCAGTAAGCAGCCATAAGAAGAAAACAAATCCTATCATTTGCAATAACGTGGATGGAGCTAGAGTGTGTTATGCTCAGTCAAATAGGCGAGGCGGAGAAATACATGTACTAAATGATTGCACTCATGTGTGGAGTATGATAACAAAGAAAATCTGAAGGAAAAGACAGCAGCAGACTCACAGAACCCGAGAGTGGACTAACAGTTACCAAAGAGAAAGGGACTGGGTAGGGTTTGAGGGAAGGGAGTAATAAGGGCGGGGAAAAAGAATGGGGGCATTAGGATTAGCATGTATAATGTGTAGGGTGGGGGGTCATGGGTACGGCTGTACAACACAGAGAAGACATGTAGTGATTCTACAGTATCTTGGAACATGCTGACGGACAGCGACTGTAACTGGGATTTGGGGGGAACTGGGTGAAGGGAGTAGATTGGAAAACATAATGTTCTGCATGTGATTGTACATTAATGAAACAAAAAGAATTTCAAAGTGCAGTAAGAGCACAGCTCTCAAATATCAGAATAAAAGTACAGGCTTTGAGTGCTCCAAACAAAAGACACAGGGTTAGAAGAACTGATGAAAACTCAAGACCACCTACGTGCTCTCTTACTGGAGTCTCACTTGAGATCCAAGGACACAGACAAACTACAAGCTGAAGGGGAGGGGACAGGTACCCTAATCAAGTGAAACTGAATAACAAACAAACAAATGGATTCTGTTTGAGTCCCCAGAGACAGTCAGTAGAAAATAGCCCTATCTAACCACCGTGAATTCTTTTTGTTTGGTTTCAGCAGTGCTCAGGCATAGATTTAGTGGTGCAGCAACTTCCTTCTCATTTCCTCTCACCTCAACAAATGAATTGCTGTAATAATATGCGTCAGGGCTTTTAAAATCATTGCTTTTTATGATGTTCACGAATGTACAGAAGTAAGAACCACCTAAAGAGGGAAGTTTGGACCCTCAAATAAACACTTCACTCCACAACACACTCTTTGTTCCCAACTGCTCCTGTCCAGAAATAGGTGTTCCTTCATATTTGTCCCTCCACCTATCAGCAGTGATCACGCCGATGTCCCTCGAACATGGTGGTGTGCAAAGAACCAAGTACACTTTTCTGTCGATAACAGGCCCAGACGAAGGACACTTTTGGCCTCAGGGAAGACTTACTCACTGAATGTGGCTAAATAAAGTCACCAAGCGAGCAGGAATTATAAGAGGACAGATGACAGAGATACGGGTTCAAGTCTTTTCACCTCCATTTACTGGTTTTGTAAGCACACGCGGCTGACTCTACCCGAAAGTGTATCGGTGAACACAGTTCTCTCCTTATGGCTTAGTTCTCTTGCAAAATTTCTGGAAGCATAATGTAGGGAAGAGACATAGGCTATATTGTCAACTGCTCTGTATAGAAGGATAGATGGGCAGAAAAAAAGATGATTGATTCCTAGATAGATAGGTAGACAGACGACAGATGAAAGATAGATAGATAGGTACATAGATTGATAGATGATAGACATCATAGATAAATGATAGGAAGATAGATAGATACATAGATACATAGATACATACATACATCGATACATAGATAGACAGACCGTTAGATATATAGATACAGATACATATCGATTGACACAAAGCTATTGTTCATAACCAGGAGTTGAATGGTGAAAAACATAACTAAACTACAAACGAAAAGGAAGAATGAAATCCACTTTAAAAAGTGCAGTAAGGAGCCTTAAGAAGAAGAAAAATACTACCATTTGCAATGAAGTGGATGGAGCTAGACGGAAGTATGTCAGAGAAATAGGCCAGGCGGAGTAAGACAAGTACCAAGTGATTTCACTCGTGTGTGGAGTATAACAACAAAGAAAAACTGAAGGAAAAAAACAGCAGCAGACTCACAGTACCCGAGAGTTGACTAAAAATTTCAAAAAGGGAAAAGGACTGGGCAGGGTGTGTCTGAAGGGAGGGATAAGTGTGGGGAGAAAGAATGGGGGCATTAGGAATAGCATGTATAATGCGTGGTGTCGGGTCTGCATGGGGAGTACTGTACAACACAGAGAAGACTAGTAGAGATCATATAGCATCTTACTACTCACTGATGGACAGCGACTGTATCGGGGTCTGTGGGGGGGACATGGTGAAGGGGTCTACAGCATCCAACTACGCTGATCAACAGCGACTGAAGAGGTTTTTCGGGGGACTTGGTGAAGGGCGGAGCATAGTAAACATAATGTTCTTCACGTGATTGTAGATTAATGATAAAAAAATTCTTTAAGTGCAATAAGTGCACAGCTCTGAATCATCAGAATAAAAGGTCAGGTACTGTGTGCTGCAAACTGAAGACACAGGGTTAAAAGAAGGGATGAAATCTCAAGAAACCTATGTGCTTACAGGAGACTCACTTGAGATCCAAGGACACAGACAAACTACAAGCCGAAGGTGTGTGGACAAGTACCCTACACGAGTGAAACTGAAAAACAAACAATCAAACAAATGGATTCTGTTTGAGTCCCCAGAGACAGTCAGCAGAAAATAGCCCAGTCTGGCCACCGTGAATTCGTTTTGTTTGGTTTCAGCAGTTCCCAGCCATAGATTTAATGGTGCAGCCACATACTTCTCATTTTCTCTCACCTCAACAACTGAGTTGCTGTAATAATAAGCATCTGGGCCTTTGAAATCAGTGGGTTTTATGATGTTCACGAATGTGAAGATGTAGTAACCACCTAAAGAGGGAAGTTTGGACACTCAAATAAACACGTCACTCCACAATACACACTTAGCTCCCAACTGCTCCTGTCTAGAAACTGGTGTTCCTTTTTATTTGACCCTCCGTCCTATCGGCGGTGATCATGCTGATGTCCTTCAAACATGGTGGTGAGCAAAGCAACAAGTTTACTTTTCTGTCGACAACAGGCCCAGAGGAATGATACTTGTGGTCTTCAGGGAGCACTTAGTCAATGAATGTGGCTAAATATAGACAGCAAGTTAGAAGGAGATGAAAGAGGACAGAGGATAGAGACACGGTTTCAAGTCCCAGCACAACCATTTCCTGGTTTTGTAGGTACACGTGACCGACACGACCTGCAAGTGTCTCAGTGAACCCATTGCTCTCTCTACAGCCTAGGTACTTTGCAGGATTTTTGGAAGCAGAGTGTAGGAAAGTGATATAGGATATATGGTTAACTGGTCTGTACACAAGGACAGATGGGCAGACAAAAAAACGATTGACTGATTGATTGATAAATAGATAGACAGACAGATAGATAGATATGGGTACATATCGATTCACACGAAGCTACTGCTCATAACCAGGAGAGCAATGGTGAAAGCACATAGCGAAACTACAAACAAAAAAGAAGAATGAAATCCAGTTTTAAAAGTGCAGTAAGCAGCCATAAGAAGAAAACAAATCCTATCATTTGCAATAACGTGGATGGAGCTAGAGTGTGTTATGCTCAGTCAAATAGGCGAGGCGGAGAAATACATGTACTAAATGATTGCACTCATGTGTGGAGTATGATAACAAAGAAAATCTGAAGGAAAAGACAGCAGCAGACTCACAGAACCCGAGAGTGGACTAACAGTTACCAAAGAGAAAGGGACTGGGTAGGGTTTGAGGGAAGGGAGTAATAAGGGCGGGGAAAAAGAATGGGGGCATTAGGATTAGCATGTATAATGTGTAGGGTGGGGGGTCATGGGTACGGCTGTACAACACAGAGAAGACATGTAGTGATTCTACAGTATCTTGGAACATGCTGACGGACAGCGACTGTAACTGGGATTTGGGGGGAACTTGGTGAAGGGAGTAGATTGGAAAACATAATGTTCTGCATGTGATTGTACATTAATGAAACAAAAAGAATTTCAAAGTGCAGTAAGAGCACAGCTCTCAAATATCAGAATAAAAGTACAGGCTTTGAGTGCTCCAAACAAAAGACACAGGGTTAGAAGAACTGATGAAAACTCAAGACCACCTACGTGCTCTCTTACTGGAGTCTCACTTGAGATCCAAGGACACAGACAAACTACAAGCTGAAGGGGAGGGGACAGGTACCCTAATCAAGTGAAACTGAATAACAAACAAACAAATGGATTCTGTTTGAGTCCCCAGAGACAGTCAGTAGAAAATAGCCCTATCTAACCACCGTGAATTCTTTTTGTTTGGTTTCAGCAGTGCTCAGGCATAGATTTAGTGGTGCAGCAACTTCCTTCTCATTTCCTCTCACCTCAACAAATGAATTGCTGTAATAATATGCGTCAGGGCTTTTAAAATCATTGCTTTTTATGATGTTCACGAATGTACAGAAGTAAGAACCACCTAAAGAGGGAAGTTTGGACCCTCAAATAAACACTTCACTCCACAACACACTCTTTGTTCCCAACTGCTCCTGTCCAGAAATAGGTGTTCCTTCATATTTGTCCCTCCACCTATCAGCAGTGATCACGCCGATGTCCCTCGAACATGGTGGTGTGCAAAGAACCAAGTACACTTTTCTGTCGATAACAGGCCCAGACGAAGGACACTTTTGGCCTCAGGGAAGACTTACTCACTGAATGTGGCTAAATAAAGTCACCAAGCGAGCAGGAATTATAAGAGGACAGATGACAGAGATACGGGTTCAAGTCTTTTCACCTCCATTTACTGGTTTTGTAAGCACACGCGGCTGACTCTACCCGAAAGTGTATCGGTGAACACAGTTCTCTCCTTATGGCTTAGTTCTCTTGCAAAATTTCTGGAAGCATAATGTAGGGAAGAGACATAGGCTATATTGTCAACTGCTCTGTATAGAAGGATAGATGGGCAGAAAAAAAGATGATTGATTCCTAGATAGATAGGTAGACAGACGACAGATGAAAGATAGATAGATAGGTACATAGATTGATAGATGATAGACATCATAGATAAATGATAGGAAGATAGATAGATACATAGATACATAGATACATACATACATCGATACATAGATAGACAGACCGTTAGATATATAGATACAGATACATATCGATTGACACAAAGCTATTGTTCATAACCAGGAGTTGAATGGTGAAAAACATAACTAAACTACAAACGAAAAGGAAGAATGAAATCCACTTTAAAAAGTGCAGTAAGGAGCCTTAAGAAGAAGAAAAATACTACCATTTGCAATGACGTGGATGGAGCTAGACGGAAGTATGTCAGAGAAATAGGCCAGGCGGAGTAAGACAAGTACCAAGTGATTTCACTCGTGTGTGGAGTATAACAACAAAGAAAAACTGAAGGAAAAAAACAGCAGCAGACTCACAGTACCCGAGAGTTGACTAAAAATTTCAAAAAGGGAAAAGGACTGGGCAGGGTGTGTCTGAAGGGAGGGATAAGTGTGGGGAGAAAGAATGGGGGCATTAGGAATAGCATGTATAATGCGTGGTGTCGGGTCTGCATGGGGAGTACTGTACAACACAGAGAAGACTAGTAGAGATCATATAGCATCTTACTACTCACTGATGGACAGCGACTGTATCGGGGTCTGTGGGGGGGACATGGTGAAGGGGTCTACAGCATCCAACTACGCTGATCAACAGCGACTGAAGAGGTTTTTCGGGGGACTTGGTGAAGGGCGGAGCATAGTAAACATAATGTTCTTCACGTGATTGTAGATTAATGATAAAAAAATTCTTTAAGTGCAATAAGTGCACAGCTCTGAATCATCAGAATAAAAGGTCAGGTACTGTGTGCTGCAAACTGAAGACACAGGGTTAAAAGAAGGGATGAAATCTCAAGAAACCTATGTGCTTACAGGAGACTCACTTGAGATCCAAGGACACAGACAAACTACAAGCCGAAGGTGTGTGGACAAGTACCCTACACGAGTGAAACTGAAAAACAAACAATCAAACAAATGGATTCTGTTTGAGTCCCCAGAGACAGTCAGCAGAAAATAGCCCAGTCTGGCCACCGTGAATTCGTTTTGTTTGGTTTCAGCAGTTCCCAGCCATAGATTTAATGGTGCAGCCACATACTTCTCATTTTCTCTCACCTCAACAACTGAGTTGCTGTAATAATAAGCATCTGGGCCTTTGAAATCAGTGGGTTTTATGATGTTCACGAATGTGAAGATGTAATAACCACCTAAAGAGGGAAGTTTGGACACTCAAATAAACACGTCACTCCACAATACACACTTAGCTCCCAACTGCTCCTGTCTAGAAACTGGTGTTCCTTTTTATTTGACCCTCCGTCCTATCGGCGGTGATCATGCTGATGTCCTTCAAACATGGTGGTGAGCAAAGCAACAAGTTTACTTTTCTGTCGACAACAGGCCCAGAGGAATGATACTTGTGGTCTTCAGGGAGCACTTAGTCAATGAATGTGGCTAAATATAGACAGCAAGTTAGAAGGAGATGAAAGAGGACAGAGGATAGAGACACGGTTTCAAGTCCCAGCACAACCATTTCCTGGTTTTGTAGGTACACGTGACCGACACGACCTGCAAGTGTCTCAGTGAACCCATTGCTCTCTCTACAGCCTAGGTACTTTGCAGGATTTTTGGAAGCAGAGTGTAGGAAAGTGATATAGGATATATGGTTAACTGGTCTGTACACAAGGACAGATGGGCAGACAAAAAAACGATTGACTGATTGATTGATAAATAGATAGACAGACAGATAGATAGATATGGGTACATATCGATTCACACGAAGCTACTGCTCATAACCAGGAGAGCAATGGTGAAAGCACATAGCGAAACTACAAACAAAAAAGAAGAATGAAATCCAGTTTTAAAAGTGCAGTAAGCAGCCATAAGAAGAAAACAAATCCTATCATTTGCAATAACGTGGATGGAGCTAGAGTGTGTTATGCTCAGTCAAATAGGCGAGGCGGAGAAATACATGTACTAAATGATTGCACTCATGTGTGGAGTATGATAACAAAGAAAATCTGAAGGAAAAGACAGCAGCAGACTCACAGAACCCGAGAGTGGACTAACAGTTACCAAAGAGAAAGGGACTGGGTAGGGTTTGAGGGAAGGGAGTAATAAGGGCGGGGAAAAAGAATGGGGGCATTAGGATTAGCATGTATAATGTGTAGGGTGGGGGGTCATGGGTACGGCTGTACAACACAGAGAAGACATGTAGTGATTCTACAGTATCTTGGAACATGCTGACGGACAGCGACTGTAACTGGGATTTGGGGGGAACTTGGTGAAGGGAGTAGATTGGAAAACATAATGTTCTGCATGTGATTGTACATTAATGAAACAAAAAGAATTTCAAAGTGCAGTAAGAGCACAGCTCTCAAATATCAGAATAAAAGTACAGGCTTTGAGTGCTCCAAACAAAAGACACAGGGTTAGAAGAACTGATGAAAACTCAAGACCACCTACGTGCTCTCTTACTGGAGTCTCACTTGAGATCCAAGGACACAGACAAACTACAAGCTGAAGGGGAGGGGACAGGTACCCTAATCAAGTGAAACTGAATAACAAACAAACAAATGGATTCTGTTTGAGTCCCCAGAGACAGTCAGTAGAAAATAGCCCTATCTAACCACCGTGAATTCTTTTTGTTTGGTTTCAGCAGTGCTCAGGCATAGATTTAGTGGTGCAGCAACTTCCTTCTCATTTCCTCTCACCTCAACAAATGAATTGCTGTAATAATATGCGTCAGGGCTTTTAAAATCATTGCTTTTTATGATGTTCACGAATGTACAGAAGTAAGAACCACCTAAAGAGGGAAGTTTGGACCCTCAAATAAACACTTCACTCCACAACACACTCTTTGTTCCCAACTGCTCCTGTCCAGAAATAGGTGTTCCTTCATATTTGTCCCTCCACCTATCAGCAGTGATCACGCCGATGTCCCTCGAACATGGTGGTGTGCAAAGAACCAAGTACACTTTTCTGTCGATAACAGGCCCAGACGAAGGACACTTTTGGCCTCAGGGAAGACTTACTCACTGAATGTGGCTAAATAAAGTCACCAAGCGAGCAGGAATTATAAGAGGACAGATGACAGAGATACGGGTTCAAGTCTTTTCACCTCCATTTACTGGTTTTGTAAGCACACGCGGCTGACTCTACCCGAAAGTGTATCGGTGAACACAGTTCTCTCCTTATGGCTTAGTTCTCTTGCAAAATTTCTGGAAGCATAATGTAGGGAAGAGACATAGGCTATATTGTCAACTGCTCTGTATAGAAGGATAGATGGGCAGAAAAAAAGATGATTGATTCCTAGATAGATAGGTAGACAGACGACAGATGAAAGATAGATAGATAGGTACATAGATTGATAGATGATAGACATCATAGATAAATGATAGGAAGATAGATAGATACATAGATACATAGATACATACATACATCGATACATAGATAGACAGACCGTTAGATATATAGATACAGATACATATCGATTGACACAAAGCTATTGTTCATAACCAGGAGTTGAATGGTGAAAAACATAACTAAACTACAAACGAAAAGGAAGAATGAAATCCACTTTAAAAAGTGCAGTAAGGAGCCTTAAGAAGAAGAAAAATACTACCATTTGCAATGACGTGGATGGAGCTAGACGGAAGTATGTCAGAGAAATAGGCCAGGCGGAGTAAGACAAGTACCAAGTGATTTCACTCGTGTGTGGAGTATAACAACAAAGAAAAACTGAAGGAAAAAAACAGCAGCAGACTCACAGTACCCGAGAGTTGACTAAAAATTTCAAAAAGGGAAAAGGACTGGGCAGGGTGTGTCTGAAGGGAGGGATAAGTGTGGGGAGAAAGAATGGGGGCATTAGGAATAGCATGTATAATGCGTGGTGTCGGGTCTGCATGGGGAGTACTGTACAACACAGAGAAGACTAGTAGAGATCATATAGCATCTTACTACTCACTGATGGACAGCGACTGTATCGGGGTCTGTGGGGGGGACATGGTGAAGGGGTCTACAGCATCCAACTACGCTGATCAACAGCGACTGAAGAGGTTTTTCGGGGGACTTGGTGAAGGGCGGAGCATAGTAAACATAATGTTCTTCACGTGATTGTAGATTAATGATAAAAAAATTCTTTAAGTGCAATAAGTGCACAGCTCTGAATCATCAGAATAAAAGGTCAGGTACTGTGTGCTGCAAACTGAAGACACAGGGTTAAAAGAAGGGATGAAATCTCAAGAAACCTATGTGCTTACAGGAGACTCACTTGAGATCCAAGGACACAGACAAACTACAAGCCGAAGGTGTGTGGACAAGTACCCTACACGAGTGAAACTGAAAAACAAACAATCAAACAAATGGATTCTGTTTGAGTCCCCAGAGACAGTCAGCAGAAAATAGCCCAGTCTGGCCACCGTGAATTCGTTTTGTTTGGTTTCAGCAGTTCCCAGCCATAGATTTAATGGTGCAGCCACATACTTCTCATTTTCTCTCACCTCAACAACTGAGTTGCTGTAATAATAAGCATCTGGGCCTTTGAAATCAGTGGGTTTTATGATGTTCACGAATGTGAAGATGTAATAACCACCTAAAGAGGGAAGTTTGGACACTCAAATAAACACGTCACTCCACAATACACACTTAGCTCCCAACTGCTCCTGTCTAGAAACTGGTGTTCCTTTTTATTTGACCCTCCGTCCTATCGGCGGTGATCATGCTGATGTCCTTCAAACATGGTGGTGAGCAAAGCAACAAGTTTACTTTTCTGTCGACAACAGGCCCAGAGGAATGATACTTGTGGTCTTCAGGGAGCACTTAGTCAATGAATGTGGCTAAATATAGACAGCAAGTTAGAAGGAGATGAAAGAGGACAGAGGATAGAGACACGGTTTCAAGTCCCAGCACAACCATTTCCTGGTTTTGTAGGTACACGTGACCGACACGACCTGCAAGTGTCTCAGTGAACCCATTGCTCTCTCTACAGCCTAGGTACTTTGCAGGATTTTTGGAAGCAGAGTGTAGGAAAGTGATATAGGATATATGGTTAACTGGTCTGTACACAAGGACAGATGGGCAGACAAAAAAACGATTGACTGATTGATTGATAAATAGATAGACAGACAGATAGATAGATATGGGTACATATCGATTCACACGAAGCTACTGCTCATAACCAGGAGAGCAATGGTGAAAGCACATAGCGAAACTACAAACAAAAAAGAAGAATGAAATCCAGTTTTAAAAGTGCAGTAAGCAGCCATAAGAAGAAAACAAATCCTATCATTTGCAATAACGTGGATGGAGCTAGAGTGTGTTATGCTCAGTCAAATAGGCGAGGCGGAGAAATACATGTACTAAATGATTGCACTCATGTGTGGAGTATGATAACAAAGAAAATCTGAAGGAAAAGACAGCAGCAGACTCACAGAACCCGAGAGTGGACTAACAGTTACCAAAGAGAAAGGGACTGGGTAGGGTTTGAGGGAAGGGAGTAATAAGGGCGGGGAAAAAGAATGGGGGCATTAGGATTAGCATGTATAATGTGTAGGGTGGGGGGTCATGGGTACGGCTGTACAACACAGAGAAGACATGTAGTGATTCTACAGTATCTTGGAACATGCTGACGGACAGCGACTGTAACTGGGATTTGGGGGGAACTTGGTGAAGGGAGTAGATTGGAAAACATAATGTTCTGCATGTGATTGTACATTAATGAAACAAAAAGAATTTCAAAGTGCAGTAAGAGCACAGCTCTCAAATATCAGAATAAAAGTACAGGCTTTGAGTGCTCCAAACAAAAGACACAGGGTTAGAAGAACTGATGAAAACTCAAGACCACCTACGTGCTCTCTTACTGGAGTCTCACTTGAGATCCAAGGACACAGACAAACTACAAGCTGAAGGGGAGGGGACAGGTACCCTAATCAAGTGAAACTGAATAACAAACAAACAAATGGATTCTGTTTGAGTCCCCAGAGACAGTCAGTAGAAAATAGCCCTATCTAACCACCGTGAATTCTTTTTGTTTGGTTTCAGCAGTGCTCAGGCATAGATTTAGTGGTGCAGCAACTTCCTTCTCATTTCCTCTCACCTCAACAAATGAATTGCTGTAATAATATGCGTCAGGGCTTTTAAAATCATTGCTTTTTATGATGTTCACGAATGTAAAGAAGTAATAACCACCTAAAGAGGGAAGTTTGGACCCTCAAATAAACACTTCACTCCACAACACACTCTTTGTTCCCAACTGCTCCTGTCCAGAAATAGGTGTTCCTTCATATTTGTCCCTCCACCTATCAGCAGTGATCACGCCGATGTCCCTCGAACATGGTGGTGTGCAAAGAACCAAGTACACTTTTCTGTCGATAACAGGCCCAGACGAAGGACACTTTTGGCCTCAGGGAAGACTTACTCACTGAATGTGGCTAAATAAAGTCACCAAGCGAGCAGGAATTATAAGAGGACAGATGACAGAGATACGGGTTCAAGTCTTTTCACCTCCATTTACTGGTTTTGTAAGCACACGCGGCTGACTCTACCCGAAAGTGTATCGGTGAACACAGTTCTCTCCTTATGGCTTAGTTCTCTTGCAAAATTTCTGGAAGCATAATGTAGGGAAGAGACATAGGCTATATTGTCAACTGCTCTGTATAGAAGGATAGATGGGCAGAAAAAAAGATGATTGATTCCTAGATAGATAGGTAGACAGACGACAGATGAAAGATAGATAGATAGGTACATAGATTGATAGATGATAGACATCATAGATAAATGATAGGAAGATAGATAGATACATAGATACATAGATACATACATACATCGATACATAGATAGACAGACCGTTAGATATATAGATACAGATACATATCGATTGACACAAAGCTATTGTTCATAACCAGGAGTTGAATGGTGAAAAACATAACTAAACTACAAACGAAAAGGAAGAATGAAATCCACTTTAAAAAGTGCAGTAAGGAGCCTTAAGAAGAAGAAAAATACTACCATTTGCAATGACGTGGATGGAGCTAGACGGAAGTATGTCAGAGAAGTAGGCCAGGCGGAGTAAGACAAGTACCAAGTGATTTCACTCGTGTGTGGAGTATAACAACAAAGAAAAACTGAAGGAAAAAAACAGCAGCAGACTCACAGTACCCGAGAGTTGACTAAAAATTTCAAAAAGGGAAAAGGACTGGGCAGGGTGTGTCTGAAGGGAGGGATAAGTGTGGGGAGAAAGAATGGGGGCATTAGGAATAGCATGTATAATGCGTGGTGTCGGGTCTGCATGGGGAGTACTGTACAACACAGAGAAGACTAGTAGAGATCATATAGCATCTTACTACTCACTGATGGACAGCGACTGTATCGGGGTCTGTGGGGGGGACATGGTGAAGGGGTCTACAGCATCCAACTACGCTGATCAACAGCGACTGAAGAGGTTTTTCGGGGGACTTGGTGAAGGGCGGAGCATAGTAAACATAATGTTCTTCACGTGATTGTAGATTAATGATAAAAAAATTCTTTAAGTGCAATAAGTGCACAGCTCTGAATCATCAGAATAAAAGGTCAGGTACTGTGTGCTGCAAACTGAAGACACAGGGTTAAAAGAAGGTATGAAATCTCAAGAAACCTATGTGCTTACAGGAGACTCACTTGAGATCCAAGGACACAGACAAACTACAAGCCGAAGGTGTGTGGACAACTACCCTACACGAGTGAAACTGAAAAACAAACAATCAAACAAATGGATTCTGTTTGAGTCCCCAGAGACAGTCAGCAGAAAATAGCCCAGTCTGGCCACCGTGAATTCGTTTTGTTTGGTTTCAGCAGTTCCCAGCCATAGATTTAATGGTGCAGCCACATACTTCTCATTTTCTCTCACCTCAACAACTGAGTTGCTGTAATAATAAGCATCTGGGCCTTTGAAATCAGTGGGTTTTATGATGTTCACGAATGTGAAGATGTAATAACCACCTAAAGAGGGAAGTTTGGACACTCAAATAAACACGTCACTCCACAATACACACTTAGCTCCCAACTGCTCCTGTCTAGAAACTGGTGTTCCTTTTTATTTGACCCTCCGTCCTATCGGCGGTGATCATGCTGATGTCCTTCAAACATGGTGGTGAGCAAAGCAACAAGTTTACTTTTCTGTCGACAACAGGCCCAGAGGAATGATACTTGTGGTCTTCAGGGAGCACTTAGTCAATGAATGTGGCTAAATATAGACAGCAAGTTAGAAGGAGATGAAAGAGGACAGAGGATAGAGACACGGTTTCAAGTCCCAGCACAACCATTTCCTGGTTTTGTAGGTACACGTGACCGACACGACCTGCAAGTGTCTCAGTGAACCCATTGCTCTCTCTACAGCCTAGGTACTTTGCAGGATTTTTGGAAGCAGAGTGTAGGAAAGTGATATAGGATATATGGTTAACTGGTCTGTACACAAGGACAGATGGGCAGACAAAAAAACGATTGACTGATTGATTGATAAATAGATAGACAGACAGATAGATAGATATGGGTACATATCGATTCACACGAAGCTACTGCTCATAACCAGGAGAGCAATGGTGAAAGCACATAGCGAAACTACAAACAAAAAAGAAGAATGAAATCCAGTTTTAAAAGTGCAGTAAGCAGCCATAAGAAGAAAACAAATCCTATCATTTGCAATAACGTGGATGGAGCTAGAGTGTGTTATGCTCAGTCAAATAGGCGAGGCGGAGAAATACATGTACTAAATGATTGCACTCATGTGTGGAGTATGATAACAAAGAAAATCTGAAGGAAAAGACAGCAGCAGACTCACAGAACCCGAGAGTGGACTAACAGTTACCAAAGAGAAAGGGACTGGGTAGGGTTTGAGGGAAGGGAGTAATAAGGGCGGGGAAAAAGAATGGGGGCATTAGGATTAGCATGTATAATGTGTAGGGTGGGGGGTCATGGGTACGGCTGTACAACACAGAGAAGACATGTAGTGATTCTACAGTATCTTGGAACATGCTGACGGACAGCGACTGTAACTGGGATTTGGGGGGAACTTGGTGAAGGGAGTAGATTGGAAAACATAATGTTCTGCATGTGATTGTACATTAATGAAACAAAAAGAATTTCAAAGTGCAGTAAGAGCACAGCTCTCAAATATCAGAATAAAAGTACAGGCTTTGAGTGCTCCAAACAAAAGACACAGGGTTAGAAGAACTGATGAAAACTCAAGACCACCTACGTGCTCTCTTACTGGAGTCTCACTTGAGATCCAAGGACACAGACAAACTACAAGCTGAAGGGGAGGGGACAGGTACCCTAATCAAGTGAAACTGAATAACAAACAAACAAATGGATTCTGTTTGAGTCCCCAGAGACAGTCAGTAGAAAATAGCCCTATCTAACCACCGTGAATTCTTTTTGTTTGGTTTCAGCAGTGCTCAGGCATAGATTTAGTGGTGCAGCAACTTCCTTCTCATTTCCTCTCACCTCAACAAATGAATTGCTGTAATAATATGCGTCAGGGCTTTTAAAATCATTGCTTTTTATGATGTTCACGAATGTAAAGAAGTAATAACCACCTAAAGAGGGAAGTTTGGACCCTCAAATAAACACTTCACTCCACAACACACTCTTTGTTCCCAACTGCTCCTGTCCAGAAATAGGTGTTCCTTCATATTTGTCCCTCCACCTATCAGCAGTGATCACGCCGATGTCCCTCGAACATGGTGGTGTGCAAAGAACCAAGTACACTTTTCTGTCGATAACAGGCCCAGACGAAGGACACTTTTGGCCTCAGGGAAGACTTACTCACTGAATGTGGCTAAATAAAGTCACCAAGCGAGCAGGAATTATAAGAGGACAGATGACAGAGATACGGGTTCAAGTCTTTTCACCTCCATTTACTGGTTTTGTAAGCACACGCGGCTGACTCTACCCGAAAGTGTATCGGTGAACACAGTTCTCTCCTTATGGCTTAGTTCTCTTGCAAAATTTCTGGAAGCATAATGTAGGGAAGAGACATAGGCTATATTGTCAACTGCTCTGTATAGAAGGATAGATGGGCAGAAAAAAAGATGATTGATTCCTAGATAGATAGGTAGACAGACGACAGATGAAAGATAGATAGATAGGTACATAGATTGATAGATGATAGACATCATAGATAAATGATAGGAAGATAGATAGATACATAGATACATAGATACATACATACATCGATACATAGATAGACAGACCGTTAGATATATAGATACAGATACATATCGATTGACACAAAGCTATTGTTCATAACCAGGAGTTGAATGGTGAAAAACATAACTAAACTACAAACGAAGAGGAAGAATGAAATCCACTTTAAAAAGTGCATTAAGGAGCCTTAAGAAGAAGAAAAATACTACCATTTGCAATGACGTGGATGGAGCTAGACGGAAGTATGTCAGAGAAATAGGCCAGGCGGAGTAAGACAAGTACCAAGTGATTTCACTCGTGTGTGGAGTATAACAACAAAGAAAAACTGAAGGAAAAAAACAGCAGCAGACTCACAGTACCCGAGAGTTGACTAAAAATTTCAGAAAGGGAAAAGGACTGGGCAGGGTGTGTCTGAAGGGAGGGATAAGTGTGGGGAGAAAGAATGGGGGCATTAGGATTAGCATGTATAATGCGTGGTGTCGGGTCTGCATGGGGAGTACTGTACAACACAGAGAAGACTAGTAGAGATCATATAGCATCTTACTACTCACTGATGGACAGCGACTGTATCGGGGTCTGTGGGGGGGACATGGTGAAGGGGTCTACAGCATCCAACTACGCTGATCAACAGCGACTGAAGAGGTTTTTCGGGGGACTTGGTGAAGGGCGGAGCATAGTAAACATAATGTTCTTCACGTGATTGTAGATTAATGATAAAAAAATTCTTTAAGTGCAATAAGTGCACAGCTCTGAATCATCAGAATAAAAGGTCAGGTACTGTGTGCTGCAAACTGAAGACACAGGGTTAAAAGAAGGGATGAAATCTCAAGAAACCTATGTGCTTACAGGAGACTCACTTGAGATCCAAGGACACAGACAAACTACAAGCCGAAGGTGTGTGGACAAGTACCCTACACGAGTGAAACTGAAAAACAAACAATCAAACAAATGGATTCTGTTTGAGTCCCCAGAGACAGTCAGCAGAAAATAGCCCAGTCTGGCCACCGTGAATTCGTTTTGTTTGGTTTCAGCAGTTCCCAGCCATAGATTTAATGGTGCAGCCACATACTTCTCATTTTCTCTCACCTCAACAACTGAGTTGCTGTAATAATAAGCATCTGGGCCTTTGAAATCAGTGGGTTTTATGATGTTCACGAATGTGAAGATGTAATAACCACCTAAAGAGGGAAGTTTGGACACTCAAATAAACACGTCACTCCACAATACACACTTAGCTCCCAACTGCTCCTGTCTAGAAACTGGTGTTCCTTTTTATTTGACCCTCCGTCCTATCGGCGGTGATCATGCTGATGTCCTTCAAACATGGTGGTGAGCAAAGCAACAAGTTTACTTTTCTGTCGACAACAGGCCCAGAGGAATGATACTTGTGGTCTTCAGGGAGCACTTAGTCAATGAATGTGGCTAAATATAGACAGCAAGTTAGAAGGAGATGAAAGAGGACAGAGGATAGAGACACGGTTTCAAGTCCCAGCACAACCATTTCCTGGTTTTGTAGGTACACGTGACCGACACGACCTGCAAGTGTCTCAGTGAACCCATTGCTCTCTCTACAGCCTAGGTACTTTGCAGGATTTTTGGAAGCAGAGTGTAGGAAAGTGATATAGGATATATGGTTAACTGGTCTGTACACAAGGACAGATGGGCAGACAAAAAAACGATTGACTGATTGATTGATAAATAGATAGACAGACAGATAGATAGATATGGGTACATATCGATTCACACGAAGCTACTGCTCATAACCAGGAGAGCAATGGTGAAAGCACATAGCGAAACTACAAACAAAAAAGAAGAATGAAATCCAGTTTTAAAAGTGCAGTAAGCAGCCATAAGAAGAAAACAAATCCTATCATTTGCAATAACGTGGATGGAGCTAGAGTGTGTTATGCTCAGTCAAATAGGCGAGGCGGAGAAATACATGTACTAAATGATTGCACTCATGTGTGGAGTATGATAACAAAGAAAATCTGAAGGAAAAGACAGCAGCAGACTCACAGAACCCGAGAGTGGACTAACAGTTACCAAAGAGAAAGGGACTGGGTAGGGTTTGAGGGAAGGGAGTAATAAGGGCGGGGAAAAAGAATGGGGGCATTAGGATTAGCATGTATAATGTGTAGGGTGGGGGGTCATGGGTACGGCTGTACAACACAGAGAAGACATGTAGTGATTCTACAGTATCTTGGAACATGCTGACGGACAGCGACTGTAACTGGGATTTGGGGGGAACTTGGTGAAGGGAGTAGATTGGAAAACATAATGTTCTGCATGTGATTGTACATTAATGAAACAAAAAGAATTTCAAAGTGCAGTAAGAGCACAGCTCTCAAATATCAGAATAAAAGTACAGGCTTTGAGTGCTCCAAACAAAAGACACAGGGTTAGAAGAACTGATGAAAACTCAAGACCACCTACGTGCTCTCTTACTGGAGTCTCACTTGAGATCCAAGGACACAGACAAACTACAAGCTGAAGGGGAGGGGACAGGTACCCTAATCAAGTGAAACTGAATAACAAACAAACAAATGGATTCTGTTTGAGTCCCCAGAGACAGTCAGTAGAAAATAGCCCTATCTAACCACCGTGAATTCTTTTTGTTTGGTTTCAGCAGTGCTCAGGCATAGATTTAGTGGTGCAGCAACTTCCTTCTCATTTCCTCTCACCTCAACAAATGAATTGCTGTAATAATATGCGTCAGGGCTTTTAAAATCATTGCTTTTTATGATGTTCACGAATGTAAAGAAGTAATAACCACCTAAAGAGGGAAGTTTGGACCCTCAAATAAACACTTCACTCCACAACACACTCTTTGTTCCCAACTGCTCCTGTCCAGAAATAGGTGTTCCTTCATATTTGTCCCTCCACCTATCAGCAGTGATCACGCCGATGTCCCTCGAACATGGTGGTGTGCAAAGAACCAAGTACACTTTTCTGTCGATAACAGGCCCAGACGAAGGACACTTTTGGCCTCAGGGAAGACTTACTCACTGAATGTGGCTAAATAAAGTCACCAAGCGAGCAGGAATTATAAGAGGACAGATGACAGAGATACGGGTTCAAGTCTTTTCACCTCCATTTACTGGTTTTGTAAGCACACGCGGCTGACTCTACCCGAAAGTGTATCGGTGAACACAGTTCTCTCCTTATGGCTTAGTTCTCTTGCAAAATTTCTGGAAGCATAATGTAGGGAAGAGACATAGGCTATATTGTCAACTGCTCTGTATAGAAGGATAGATGGGCAGAAAAAAAGATGATTGATTCCTAGATAGATAGGTAGACAGACGACAGATGAAAGATAGATAGATAGGTACATAGATTGATAGATGATAGACATCATAGATAAATGATAGGAAGATAGATAGATACATAGATACATAGATACATACATACATCGATACATAGATAGACAGACCGTTAGATATATAGATACAGATACATATCGATTGACACAAAGCTATTGTTCATAACCAGGAGTTGAATGGTGAAAAACATAACTAAACTACAAACGAAAAGGAAGAATGAAATCCACTTTAAAAAGTGCAGTAAGGAGCCTTAAGAAGAAGAAAAATACTACCATTTGCAATGACGTGGATGGAGCTAGACGGAAGTATGTCAGAGAAGTAGGCCAGGCGGAGTAAGACAAGTACCAAGTGATTTCACTCGTGTGTGGAGTATAACAACAAAGAAAAACTGAAGGAAAAAAACAGCAGCAGACTCACAGTACCCGAGAGTTGACTAAAAATTTCAAAAAGGGAAAAGGACTGGGCAGGGTGTGTCTGAAGGGAGGGATAAGTGTGGGGAGAAAGAATGGGGGCATTAGGAATAGCATGTATAATGCGTGGTGTCGGGTCTGCATGGGGAGTAATGTACAACACAGAGAAGACTAGTAGAGATCATATAGCATCTTACTACTCACTGATGGACAGCGACTGTATCGGGGTCTGTGGGGGGGACATGGTGAAGGGGTCTACAGCATCCAACTACGCTGATCAACAGCGACTGAAGAGGTTTTTCGGGGGACTTGGTGAAGGGCGGAGCATAGTAAACATAATGTTCTTCACGTGATTGTAGATTAATGATAAAAAAATTCTTTAAGTGCAATAAGTGCACAGCTCTGAATCATCAGAATAAAAGGTCAGGTACTGTGTGCTGCAAACTGAAGACACAGGGTTAAAAGAAGGGATGAAATCTCAAGAAACCTATGTGCTTACAGGAGACTCACTTGAGATCCAAGGACACAGACAAACTACAAGCCGAAGGTGTGTGGACAACTACCCTACACGAGTGAAACTGAAAAACAAACAATCAAACAAATGGATTCTGTTTGAGTCCCCAGAGACAGTCAGCAGAAAATAGCCCAGTCTGGCCACCGTGAATTCGTTTTGTTTGGTTTCAGCAGTTCCCAGCCATAGATTTAATGGTGCAGCCACATACTTCTCATTTTCTCTCACCTCAACAACTGAGTTGCTGTAATAATAAGCATCTGGGCCTTTGAAATCAGTGGGTTTTATGATGTTCACGAATGTGAAGATGTAATAACCACCTAAAGAGGGAAGTTTGGACACTCAAATAAACACGTCACTCCACAATACACACTTAGCTCCCAACTGCTCCTGTCTAGAAACTGGTGTTCCTTTTTATTTGACCCTCCGTCCTATCGGCGGTGATCATGCTGATGTCCTTCAAACATGGTGGTGAGCAAAGCAACAAGTTTACTTTTCTGTCGACAACAGGCCCAGAGGAATGATACTTGTGGTCTTCAGGGAGCACTTAGTCAATGAATGTGGCTAAATATAGACAGCAAGTTAGAAGGAGATGAAAGAGGACAGAGGATAGAGACACGGTTTCAAGTCCCAGCACAACCATTTCCTGGTTTTGTAGGTACACGTGACCGACACGACCTGCAAGTGTCTCAGTGAACCCATTGCTCTCTCTACAGCCTAGGTACTTTGCAGGATTTTTGGAAGCAGAGTGTAGGAAAGTGATATAGGATATATGGTTAACTGGTCTGTACACAAGGACAGATGGGCAGACAAAAAAACGATTGACTGATTGATTGATAAATAGATAGACAGACAGATAGATAGATATGGGTACATATCGATTCACACGAAGCTACTGCTCATAACCAGGAGAGCAATGGTGAAAGCACATAGCGAAACTACAAACAAAAAAGAAGAATGAAATCCAGTTTTAAAAGTGCAGTAAGCAGCCATAAGAAGAAAACAAATCCTATCATTTGCAATAACGTGGATGGAGCTAGAGTGTGTTATGCTCAGTCAAATAGGCGAGGCGGAGAAATACATGTACTAAATGATTGCACTCATGTGTGGAGTATGATAACAAAGAAAATCTGAAGGAAAAGACAGCAGCAGACTCACAGAACCCGAGAGTGGACTAACAGTTACCAAAGAGAAAGGGACTGGGTAGGGTTTGAGGGAAGGGAGTAATAAGGGCGGGGAAAAAGAATGGGGGCATTAGGATTAGCATGTATAATGTGTAGGGTGGGGGGTCATGGGTACGGCTGTACAACACAGAGAAGACATGTAGTGATTCTACAGTATCTTGGAACATGCTGACGGACAGCGACTGTAACTGGGATTTGGGGGGAACTTGGTGAAGGGAGTAGATTGGAAAACATAATGTTCTGCATGTGATTGTACATTAATGAAACAAAAAGAATTTCAAAGTGCAGTAAGAGCACAGCTCTCAAATATCAGAATAAAAGTACAGGCTTTGAGTGCTCCAAACAAAAGACACAGGGTTAGAAGAACTGATGAAAACTCAAGACCACCTACGTGCTCTCTTACTGGAGTCTCACTTGAGATCCAAGGACACAGACAAACTACAAGCTGAAGGGGAGGGGACAGGTACCCTAATCAAGTGAAACTGAATAACAAACAAACAAATGGATTCTGTTTGAGTCCCCAGAGACAGTCAGTAGAAAATAGCCCTATCTAACCACCGTGAATTCTTTTTGTTTGGTTTCAGCAGTGCTCAGGCATAGATTTAGTGGTGCAGCAACTTCCTTCTCATTTCCTCTCACCTCAACAAATGAATTGCTGTAATAATATGCGTCAGGGCTTTTAAAATCATTGCTTTTTATGATGTTCACGAATGTAAAGAAGTAATAACCACCTAAAGAGGGAAGTTTGGACCCTCAAATAAACACTTCACTCCACAACACACTCTTTGTTCCCAACTGCTCCTGTCCAGAAATAGGTGTTCCTTCATATTTGTCCCTCCACCTATCAGCAGTGATCACGCCGATGTCCCTCGAACATGGTGGTGTGCAAAGAACCAAGTACACTTTTCTGTCGATAACAGGCCCAGACGAAGGACACTTTTGGCCTCAGGGAAGACTTACTCACTGAATGTGGCTAAATAAAGTCACCAAGCGAGCAGGAATTATAAGAGGACAGATGACAGAGATACGGGTTCAAGTCTTTTCACCTCCATTTACAGGTTTTGTAAGCACACGCGGCTGACTCTACCCGAAAGTGTATCGGTGAACACAGTTCTCTCCTTATGGCTTAGTTCTCTTGCAAAATTTCTGGAAGCATAATGTAGGGAAGAGACATAGGCTATATTGTCAACTGCTCTGTATAGAAGGATAGATGGGCAGAAAAAAAGATGATTGATTCCTAGATAGATAGGTAGACAGACGACAGATGAAAGATAGATAGATAGGTACATAGATTGATAGATGATAGACATCATAGATAAATGATAGGAAGATAGATAGATACATAGATACATAGATACATACATACATCGATACATAGATAGACAGACCGTTAGATATATAGATACAGATACATATCGATTGACACAAAGCTATTGTTCATAACCAGGAGTTGAATGGTGAAAAACATAACTAAACTACAAACGAAAAGGAAGAATGAAATCCACTTTAAAAAGTGCAGTAAGGAGCCTTAAGAAGAAGAAAAATACTACCATTTGCAATGACGTGGATGGAGCTAGACGGAAATATGTCAGAGAAATAGGCCAGGCGGAGTAAGACAAGTACCAAGTGATTTCACTCGTGTGTGGAGTATAACAACAAAGAAAAACTGAAGGAAAAAAACAGCAGCAGACTCACAGTACCCGAGAGTTGACTAAAAATTTCAAAAAGGGAAAAGGACTGGGCAGGGTGTGTCTGAAGGGAGGGATAAGTGTGGGGAGAAAGAATGGGGGCATTAGGAATAGCATGTATAATGCGTGGTGTCGGGTCTGCATGGGGAGTACTGTACAACACAGAGAAGACTAGTAGAGATCATATAGCATCTTACTACTCACTGATGGACAGCGACTGTATCGGGGTCTGTGGGGGGGACATGGTGAAGGGGTCTACAGCATCCAACTACGCTGATCAACAGCGACTGAAGAGGTTTTTCGGGGGACTTGGTGAAGGGCGGAGCATAGTAAACATAATGTTCTTCACGTGATTGTAGATTAATGATAAAAAAATTCTTTAAGTGCAATAAGTGCACAGCTCTGAATCATCAGAATAAAAGGTCAGGTACTGTGTGCTGCAAACTGAAGACACAGGGTTAAAAGAAGGTATGAAATCTCAAGAAACCTATGTGCTTACAGGAGACTCACTTGAGATCCAAGGACACAGACAAACTACAAGCCGAAGGTGTGTGGACAACTACCCTACACGAGTGAAACTGAAAAACAAACAATCAAACAAATGGATTCTGTTTGAGTCCCCAGAGACAGTCAGCAGAAAATAGCCCAGTCTGGCCACCGTGAATTCGTTTTGTTTGGTTTCAGCAGTTCCCAGCCATAGATTTAATGGTGCAGCCACATACTTCTCATTTTCTCTCACCTCAACAACTGAGTTGCTGTAATAATAAGCATCTGGGCCTTTGAAATCAGTGGGTTTTATGATGTTCACGAATGTGAAGATGTAATAACCACCTAAAGAGGGAAGTTTGGACACTCAAATAAACACGTCACTCCACAATACACACTTAGCTCCCAACTGCTCCTGTCTAGAAACTGGTGTTCCTTTTTATTTGACCCTCCGTCCTATCGGCGGTGATCATGCTGATGTCCTTCAAACATGGTGGTGAGCAAAGCAACAAGTTTACTTTTCTGTCGACAACAGGCCCAGAGGAATGATACTTGTGGTCTTCAGGGAGCACTTAGTCAATGAATGTGGCTAAATATAGACAGCAAGTTAGAAGGAGATGAAAGAGGACAGAGGATAGAGACACGGTTTCAAGTCCCAGCACAACCATTTCCTGGTTTTGTAGGTACACGTGACCGACACGACCTGCAAGTGTCTCAGTGAACCCATTGCTCTCTCTACAGCCTAGGTACTTTGCAGGATTTTTGGAAGCAGAGTGTAGGAAAGTGATATAGGATATATGGTTAACTGGTCTGTACACAAGGACAGATGGGCAGACAAAAAAACGATTGACTGATTGATTGATAAATAGATAGACAGACAGATAGATAGATATGGGTACATATCGATTCACACGAAGCTACTGCTCATAACCAGGAGAGCAATGGTGAAAGCACATAGCGAAACTACAAACAAAAAAGAAGAATGAAATCCAGTTTTAAAAGTGCAGTAAGCAGCCATAAGAAGAAAACAAATCCTATCATTTGCAATAACGTGGATGGAGCTAGAGTGTGTTATGCTCAGTCAAATAGGCGAGGCGGAGAAATACATGTACTAAATGATTGCACTCATGTGTGGAGTATGATAACAAAGAAAATCTGAAGGAAAAGACAGCAGCAGACTCACAGAACCCGAGAGTGGACTAACAGTTACCAAAGAGAAAGGGACTGGGTAGGGTTTGAGGGAAGGGAGTAATAAGGGCGGGGAAAAAGAATGGGGGCATTAGGATTAGCATGTATAATGTGTAGGGTGGGGGGTCATGGGTACGGCTGTACAACACAGAGAAGACATGTAGTGATTCTACAGTATCTTGGAACATGCTGACGGACAGCGACTGTAACTGGGATTTGGGGGGAACTTGGTGAAGGGAGTAGATTGGAAAACATAATGTTCTGCATGTGATTGTACATTAATGAAACAAAAAGAATTTCAAAGTGCAGTAAGAGCACAGCTCTCAAATATCAGAATAAAAGTACAGGCTTTGAGTGCTCCAAACAAAAGACACAGGGTTAGAAGAACTGATGAAAACTCAAGACCACCTACGTGCTCTCTTACTGGAGTCTCACTTGAGATCCAAGGACACAGACAAACTACAAGCTGAAGGGGAGGGGACAGGTACCCTAATCAAGTGAAACTGAATAACAAACAAACAAATGGATTCTGTTTGAGTCCCCAGAGACAGTCAGTAGAAAATAGCCCTATCTAACCACCGTGAATTCTTTTTGTTTGGTTTCAGCAGTGCTCAGGCATAGATTTAGTGGTGCAGCAACTTCCTTCTCATTTCCTCTCACCTCAACAAATGAATTGCTGTAATAATATGCGTCAGGGCTTTTAAAATCATTGCTTTTTATGATGTTCACGAATGTAAAGAAGTAATAACCACCTAAAGAGGGAAGTTTGGACCCTCAAATAAACACTTCACTCCACAACACACTCTTTGTTCCCAACTGCTCCTGTCCAGAAATAGGTGTTCCTTCATATTTGTCCCTCCACCTATCAGCAGTGATCACGCCGATGTCCCTCGAACATGGTGGTGTGCAAAGAACCAAGTACACTTTTCTGTCGATAACAGGCCCAGACGAAGGACACTTTTGGCCTCAGGGAAGACTTACTCACTGAATGTGGCTAAATAAAGTCACCAAGCGAGCAGGAATTATAAGAGGACAGATGACAGAGATACGGGTTCAAGTCTTTTCACCTCCATTTACTGGTTTTGTAAGCACACGCGGCTGACTCTACCCGAAAGTGTATCGGTGAACACAGTTCTCTCCTTATGGCTTAGTTCTCTTGCAAAATTTCTGGAAGCATAATGTAGGGAAGAGACATAGGCTATATTGTCAACTGCTCTGTATAGAAGGATAGATGGGCAGAAAAAAAGATGATTGATTCCTAGATAGATAGGTAGACAGACGACAGATGAAAGATAGATAGATAGGTACATAGATTGATAGATGATAGACATCATAGATAAATGATAGGAAGATAGATAGATACATAGATACATAGATACATACATACATCGATACATAGATAGACAGACCGTTAGATATATAGATACAGATACATATCGATTGACACAAAGCTATTGTTCATAACCAGGAGTTGAATGGTGAAAAACATAACTAAACTACAAACGAAAAGGAAGAATGAAATCCACTTTAAAAAGTGCATTAAGGAGCCTTAAGAAGAAGAAAAATACTACCATTTGCAATGACGTGGATGGAGCTAGACGGAAGTATGTCAGAGAAATAGGCCAGGCGGAGTAAGACAAGTACCAAGTGATTTCACTCGTGTGTGGAGTATAACAACAAAGAAAAACTGAAGGAAAAAAACAGCAGCAGACTCACAGTACCCGAGAGTTGACTAAAAATTTCAGAAAGGGAAAAGGACTGGGCAGGGTGTGTCTGAAGGGAGGGATAAGTGTGGGGAGAAAGAATGGGGGCATTAGGAATAGCATGTATAATGCGTGGTGTCGGGTCTGCATGGGGAGTACTGTACAACACAGAGAAGACTAGTAGAGATCATATAGCATCTTACTACTCACTGATGGACAGCGACTGTA
This sequence comes from Manis pentadactyla, assembly GCF_030020395.1. NCBI lineage: Eukaryota > Metazoa > Chordata > Mammalia > Pholidota > Manidae > Manis > Manis pentadactyla. The sequence continues at coordinate 42,002,322 of NC_080031.1, read as the reverse complement.
TCGGGGTCTGTGGGGGGGACATGGTGAAGGGGTCTACAGCATCCAACTACGCTGATCAACAGCGACTGAAGAGGTTTTTCGGGGGACTTGGTGAAGGGCGGAGCATAGTAAACATAATGTTCTTCACGTGATTGTAGATTAATGATAAAAAAATTCTTTAAGTGCAATAAGTGCACAGCTCTGAATCATCAGAATAAAAGGTCAGGTACTGTGTGCTGCAAACTGAAGACACAGGGTTAAAAGAAGGGATGAAATCTCAAGAAACCTATGTGCTTACTTACAGGAGACTCACTTGAGATCCAAGGACACAGACAAACTACAAGCCGAAGGTGTGTGGACAAGTACCCTACACGAGTGAAACTGAAAAACAAACAATCAAACAAATGGATTCTGTTTGAGTCCCCAGAGACAGTCAGCAGAAAATAGCCCAGTCTGGCCACCGTGAATTCGTTTTGTTTGGTTTCAGCAGTTCCCAGCCATAGATTTAATGGTGCAGCCACATACTTCTCATTTTCTCTCACCTCAACAACTGAGTTGCTGTAATAATAAGCATCTGGGCCTTTGAAATCAGTGGGTTTTATGATGTTCACGAATGTGAAGATGTAATAACCACCTAAAGAGGGAAGTTTGGACACTCAAATAAACACGTCACTCCACAATACACACTTAGCTCCCAACTGCTCCTGTCTAGAAACTGGTGTTCCTTTTTATTTGACCCTCCGTCCTATCGGCGGTGATCATGCTGATGTCCTTCAAACATGGTGGTGAGCAAAGCAACAAGTTTACTTTTCTGTCGACAACAGGCCCAGAGGAATGATACTTGTGGTCTTCAGGGAGCACTTAGTCAATGAATGTGGCTAAATATAGACAGCAAGTTAGAAGGAGATGAAAGAGGACAGAGGATAGAGACACGGTTTCAAGTCCCAGCACAACCATTTCCTGGTTTTGTAGGTACACGTGACCGACACGACCTGCAAGTGTCTCAGTGAACCCATTGCTCTCTCTACAGCCTAGGTACTTTGCAGGATTTTTGGAAGCAGAGTGTAGGAAAGTGATATAGGATATATGGTTAACTGGTCTGTACACAAGGACAGATGGGCAGACAAAAAAACGATTGACTGATTGATTGATAAATAGATAGACAGACAGATAGATAGATATGGGTACATATCGATTCACACGAAGCTACTGCTCATAACCAGGAGAGCAATGGTGAAAGCACATAGCGAAACTACAAACAAAAAAGAAGAATGAAATCCAGTTTTAAAAGTGCAGTAAGCAGCCATAAGAAGAAAACAAATCCTATCATTTGCAATAACGTGGATGGAGCTAGAGTGTGTTATGCTCAGTCAAATAGGCGAGGCGGAGAAATACATGTACTAAATGATTGCACTCATGTGTGGAGTATGATAACAAAGAAAATCTGAAGGAAAAGACAGCAGCAGACTCACAGAACCCGAGAGTGGACTAACAGTTACCAAAGAGAAAGGGACTGGGTAGGGTTTGAGGGAAGGGAGTAATAAGGGCGGGGAAAAAGAATGGGGGCATTAGGATTAGCATGTATAATGTGTAGGGTGGGGGGTCATGGGTACGGCTGTACAACACAGAGAAGACATGTAGTGATTCTACAGTATCTTGGAACATGCTGACGGACAGCGACTGTAACTGGGATTTGGGGGGAACTTGGTGAAGGGAGTAGATTGGAAAACATAATGTTCTGCATGTGATTGTACATTAATGAAACAAAAAGAATTTCAAAGTGCAGTAAGAGCACAGCTCTCAAATATCAGAATAAAAGTACAGGCTTTGAGTGCTCCAAACAAAAGACACAGGGTTAGAAGAACTGATGAAAACTCAAGACCACCTACGTGCTCTCTTACTGGAGTCTCACTTGAGATCCAAGGACACAGACAAACTACAAGCTGAAGGGGAGGGGACAGGTACCCTAATCAAGTGAAACTGAATAACAAACAAACAAATGGATTCTGTTTGAGTCCCCAGAGACAGTCAGTAGAAAATAGCCCTATCTAACCACCGTGAATTCTTTTTGTTTGGTTTCAGCAGTGCTCAGGCATAGATTTAGTGGTGCAGCAACTTCCTTCTCATTTCCTCTCACCTCAACAAATGAATTGCTGTAATAATATGCGTCAGGGCTTTTAAAATCATTGCTTTTTATGATGTTCACGAATGTAAAGAAGTAATAACCACCTAAAGAGGGAAGTTTGGACCCTCAAATAAACACTTCACTCCACAACACACTCTTTGTTCCCAACTGCTCCTGTCCAGAAATAGGTGTTCCTTCATATTTGTCCCTCCACCTATCAGCAGTGATCACGCCGATGTCCCTCGAACATGGTGGTGTGCAAAGAACCAAGTACACTTTTCTGTCGATAACAGGCCCAGACGAAGGACACTTTTGGCCTCAGGGAAGACTTACTCACTGAATGTGGCTAAATAAAGTCACCAAGCGAGCAGGAATTATAAGAGGACAGATGACAGAGATACGGGTTCAAGTCTTTTCACCTCCATTTACTGGTTTTGTAAGCACACGCGGCTGACTCTACCCGAAAGTGTATCGGTGAACACAGTTCTCTCCTTATGGCTTAGTTCTCTTGCAAAATTTCTGGAAGCATAATGTAGGGAAGAGACATAGGCTATATTGTCAACTGCTCTGTATAGAAGGATAGATGGGCAGAAAAAAAGATGATTGATTCCTAGATAGATAGGTAGACAGACGACAGATGAAAGATAGATAGATAGGTACATAGATTGATAGATGATAGACATCATAGATAAATGATAGGAAGATAGATAGATACATAGATACATAGATACATACATACATCGATACATAGATAGACAGACCGTTAGATATATAGATACAGATACATATCGATTGACACAAAGCTATTGTTCATAACCAGGAGTTGAATGGTGAAAAACATAACTAAACTACAAACGAAAAGGAAGAATGAAATCCACTTTAAAAAGTGCAGTAAGGAGCCTTAAGAAGAAGAAAAATACTACCATTTGCAATGACGTGGATGGAGCTAGACGGAAGTATGTCAGAGAAGTAGGCCAGGCGGAGTAAGACAAGTACCAAGTGATTTCACTCGTGTGTGGAGTATAACAACAAAGAAAAACTGAAGGAAAAAAACAGCAGCAGACTCACAGTACCCGAGAGTTGACTAAAAATTTCAAAAAGGGAAAAGGACTGGGCAGGGTGTGTCTGAAGGGAGGGATAAGTGTGGGGAGAAAGAATGGGGGCATTAGGAATAGCATGTATAATGCGTGGTGTCGGGTCTGCATGGGGAGTAATGTACAACACAGAGAAGACTAGTAGAGATCATATAGCATCTTACTACTCACTGATGGACAGCGACTGTATCGGGGTCTGTGGGGGGGACATGGTGAAGGGGTCTACAGCATCCAACTACGCTGATCAACAGCGACTGAAGAGGTTTTTCGGGGGACTTGGTGAAGGGCGGAGCATAGTAAACATAATGTTCTTCACGTGATTGTAGATTAATGATAAAAAAATTCTTTAAGTGCAATAAGTGCACAGCTCTGAATCATCAGAATAAAAGGTCAGGTACTGTGTGCTGCAAACTGAAGACACAGGGTTAAAAGAAGGGATGAAATCTCAAGAAACCTATGTGCTTACAGGAGACTCACTTGAGATCCAAGGACACAGACAAACTACAAGCCGAAGGTGTGTGGACAACTACCCTACACGAGTGAAACTGAAAAACAAACAATCAAACAAATGGATTCTGTTTGAGTCCCCAGAGACAGTCAGCAGAAAATAGCCCAGTCTGGCCACCGTGAATTCGTTTTGTTTGGTTTCAGCAGTTCCCAGCCATAGATTTAATGGTGCAGCCACATACTTCTCATTTTCTCTCACCTCAACAACTGAGTTGCTGTAATAATAAGCATCTGGGCCTTTGAAATCAGTGGGTTTTATGATGTTCACGAATGTGAAGATGTAATAACCACCTAAAGAGGGAAGTTTGGACACTCAAATAAACACGTCACTCCACAATACACACTTAGCTCCCAACTGCTCCTGTCTAGAAACTGGTGTTCCTTTTTATTTGACCCTCCGTCCTATCGGCGGTGATCATGCTGATGTCCTTCAAACATGGTGGTGAGCAAAGCAACAAGTTTACTTTTCTGTCGACAACAGGCCCAGAGGAATGATACTTGTGGTCTTCAGGGAGCACTTAGTCAATGAATGTGGCTAAATATAGACAGCAAGTTAGAAGGAGATGAAAGAGGACAGAGGATAGAGACACGGTTTCAAGTCCCAGCACAACCATTTCCTGGTTTTGTAGGTACACGTGACCGACACGACCTGCAAGTGTCTCAGTGAACCCATTGCTCTCTCTACAGCCTAGGTACTTTGCAGGATTTTTGGAAGCAGAGTGTAGGAAAGTGATATAGGATATATGGTTAACTGGTCTGTACACAAGGACAGATGGGCAGACAAAAAAACGATTGACTGATTGATTGATAAATAGATAGACAGACAGATAGATAGATATGGGTACATATCGATTCACACGAAGCTACTGCTCATAACCAGGAGAGCAATGGTGAAAGCACATAGCGAAACTACAAACAAAAAAGAAGAATGAAATCCAGTTTTAAAAGTGCAGTAAGCAGCCATAAGAAGAAAACAAATCCTATCATTTGCAATAACGTGGATGGAGCTAGAGTGTGTTATGCTCAGTCAAATAGGCGAGGCGGAGAAATACATGTACTAAATGATTGCACTCATGTGTGGAGTATGATAACAAAGAAAATCTGAAGGAAAAGACAGCAGCAGACTCACAGAACCCGAGAGTGGACTAACAGTTACCAAAGAGAAAGGGACTGGGTAGGGTTTGAGGGAAGGGAGTAATAAGGGCGGGGAAAAAGAATGGGGGCATTAGGATTAGCATGTATAATGTGTAGGGTGGGGGGTCATGGGTACGGCTGTACAACACAGAGAAGACATGTAGTGATTCTACAGTATCTTGGAACATGCTGACGGACAGCGACTGTAACTGGGATTTGGGGGGAACTTGGTGAAGGGAGTAGATTGGAAAACATAATGTTCTGCATGTGATTGTACATTAATGAAACAAAAAGAATTTCAAAGTGCAGTAAGAGCACAGCTCTCAAATATCAGAATAAAAGTACAGGCTTTGAGTGCTCCAAACAAAAGACACAGGGTTAGAAGAACTGATGAAAACTCAAGACCACCTACGTGCTCTCTTACTGGAGTCTCACTTGAGATCCAAGGACACAGACAAACTACAAGCTGAAGGGGAGGGGACAGGTACCCTAATCAAGTGAAACTGAATAACAAACAAACAAATGGATTCTGTTTGAGTCCCCAGAGACAGTCAGTAGAAAATAGCCCTATCTAACCACCGTGAATTCTTTTTGTTTGGTTTCAGCAGTGCTCAGGCATAGATTTAGTGGTGCAGCAACTTCCTTCTCATTTCCTCTCACCTCAACAAATGAATTGCTGTAATAATATGCGTCAGGGCTTTTAAAATCATTGCTTTTTATGATGTTCACGAATGTAAAGAAGTAATAACCACCTAAAGAGGGAAGTTTGGACCCTCAAATAAACACTTCACTCCACAACACACTCTTTGTTCCCAACTGCTCCTGTCCAGAAATAGGTGTTCCTTCATATTTGTCCCTCCACCTATCAGCAGTGATCACGCCGATGTCCCTCGAACATGGTGGTGTGCAAAGAACCAAGTACACTTTTCTGTCGATAACAGGCCCAGACGAAGGACACTTTTGGCCTCAGGGAAGACTTACTCACTGAATGTGGCTAAATAAAGTCACCAAGCGAGCAGGAATTATAAGAGGACAGATGACAGAGATACGGGTTCAAGTCTTTTCACCTCCATTTACTGGTTTTGTAAGCACACGCGGCTGACTCTACCCGAAAGTGTATCGGTGAACACAGTTCTCTCCTTATGGCTTAGTTCTCTTGCAAAATTTCTGGAAGCATAATGTAGGGAAGAGACATAGGCTATATTGTCAACTGCTCTGTATAGAAGGATAGATGGGCAGAAAAAAAGATGATTGATTCCTAGATAGATAGGTAGACAGACGACAGATGAAAGATAGATAGATAGGTACATAGATTGATAGATGATAGACATCATAGATAAATGATAGGAAGATAGATAGATACATAGATACATAGATACATACATACATCGATACATAGATAGACAGACCGTTAGATATATAGATACAGATACATATCGATTGACACAAAGCTATTGTTCATAACCAGGAGTTGAATGGTGAAAAACATAACTAAACTACAAACGAAAAGGAAGAATGAAATCCACTTTAAAAAGTGCAGTAAGGAGCCTTAAGAAGAAGAAAAATACTACCATTTGCAATGACGTGGATGGAGCTAGACGGAAGTATGTCAGAGAAATAGGCCAGGCGGAGTAAGACAAGTACCAAGTGATTTCACTCGTGTGTGGAGTATAACAACAAAGAAAAACTGAAGGAAAAAAACAGCAGCAGACTCACAGTACCCGAGAGTTGACTAAAAATTTCAAAAAGGGAAAAGGACTGGGCAGGGTGTGTCTGAAGGGAGGGATAAGTGTGGGGAGAAAGAATGGGGGCATTAGGAATAGCATGTATAATGCGTGGTGTCGGGTCTGCATGGGGAGTACTGTACAACACAGAGAAGACTAGTAGAGATCATATAGCATCTTACTACTCACTGATGGACAGCGACTGTATCGGGGTCTGTGGGGGGGACATGGTGAAGGGGTCTACAGCATCCAACTACGCTGATCAACAGCGACTGAAGAGGTTTTTCGGGGGACTTGGTGAAGGGCGGAGCATAGTAAACATAATGTTCTTCACGTGATTGTAGATTAATGATAAAAAAATTCTTTAAGTGCAATAAGTGCACAGCTCTGAATCATCAGAATAAAAGGTCAGGTACTGTGTGCTGCAAACTGAAGACACAGGGTTAAAAGAAGGGATGAAATCTCAAGAAACCTATGTGCTTACAGGAGACTCACTTGAGATCCAAGGACACAGACAAACTACAAGCCGAAGGTGTGTGGACAAGTACCCTACACGAGTGAAACTGAAAAACAAACAATCAAACAAATGGATTCTGTTTGAGTCCCCAGAGACAGTCAGCAGAAAATAGCCCAGTCTGGCCACCGTGAATTCGTTTTGTTTGGTTTCAGCAGTTCCCAGCCATAGATTTAATGGTGCAGCCACATACTTCTCATTTTCTCTCACCTCAACAACTGAGTTGCTGTAATAATAAGCATCTGGGCCTTTGAAATCAGTGGGTTTTATGATGTTCACGAATGTGAAGATGTAATAACCACCTAAAGAGGGAAGTTTGGACACTCAAATAAACACGTCACTCCACAATACACACTTAGCTCCCAACTGCTCCTGTCTAGAAACTGGTGTTCCTTTTTATTTGACCCTCCGTCCTATCGGCGGTGATCATGCTGATGTCCTTCAAACATGGTGGTGAGCAAAGCAACAAGTTTACTTTTCTGTCGACAACAGGCCCAGAGGAATGATACTTGTGGTCTTCAGGGAGCACTTAGTCAATGAATGTGGCTAAATATAGACAGCAAGTTAGAAGGAGATGAAAGAGGACAGAGGATAGAGACACGGTTTCAAGTCCCAGCACAACCATTTCCTGGTTTTGTAGGTACACGTGACCGACACGACCTGCAAGTGTCTCAGTGAACCCATTGCTCTCTCTACAGCCTAGGTACTTTGCAGGATTTTTGGAAGCAGAGTGTAGGAAAGTGATATAGGATATATGGTTAACTGGTCTGTACACAAGGACAGATGGGCAGACAAAAAAACGATTGACTGATTGATTGATAAATAGATAGACAGACAGATAGATAGATATGGGTACATATCGATTCACACGAAGCTACTGCTCATAACCAGGAGAGCAATGGTGAAAGCACATAGCGAAACTACAAACAAAAAAGAAGAATGAAATCCAGTTTTAAAAGTGCAGTAAGCAGCCATAAGAAGAAAACAAATCCTATCATTTGCAATAACGTGGATGGAGCTAGAGTGTGTTATGCTCAGTCAAATAGGCGAGGCGGAGAAATACATGTACTAAATGATTGCACTCATGTGTGGAGTATGATAACAAAGAAAATCTGAAGGAAAAGACAGCAGCAGACTCACAGAACCCGAGAGTGGACTAACAGTTACCAAAGAGAAAGGGACTGGGTAGGGTTTGAGGGAAGGGAGTAATAAGGGCGGGGAAAAAGAATGGGGGCATTAGGATTAGCATGTATAATGTGTAGGGTGGGGGGTCATGGGTACGGCTGTACAACACAGAGAAGACATGTAGTGATTCTACAGTATCTTGGAACATGCTGACGGACAGCGACTGTAACTGGGATTTGGGGGGAACTGGGTGAAGGGAGTAGATTGGAAAACATAATGTTCTGCATGTGATTGTACATTAATGAAACAAAAAGAATTTCAAAGTGCAGTAAGAGCACAGCTCTCAAATATCAGAATAAAAGTACAGGCTTTGAGTGCTCCAAACAAAAGACACAGGGTTAGAAGAACTGATGAAAACTCAAGACCACCTACGTGCTCTCTTACTGGAGTCTCACTTGAGATCCAAGGACACAGACAAACTACAAGCTGAAGGGGAGGGGACAGGTACCCTAATCAAGTGAAACTGAATAACAAACAAACAAATGGATTCTGTTTGAGTCCCCAGAGACAGTCAGTAGAAAATAGCCCTATCTAACCACCGTGAATTCTTTTTGTTTGGTTTCAGCAGTGCTCAGGCATAGATTTAGTGGTGCAGCAACTTCCTTCTCATTTCCTCTCACCTCAACAAATGAATTGCTGTAATAATATGCGTCAGGGCTTTTAAAATCATTGCTTTTTATGATGTTCACGAATGTAAAGAAGTAATAACCACCTAAAGAGGGAAGTTTGGACCCTCAAATAAACACTTCACTCCACAACACACTCTTTGTTCCCAACTGCTCCTGTCCAGAAATAGGTGTTCCTTCATATTTGTCCCTCCACCTATCAGCAGTGATCACGCCGATGTCCCTCGAACATGGTGGTGTGCAAAGAACCAAGTACACTTTTCTGTCGATAACAGGCCCAGACGAAGGACACTTTTGGCCTCAGGGAAGACTTACTCACTGAATGTGGCTAAATAAAGTCACCAAGCGAGCAGGAATTATAAGAGGACAGATGACAGAGATACGGGTTCAAGTCTTTTCACCTCCATTTACTGGTTTTGTAAGCACACGCGGCTGACTCTACCCGAAAGTGTATCGGTGAACACAGTTCTCTCCTTATGGCTTAGTTCTCTTGCAAAATTTCTGGAAGCATAATGTAGGGAAGAGACATAGGCTATATTGTCAACTGCTCTGTATAGAAGGATAGATGGGCAGAAAAAAAGATGATTGATTCCTAGATAGATAGGTAGACAGACGACAGATGAAAGATAGATAGATAGGTACATAGATTGATAGATGATAGACATCATAGATAAATGATAGGAAGATAGATAGATACATAGATACATAGATACATACATACATCGATACATAGATAGACAGACCGTTAGATATATAGATACAGATACATATCGATTGACACAAAGCTATTGTTCATAACCAGGAGTTGAATGGTGAAAAACATAACTAAACTACAAACGAAAAGGAAGAATGAAATCCACTTTAAAAAGTGCAGTAAGGAGCCTTAAGAAGAAGAAAAATACTACCATTTGCAATGACGTGGATGGAGCTAGACGGAAGTATGTCAGAGAAATAGGCCAGGCGGAGTAAGACAAGTACCAAGTGATTTCACTCGTGTGTGGAGTATAACAACAAAGAAAAACTGAAGGAAAAAAACAGCAGCAGACTCACAGTACCCTAGAGTTGACTAAAAATTTCAAAAAGGGAAAAGGACTGGGCAGGGTGTGTCTGAAGGGAGGGATAAGTGTGGGGAGAAAGAATGGGGGCATTAGGAATAGCATGTATAATGCGTGGTGTCGGGTCTGCATGGGGAGTACTGTACAACACAGAGAAGACTAGTAGAGATCATATAGCATCTTACTACTCACTGATGGACAGCGACTGTATCGGGGTCTGTGGGGGGGACATGGTGAAGGGGTCTACAGCATCCAACTACGCTGATCAACAGCGACTGAAGAGGTTTTTCGGGGGACTTGGTGAAGGGCGGAGCATAGTAAACATAATGTTCTTCACGTGATTGTAGATTAATGATAAAAAAATTCTTTAAGTGCAATAAGTGCACAGCTCTGAATCATCAGAATAAAAGGTCAGGTACTGTGTGCTGCAAACTGAAGACACAGGGTTAAAAGAAGGGATGAAATCTCAAGAAACCTATGTGCTTACAGGAGACTCACTTGAGATCCAAGGACACAGACAAACTACAAGCCGAAGGTGTGTGGACAAGTACCCTACACGAGTGAAACTGAAAAACAAACAATCAAACAAATGGATTCTGTTTGAGTCCCCAGAGACAGTCAGCAGAAAATAGCCCAGTCTGGCCACCGTGAATTCGTTTTGTTTGGTTTCAGCAGTTCCCAGCCATAGATTTAATGGTGCAGCCACATACTTCTCATTTTCTCTCACCTCAACAACTGAGTTGCTGTAATAATAAGCATCTGGGCCTTTGAAATCAGTGGGTTTTATGATGTTCACGAATGTGAAGATGTAATAACCACCTAAAGAGGGAAGTTTGGACACTCAAATAAACACGTCACTCCACAATACACACTTAGCTCCCAACTGCTCCTGTCTAGAAACTGGTGTTCCTTTTTATTTGACCCTCCGTCCTATCGGCGGTGATCATGCTGATGTCCTTCAAACATGGTGGTGAGCAAAGCAACAAGTTTACTTTTCTGTCGACAACAGGCCCAGAGGAATGATACTTGTGGTCTTCAGGGAGCACTTAGTCAATGAATGTGGCTAAATATAGACAGCAAGTTAGAAGGAGATGAAAGAGGACAGAGGATAGAGACACGGTTTCAAGTCCCAGCACAACCATTTCCTGGTTTTGTAGGTACACGTGACCGACACGACCTGCAAGTGTCTCAGTGAACCCATTGCTCTCTCTACAGCCTAGGTACTTTGCAGGATTTTTGGAAGCAGAGTGTAGGAAAGTGATATAGGATATATGGTTAACTGGTCTGTACACAAGGACAGATGGGCAGACAAAAAAACGATTGACTGATTGATTGATAAATAGATAGACAGACAGATAGATAGATATGGGTACATATCGATTCACACGAAGCTACTGCTCATAACCAGGAGAGCAATGGTGAAAGCACATAGCGAAACTACAAACAAAAAAGAAGAATGAAATCCAGTTTTAAAAGTGCAGTAAGCAGCCATAAGAAGAAAACAAATCCTATCATTTGCAATAACGTGGATGGAGCTAGAGTGTGTTATGCTCAGTCAAATAGGCGAGGCGGAGAAATACATGTACTAAATGATTGCACTCATGTGTGGAGTATGATAACAAAGAAAATCTGAAGGAAAAGACAGCAGCAGACTCACAGAACCCGAGAGTGGACTAACAGTTACCAAAGAGAAAGGGACTGGGTAGGGTTTGAGGGAAGGGAGTAATAAGGGCGGGGAAAAAGAATGGGGGCATTAGGATTAGCATGTATAATGTGTAGGGTGGGGGGTCATGGGTACGGCTGTACAACACAGAGAAGACATGTAGTGATTCTACAGTATCTTGGAACATGCTGACGGACAGCGACTGTAACTGGGATTTGGGGGGAACTGGGTGAAGGGAGTAGATTGGAAAACATAATGTTCTGCATGTGATTGTACATTAATGAAACAAAAAGAATTTCAAAGTGCAGTAAGAGCACAGCTCTCAAATATCAGAATAAAAGTACAGGCTTTGAGTGCTCCAAACAAAAGACACAGGGTTAGAAGAACTGATGAAAACTCAAGACCACCTACGTGCTCTCTTACTGGAGTCTCACTTGAGATCCAAGGACACAGACAAACTACAAGCTGAAGGGGAGGGGACAGGTACCCTAATCAAGTGAAACTGAATAACAAACAAACAAATGGATTCTGTTTGAGTCCCCAGAGACAGTCAGTAGAAAATAGCCCTATCTAACCACCGTGAATTCTTTTTGTTTGGTTTCAGCAGTGCTCAGGCATAGATTTAGTGGTGCAGCAACTTCCTTCTCATTTCCTCTCACCTCAACAAATGAATTGCTGTAATAATATGCATCAGGGCTTTTAAAATCATTGCTTTTTATGATGTTCACGAATGTAAAGAAGTAATAACCACCTAAAGAGGGAAGTTTGGACCCTCAAATAAACACTTCACTCCACAACACACTCTTTGTTCCCAACTGCTCCTGTCCAGAAATAGGTGTTCCTTCATATTTGTCCCTCCACCTATCAGCAGTGATCACGCCGATGTCCCTCGAACATGGTGGTGTGCAAAGAACCAAGTACACTTTTCTGTCGATAACAGGCCCAGACGAAGGACACTTTTGGCCTCAGGGAAGACTTACTCACTGAATGTGGCTAAATAAAGTCACCAAGCGAGCAGGAATTATAAGAGGACAGATGACAGAGATACGGGTTCAAGTCTTTTCACCTCCATTTACTGGTTTTGTAAGCACACGCGGCTGACTCTACCCGAAAGTGTATCGGTGAACACAGTTCTCTCCTTATGGCTTAGTTCTCTTGCAAAATTTCTGGAAGCATAATGTAGGGAAGAGACATAGGCTATATTGTCAACTGCTCTGTATAGAAGGATAGATGGGCAGAAAAAAAGATGATTGATTCCTAGATAGATAGGTAGACAGACGACAGATGAAAGATAGATAGATAGGTACATAGATTGATAGATGATAGACATCATAGATAAATGATAGGAAGATAGATAGATACATAGATACATAGATACATACATACATCGATACATAGATAGACAGACCGTTAGATATATAGATACAGATACATATCGATTGACACAAAGCTATTGTTCATAACCAGGAGTTGAATGGTGAAAAACATAACTAAACTACAAACGAAAAGGAAGAATGAAATCCACTTTAAAAAGTGCAGTAAGGAGCCTTAAGAAGAAGAAAAATACTACCATTTGCAATGACGTGGATGGAGCTAGACGGAAGTATGTCAGAGAAGTAGGCCAGGCGGAGTAAGACAAGTACCAAGTGATTTCACTCGTGTGTGGAGTATAACAACAAAGAAAAACTGAAGGAAAAAAACAGCAGCAGACTCACAGTACCCGAGAGTTGACTAAAAATTTCAAAAAGGGAAAAGGACTGGGCAGGGTGTGTCTGAAGGGAGGGATAAGTGTGGGGAGAAAGAATGGGGGCATTAGGAATAGCATGTATAATGCGTGGTGTCGGGTCTGCATGGGGAGTAATGTACAACACAGAGAAGACTAGTAGAGATCATATAGCATCTTACTACTCACTGATGGACAGCGACTGTATCGGGGTCTGTGGGGGGGACATGGTGAAGGGGTCTACAGCATCCAACTACGCTGATCAACAGCGACTGAAGAGGTTTTTCGGGGGACTTGGTGAAGGGCGGAGCATAGTAAACATAATGTTCTTCACGTGATTGTAGATTAATGATAAAAAAATTCTTTAAGTGCAATAAGTGCACAGCTCTGAATCATCAGAATAAAAGGTCAGGTACTGTGTGCTGCAAACTGAAGACACAGGGTTAAAAGAAGGGATGAAATCTCAAGAAACCTATGTGCTTACAGGAGACTCACTTGAGATCCAAGGACACAGACAAACTACAAGCCGAAGGTGTGTGGACAAGTACCCTACACGAGTGAAACTGAAAAACAAACAATCAAACAAATGGATTCTGTTTGAGTCCCCAGAGACAGTCAGCAGAAAATAGCCCAGTCTGGCCACCGTGAATTCGTTTTGTTTGGTTTCAGCAGTTCCCAGCCATAGATTTAATGGTGCAGCCACATACTTCTCATTTTCTCTCACCTCAACAACTGAGTTGCTGTAATAATAAGCATCTGGGCCTTTGAAATCAGTGGGTTTTATGATGTTCACGAATGTGAAGATGTAATAACCACCTAAAGAGGGAAGTTTGGACACTCAAATAAACACGTCACTCCACAATACACACTTAGCTCCCAACTGCTCCTGTCTAGAAACTGGTGTTCCTTTTTATTTGACCCTCCGTCCTATCGGCGGTGATCATGCTGATGTCCTTCAAACATGGTGGTGAGCAAAGCAACAAGTTTACTTTTCTGTCGACAACAGGCCCAGAGGAATGATACTTGTGGTCTTCAGGGAGCACTTAGTCAATGAATGTGGCTAAATATAGACAGCAAGTTAGAAGGAGATGAAAGAGGACAGAGGATAGAGACACGGTTTCAAGTCCCAGCACAACCATTTCCTGGTTTTGTAGGTACACGTGACCGACACGACCTGCAAGTGTCTCAGTGAACCCATTGCTCTCTCTACAGCCTAGGTACTTTGCAGGATTTTTGGAAGCAGAGTGTAGGAAAGTGATATAGGATATATGGTTAACTGGTCTGTACACAAGGACAGATGGGCAGACAAAAAAACGATTGACTGATTGATTGATAAATAGATAGACAGACAGATAGATAGATATGGGTACATATCGATTCACACGAAGCTACTGCTCATAACCAGGAGAGCAATGGTGAAAGCACATAGCGAAACTACAAACAAAAAAGAAGAATGAAATCCAGTTTTAAAAGTGCAGTAAGCAGCCATAAGAAGAAAACAAATCCTATCATTTGCAATAACGTGGATGGAGCTAGAGTGTGTTATGCTCAGTCAAATAGGCGAGGCGGAGAAATACATGTACTAAATTATTGCACTCATGTGTGGAGTATGATAACAAAGAAAATCTGAAGGAAAAGACAGCAGCAGACTCACAGAACCCGAGAGTGGACTAACAGTTACCAAAGAGAAAGGGACTGGGTAGGGTTTGAGGGAAGGGAGTAATAAGGGCGGGGAAAAAGAATGGGGGCATTAGGATTAGCATGTATAATGTGTAGGGTGGGGGGTCATGGGTACGGCTGTACAACACAGAGAAGACATGTAGTGATTCTACAGTATCTTGGAACATGCTGACGGACAGCGACTGTAACTGGGATTTGGGGGGAACTGGGTGAAGGGAGTAGATTGGAAAACATAATGTTCTGCATGTGATTGTACATTAATGAAACAAAAAGAATTTCAAAGTGCAGTAAGAGCACAGCTCTCAAATATCAGAATAAAAGTACAGGCTTTGAGTGCTCCAAACAAAAGACACAGGGTTAGAAGAACTGATGAAAACTCAAGACCACCTACGTGCTCTCTTACTGGAGTCTCACTTGAGATCCAAGGACACAGACAAACTACAAGCTGAAGGGGAGGGGACAGGTACCCTAATCAAGTGAAACTGAATAACAAACAAACAAATGGATTCTGTTTGAGTCCCCAGAGACAGTCAGTAGAAAATAGCCCTATCTAACCACCGTGAATTCTTTTTGTTTGGTTTCAGCAGTGCTCAGGCATAGATTTAGTGGTGCAGCAACTTCCTTCTCATTTCCTCTCACCTCAACAAATGAATTGCTGTAATAATATGCGTCAGGGCTTTTAAAATCATTGCTTTTTATGATGTTCACGAATGTAAAGAAGTAATAACCACCTAAAGAGGGAAGTTTGGACCCTCAAATAAACACTTCACTCCACAACACACTCTTTGTTCCCAACTGCTCCTGTCCAGAAATAGGTGTTCCTTCATATTTGTCCCTCCACCTATCAGCAGTGATCACGCCGATGTCCCTCGAACATGGTGGTGTGCAAAGAACCAAGTACACTTTTCTGTCGATAACAGGCCCAGACGAAGGACACTTTTGGCCTCAGGGAAGACTTACTCACTGAATGTGGCTAAATAAAGTCACCAAGCGAGCAGGAATTATAAGAGGACAGATGACAGAGATACGGGTTCAAGTCTTTTCACCTCCATTTACTGGTTTTGTAAGCACACGCGGCTGACTCTACCCGAAAGTGTATCGGTGAACACAGTTCTCTCCTTATGGCTTAGTTCTCTTGCAAAATTTCTGGAAGCATAATGTAGGGAAGAGACATAGGCTATATTGTCAACTGCTCTGTATAGAAGGATAGATGGGCAGAAAAAAAGATGATTGATTCCTAGATAGATAGGTAGACAGACGACAGATGAAAGATAGATAGATAGGTACATAGATTGATAGATGATAGACATCATAGATAAATGATAGGAAGATAGATAGATACATAGATACATAGATACATACATACATCGATACATAGATAGACAGACAGACCGTTAGATATATAGATACAGATACATATCGATTGACACAAAGCTATTGTTCATAACCAGGAGTTGAATGGTGAAAAACATAACTAAACTACAAACGAAAAGGAAGAATGAAATCCACTTTAAAAAGTGCAGTAAGGAGCCTTAAGAAGAAGAAAAATACTACCATTTGCAATGACGTGGATGGAGCTAGACGGAAGTATGTCAGAGAAGTAGGCCAGGCGGAGTAAGACAAGTACCAAGTGATTTCACTCGTGTGTGGAGTATAACAACAAAGAAAAACTGAAGGAAAAAAACAGCAGCAGACTCACAGTACCCGAGAGTTGACTAAAAATTTCAAAAAGGGAAAAGGACTGGGCAGGGTGTGTCTGAAGGGAGGGATAAGTGTGGGGAGAAAGAATGGGGGCATTAGGAATAGCATGTATAATGCGTGGTGTCGGGTCTGCATGGGGAGTACTGTACAACACAGAGAAGACTAGTAGAGATCATATAGCATCTTACTACTCACTGATGGACAGCGACTGTATCGGGGTCTGTGGGGGGGACATGGTGAAGGGGTCTACAGCATCCAACTACGCTGATCAACAGCGACTGAAGAGGTTTTTCGGGGGACTTGGTGAAGGGCGGAGCATAGTAAACATAATGTTCTTCACGTGATTGTAGATTAATGATAAAAAAATTCTTTAAGTGCAATAAGTGCACAGCTCTGAATCATCAGAATAAAAGGTCAGGTACTGTGTGCTGCAAACTGAAGACACAGGGTTAAAAGAAGGGATGAAATCTCAAGAAACCTATGTGCTTACAGGAGACTCACTTGAGATCCAAGGACACAGACAAACTACAAGCCGAAGGTGTGTGGACAAGTACCCTACACGAGTGAAACTGAAAAACAAACAATCAAACAAATGGATTCTGTTTGAGTCCCCAGAGACAGTCAGCAGAAAATAGCCCAGTCTGGCCACCGTGAATTCGTTTTGTTTGGTTTCAGCAGTTCCCAGCCATAGATTTAATGGTGCAGCCACATACTTCTCATTTTCTCTCACCTCAACAACTGAGTTGCTGTAATAATAAGCATCTGGGCCTTTGAAATCAGTGGGTTTTATGATGTTCACGAATGTGAAGATGTAATAACCACCTAAAGAGGGAAGTTTGGACACTCAAATAAACACGTCACTCCACAATACACACTTAGCTCCCAACTGCTCCTGTCTAGAAACTGGTGTTCCTTTTTATTTGACCCTCCGTCCTATCGGCGGTGATCATGCTGATGTCCTTCAAACATGGTGGTGAGCAAAGCAACAAGTTTACTTTTCTGTCGACAACAGGCCCAGAGGAATGATACTTGTGGTCTTCAGGGAGCACTTAGTCAATGAATGTGGCTAAATATAGACAGCAAGTTAGAAGGAGATGAAAGAGGACAGAGGATAGAGACACGGTTTCAAGTCCCAGCACAACCATTTCCTGGTTTTGTAGGTACACGTGACCGACACGACCTGCAAGTGTCTCAGTGAACCCATTGCTCTCTCTACAGCCTAGGTACTTTGCAGGATTTTTGGAAGCAGAGTGTAGGAAAGTGATATAGGATATATGGTTAACTGGTCTGTACACAAGGACAGATGGGCAGACAAAAAAACGATTGACTGATTGATTGATAAATAGATAGACAGACAGATAGATAGATATGGGTACATATCGATTCACACGAAGCTACTGCTCATAACCAGGAGAGCAATGGTGAAAGCACATAGCGAAACTACAAACAAAAAAGAAGAATGAAATCCAGTTTTAAAAGTGCAGTAAGCAGCCATAAGAAGAAAACAAATCCTATCATTTGCAATAACGTGGATGGAGCTAGAGTGTGTTATGCTCAGTCAAATAGGCGAGGCGGAGAAATACATGTACTAAATTATTGCACTCATGTGTGGAGTATGATAACAAAGAAAATCTGAAGGAAAAGACAGCAGCAGACTCACAGAACCCGAGAGTGGACTAACAGTTACCAAAGAGAAAGGGACTGGGTAGGGTTTGAGGGAAGGGAGTAATAAGGGCGGGGAAAAAGAATGGGGGCATTAGGATTAGCATGTATAATGTGTAGGGTGGGGGGTCATGGGTACGGCTGTACAACACAGAGAAGACATGTAGTGATTCTACAGTATCTTGGAACATGCTGACGGACAGCGACTGTAACTGGGATTTGGGGGGAACTTGGTGAAGGGAGTAGATTGGAAAACATAATGTTCTGCATGTGATTGTACATTAATGAAACAAAAAGAATTTCAAAGTGCAGTAAGAGCACAGCTCTCAAATATCAGAATAAAAGTACAGGCTTTGAGTGCTCCAAACAAAAGACACAGGGTTAGAAGAACTGATGAAAACTCAAGACCACCTACGTGCTCTCTTACTGGAGTCTCACTTGAGATCCAAGGACACAGACAAACTACAAGCTGAAGGGGAGGGGACAGGTACCCTAATCAAGTGAAACTGAATAACAAACAAACAAATGGATTCTGTTTGAGTCCCCAGAGACAGTCAGTAGAAAATAGCCCTATCTAACCACCGTGAATTCTTTTTGTTTGGTTTCAGCAGTGCTCAGGCATAGATTTAGTGGTGCAGCAACTTCCTTCTCATTTCCTCTCACCTCAACAAATGAATTGCTGTAATAATATGCGTCAGGGCTTTTAAAATCATTGCTTTTTATGATGTTCACGAATGTAAAGAAGTAAGAACCACCTAAAGAGGGAAGTTTGGACCCTCAAATAAACACTTCACTCCACAACACACTCTTTGTTCCCAACTGCTCCTGTCCAGAAATAGGTGTTCCTTCATATTTGTCCCTCCACCTATCAGCAGTGATCACGCCGATGTCCCTCGAACATGGTGGTGTGCAAAGAACCAAGTACACTTTTCTGTCGATAACAGGCCCAGACGAAGGACACTTTTGGCCTCAGGGAAGACTTACTCACTGAATGTGGCTAAATAAAGTCACCAAGCGAGCAGGAATTATAAGAGGACAGATGACAGAGATACGGGTTCAAGTCTTTTCACCTCCATTTACTGGTTTTGTAAGCACACGCGGCTGACTCTACCCGAAAGTGTATCGGTGAACACAGTTCTCTCCTTATGGCTTAGTTCTCTTGCAAAATTTCTGGAAGCATAATGTAGGGAAGAGACATAGGCTATATTGTCAACTGCTCTGTATAGAAGGATAGATGGGCAGAAAAAAAGATGATTGATTCCTAGATAGATAGGTAGACAGACGACAGATGAAAGATAGATAGATAGGTACATAGATTGATAGATGATAGACATCATAGATAAATGATAGGAAGATAGATAGATACATAGATACATACATACATCGATACATAGATAGACAGACAGACCGTTAGATATATAGATACAGATACATATCGATTGACACAAAGCTATTGTTCATAACCAGGAGTTGAATGGTGAAAAACATAACTAAACTACAAACGAAAAGGAAGAATGAAATCCACTTTAAAAAGTGCAGTAAGGAGCCTTAAGAAGAAGAAAAATACTACCATTTGCAATGACGTGGATGGAGCTAGACGGAAGTATGTCAGAGAAATAGGCCAGGCGGAGTAAGACAAGTACCAAGTGATTTCACTCGTGTGTGGAGTATAACAACAAAGAAAAACTGAAGGAAAAAAACAGCAGCAGACTCACAGTACCCGAGAGTTGACTAAAAATTTCAAAAAGGGAAAAGGACTGGGCAGGGTGTGTCTGAAGGGAGGGATAAGTGTGGGGAGAAAGAATGGGGGCATTAGGAATAGCATGTATAATGCGTGGTGTCGGGTCTGCATGGGGAGTACTGTACAACACAGAGAAGACTAGTAGAGATCATATAGCATCTTACTACTCACTGATGGACAGCGACTGTATCGGGGTCTGTGGGGGGGACATGGTGAAGGGGTCTACAGCATCCAACTACGCTGATCAACAGCGACTGAAGAGGTTTTTCGGGGGACTTGGTGAAGGGCGGAGCATAGTAAACATAATGTTCTTCACGTGATTGTAGATTAATGATAAAAAAATTCTTTAAGTGCAATAAGTGCACAGCTCTGAATCATCAGAATAAAAGGTCAGGTACTGTGTGCTGCAAACTGAAGACACAGGGTTAAAAGAAGGGATGAAATCTCAAGAAACCTATGTGCTTACAGGAGACTCACTTGAGATCCAAGGACACAGACAAACTACAAGCCGAAGGTGTGTGGACAAGTACCCTACACGAGTGAAACTGAAAAACAAACAATCAAACAAATGGATTCTGTTTGAGTCCCCAGAGACAGTCAGCAGAAAATAGCCCAGTCTGGCCACCGTGAATTCGTTTTGTTTGGTTTCAGCAGTTCCCAGCCATAGATTTAATGGTGCAGCCACATACTTCTCATTTTCTCTCACCTCAACAACTGAGTTGCTGTAATAATAAGCATCTGGGCCTTTGAAATCAGTGGGTTTTATGATGTTCACGAATGTGAAGATGTAATAACCACCTAAAGAGGGAAGTTTGGACACTCAAATAAACACGTCACTCCACAATACACACTTAGCTCCCAACTGCTCCTGTCTAGAAACTGGTGTTCCTTTTTATTTGACCCTCCGTCCTATCGGCGGTGATCATGCTGATGTCCTTCAAACATGGTGGTGAGCAAAGCAACAAGTTTACTTTTCTGTCGACAACAGGCCCAGAGGAATGATACTTGTGGTCTTCAGGGAGCACTTAGTCAATGAATGTGGCTAAATATAGACAGCAAGTTAGAAGGAGATGAAAGAGGACAGAGGATAGAGACACGGTTTCAAGTCCCAGCACAACCATTTCCTGGTTTTGTAGGTACACGTGACCGACACGACCTGCAAGTGTCTCAGTGAACCCATTGCTCTCTCTACAGCCTAGATACTTTGCAGGATTTTTGGAAGCAGAGTGTAGGAAAGTGATATAGGATATATGGTTAACTGGTCTGTACACAAGGACAGATGGGCAGACAAAAAAACGATTGACTGATTGATTGATAAATAGATAGACAGACAGATAGATAGATATGGGTACATATCGATTCACACGAAGCTACTGCTCATAACCAGGAGAGCAATGGTGAAAGCACATAGCGAAACTACAAACAAAAAAGAAGAATGAAATCCAGTTTTAAAAGTGCAGTAAGCAGCCATAAGAAGAAAACAAATCCTATCATTTGCAATAACGTGGATGGAGCTAGAGTGTGTTATGCTCAGTCAAATAGGCGAGGCGGAGAAATACATGTACTAAATGATGGCACTCATGTGTGGAGTATGATAACAAAGAAAATCTGAAGGAAAAGACAGCAGCAGACTCACAGAACCCGAGAGTGGACTAACAGTTACCAAAGAGAAAGGGACTGGGTAGGGTTTGAGGGAAGGGAGTAATAAGGGCGGGGAAAAAGAATGGGGGCATTAGGATTAGCATGTATAATGTGTAGGGTGGGGGGTCATGGGTACGGCTGTACAACACAGAGAAGACATGTAGTGATTCTACAGTATCTTGGAACATGCTGACGGACAGCGACTGTAACTGGGATTTGGGGGGAACTTGGTGAAGGGAGTAGATTGGAAAACATAATGTTCTGCATGTGATTGTACATTAATGAAACAAAAAGAATTTCAAAGTGCAGTAAGAGCACAGCTCTCAAATATCAGAATAAAAGTACAGGCTTTGAGTGCTCCAAACAAAAGACACAGGGTTAGAAGAACTGATGAAAACTCAAGACCACCTACGTGCTCTCTTACTGGAGTCTCACTTGAGATCCAAGGACACAGACAAACTACAAGCTGAAGGGGAGGGGACAGGTACCCTAATCAAGTGAAACTGAATAACAAACAAACAAATGGATTCTGTTTGAGTCCCCAGAGACAGTCAGTAGAAAATAGCCCTATCTAACCACCGTGAATTCTTTTTGTTTGGTTTCAGCAGTGCTCAGGCATAGATTTAGTGGTGCAGCAACTTCCTTCTCATTTCCTCTCACCTCAACAAATGAATTGCTGTAATAATATGCGTCAGGGCTTTTAAAATCATTGCTTTTTATGATGTTCACGAATGTAAAGAAGTAATAACCACCTAAAGAGGGAAGTTTGGACCCTCAAATAAACACTTCACTCCACAACACACTCTTTGTTCCCAACTGCTCCTGTCCAGAAATAGGTGTTCCTTCATATTTGTCCCTCCACCTATCAGCAGTGATCACGCCGATGTCCCTCGAACATGGTGGTGTGCAAAGAACCAAGTACACTTTTCTGTCGATAACAGGCCCAGACGAAGGACACTTTTGGCCTCAGGGAAGACTTACTCACTGAATGTGGCTAAATAAAGTCACCAAGCGAGCAGGAATTATAAGAGGACAGATGACAGAGATACGGGTTCAAGTCTTTTCACCTCCATTTACTGGTTTTGTAAGCACACGCGGCTGACTCTACCCGAAAGTGTATCGGTGAACACAGTTCTCTCCTTATGGCTTAGTTCTCTTGCAAAATTTCTGGAAGCATAATGTAGGGAAGAGACATAGGCTATATTGTCAACTGCTCTGTATAGAAGGATAGATGGGCAGAAAAAAAGATGATTGATTCCTAGATAGATAGGTAGACAGACGACAGATGAAAGATAGATAGATAGGTACATAGATTGATAGATGATAGACATCATAGATAAATGATAGGAAGATAGATAGATACATAGATACATAGATACATACATACATCGATACATAGATAGACAGACCGTTAGATATATAGATACAGATACATATCGATTGACACAAAGCTATTGTTCATAACCAGGAGTTGAATGGTGAAAAACATAACTAAACTACAAACAAAAAGGAAGAATGAAATCCACTTTAAAAAGTGCAGTAAGGAGCCTTAAGAAGAAGAAAAATACTACCATTTGCAATGACGTGGATGGAGCTAGACGGAAGTATGTCAGAGAAGTAGGCCAGGCGGAGTAAGACAAGTACCAAGTGATTTCACTCGTGTGTGGAGTATAACAACAAAGAAAAACTGAAGGAAAAAAACAGCAGCAGACTCACAGTACCCGAGAGTTGACTAAAAATTTCAAAAAGGGAAAAGGACTGGGCAGGGTGTGTCTGAAGGGAGGGATAAGTGTGGGGAGAAAGAATGGGGGCATTAGGATTAGCATGTATAATGCGTGGTGTCGGGTCTGCATGGGGAGTACTGTACAACACAGAGAAGACTAGTAGAGATCATATAGCATCTTACTACTCACTGATGGACAGCGACTGTATCGGGGTCTGTGGGGGGGACATGGTGAAGGGGTCTACAGCATCCAACTACGCTGATCAACAGCGACTGAAGAGGTTTTTCGGGGGACTTGGTGAAGGGCGGAGCATAGTAAACATAATGTTCTTCACGTGATTGTAGATTAATGATAAAAAAATTCTTTAAGTGCAATAAGTGCACAGCTCTGAATCATCAGAATAAAAGGTCAGGTACTGTGTGCTGCAAACTGAAGACACAGGGTTAAAAGAAGGGATGAAATCTCAAGAAACCTATGTGCTTACAGGAGACTCACTTGAGATCCAAGGACACAGACAAACTACAAGCCGAAGGTGTGTGGACAAGTACCCTACACGAGTGAAACTGAAAAACAAACAATCAAACAAATGGATTCTGTTTGAGTCCCCAGAGACAGTCAGCAGAAAATAGCCCAGTCTGGCCACCGTGAATTCGTTTTGTTTGGTTTCAGCAGTTCCCAGCCATAGATTTAATGGTGCAGCCACATACTTCTCATTTTCTCTCACCTCAACAACTGAGTTGCTGTAATAATAAGCATCTGGGCCTTTGAAATCAGTGGGTTTTATGATGTTCACGAATGTGAAGATGTAATAACCACCTAAAGAGGGAAGTTTGGACACTCAAATAAACACGTCACTCCACAATACACACTTAGCTCCCAACTGCTCCTGTCTAGAAACTGGTGTTCCTTTTTATTTGACCCTCCGTCCTATCGGCGGTGATCATGCTGATGTCCTTCAAACATGGTGGTGAGCAAAGCAACAAGTTTACTTTTCTGTCGACAACAGGCCCAGAGGAATGATACTTGTGGTCTTCAGGGAGCACTTAGTCAATGAATGTGGCTAAATATAGACAGCAAGTTAGAAGGAGATGAAAGAGGACAGAGGATAGAGACACGGTTTCAAGTCCCAGCACAACCATTTCCTGGTTTTGTAGGTACACGTGACCGACACGACCTGCAAGTGTCTCAGTGAACCCATTGCTCTCTCTACAGCCTAGGTACTTTGCAGGATTTTTGGAAGCAGAGTGTAGGAAAGTGATATAGGATATATGGTTAACTGGTCTGTACACAAGGACAGATGGGCAGACAAAAAAACGATTGACTGATTGATTGATAAATAGATAGACAGACAGATAGATAGATATGGGTACATATCGATTCACACGAAGCTACTGCTCATAACCAGGAGAGCAATGGTGAAAGCACATAGCGAAACTACAAACAAAAAAGAAGAATGAAATCCAGTTTTAAAAGTGCAGTAAGCAGCCATAAGAAGAAAACAAATCCTATCATTTGCAATAACGTGGATGGAGCAAGAGTGTATTATGCTCAGTCAAATAGGCGAGGCGGAGAAATACATGTACTAAATGATTGCACTCATGTGTGGAGTATGATAACAAAGAAAATCTGAAGGAAAAGACAGCAGCAGACTCACAGAACCCGAGAGTGGACTAACAGTTACCAAAGAGAAAGGGACTGGGTAGGGTTTGAGGGAAGGAAGTAATAAGGGCGGGGAAATAGAATGGGGGCATTAGGATTAGCATGTATAATGTGTAGGGTGGGGGGTCATGGGTACGGCTGTACAACACAGAGAAGACATGTAGTGATTCTACAGTATCTTGGAACATGCTGACGGACAGCGACTGTAACTGGGATTTGGGGGGAACTTGGTGAAGGGAGTAGATTGGAAAACATAATGTTCTGCATGTGATTGTACATTAATGAAACAAAAAGAATTTCAAAGTGCAGTAAGAGCACAGCTCTCAAATATCAGAATAAAAGTACAGGCTTTGAGTGCTCCAAACAAAAGACACAGGGTTAGAAGAACTGATGAAAACTCAAGACCACCTACGTGCTCTCTTACTGGAGTCTCACTTGAGATCCAAGGACACAGACAAACTACAAGCTGAAGGGGAGGGGACAGGTACCCTAATCAAGTGAAACTGAATAACAAACAAACAAATGGATTCTGTTTGAGTCCCCAGAGACAGTCAGTAGAAAATAGCCCTATCTAACCACCGTGAATTCTTTTTGTTTGGTTTCAGCAGTGCTCAGGCATAGATTTAGTGGTGCAGCAACTTCCTTCTCATTTCCTCTCACCTCAACAAATGAATTGCTGTAATAATATGCGTCAGGGCTTTTAAAATCATTGCTTTTTATGATGTTCACGAATGTAAAGAAGTAATAACCACCTAAAGAGGGAAGTTTGGACCCTCAAATAAACACTTCACTCCACAACACACTCTTTGTTCCCAACTGCTCCTGTCCAGAAATAGGTGTTCCTTCATATTTGTCCCTCCACCTATCAGCAGTGATCACGCCGATGTCCCTCGAACATGGTGGTGTGCAAAGAACCAAGTACACTTTTCTGTCGATAACAGGCCCAGACGAAGGACACTTTTGGCCTCAGGGAAGACTTACTCACTGAATGTGGCTAAATAAAGTCACCAAGCGAGCAGGAATTATAAGAGGACAGATGACAGAGATACGGGTTCAAGTCTTTTCACCTCCATTTACTGGTTTTGTAAGCACACGCGGCTGACTCTACCCGAAAGTGTATCGGTGAACACAGTTCTCTCCTTATGGCTTAGTTCTCTTGCAAAATTTCTGGAAGCATAATGTAGGGAAGAGACATAGGCTATATTGTCAACTGCTCTGTATAGAAGGATAGATGGGCAGAAAAAAAGATGATTGATTCCTAGATAGATAGGTAGACAGACGACAGATGAAAGATAGATAGATAGGTACATAGATTGATAGATGATAGACATCATAGATAAATGATAGGAAGATAGATAGATACATAGATACATAGATACATACATACATCGATACATAGATAGACAGACAGACCGTTAGATATATAGATACAGATACATATCGATTGACACAAAGCTATTGTTCATAACCAGGAGTTGAATGGTGAAAAACATAACTAAACTACAAACGAAAAGGAAGAATGAAATCCACTTTAAAAAGTGCAGTAAGGAGCCTTAAGAAGAAGAAAAATACTACCATTTGCAATGACGTGGATGGAGCTAGACGGAAGTATGTCAGAGAAATAGGCCAGGCGGAGTAAGACAAGTACCAAGTGATTTCACTCGTGTGTGGAGTATAACAACAAAGAAAAACTGAAGGAAAAAAACAGCAGCAGACTCACAGTACCCGAGAGTTGACTAAAAATTTCAAAAAGGGAAAAGGACTGGGCAGGGTGTGTCTGAAGGGAGGGATAAGTGTGGGGAGAAAGAATGGGGGCATTAGGAATAGCATGTATAATGCGTGGTGTCGGGTCTGCATGGGGAGTACTGTACAACACAGAGAAGACTAGTAGAGATCATATAGCATCTTACTACTCACTGATGGACAGCGACTGTATCGGGGTCTGTGGGGGGGACATGGTGAAGGGGTCTACAGCATCCAACTACGCTGATCAACAGCGACTGAAGAGGTTTTTCGGGGGACTTGGTGAAGGGCGGAGCATAGTAAACATAATGTTCTTCACGTGATTGTAGATTAATGATAAAAAAATTCTTTAAGTGCAATAAGTGCACAGCTCTGAATCATCAGAATAAAAGGTCAGGTACTGTGTGCTGCAAACTGAAGACACAGGGTTAAAAGAAGGGATGAAATCTCAAGAAACCTATGTGCTTACAGGAGACTCACTTGAGATCCAAGGACACAGACAAACTACAAGCCAAAGGTGTGTGGACAAGTACCCTACACGAGTGAAACTGAAAAACAAACAATCAAACAAATGGATTCTGTTTGAGTCCCCAGAGACAGTCAGCAGAAAATAGCCCAGTCTGGCCACCGTGAATTCGTTTTGTTTGGTTTCAGCAGTTCCCAGCCATAGATTTAATGGTGCAGCCACATACTTCTCATTTTCTCTCACCTCAACAACTGAGTTGCTGTAATAATAAGCATCTGGGCCTTTGAAATCAGTGGGTTTTATGATGTTCACGAATGTGAAGATGTAATAACCACCTAAAGAGGGAAGTTTGGACACTCAAATAAACACGTCACTCCACAATACACACTTAGCTCCCAACTGCTCCTGTCTAGAAACTGGTGTTCCTTTTTATTTGACCCTCCGTCCTATCGGCGGTGATCATGCTGATGTCCTTCAAACATGGTGGTGAGCAAAGCAACAAGTTTACTTTTTGTCGACAACAGGCCCAGAGGAATGATACTTGTGGTCTTCAGGGAGCACTTAGTCAATGAATGTGGCTAAATATAGACAGCAAGTTAGAAGGAGATGAAAGAGGACAGAGG
Organism: Manis pentadactyla; assembly: GCF_030020395.1. Lineage (NCBI taxonomy): Eukaryota > Metazoa > Chordata > Mammalia > Pholidota > Manidae > Manis > Manis pentadactyla. The sequence continues at coordinate 41,974,353 of NC_080031.1, read as the reverse complement.
ATAGAGACACGGTTTCAAGTCCCAGCACAACCATTTCCTGGTTTTGTAGGTACACGTGACCGACACGACCTGCAAGTGTCTCAGTGAACCCATTGCTCTCTCTACAGCCTAGATACTTTGCAGGATTTTTGGAAGCAGAGTGTAGGAAAGTGATATAGGATATATGGTTAACTGGTCTGTACACAAGGACAGATGGGCAGACAAAAAAACGATTGACTGATTGATTGATAAATAGATAGACAGACAGATAGATAGATATGGGTACATATCGATTCACACGAAGCTACTGCTCATAACCAGGAGAGCAATGGTGAAAGCACATAGCGAAACTACAAACAAAAAAGAAGAATGAAATCCAGTTTTAAAAGTGCAGTAAGCAGCCATAAGAAGAAAACAAATCCTATCATTTGCAATAACGTGGATGGAGCTAGAGTGTGTTATGCTCAGTCAAATAGGCGAGGCGGAGAAATACATGTACTAAATGATGGCACTCATGTGTGGAGTATGATAACAAAGAAAATCTGAAGGAAAAGACAGCAGCAGACTCACAGAACCCGAGAGTGGACTAACAGTTACCAAAGAGAAAGGGACTGGGTAGGGTTTGAGGGAAGGGAGTAATAAGGGCGGGGAAAAAGAATGGGGGCATTAGGATTAGCATGTATAATGTGTAGGGTGGGGGGTCATGGGTACGGCTGTACAACACAGAGAAGACATGTAGTGATTCTACAGTATCTTGGAACATGCTGACGGACAGCGACTGTAACTGGGATTTGGGGGGAACTTGGTGAAGGGAGTAGATTGGAAAACATAATGTTCTGCATGTGATTGTACATTAATGAAACAAAAAGAATTTCAAAGTGCAGTAAGAGCACAGCTCTCAAATATCAGAATAAAAGTACAGGCTTTGAGTGCTCCAAACAAAAGACACAGGGTTAGAAGAACTGATGAAAACTCAAGACCACCTACGTGCTCTCTTACTGGAGTCTCACTTGAGATCCAAGGACACAGACAAACTACAAGCTGAAGGGGAGGGGACAGGTACCCTAATCAAGTGAAACTGAATAACAAACAAACAAATGGATTCTGTTTGAGTCCCCAGAGACAGTCAGTAGAAAATAGCCCTATCTAACCACCGTGAATTCTTTTTGTTTGGTTTCAGCAGTGCTCAGGCATAGATTTAGTGGTGCAGCAACTTCCTTCTCATTTCCTCTCACCTCAACAAATGAATTGCTGTAATAATATGCGTCAGGGCTTTTAAAATCATTGCTTTTTATGATGTTCACGAATGTAAAGAAGTAATAACCACCTAAAGAGGGAAGTTTGGACCCTCAAATAAACACTTCACTCCACAACACACTCTTTGTTCCCAACTGCTCCTGTCCAGAAATAGGTGTTCCTTCATATTTGTCCCTCCACCTATCAGCAGTGATCACGCCGATGTCCCTCGAACATGGTGGTGTGCAAAGAACCAAGTACACTTTTCTGTCGATAACAGGCCCAGACGAAGGACACTTTTGGCCTCAGGGAAGACTTACTCACTGAATGTGGCTAAATAAAGTCACCAAGCGAGCAGGAATTATAAGAGGACAGATGACAGAGATACGGGTTCAAGTCTTTTCACCTCCATTTACTGGTTTTGTAAGCACACGCGGCTGACTCTACCCGAAAGTGTATCGGTGAACACAGTTCTCTCCTTATGGCTTAGTTCTCTTGCAAAATTTCTGGAAGCATAATGTAGGGAAGAGACATAGGCTATATTGTCAACTGCTCTGTATAGAAGGATAGATGGGCAGAAAAAAAGATGATTGATTCCTAGATAGATAGGTAGACAGACGACAGATGAAAGATAGATAGATAGGTACATAGATTGATAGATGATAGACATCATAGATAAATGATAGGAAGATAGATAGATACATAGATACATAGATACATACATACATCGATACATAGATAGACAGACAGACCGTTAGATATATAGATACAGATACATATCGATTGACACAAAGCTATTGTTCATAACCAGGAGTTGAATGGTGAAAAACATAACTAAACTACAAACGAAAAGGAAGAATGAAATCCACTTTAAAAAGTGCAGTAAGGAGCCTTAAGAAGAAGAAAAATACTACCATTTGCAATGACGTGGATGGAGCTAGACGGAAGTATGTCAGAGAAATAGGCCAGGCGGAGTAAGACAAGTACCAAGTGATTTCACTCGTGTGTGGAGTATAACAACAAAGAAAAACTGAAGGAAAAAAACAGCAGCAGACTCACAGTACCCGAGAGTTGACTAAAAATTTCAAAAAGGGAAAAGGACTGGGCAGGGTGTGTCTGAAGGGAGGGATAAGTGTGGGGAGAAAGAATGGGGGCATTAGGAATAGCATGTATAATGCGTGGTGTCGGGTCTGCATGGGGAGTACTGTACAACACAGAGAAGACTAGTAGAGATCATATAGCATCTTACTACTCACTGATGGACAGCGACTGTATCGGGGTCTGTGGGGGGGACATGGTGAAGGGGTCTACAGCATCCAACTACGCTGATCAACAGCGACTGAAGAGGTTTTTCGGGGGACTTGGTGAAGGGCGGAGCATAGTAAACATAATGTTCTTCACGTGATTGTAGATTAATGATAAAAAAATTCTTTAAGTGCAATAAGTGCACAGCTCTGAATCATCAGAATAAAAGGTCAGGTACTGTGTGCTGCAAACTGAAGACACAGGGTTAAAAGAAGGGATGAAATCTCAAGAAACCTATGTGCTTACAGGAGACTCACTTGAGATCCAAGGACACAGACAAACTACAAGCCGAAGGTGTGTGGACAAGTACCCTACACGAGTGAAACTGAAAAACAAACAATCAAACAAATGGATTCTGTTTGAGTCCCCAGAGACAGTCAGCAGAAAATAGCCCAGTCTGGCCACCGTGAATTCGTTTTGTTTGGTTTCAGCAGTTCCCAGCCATAGATTTAATGGTGCAGCCACATACTTCTCATTTTCTCTCACCTCAACAACTGAGTTGCTGTAATAATAAGCATCTGGGCCTTTGAAATCAGTGGGTTTTATGATGTTCACGAATGTGAAGATGTAATAACCACCTAAAGAGGGAAGTTTGGACACTCAAATAAACACGTCACTCCACAATACACACTTAGCTCCCAACTGCTCCTGTCTAGAAACTGGTGTTCCTTTTTATTTGACCCTCCGTCCTATCGGCGGTGATCATGCTGATGTCCTTCAAACATGGTGGTGAGCAAAGCAACAAGTTTACTTTTTGTCGACAACAGGCCCAGAGGAATGATACTTGTGGTCTTCAGGGAGCACTTAGTCAATGAATGTGGCTAAATATAGACAGCAAGTTAGAAGGAGATGAAAGAGGACAGAGGATAGAGACACGGTTTCAAGTCCCAGCACAACCATTTCCTGGTTTTGTAGGTACACGTGACCGACACGACCTGCAAGTGTCTCAGTGAACCCATTGCTCTCTCTACAGCCTAGATACTTTGCAGGATTTTTGGAAGCAGAGTGTAGGAAAGTGATATAGGATATATGGTTAACTGGTCTGTACACAAGGACAGATGGGCAGACAAAAAAACGATTGACTGATTGATTGATAAATAGATAGACAGACAGATAGATAGATATGGGTACATATCGATTCACACGAAGCTACTGCTCATAACCAGGAGAGCAATGGTGAAAGCACATAGCGAAACTACAAACAAAAAAGAAGAATGAAATCCAGTTTTAAAAGTGCAGTAAGCAGCCATAAGAAGAAAACAAATCCTATCATTTGCAATAACGTGGATGGAGCTAGAGTGTGTTATGCTCAGTCAAATAGGCGAGGCGGAGAAATACATGTACTAAATGATGGCACTCATGTGTGGAGTATGATAACAAAGAAAATCTGAAGGAAAAGACAGCAGCAGACTCACAGAACCCGAGAGTGGACTAACAGTTACCAAAGAGAAAGGGACTGGGTAGGGTTTGAGGGAAGGGAGTAATAAGGGCGGGGAAAAAGAATGGGGGCATTAGGATTAGCATGTATAATGTGTAGGGTGGGGGGTCATGGGTACGGCTGTACAACACAGAGAAGACATGTAGTGATTCTACAGTATCTTGGAACATGCTGACGGACAGCGACTGTAACTGGGATTTGGGGGGAACTTGGTGAAGGGAGTAGATTGGAAAACATAATGTTCTGCATGTGATTGTACATTAATGAAACAAAAAGAATTTCAAAGTGCAGTAAGAGCACAGCTCTCAAATATCAGAATAAAAGTACAGGCTTTGAGTGCTCCAAACAAAAGACACAGGGTTAGAAGAACTGATGAAAACTCAAGACCACCTACGTGCTCTCTTACTGGAGTCTCACTTGAGATCCAAGGACACAGACAAACTACAAGCTGAAGGGGAGGGGACAGGTACCCTAATCAAGTGAAACTGAATAACAAACAAACAAATGGATTCTGTTTGAGTCCCCAGAGACAGTCAGTAGAAAATAGCCCTATCTAACCACCGTGAATTCTTTTTGTTTGGTTTCAGCAGTGCTCAGGCATAGATTTAGTGGTGCAGCAACTTCCTTCTCATTTCCTCTCACCTCAACAAATGAATTGCTGTAATAATATGCGTCAGGGCTTTTAAAATCATTGCTTTTTATGATGTTCACGAATGTAAAGAAGTAATAACCACCTAAAGAGGGAAGTTTGGACCCTCAAATAAACACTTCACTCCACAACACACTCTTTGTTCCCAACTGCTCCTGTCCAGAAATAGGTGTTCCTTCATATTTGTCCCTCCACCTATCAGCAGTGATCACGCCGATGTCCCTCGAACATGGTGGTGTGCAAAGAACCAAGTACACTTTTCTGTCGATAACAGGCCCAGACGAAGGACACTTTTGGCCTCAGGGAAGACTTACTCACTGAATGTGGCTAAATAAAGTCACCAAGCGAGCAGGAATTATAAGAGGACAGATGACAGAGATACGGGTTCAAGTCTTTTCACCTCCATTTACTGGTTTTGTAAGCACACGCGGCTGACTCTACCCGAAAGTGTATCGGTGAACACAGTTCTCTCCTTATGGCTTAGTTCTCTTGCAAAATTTCTGGAAGCATAATGTAGGGAAGAGACATAGGCTATATTGTCAACTGCTCTGTATAGAAGGATAGATGGGCAGAAAAAAAGATGATTGATTCCTAGATAGATAGGTAGACAGACGACAGATGAAAGATAGATAGATAGGTACATAGATTGATAGATGATAGACATCATAGATAAATGATAGGAAGATAGATACATAGATACATAGATACATACATACATCGATACATAGATAGACAGACCGTTAGATATATAGATACAGATACATATCGATTGACACAAAGCTATTGTTCATAACCAGGAGTTGAATGGTGAAAAACATAACTAAACTACAAACGAAAAGGAAGAATGAAATCCACTTTAAAAAGTTCAGTAAGGAGCCTTAAGAAGAAGAAAAATACTACCATTTGCAATGACGTGGATGGAGCTAGACGGAAGTATGTCAGAGAAATAGGCCAGGCGGAGTAAGACAAGTACCAAGTGATTTCACTCGTGTGTGGAGTATAACAACAAAGAAAAACTGAAGGAAAAAAACAGCAGCAGACTCACAGTACCCGAGAGTTGACTAAAAATTTCAAAAAGGGAAAAGGACTGGGCAGGGTGTGTCTGAAGGGAGGGATCAGTGTGGGGAGAAAGAATGGGGGCATTAGGAATAGCATGTATAATGCGTGGTGTCGGGTCTGCATGGGGAGTACTGTACAACACAGAGAAGACTAGTAGAGATCATATAGCATCTTACTACTCACTGATGGACAGCGACTGTATCGGGGTCTGTGGGGGGGACATGGTGAAGGGGTCTACAGCATCCAACTACGCTGATCAACAGCGACTGAAGAGGTTTTTCGGGGGACTTGGTGAAGGGCGGAGCATAGTAAACATAATGTTCTTCACGTGATTGTAGATTAATGATAAAAAAATTCTTTAAGTGCAATAAGTGCACAGCTCTGAATCATCAGAATAAAAGGTCAGGTACTGTGTGCTGCAAACTGAAGACACAGGGTTAAAAGAAGGGATGAAATCTCAAGAAACCTATGTGCTTACAGGAGACTCACTTGAGATCCAAGGACACAGACAAACTACAAGCCGAAGGTGTGTGGACAAGTACCCTACACGAGTGAAACTGAAAAACAAACAATCAAACAAATGGATTCTGTTTGAGTCCCCAGAGACAGTCAGCAGAAAATAGCCCAGTCTGGCCACCGTGAATTCGTTTTGTTTGGTTTCAGCAGTTCCCAGCCATAGATTTAATGGTGCAGCCACATACTTCTCATTTTCTCTCACCTCAACAACTGAGTTGCTGTAATAATAAGCATCTGGGCCTTTAAAATCAGTGGGTTTTATGATGTTCACGAATGTGAAGATGTAATAACCACCTAAAGAGGGAAGTTTGGACACTCAAATAAACACGTCACTCCACAATACACACTTAGCTCCCAACTGCTCCTGTCTAGAAACTGGTGTTCCTTTTTATTTGACCCTCCGTCCTATCGGCGGTGATCATGCTGATGTCCTTCAAACATGGTGGTGAGCAAAGCAACAAGTTTACTTTTCTGTCGACAACAGGCCCAGAGGAATGATACTTGTGGTCTTCAGGGAGCACTTAGTCAATGAATGTGGCTAAATATAGACAGCAAGTTAGAAGGAGATGAAAGAGGACAGAGGATAGAGACACGGTTTCAAGTCCCAGCACAACCATTTCCTGGTTTTGTAGGTACACGTGACCGACACGACCTGCAAGTGTCTCAGTGAACCCATTGCTCTCTCTACAGCCTAGGTACTTTGCAGGATTTTTGGAAGCAGAGTGTAGGAAAGTGATATAGGATATATGGTTAACTGGTCTGTACACAAGGACAGATGGGCAGACAAAAAAACGATTGACTGATTGATTGATAAATAGATAGACAGACAGATAGATAGATATGGGTACATATCAATTCACACGAAGCTACTGCTCATAACCAGGAGAGCAATGGTGAAAGCACATAGCGAAACTACAAACAAAAAAGAAGAATGAAATCCAGTTTTAAAAGTGCAGTAAGCAGCCATAAGAAGAAAACAAATCCTATCATTTGCAATAACGTGGATGGAGCAAGAGTGTATTATGCTCAGTCAAATAGGCGAGGCGGAGAAATACATGTACTAAATGATTGCACTCATGTGTGGAGTATGATAACAAAGAAAATCTGAAGGAAAAGACAGCAGCAGACTCACAGAACCCGAGAGTGGACTAACAGTTACCAAAGAGAAAGGGACTGGGTAGGGTTTGAGGGAAGGAAGTAATAAGGGCGGGGAAAAAGAATGGGGGCATTAGGATTAGCATGTATAATGTGTAGGGTGGGGGGTCATGGGTACGGCTGTACAACACAGAGAAGACATGTAGTGATTCTACAGTATCTTGGAACATGCTGACGGACAGCGACTGTAACTGGGATTTGGGGGGAACTTGGTGAAGGGAGTAGATTGGAAAACATAATGTTCTGCATGTGATTGTACATTAATGAAACAAAAAGAATTTCAAAGTGCAGTAAGAGCACAGCTCTCAAATATCAGAATAAAAGTACAGGCTTTGAGTGCTCCAAACAAAAGACACAGGGTTAGAAGAACTGATGAAAACTCAAGACCACCTACGTGCTCTCTTACTGGAGTCTCACTTGAGATCCAAGGACACAGACAAACTACAAGCTGAAGGGGAGGGGACAGGTACCCTAATCAAGTGAAACTGAATAACAAACAAACAAATGGATTCTGTTTGAGTCCCCAGAGACAGTCAGTAGAAAATAGCCCTATCTAACCACCGTGAATTCTTTTTGTTTGGTTTCAGCAGTGCTCAGGCATAGATTTAGTGGTGCAGCAACTTCCTTCTCATTTCCTCTCACCTCAACAAATGAATTGCTGTAATAATATGCGTCAGGGCTTTTAAAATCATTGCTTTTTATGATGTTCACGAATGTAAAGAAGTAAGAACCACCTAAAGAGGGAAGTTTGGACCCTCAAATAAACACTTCACTCCACAACACACTCTTTGTTCCCAACTGCTCCTGTCCAGAAATAGGTGTTCCTTCATATTTGTCCCTCCACCTATCAGCAGTGATCACGCCGATGTCCCTCGAACATGGTGGTGTGCAAAGAACCAAGTACACTTTTCTGTCGATAACAGGCCCAGACGAAGGACACTTTTGGCCTCAGGGAAGACTTACTCACTGAATGTGGCTAAATAAAGTCACCAAGCGAGCAGGAATTATAAGAGGACAGATGACAGAGATACGGGTTCAAGTCTTTTCACCTCCATTTACTGGTTTTGTAAGCACACGCGGCTGACTCTACCCGAAAGTGTATCGGTGAACACAGTTCTCTCCTTATGGCTTAGTTCTCTTGCAAAATTTCTGGAAGCATAATGTAGGGAAGAGACATAGGCTATATTGTCAACTGCTCTGTATAGAAGGATAGATGGGCAGAAAAAAAGATGATTGATTCCTAGATAGATAGGTAGACAGACGACAGATGAAAGATAGATAGATAGGTACATAGATTGATAGATGATAGACATCATAGATAAATGATAGGAAGATAGATAGATACATAGATACATAGATACATACATACATCGATACATAGATAGACAGACAGACCGTTAGATATATAGATACAGATACATATCGATTGACACAAAGCTATTGTTCATAACCAGGAGTTGAATGGTGAAAAACATAACTAAACTACAAACGAAAAGGAAGAATGAAATCCACTTTAAAAAGTGCAGTAAGGAGCCTTAAGAAGAAGAAAAATACTACCATTTGCAATGACGTGGATGGAGCTAGACGGAAGTATGTCAGAGAAATAGGCCAGGCGGAGTAAGACAAGTACCAAGTGATTTCACTCGTGTGTGGAGTATAACAACAAAGAAAAACTGAAGGAAAAAAACAGCAGCAGACTCACAGTACCCGAGAGTTGACTAAAAATTTCAAAAAGGGAAAAGGACTGGGCAGGGTGTGTCTGAAGGGAGGGATAAGTGTGGGGAGAAAGAATGGGGGCATTAGGAATAGCATGTATAATGCGTGGTGTCGGGTCTGCATGGGGAGTACTGTACAACACAGAGAAGACTAGTAGAGATCATATAGCATCTTACTACTCACTGATGGACAGCGACTGTATCGGGGTCTGTGGGGGGGACATGGTGAAGGGGTCTACAGCATCCAACTACGCTGATCAACAGCGACTGAAGAGGTTTTTCGGGGGACTTGGTGAAGGGCGGAGCATAGTAAACATAATGTTCTTCACGTGATTGTAGATTAATGATAAAAAAATTCTTTAAGTGCAATAAGTGCACAGCTCTGAATCATCAGAATAAAAGGTCAGGTACTGTGTGCTGCAAACTGAAGACACAGGGTTAAAAGAAGGGATGAAATCTCAAGAAACCTATGTGCTTACAGGAGACTCACTTGAGATCCAAGGACACAGACAAACTACAAGCCGAAGGTGTGTGGACAAGTACCCTACACGAGTGAAACTGAAAAACAAACAATCAAACAAATGGATTCTGTTTGAGTCCCCAGAGACAGTCAGCAGAAAATAGCCCAGTCTGGCCACCGTGAATTCGTTTTGTTTGGTTTCAGCAGTTCCCAGCCATAGATTTAATGGTGCAGCCACATACTTCTCATTTTCTCTCACCTCAACAACTGAGTTGCTGTAATAATAAGCATCTGGGCCTTTGAAATCAGTGGGTTTTATGATGTTCACGAATGTGAAGATGTAATAACCACCTAAAGAGGGAAGTTTGGACACTCAAATAAACACGTCACTCCACAATACACACTTAGCTCCCAACTGCTCCTGTCTAGAAACTGGTGTTCCTTTTTATTTGACCCTCCGTCCTATCGGCGGTGATCATGCTGATGTCCTTCAAACATGGTGGTGAGCAAAGCAACAAGTTTACTTTTCTGTCGACAACAGGCCCAGAGGAATGATACTTGTGGTCTTCAGGGAGCACTTAGTCAATGAATGTGGCTAAATATAGACAGCAAGTTAGAAGGAGATGAAAGAGGACAGAGGATAGAGACACGGTTTCAAGTCCCAGCACAACCATTTCCTGGTTTTGTAGGTACACGTGACCGACACGACCTGCAAGTGTCTCAGTGAACCCATTGCTCTCTCTACAGCCTAGATACTTTGCAGGATTTTTGGAAGCAGAGTGTAGGAAAGTGATATAGGATATATGGTTAACTGGTCTGTACACAAGGACAGATGGGCAGACAAAAAAACGATTGACTGATTGATTGATAAATAGATAGACAGACAGATAGATAGATATGGGTACATATCGATTCACACGAAGCTACTGCTCATAACCAGGAGAGCAATGGTGAAAGCACATAGCGAAACTACAAACAAAAAAGAAGAATGAAATCCAGTTTTAAAAGTGCAGTAAGCAGCCATAAGAAGAAAACAAATCCTATCATTTGCAATAACGTGGATGGAGCTAGAGTGTGTTATGCTCAGTCAAATAGGCGAGGCGGAGAAATACATGTACTAAATGATGGCACTCATGTGTGGAGTATGATAACAAAGAAAATCTGAAGGAAAAGACAGCAGCAGACTCACAGAACCCGAGAGTGGACTAACAGTTACCAAAGAGAAAGGGACTGGGTAGGGTTTGAGGGAAGGGAGTAATAAGGGCGGGGAAAAAGAATGGGGGCATTAGGATTAGCATGTATAATGTGTAGGGTGGGGGGTCATGGGTACGGCTGTACAACACAGAGAAGACATGTAGTGATTCTACAGTATCTTGGAACATGCTGACGGACAGCGACTGTAACTGGGATTTGGGGGGAACTTGGTGAAGGGAGTAGATTGGAAAACATAATGTTCTGCATGTGATTGTACATTAATGAAACAAAAAGAATTTCAAAGTGCAGTAAGAGCACAGCTCTCAAATATCAGAATAAAAGTACAGGCTTTGAGTGCTCCAAACAAAAGACACAGGGTTAGAAGAACTGATGAAAACTCAAGACCACCTACGTGCTCTCTTACTGGAGTCTCACTTGAGATCCAAGGACACAGACAAACTACAAGCTGAAGGGGAGGGGACAGGTACCCTAATCAAGTGAAACTGAATAACAAACAAACAAATGGATTCTGTTTGAGTCCCCAGAGACAGTCAGTAGAAAATAGCCCTATCTAACCACCGTGAATTCTTTTTGTTTGGTTTCAGCAGTGCTCAGGCATAGATTTAGTGGTGCAGCAACTTCCTTCTCATTTCCTCTCACCTCAACAAATGAATTGCTGTAATAATATGCGTCAGGGCTTTTAAAATCATTGCTTTTTATGATGTTCACGAATGTAAAGAAGTAATAACCACCTAAAGAGGGAAGTTTGGACCCTCAAATAAACACTTCACTCCACAACACACTCTTTGTTCCCAACTGCTCCTGTCCAGAAATAGGTGTTCCTTCATATTTGTCCCTCCACCTATCAGCAGTGATCACGCCGATGTCCCTCGAACATGGTGGTGTGCAAAGAACCAAGTACACTTTTCTGTCGATAACAGGCCCAGACGAAGGACACTTTTGGCCTCAGGGAAGACTTACTCACTGAATGTGGCTAAATAAAGTCACCAAGCGAGCAGGAATTATAAGAGGACAGATGACAGAGATACGGGTTCAAGTCTTTTCACCTCCATTTACTGGTTTTGTAAGCACACGCGGCTGACTCTACCCGAAAGTGTATCGGTGAACACAGTTCTCTCCTTATGGCTTAGTTCTCTTGCAAAATTTCTGGAAGCATAATGTAGGGAAGAGACATAGGCTATATTGTCAACTGCTCTGTATAGAAGGATAGATGGGCAGAAAAAAAGATGATTGATTCCTAGATAGATAGGTAGACAGACGACAGATGAAAGATAGATAGATAGGTACATAGATTGATAGATGATAGACATCATAGATAAATGATAGGAAGATAGATAGATACATAGATACATAGATACATACATACATCGATACATAGATAGACAGACCGTTAGATATATAGATACAGATACATATCGATTGACACAAAGCTATTGTTCATAACCAGGAGTTGAATGGTGAAAAACATAACTAAACTACAAACAAAAAGGAAGAATGAAATCCACTTTAAAAAGTGCAGTAAGGAGCCTTAAGAAGAAGAAAAATACTACCATTTGCAATGACGTGGATGGAGCTAGACGGAAGTATGTCAGAGAAGTAGGCCAGGCGGAGTAAGACAAGTACCAAGTGATTTCACTCGTGTGTGGAGTATAACAACAAAGAAAAACTGAAGGAAAAAAACAGCAGCAGACTCACAGTACCCGAGAGTTGACTAAAAATTTCAAAAAGGGAAAAGGACTGGGCAGGGTGTGTCTGAAGGGAGGGATAAGTGTGGGGAGAAAGAATGGGGGCATTAGGATTAGCATGTATAATGCGTGGTGTCGGGTCTGCATGGGGAGTACTGTACAACACAGAGAAGACTAGTAGAGATCATATAGCATCTTACTACTCACTGATGGACAGCGACTGTATCGGGGTCTGTGGGGGGGACATGGTGAAGGGGTCTACAGCATCCAACTACGCTGATCAACAGCGACTGAAGAGGTTTTTCGGGGGACTTGGTGAAGGGCGGAGCATAGTAAACATAATGTTCTTCACGTGATTGTAGATTAATGATAAAAAAATTCTTTAAGTGCAATAAGTGCACAGCTCTGAATCATCAGAATAAAAGGTCAGGTACTGTGTGCTGCAAACTGAAGACACAGGGTTAAAAGAAGGGATGAAATCTCAAGAAACCTATGTGCTTACAGGAGACTCACTTGAGATCCAAGGACACAGACAAACTACAAGCCGAAGGTGTGTGGACAAGTACCCTACACGAGTGAAACTGAAAAACAAACAATCAAACAAATGGATTCTGTTTGAGTCCCCAGAGACAGTCAGCAGAAAATAGCCCAGTCTGGCCACCGTGAATTCGTTTTGTTTGGTTTCAGCAGTTCCCAGCCATAGATTTAATGGTGCAGCCACATACTTCTCATTTTCTCTCACCTCAACAACTGAGTTGCTGTAATAATAAGCATCTGGGCCTTTGAAATCAGTGGGTTTTATGATGTTCACGAATGTGAAGATGTAATAACCACCTAAAGAGGGAAGTTTGGACACTCAAATAAACACGTCACTCCACAATACACACTTAGCTCCCAACTGCTCCTGTCTAGAAACTGGTGTTCCTTTTTATTTGACCCTCCGTCCTATCGGCGGTGATCATGCTGATGTCCTTCAAACATGGTGGTGAGCAAAGCAACAAGTTTACTTTTCTGTCGACAACAGGCCCAGAGGAATGATACTTGTGGTCTTCAGGGAGCACTTAGTCAATGAATGTGGCTAAATATAGACAGCAAGTTAGAAGGAGATGAAAGAGGACAGAGGATAGAGACACGGTTTCAAGTCCCAGCACAACCATTTCCTGGTTTTGTAGGTACACGTGACCGACACGACCTGCAAGTGTCTCAGTGAACCCATTGCTCTCTCTACAGCCTAGGTACTTTGCAGGATTTTTGGAAGCAGAGTGTAGGAAAGTGATATAGGATATATGGTTAACTGGTCTGTACACAAGGACAGATGGGCAGACAAAAAAACGATTGACTGATTGATTGATAAATAGATAGACAGACAGATAGATAGATATGGGTACATATCGATTCACACGAAGCTACTGCTCATAACCAGGAGAGCAATGGTGAAAGCACATAGCGAAACTACAAACAAAAAAGAAGAATGAAATCCAGTTTTAAAAGTGCAGTAAGCAGCCATAAGAAGAAAACAAATCCTATCATTTGCAATAACGTGGATGGAGCTAGAGTGTGTTATGCTCAGTCAAATAGGCGAGGCGGAGAAATACATGTACTAAATGATGGCACTCATGTGTGGAGTATGATAACAAAGAAAATCTGAAGGAAAAGACAGCAGCAGACTCACAGAACCCGAGAGTGGACTAACAGTTACCAAAGAGAAAGGGACTGGGTAGGGTTTGAGGGAAGGGAGTAATAAGGGCGGGGAAAAAGAATGGGGGCATTAGGATTAGCATGTATAATGTGTAGGGTGGGGGGTCATGGGTACGGCTGTACAACACAGAGAAGACATGTAGTGATTCTACAGTATCTTGGAACATGCTGACGGACAGCGACTGTAACTGGGATTTGGGGGGAACTTGGTGAAGGGAGTAGATTGGAAAACATAATGTTCTGCATGTGATTGTACATTAATGAAACAAAAAGAATTTCAAAGTGCAGTAAGAGCACAGCTCTCAAATATCAGAATAAAAGTACAGGCTTTGAGTGCTCCAAACAAAAGACACAGGGTTAGAAGAACTGATGAAAACTCAAGACCACCTACGTGCTCTCTTACTGGAGTCTCACTTGAGATCCAAGGACACAGACAAACTACAAGCTGAAGGGGAGGGGACAGGTACCCTAATCAAGTGAAACTGAATAACAAACAAACAAATGGATTCTGTTTGAGTCCCCAGAGACAGTCAGTAGAAAATAGCCCTATCTAACCACCGTGAATTCTTTTTGTTTGGTTTCAGCAGTGCTCAGGCATAGATTTAGTGGTGCAGCAACTTCCTTCTCATTTCCTCTCACCTCAACAAATGAATTGCTGTAATAATATGCGTCAGGGCTTTTAAAATCATTGCTTTTTATGATGTTCACGAATGTAAAGAAGTAATAACCACCTAAAGAGGGAAGTTTGGACCCTCAAATAAACACTTCACTCCACAACACACTCTTTGTTCCCAACTGCTCCTGTCCAGAAATAGGTGTTCCTTCATATTTGTCCCTCCACCTATCAGCAGTGATCACGCCGATGTCCCTCGAACATGGTGGTGTGCAAAGAACCAAGTACACTTTTCTGTCGATAACAGGCCCAGACGAAGGACACTTTTGGCCTCAGGGAAGACTTACTCACTGAATGTGGCTAAATAAAGTCACCAAGCGAGCAGGAATTATAAGAGGACAGATGACAGAGATACGGGTTCAAGTCTTTTCACCTCCATTTACTGGTTTTGTAAGCACACGCGGCTGACTCTACCCGAAAGTGTATCGGTGAACACAGTTCTCTCCTTATGGCTTAGTTCTCTTGCAAAATTTCTGGAAGCATAATGTAGGGAAGAGACATAGGCTATATTGTCAACTGCTCTGTATAGAAGGATAGATGGGCAGAAAAAAAGATGATTGATTCCTAGATAGATAGGTAGACAGACGACAGATGAAAGATAGATAGATAGGTACATAGATTGATAGATGATAGACATCATAGATAAATGATAGGAAGATAGATACATAGATACATAGATACATACATACATCGATACATAGATAGACAGACCGTTAGATATATAGATACAGATACATATCGATTGACACAAAGCTATTGTTCATAACCAGGAGTTGAATGGTGAAAAACATAACTAAACTACAAACGAAAAGGAAGAATGAAATCCACTTTAAAAAGTTCAGTAAGGAGCCTTAAGAAGAAGAAAAATACTACCATTTGCAATGACGTGGATGGAGCTAGACGGAAGTATGTCAGAGAAATAGGCCAGGCGGAGTAAGACAAGTACCAAGTGATTTCACTCGTGTGTGGAGTATAACAACAAAGAAAAACTGAAGGAAAAAAACAGCAGCAGACTCACAGTACCCGAGAGTTGACTAAAAATTTCAAAAAGGGAAAAGGACTGGGCAGGGTGTGTCTGAAGGGAGGGATCAGTGTGGGGAGAAAGAATGGGGGCATTAGGAATAGCATGTATAATGCGTGGTGTCGGGTCTGCATGGGGAGTACTGTACAACACAGAGAAGACTAGTAGAGATCATATAGCATCTTACTACTCACTGATGGACAGCGACTGTATCGGGGTCTGTGGGGGGGACATGGTGAAGGGGTCTACAGCATCCAACTACGCTGATCAACAGCGACTGAAGAGGTTTTTCGGGGGACTTGGTGAAGGGCGGAGCATAGTAAACATAATGTTCTTCACGTGATTGTAGATTAATGATAAAAAAATTCTTTAAGTGCAATAAGTGCACAGCTCTGAATCATCAGAATAAAAGGTCAGGTACTGTGTGCTGCAAACTGAAGACACAGGGTTAAAAGAAGGGATGAAATCTCAAGAAACCTATGTGCTTACAGGAGACTCACTTGAGATCCAAGGACACAGACAAACTACAAGCCGAAGGTGTGTGGACAAGTACCCTACACGAGTGAAACTGAAAAACAAACAATCAAACAAATGGATTCTGTTTGAGTCCCCAGAGACAGTCAGCAGAAAATAGCCCAGTCTGGCCACCGTGAATTCGTTTTGTTTGGTTTCAGCAGTTCCCAGCCATAGATTTAATGGTGCAGCCACATACTTCTCATTTTCTCTCACCTCAACAACTGAGTTGCTGTAATAATAAGCATCTGGGCCTTTGAAATCAGTGGGTTTTATGATGTTCACGAATGTGAAGATGTAATAACCACCTAAAGAGGGAAGTTTGGACACTCAAATAAACACGTCACTCCACAATACACACTTAGCTCCCAACTGCTCCTGTCTAGAAACTGGTGTTCCTTTTTATTTGACCCTCCGTCCTATCGGCGGTGATCATGCTGATGTCCTTCAAACATGGTGGTGAGCAAAGCAACAAGTTTACTTTTCTGTCGACAACAGGCCCAGAGGAATGATACTTGTGGTCTTCAGGGAGCACTTAGTCAATGAATGTGGCTAAATATAGACAGCAAGTTAGAAGGAGATGAAAGAGGACAGAGGATAGAGACACGGTTTCAAGTCCCAGCACAACCATTTCCTGGTTTTGTAGGTACACGTGACCGACACGACCTGCAAGTGTCTCAGTGAACCCATTGCTCTCTCTACAGCCTAGGTACTTTGCAGGATTTTTGGAAGCAGAGTGTAGGAAAGTGATATAGGATATATGGTTAACTGGTCTGTACACAAGGACAGATGGGCAGACAAAAAAACGATTGACTGATTGATTGATAAATAGATAGACAGACAGATAGATAGATATGGGTACATATCGATTCACACGAAGCTACTGCTCATAACCAGGAGAGCAATGGTGAAAGCACATAGCGAAACTACAAACAAAAAAGAAGAATGAAATCCAGTTTTAAAAGTGCAGTAAGCAGCCATAAGAAGAAAACAAATCCTATCATTTGCAATAACGTGGATGGAGCAAGAGTGTATTATGCTCAGTCAAATAGGCGAGGCGGAGAAATACATGTACTAAATGATTGCACTCATGTGTGGAGTATGATAACAAAGAAAATCTGAAGGAAAAGACAGCAGCAGACTCACAGAACCCGAGAGTGGACTAACAGTTACCAAAGAGAAAGGGACTGGGTAGGGTTTGAGGGAAGGAAGTAATAAGGGCGGGGAAATAGAATGGGGGCATTAGGATTAGCATGTATAATGTGTAGGGTGGGGGGTCATGGGTACGGCTGTACAACACAGAGAAGACATGTAGTGATTCTACAGTATCTTGGAACATGCTGACGGACAGCGACTGTAACTGGGATTTGGGGGGAACTTGGTGAAGGGAGTAGATTGGAAAACATAATGTTCTGCATGTGATTGTACATTAATGAAACAAAAAGAATTTCAAAGTGCAGTAAGAGCACAGCTCTCAAATATCAGAATAAAAGTACAGGCTTTGAGTGCTCCAAACAAAAGACACAGGGTTAGAAGAACTGATGAAAACTCAAGACCACCTACGTGCTCTCTTACTGGAGTCTCACTTGAGATCCAAGGACACAGACAAACTACAAGCTGAAGGGGAGGGGACAGGTACCCTAATCAAGTGAAACTGAATAACAAACAAACAAATGGATTCTGTTTGAGTCCCCAGAGACAGTCAGTAGAAAATAGCCCTATCTAACCACCGTGAATTCTTTTTGTTTGGTTTCAGCAGTGCTCAGGCATAGATTTAGTGGTGCAGCAACTTCCTTCTCATTTCCTCTCACCTCAACAAATGAATTGCTGTAATAATATGCGTCAGGGCTTTTAAAATCATTGCTTTTTATGATGTTCACGAATGTAAAGAAGTAATAACCACCTAAAGAGGGAAGTTTGGACCCTCAAATAAACACTTCACTCCACAACACACTCTTTGTTCCCAACTGCTCCTGTCCAGAAATAGGTGTTCCTTCATATTTGTCCCTCCACCTATCAGCAGTGATCACGCCGATGTCCCTCGAACATGGTGGTGTGCAAAGAACCAAGTACACTTTTCTGTCGATAACAGGCCCAGACGAAGGACACTTTTGGCCTCAGGGAAGACTTACTCACTGAATGTGGCTAAATAAAGTCACCAAGCGAGCAGGAATTATAAGAGGACAGATGACAGAGATACGGGTTCAAGTCTTTTCACCTCCATTTACTGGTTTTGTAAGCACACGCGGCTGACTCTACCCGAAAGTGTATCGGTGAACACAGTTCTCTCCTTATGGCTTAGTTCTCTTGCAAAATTTCTGGAAGCATAATGTAGGGAAGAGACATAGGCTATATTGTCAACTGCTCTGTATAGAAGGATAGATGGGCAGAAAAAAAGATGATTGATTCCTAGATAGATAGGTAGACAGACGACAGATGAAAGATAGATAGATAGGTACATAGATTGATAGATGATAGACATCATAGATAAATGATAGGAAGATAGATAGATACATAGATACATAGATACATACATACATCGATACATAGATAGACAGACAGACCGTTAGATATATAGATACAGATACATATCGATTGACACAAAGCTATTGTTCATAACCAGGAGTTGAATGGTGAAAAACATAACTAAACTACAAACGAAAAGGAAGAATGAAATCCACTTTAAAAAGTGCAGTAAGGAGCCTTAAGAAGAAGAAAAATACTACCATTTGCAATGACGTGGATGGAGCTAGACGGAAGTATGTCAGAGAAATAGGCCAGGCGGAGTAAGACAAGTACCAAGTGATTTCACTCGTGTGTGGAGTATAACAACAAAGAAAAACTGAAGGAAAAAAACAGCAGCAGACTCACAGTACCCGAGAGTTGACTAAAAATTTCAAAAAGGGAAAAGGACTGGGCAGGGTGTGTCTGAAGGGAGGGATAAGTGTGGGGAGAAAGAATGGGGGCATTAGGAATAGCATGTATAATGCGTGGTGTCGGGTCTGCATGGGGAGTACTGTACAACACAGAGAAGACTAGTAGAGATCATATAGCATCTTACTACTCACTGATGGACAGCGACTGTATCGGGGTCTGTGGGGGGGACATGGTGAAGGGGTCTACAGCATCCAACTACGCTGATCAACAGCGACTGAAGAGGTTTTTCGGGGGACTTGGTGAAGGGCGGAGCATAGTAAACATAATGTTCTTCACGTGATTGTAGATTAATGATAAAAAAATTCTTTAAGTGCAATAAGTGCACAGCTCTGAATCATCAGAATAAAAGGTCAGGTACTGTGTGCTGCAAACTGAAGACACAGGGTTAAAAGAAGGGATGAAATCTCAAGAAACCTATGTGCTTACAGGAGACTCACTTGAGATCCAAGGACACAGACAAACTACAAGCCGAAGGTGTGTGGACAAGTACCCTACACGAGTGAAACTGAAAAACAAACAATCAAACAAATGGATTCTGTTTGAGTCCCCAGAGACAGTCAGCAGAAAATAGCCCAGTCTGGCCACCGTGAATTCGTTTTGTTTGGTTTCAGCAGTTCCCAGCCATAGATTTAATGGTGCAGCCACATACTTCTCATTTTCTCTCACCTCAACAACTGAGTTGCTGTAATAATAAGCATCTGGGCCTTTGAAATCAGTGGGTTTTATGATGTTCACGAATGTGAAGATGTAATAACCACCTAAAGAGGGAAGTTTGGACACTCAAATAAACACGTCACTCCACAATACACACTTAGCTCCCAACTGCTCCTGTCTAGAAACTGGTGTTCCTTTTTATTTGACCCTCCGTCCTATCGGCGGTGATCATGCTGATGTCCTTCAAACATGGTGGTGAGCAAAGCAACAAGTTTACTTTTCTGTCGACAACAGGCCCAGAGGAATGATACTTGTGGTCTTCAGGGAGCACTTAGTCAATGAATGTGGCTAAATATAGACAGCAAGTTAGAAGGAGATGAAAGAGGACAGAGGATAGAGACACGGTTTCAAGTCCCAGCACAACCATTTCCTGGTTTTGTAGGTACACGTGACCGACACGACCTGCAAGTGTCTCAGTGAACCCATTGCTCTCTCTACAGCCTAGATACTTTGCAGGATTTTTGGAAGCAGAGTGTAGGAAAGTGATATAGGATATATGGTTAACTGGTCTGTACACAAGGACAGATGGGCAGACAAAAAAACGATTGACTGATTGATTGATAAATAGATAGACAGACAGATAGATAGATATGGGTACATATCGATTCACACGAAGCTACTGCTCATAACCAGGAGAGCAATGGTGAAAGCACATAGCGAAACTACAAACAAAAAAGAAGAATGAAATCCAGTTTTAAAAGTGCAGTAAGCAGCCATAAGAAGAAAACAAATCCTATCATTTGCAATAACGTGGATGGAGCTAGAGTGTGTTATGCTCAGTCAAATAGGCGAGGCGGAGAAATACATGTACTAAATGATGGCACTCATGTGTGGAGTATGATAACAAAGAAAATCTGAAGGAAAAGACAGCAGCAGACTCACAGAACCCGAGAGTGGACTAACAGTTACCAAAGAGAAAGGGACTGGGTAGGGTTTGAGGGAAGGGAGTAATAAGGGCGGGGAAAAAGAATGGGGGCATTAGGATTAGCATGTATAATGTGTAGGGTGGGGGGTCATGGGTACGGCTGTACAACACAGAGAAGACATGTAGTGATTCTACAGTATCTTGGAACATGCTGACGGACAGCGACTGTAACTGGGATTTGGGGGGAACTTGGTGAAGGGAGTAGATTGGAAAACATAATGTTCTGCATGTGATTGTACATTAATGAAACAAAAAGAATTTCAAAGTGCAGTAAGAGCACAGCTCTCAAATATCAGAATAAAAGTACAGGCTTTGAGTGCTCCAAACAAAAGACACAGGGTTAGAAGAACTGATGAAAACTCAAGACCACCTACGTGCTCTCTTACTGGAGTCTCACTTGAGATCCAAGGACACAGACAAACTACAAGCTGAAGGGGAGGGGACAGGTACCCTAATCAAGTGAAACTGAATAACAAACAAACAAATGGATTCTGTTTGAGTCCCCAGAGACAGTCAGTAGAAAATAGCCCTATCTAACCACCGTGAATTCTTTTTGTTTGGTTTCAGCAGTGCTCAGGCATAGATTTAGTGGTGCAGCAACTTCCTTCTCATTTCCTCTCACCTCAACAAATGAATTGCTGTAATAATATGCGTCAGGGCTTTTAAAATCATTGCTTTTTATGATGTTCACGAATGTAAAGAAGTAATAACCACCTAAAGAGGGAAGTTTGGACCCTCAAATAAACACTTCACTCCACAACACACTCTTTGTTCCCAACTGCTCCTGTCCAGAAATAGGTGTTCCTTCATATTTGTCCCTCCACCTATCAGCAGTGATCACGCCGATGTCCCTCGAACATGGTGGTGTGCAAAGAACCAAGTACACTTTTCTGTCGATAACAGGCCCAGACGAAGGACACTTTTGGCCTCAGGGAAGACTTACTCACTGAATGTGGCTAAATAAAGTCACCAAGCGAGCAGGAATTATAAGAGGACAGATGACAGAGATACGGGTTCAAGTCTTTTCACCTCCATTTACTGGTTTTGTAAGCACACGCGGCTGACTCTACCCGAAAGTGTATCGGTGAACACAGTTCTCTCCTTATGGCTTAGTTCTCTTGCAAAATTTCTGGAAGCATAATGTAGGGAAGAGACATAGGCTATATTGTCAACTGCTCTGTATAGAAGGATAGATGGGCAGAAAAAAAGATGATTGATTCCTAGATAGATAGGTAGACAGACGACAGATGAAAGATAGATAGATAGGTACATAGATTGATAGATGATAGACATCATAGATAAATGATAGGAAGATAGATAGATACATAGATACATAGATACATACATACATCGATACATAGATAGACAGACCGTTAGATATATAGATACAGATACATATCGATTGACACAAAGCTATTGTTCATAACCAGGAGTTGAATGGTGAAAAACATAACTAAACTACAAACAAAAAGGAAGAATGAAATCCACTTTAAAAAGTGCAGTAAGGAGCCTTAAGAAGAAGAAAAATACTACCATTTGCAATGACGTGGATGGAGCTAGACGGAAGTATGTCAGAGAAGTAGGCCAGGCGGAGTAAGACAAGTACCAAGTGATTTCACTCGTGTGTGGAGTATAACAACAAAGAAAAACTGAAGGAAAAAAACAGCAGCAGACTCACAGTACCCGAGAGTTGACTAAAAATTTCAAAAAGGGAAAAGGACTGGGCAGGGTGTGTCTGAAGGGAGGGATAAGTGTGGGGAGAAAGAATGGGGGCATTAGGATTAGCATGTATAATGCGTGGTGTCGGGTCTGCATGGGGAGTACTGTACAACACAGAGAAGACTAGTAGAGATCATATAGCATCTTACTACTCACTGATGGACAGCGACTGTATCGGGGTCTGTGGGGGGGACATGGTGAAGGGGTCTACAGCATCCAACTACGCTGATCAACAGCGACTGAAGAGGTTTTTCGGGGGACTTGGTGAAGGGCGGAGCATAGTAAACATAATGTTCTTCACGTGATTGTAGATTAATGATAAAAAAATTCTTTAAGTGCAATAAGTGCACAGCTCTGAATCATCAGAATAAAAGGTCAGGTACTGTGTGCTGCAAACTGAAGACACAGGGTTAAAAGAAGGGATGAAATCTCAAGAAACCTATGTGCTTACAGGAGACTCACTTGAGATCCAAGGACACAGACAAACTACAAGCCGAAGGTGTGTGGACAAGTACCCTACACGAGTGAAACTGAAAAACAAACAATCAAACAAATGGATTCTGTTTGAGTCCCCAGAGACAGTCAGCAGAAAATAGCCCAGTCTGGCCACCGTGAATTCGTTTTGTTTGGTTTCAGCAGTTCCCAGCCATAGATTTAATGGTGCAGCCACATACTTCTCATTTTCTCTCACCTCAACAACTGAGTTGCTGTAATAATAAGCATCTGGGCCTTTGAAATCAGTGGGTTTTATGATGTTCACGAATGTGAAGATGTAATAACCACCTAAAGAGGGAAGTTTGGACACTCAAATAAACACGTCACTCCACAATACACACTTAGCTCCCAACTGCTCCTGTCTAGAAACTGGTGTTCCTTTTTATTTGACCCTCCGTCCTATCGGCGGTGATCATGCTGATGTCCTTCAAACATGGTGGTGAGCAAAGCAACAAGTTTACTTTTCTGTCGACAACAGGCCCAGAGGAATGATACTTGTGGTCTTCAGGGAGCACTTAGTCAATGAATGTGGCTAAATATAGACAGCAAGTTAGAAGGAGATGAAAGAGGACAGAGGATAGAGACACGGTTTCAAGTCCCAGCACAACCATTTCCTGGTTTTGTAGGTACACGTGACCGACACGACCTGCAAGTGTCTCAGTGAACCCATTGCTCTCTCTACAGCCTAGGTACTTTGCAGGATTTTTGGAAGCAGAGTGTAGGAAAGTGATATAGGATATATGGTTAACTGGTCTGTACACAAGGACAGATGGGCAGACAAAAAAACGATTGACTGATTGATTGATAAATAGATAGACAGACAGATAGATAGATATGGGTACATATCGATTCACACGAAGCTACTGCTCATAACCAGGAGAGCAATGGTGAAAGCACATAGCGAAACTACAAACAAAAAAGAAGAATGAAATCCAGTTTTAAAAGTGCAGTAAGCAGCCATAAGAAGAAAACAAATCCTATCATTTGCAATAACGTGGATGGAGCAAGAGTGTATTATGCTCAGTCAAATAGGCGAGGCGGAGAAATACATGTACTAAATGATTGCACTCATGTGTGGAGTATGATAACAAAGAAAATCTGAAGGAAAAGACAGCAGCAGACTCACAGAACCCGAGAGTGGACTAACAGTTACCAAAGAGAAAGGGACTGGGTAGGGTTTGAGGGAAGGAAGTAATAAGGGCGGGGAAATAGAATGGGGGCATTAGGATTAGCATGTATAATGTGTAGGGTGGGGGGTCATGGGTACGGCTGTACAACACAGAGAAGACATGTAGTGATTCTACAGTATCTTGGAACATGCTGACGGACAGCGACTGTAACTGGGATTTGGGGGGAACTTGGTGAAGGGAGTAGATTGGAAAACATAATGTTCTGCATGTGATTGTACATTAATGAAACAAAAAGAATTTCAAAGTGCAGTAAGAGCACAGCTCTCAAATATCAGAATAAAAGTACAGGCTTTGAGTGCTCCAAACAAAAGACACAGGGTTAGAAGAACTGATGAAAACTCAAGACCACCTACGTGCTCTCTTACTGGAGTCTCACTTGAGATCCAAGGACACAGACAAACTACAAGCTGAAGGGGAGGGGACAGGTACCCTAATCAAGTGAAACTGAATAACAAACAAACAAATGGATTCTGTTTGAGTCCCCAGAGACAGTCAGTAGAAAATAGCCCTATCTAACCACCGTGAATTCTTTTTGTTTGGTTTCAGCAGTGCTCAGGCATAGATTTAGTGGTGCAGCAACTTCCTTCTCATTTCCTCTCACCTCAACAAATGAATTGCTGTAATAATATGCGTCAGGGCTTTTAAAATCATTGCTTTTTATGATGTTCACGAATGTAAAGAAGTAATAACCACCTAAAGAGGGAAGTTTGGACCCTCAAATAAACACTTCACTCCACAACACACTCTTTGTTCCCAACTGCTCCTGTCCAGAAATAGGTGTTCCTTCATATTTGTCCCTCCACCTATCAGCAGTGATCACGCCGATGTCCCTCGAACATGGTGGTGTGCAAAGAACCAAGTACACTTTTCTGTCGATAACAGGCCCAGACGAAGGACACTTTTGGCCTCAGGGAAGACTTACTCACTGAATGTGGCTAAATAAAGTCACCAAGCGAGCAGGAATTATAAGAGGACAGATGACAGAGATACGGGTTCAAGTCTTTTCACCTCCATTTACTGGTTTTGTAAGCACACGCGGCTGACTCTACCCGAAAGTGTATCGGTGAACACAGTTCTCTCCTTATGGCTTAGTTCTCTTGCAAAATTTCTGGAAGCATAATGTAGGGAAGAGACATAGGCTATATTGTCAACTGCTCTGTATAGAAGGATAGATGGGCAGAAAAAAAGATGATTGATTCCTAGATAGATAGGTAGACAGACGACAGATGAAAGATAGATAGATAGGTACATAGATTGATAGATGATAGACATCATAGATAAATGATAGGAAGATAGATAGATACATAGATACATAGATACATACATACATCGATACATAGATAGACAGACAGACCGTTAGATATATAGATACAGATACATATCGATTGACACAAAGCTATTGTTCATAACCAGGAGTTGAATGGTGAAAAACATAACTAAACTACAAACGAAAAGGAAGAATGAAATCCACTTTAAAAAGTGCAGTAAGGAGCCTTAAGAAGAAGAAAAATACTACCATTTGCAATGACGTGGATGGAGCTAGACGGAAGTATGTCAGAGAAATAGGCCAGGCGGAGTAAGACAAGTACCAAGTGATTTCACTCGTGTGTGGAGTATAACAACAAAGAAAAACTGAAGGAAAAAAACAGCAGCAGACTCACAGTACCCGAGAGTTGACTAAAAATTTCAAAAAGGGAAAAGGACTGGGCAGGGTGTGTCTGAAGGGAGGGATAAGTGTGGGGAGAAAGAATGGGGGCATTAGGAATAGCATGTATAATGCGTGGTGTCGGGTCTGCATGGGGAGTACTGTACAACACAGAGAAGACTAGTAGAGATCATATAGCATCTTACTACTCACTGATGGACAGCGACTGTATCGGGGTCTGTGGGGGGGACATGGTGAAGGGGTCTACAGCATCCAACTACGCTGATCAACAGCGACTGAAGAGGTTTTTCGGGGGACTTGGTGAAGGGCGGAGCATAGTAAACATAATGTTCTTCACGTGATTGTAGATTAATGATAAAAAAATTCTTTAAGTGCAATAAGTGCACAGCTCTGAATCATCAGAATAAAAGGTCAGGTACTGTGTGCTGCAAACTGAAGACACAGGGTTAAAAGAAGGGATGAAATCTCAAGAAACCTATGTGCTTACAGGAGACTCACTTGAGATCCAAGGACACAGACAAACTACAAGCCGAAGGTGTGTGGACAAGTACCCTACACGAGTGAAACTGAAAAACAAACAATCAAACAAATGGATTCTGTTTGAGTCCCCAGAGACAGTCAGCAGAAAATAGCCCAGTCTGGCCACCGTGAATTCGTTTTGTTTGGTTTCAGCAGTTCCCAGCCATAGATTTAATGGTGCAGCCACATACTTCTCATTTTCTCTCACCTCAACAACTGAGTTGCTGTAATAATAAGCATCTGGGCCTTTGAAATCAGTGGGTTTTATGATGTTCACGAATGTGAAGATGTAATAACCACCTAAAGAGGGAAGTTTGGACACTCAAATAAACACGTCACTCCACAATACACACTTAGCTCCCAACTGCTCCTGTCTAGAAACTGGTGTTCCTTTTTATTTGACCCTCCGTCCTATCGGCGGTGATCATGCTGATGTCCTTCAAACATGGTGGTGAGCAAAGCAACAAGTTTACTTTTCTGTCGACAACAGGCCCAGAGGAATGATACTTGTGGTCTTCAGGGAGCACTTAGTCAATGAATGTGGCTAAATATAGACAGCAAGTTAGAAGGAGATGAAAGAGGACAGAGGATAGAGACACGGTTTCAAGTCCCAGCACAACCATTTCCTGGTTTTGTAGGTACACGTGACCGACACGACCTGCAAGTGTCTCAGTGAACCCATTGCTCTCTCTACAGCCTAGATACTTTGCAGGATTTTTGGAAGCAGAGTGTAGGAAAGTGATATAGGATATATGGTTAACTGGTCTGTACACAAGGACAGATGGGCAGACAAAAAAACGATTGACTGATTGATTGATAAATAGATAGACAGACAGATAGATAGATATGGGTACATATCGATTCACACGAAGCTACTGCTCATAACCAGGAGAGCAATGGTGAAAGCACATAGCGAAACTACAAACAAAAAAGAAGAATGAAATCCAGTTTTAAAAGTGCAGTAAGCAGCCATAAGAAGAAAACAAATCCTATCATTTGCAATAACGTGGATGGAGCTAGAGTGTGTTATGCTCAGTCAAATAGGCGAGGCGGAGAAATACATGTACTAAATGATGGCACTCATGTGTGGAGTATGATAACAAAGAAAATCTGAAGGAAAAGACAGCAGCAGACTCACAGAACCCGAGAGTGGACTAACAGTTACCAAAGAGAAAGGGACTGGGTAGGGTTTGAGGGAAGGGAGTAATAAGGGCGGGGAAAAAGAATGGGGGCATTAGGATTAGCATGTATAATGTGTAGGGTGGGGGGTCATGGGTACGGCTGTACAACACAGAGAAGACATGTAGTGATTCTACAGTATCTTGGAACATGCTGACGGACAGCGACTGTAACTGGGATTTGGGGGGAACTTGGTGAAGGGAGTAGATTGGAAAACATAATGTTCTGCATGTGATTGTACATTAATGAAACAAAAAGAATTTCAAAGTGCAGTAAGAGCACAGCTCTCAAATATCAGAATAAAAGTACAGGCTTTGAGTGCTCCAAACAAAAGACACAGGGTTAGAAGAACTGATGAAAACTCAAGACCACCTACGTGCTCTCTTACTGGAGTCTCACTTGAGATCCAAGGACACAGACAAACTACAAGCTGAAGGGGAGGGGACAGGTACCCTAATCAAGTGAAACTGAATAACAAACAAACAAATGGATTCTGTTTGAGTCCCCAGAGACAGTCAGTAGAAAATAGCCCTATCTAACCACCGTGAATTCTTTTTGTTTGGTTTCAGCAGTGCTCAGGCATAGATTTAGTGGTGCAGCAACTTCCTTCTCATTTCCTCTCACCTCAACAAATGAATTGCTGTAATAATATGCGTCAGGGCTTTTAAAATCATTGCTTTTTATGATGTTCACGAATGTAAAGAAGTAATAACCACCTAAAGAGGGAAGTTTGGACCCTCAAATAAACACTTCACTCCACAACACACTCTTTGTTCCCAACTGCTCCTGTCCAGAAATAGGTGTTCCTTCATATTTGTCCCTCCACCTATCAGCAGTGATCACGCCGATGTCCCTCGAACATGGTGGTGTGCAAAGAACCAAGTACACTTTTCTGTCGATAACAGGCCCAGACGAAGGACACTTTTGGCCTCAGGGAAGACTTACTCACTGAATGTGGCTAAATAAAGTCACCAAGCGAGCAGGAATTATAAGAGGACAGATGACAGAGATACGGGTTCAAGTCTTTTCACCTCCATTTACTGGTTTTGTAAGCACACGCGGCTGACTCTACCCGAAAGTGTATCGGTGAACACAGTTCTCTCCTTATGGCTTAGTTCTCTTGCAAAATTTCTGGAAGCATAATGTAGGGAAGAGACATAGGCTATATTGTCAACTGCTCTGTATAGAAGGATAGATGGGCAGAAAAAAAGATGATTGATTCCTAGATAGATAGGTAGACAGACGACAGATGAAAGATAGATAGATAGGTACATAGATTGATAGATGATAGACATCATAGATAAATGATAGGAAGATAGATAGATACATAGATACATAGATACATACATACATCGATACATAGATAGACAGACCGTTAGATATATAGATACAGATACATATCGATTGACACAAAGCTATTGTTCATAACCAGGAGTTGAATGGTGAAAAACATAACTAAACTACAAACAAAAAGGAAGAATGAAATCCACTTTAAAAAGTGCAGTAAGGAGCCTTAAGAAGAAGAAAAATACTACCATTTGCAATGACGTGGATGGAGCTAGACGGAAGTATGTCAGAGAAGTAGGCCAGGCGGAGTAAGACAAGTACCAAGTGATTTCACTCGTGTGTGGAGTATAACAACAAAGAAAAACTGAAGGAAAAAAACAGCAGCAGACTCACAGTACCCGAGAGTTGACTAAAAATTTCAAAAAGGGAAAAGGACTGGGCAGGGTGTGTCTGAAGGGAGGGATAAGTGTGGGGAGAAAGAATGGGGGCATTAGGATTAGCATGTATAATGCGTGGTGTCGGGTCTGCATGGGGAGTACTGTACAACACAGAGAAGACTAGTAGAGATCATATAGCATCTTACTACTCACTGATGGACAGCGACTGTATCGGGGTCTGTGGGGGGGACATGGTGAAGGGGTCTACAGCATCCAACTACGCTGATCAACAGCGACTGAAGAGGTTTTTCGGGGGACTTGGTGAAGGGCGGAGCATAGTAAACATAATGTTCTTCACGTGATTGTAGATTAATGATAAAAAAATTCTTTAAGTGCAATAAGTGCACAGCTCTGAATCATCAGAATAAAAGGTCAGGTACTGTGTGCTGCAAACTGAAGACACAGGGTTAAAAGAAGGGATGAAATCTCAAGAAACCTATGTGCTTACAGGAGACTCACTTGAGATCCAAGGACACAGACAAACTACAAGCCGAAGGTGTGTGGACAAGTACCCTACACGAGTGAAACTGAAAAACAAACAATCAAACAAATGGATTCTGTTTGAGTCCCCAGAGACAGTCAGCAGAAAATAGCCCAGTCTGGCCACCGTGAATTCGTTTTGTTTGGTTTCAGCAGTTCCCAGCCATAGATTTAATGGTGCAGCCACATACTTCTCATTTTCTCTCACCTCAACAACTGAGTTGCTGTAATAATAAGCATCTGGGCCTTTGAAATCAGTGGGTTTTATGATGTTCACGAATGTGAAGATGTAATAACCACCTAAAGAGGGAAGTTTGGACACTCAAATAAACACGTCACTCCACAATACACACTTAGCTCCCAACTGCTCCTGTCTAGAAACTGGTGTTCCTTTTTATTTGACCCTCCGTCCTATCGGCGGTGATCATGCTGATGTCCTTCAAACATGGTGGTGAGCAAAGCAACAAGTTTACTTTTCTGTCGACAACAGGCCCAGAGGAATGATACTTGTGGTCTTCAGGGAGCACTTAGTCAATGAATGTGGCTAAATATAGACAGCAAGTTAGAAGGAGATGAAAGAGGACAGAGGATAGAGACACGGTTTCAAGTCCCAGCACAACCATTTCCTGGTTTTGTAGGTACACGTGACCGACACGACCTGCAAGTGTCTCAGTGAACCCATTGCTCTCTCTACAGCCTAGGTACTTTGCAGGATTTTTGGAAGCAGAGTGTAGGAAAGTGATATAGGATATATGGTTAACTGGTCTGTACACAAGGACAGATGGGCAGACAAAAAAACGATTGACTGATTGATTGATAAATAGATAGACAGACAGATAGATAGATATGGGTACATATCGATTCACACGAAGCTACTGCTCATAACCAGGAGAGCAATGGTGAAAGCACATAGCGAAACTACAAACAAAAAAGAAGAATGAAATCCAGTTTTAAAAGTGCAGTAAGCAGCCATAAGAAGAAAACAAATCCTATCATTTGCAATAACGTGGATGGAGCAAGAGTGTATTATGCTCAGTCAAATAGGCGAGGCGGAGAAATACATGTACTAAATGATTGCACTCATGTGTGGAGTATGATAACAAAGAAAATCTGAAGGAAAAGACAGCAGCAGACTCACAGAACCCGAGAGTGGACTAACAGTTACCAAAGAGAAAGGGACTGGGTAGGGTTTGAGGGAAGGAAGTAATAAGGGCGGGGAAATAGAATGGGGGCATTAGGATTAGCATGTATAATGTGTAGGGTGGGGGGTCATGGGTACGGCTGTACAACACAGAGAAGACATGTAGTGATTCTACAGTATCTTGGAACATGCTGACGGACAGCGACTGTAACTGGGATTTGGGGGGAACTTGGTGAAGGGAGTAGATTGGAAAACATAATGTTCTGCATGTGATTGTACATTAATGAAACAAAAAGAATTTCAAAGTGCAGTAAGAGCACAGCTCTCAAATATCAGAATAAAAGTACAGGCTTTGAGTGCTCCAAACAAAAGACACAGGGTTAGAAGAACTGATGAAAACTCAAGACCACCTACGTGCTCTCTTACTGGAGTCTCACTTGAGATCCAAGGACACAGACAAACTACAAGCTGAAGGGGAGGGGACAGGTACCCTAATCAAGTGAAACTGAATAACAAACAAACAAATGGATTCTGTTTGAGTCCCCAGAGACAGTCAGTAGAAAATAGCCCTATCTAACCACCGTGAATTCTTTTTGTTTGGTTTCAGCAGTGCTCAGGCATAGATTTAGTGGTGCAGCAACTTCCTTCTCATTTCCTCTCACCTCAACAAATGAATTGCTGTAATAATATGCGTCAGGGCTTTTAAAATCATTGCTTTTTATGATGTTCACGAATGTAAAGAAGTAATAACCACCTAAAGAGGGAAGTTTGGACCCTCAAATAAACACTTCACTCCACAACACACTCTTTGTTCCCAACTGCTCCTGTCCAGAAATAGGTGTTCCTTCATATTTGTCCCTCCACCTATCAGCAGTGATCACGCCGATGTCCCTCGAACATGGTGGTGTGCAAAGAACCAAGTACACTTTTCTGTCGATAACAGGCCCAGACGAAGGACACTTTTGGCCTCAGGGAAGACTTACTCACTGAATGTGGCTAAATAAAGTCACCAAGCGAGCAGGAATTATAAGAGGACAGATGACAGAGATACGGGTTCAAGTCTTTTCACCTCCATTTACTGGTTTTGTAAGCACACGCGGCTGACTCTACCCGAAAGTGTATCGGTGAACACAGTTCTCTCCTTATGGCTTAGTTCTCTTGCAAAATTTCTGGAAGCATAATGTAGGGAAGAGACATAGGCTATATTGTCAACTGCTCTGTATAGAAGGATAGATGGGCAGAAAAAAAGATGATTGATTCCTAGATAGATAGGTAGACAGACGACAGATGAAAGATAGATAGATAGGTACATAGATTGATAGATGATAGACATCATAGATAAATGATAGGAAGATAGATAGATACATAGATACATAGATACATACATACATCGATACATAGATAGACAGACAGACCGTTAGATATATAGATACAGATACATATCGATTGACACAAAGCTATTGTTCATAACCAGGAGTTGAATGGTGAAAAACATAACTAAACTACAAACGAAAAGGAAGAATGAAATCCACTTTAAAAAGTGCAGTAAGGAGCCTTAAGAAGAAGAAAAATACTACCATTTGCAATGACGTGGATGGAGCTAGACGGAAGTATGTCAGAGAAATAGGCCAGGCGGAGTAAGACAAGTACCAAGTGATTTCACTCGTGTGTGGAGTATAACAACAAAGAAAAACTGAAGGAAAAAAACAGCAGCAGACTCACAGTACCCGAGAGTTGACTAAAAATTTCAAAAAGGGAAAAGGACTGGGCAGGGTGTGTCTGAAGGGAGGGATAAGTGTGGGGAGAAAGAATGGGGGCATTAGGAATAGCATGTATAATGCGTGGTGTCGGGTCTGCATGGGGAGTACTGTACAACACAGAGAAGACTAGTAGAGATCATATAGCATCTTACTACTCACTGATGGACAGCGACTGTATCGGGGTCTGTGGGGGGGACATGGTGAAGGGGTCTACAGCATCCAACTACGCTGATCAACAGCGACTGAAGAGGTTTTTCGGGGGACTTGGTGAAGGGCGGAGCATAGTAAACATAATGTTCTTCACGTGATTGTAGATTAATGATAAAAAAATTCTTTAAGTGCAATAAGTGCACAGCTCTGAATCATCAGAATAAAAGGTCAGGTACTGTGTGCTGCAAACTGAAGACACAGGGTTAAAAGAAGGGATGAAATCTCAAGAAACCTATGTGCTTACAGGAGACTCACTTGAGATCCAAGGACACAGACAAACTACAAGCCGAAGGTGTGTGGACAAGTACCCTACACGAGTGAAACTGAAAAACAAACAATCAAACAAATGGATTCTGTTTGAGTCCCCAGAGACAGTCAGCAGAAAATAGCCCAGTCTGGCCACCGTGAATTCGTTTTGTTTGGTTTCAGCAGTTCCCAGCCATAGATTTAATGGTGCAGCCACATACTTCTCATTTTCTCTCACCTCAACAACTGAGTTGCTGTAATAATAAGCATCTGGGCCTTTGAAATCAGTGGGTTTTATGATGTTCACGAATGTGAAGATGTAATAACCACCTAAAGAGGGAAGTTTGGACACTCAAATAAACACGTCACTCCACAATACACACTTAGCTCCCAACTGCTCCTGTCTAGAAACTGGTGTTCCTTTTTATTTGACCCTCCGTCCTATCGGCGGTGATCATGCTGATGTCCTTCAAACATGGTGGTGAGCAAAGCAACAAGTTTACTTTTCTGTCGACAACAGGCCCAGAGGAATGATACTTGTGGTCTTCAGGGAGCACTTAGTCAATGAATGTGGCTAAATATAGACAGCAAGTTAGAAGGAGATGAAAGAGGACAGAGGATAGAGACACGGTTTCAAGTCCCAGCACAACCATTTCCTGGTTTTGTAGGTACACGTGACCGACACGACCTGCAAGTGTCTCAGTGAACCCATTGCTCTCTCTACAGCCTAGGTACTTTGCAGGATTTTTGGAAGCAGAGTGTAGGAAAGTGATATAGGATATATGGTTAACTGGTCTGTACACAAGGACAGATGGGCAGACAAAAAAACGATTGACTGATTGATTGATAAATAGATAGACAGACAGATAGATAGATATGGGTACATATCGATTCACACGAAGCTACTGCTCATAACCAGGAGAGCAATGGTGAAAGCACATAGCGAAACTACAAACAAAAAAGAAGAATGAAATCCAGTTTTAAAAGTGCAGTAAGCAGCCATAAGAAGAAAACAAATCCTATCATTTGCAATAACGTGGATGGAGCTAGAGTGTATTATGCTCAGTCAAATAGGCGAGGCGGAGAAATACATGTACTAAATGATTGCACTCATGTGTGGAGTATGATAACAAAGAAAATCTGAAGGAAAAGACAGCAGCAGACTCACAGAACCCGAGAGTGGACTAACAGTTACCAAAGAGAAAGGGACTGGGTAGGGTTTGAGGGAAGGGAGTAATAAGGGCGGGGAAAAAGAATGGGGGCATTAGGATTAGCATGTATAATGTGTAGGGTGGGGGGTCATGGGTACGGCTGTACAACACAGAGAAGACATGTAGTGATTCTACAGTATCTTGGAACATGCTGACGGACAGCGACTGTAACTGGGATTTGGGGGGAACTTGGTGAAGGGAGTAGATTGGAAAACATAATGTTCTGCATGTGATTGTACATTAATGAAACAAAAAGAATTTCAAAGTGCAGTAAGAGCACAGCTCTCAAATATCAGAATAAAAGTACAGGCTTTGAGTGCTCCAAACAAAAGACACAGGGTTAGAAGAACTGATGAACTCTCAAGACCACATACGTGCTCTCTTACTGGAGTCTCACTTGAGATCCAAGGACACAGACAAACTACAAGCTGAAGGGGAGGGGACAGGTACCCTAATCAAGTGAAACTGAATAACAAACAAACAAATGGATTCTGTTTGAGTCCCCAGAGAGTGTCAGTAGAAAATAGCCCTATCTAACCACCGTGAATTCTTTTTGTTTGGTTTCAGCAGTGCTCAGGCATAGATTTAGTGGTGCAGCAACTTCCTTCTCATTTCCTCTCACCTCAACAAATGAATTGCTGTAATAATATGCGTCAGGGCTTTTAAAATCATTGCTTTTTATGATGTTCACGAATGTAAAGAAGTAATAACCACCTAAAGAGGGAAGTTTGGACCCTCAAATAAACACTTCACTCCACAACACACTCTTTGTTCCCAACTGCTCCTGTCCAGAAATAGGTGTTCCTTCATATTTGCCCTCCACCTATCAGCAGTGATCACGCCGATGTCCCTCGAACATGGTGGTGTGCAAAGAACCAAGTACACTTTTCTGTCGATAACAGGTCCAGACGAAGGACACTTTTGGCCTCAGGGAAGACTTACTCACTGAATGTGGCTAAATAAAGTCACCAAGCGAGCAGGAATTATAAGAGGACAGATGACAGAGATACGGGTTCAAGTCTTTTCACCTCCATTTACTGGTTTTGTAAGCACACGCGGCTGACTCTACCCGAAAGTGTATCGGTGAACACAGTTCTCTCCTTATGGCTTAGTTCTCTTGCAAAATTTCTGGAAGCATAATGTAGGGAAGAGACATAGGCTATATTGTCAACTGCTCTGTATAGAAGGATAGATGGGCAGAAAAAAAGATGATTGATTCCTAGATAGATAGGTAGACAGACGACAGATGAAAGATAGATAGATAGGTACATAGATTGATAGATGATAGACATCATAGATAAATGATAGGAAGATAGATAGATACATAGATACATAGATACATACATACATCGATACATAGATAGACAGACAGACCGTTAGATATATAGATACAGATACATATCGATTGACACAAAGCTATTGTTCATAACCAGGAGTTGAATGGTGAAAAACATAACTAAACTACAAACAAAAAGGAAGAATGAAATCCACTTTAAAAAGTGCAGTAAGGAGCCTTAAGAAGAAGAAAAATACTACCATTTGCAATGACGTGGATGGAGCTAGACAGAAGTATGTCAGAGAAGTAGGCCAGGCGGAGTAAGACAAGTACCAAGTGATTTCACTCGTGTGTGGAGTATAACAACAAAGAAAAACTGAAGGAAAAAAACAGCAGCAGACTCACAGTACCCGAGAGTTGACTAAAAATTTCAAAAAGGGAAAAGGACTGGGCAGGGTGTGTCTGAAGGGAGGGATAAGTGTGGGGAGAAAGAATGGGGGCATTAGGAATAGCATGTATAATGCGTGGTGTCGGGTCTGCATGGGGAGTACTGTACAACACAGAGAAGACTAGTAGAGATCATATAGCATCTTACTACTCACTGATGGACAGCGACTGTATCGGGGTCTGTGGGGGGGATATGGTGAAGGGGTCTACAGCATCCAACTACGCTGATCAACAGCGACTGAAGAGGTTTTTCGGGGGACTTGGTGAAGGGCGGAGCATAGTAAACATAATGTTCTTCACGTGATTGTAGATTAATGATAAAAAAATTCTTTAAGTGCAATAAGTGCACAGCTCTGAATCATCAGAATAAAAGGTCAGGTACTGTGTGCTGCAAACTGAAGACACAGGGTTAAAAGAAGGGATGAAATCTCAAGAAACCTATGTGCTTACAGGAGACTCACTTGAGATCCAAGGACACAGACAAACTACAAGCCGAAGGTGTGTGGACAAGTACCCTACACGAGTGAAACTGAAAAACAAACAATCAAACAAATGGATTCTGTTTGAGTCCCCAGAGACAGTCAGCAGAAAATAGCCCAGTCTGGCCACCGTGAATTCGTTTTGTTTGGTTTCAGCAGTTCCCAGCCATAGATTTAATGGTGCAGCCACATACTTCTCATTTTCTCTCACCTCAACAACTGAGTTGCTGTAATAATAAGCATCTGGGCCTTTGAAATCAGTGGGTTTTATGATGTTCACGAATGTGAAGATGTAATAACCACCTAAAGAGGGAAGTTTGGACACTCAAATAAACACGTCACTCCACAATACACACTTAGCTCCCAACTGCTCCTGTCTAGAAACTGGTGTTCCTTTTTATTTGACCCTCCGTCCTATCGGCGGTGATCATGCTGATGTCCTTCAAACATGGTGGTGAGCAAAGCAACAAGTTTACTTTTCTGTCGACAACAGGCCCAGAGGAATGATACTTGTGGTCTTCAGGGAGCACTTAGTCAATGAATGTGGCTAAATATAGACAGCAAGTTAGAAGGAGATGAAAGAGGACAGAGGATAGAGACACGGTTTCAAGTCCCAGCACAACCATTTCCTGGTTTTGTAGGTACACGTGACCGACACGACCTGCAAGTGTCTCAGTGAACCCATTGCTCTCTCTACAGCCTAGGTACTTTGCAGGATTTTTGGAAGCAGAGTGTAGGAAAGTGATATAGGATATATGGTTAACTGGTCTGTACACAAGGACAGATGGGCAGACAAAAAAACGATTGACTGATTGATTGATAAATAGATAGACAGACAGATAGATAGATATGGGTACATATCGATTCACACGAAGCTACTGCTCATAACCAGGAGAGCAATGGTGAAAGCACATAGCGAAACTACAAACAAAAAAGAAGAATGAAATCCAGTTTTAAAAGTGCAGTAAGCAGCCATAAGAAGAAAACAAATCCTATCATTTGCAATAACGTGGATGGAGCTAGAGTGTATTATGCTCAGTCAAATAGGCGAGGCGGAGAAATACATGTACTAAATGATTGCACTCATGTGTGGAGTATGATAACAAAGAAAATCTGAAGGAAAAGACAGCAGCAGACTCACAGAACCCGAGAGTGGACTAACAGTTACCAAAGAGAAAGGGACTGGGTAGGGTTTGAGGGAAGGGAGTAATAAGGGCGGGGAAAAAGAATGGGGGCATTAGGATTAGCATGTATAATGTGTAGGGTGGGGGGTCATGGGTACGGCTGTACAACACAGAGAAGACATGTAGTGATTCTACAGTATCTTGGAACATGCTGACGGACAGCGACTGTAACTGGGATTTGGGGGTAACTGGGTGAAGGGAGTAGATTGGAAAACATAATGTTCTGCATGTGATTGTACATTAATGAAACAAAAAGAATTTCAAAGTGCAGTAAGAGCACAGCTCTCAAATATCAGAATAAAAGTACAGGCTTTGAGTGCTCCAAACAAAAGACACAGGGTTAGAAGAACTGATGAAAACTCAAGACCACCTACGTGCTCTCTTACTGGAGTCTCACTTGAGATCCAAGGACACAGACAAACTACAAGCTGAAGGGGAGGGGACAGGTACCCTAATCAAGTGAAAATGAATAACAAACAAACAAATGGATTCTGTTTGAGTCCCCAGAGACAGTCAGTAGAAAATAGCCCTATCTAACCACCGTGAATTCTTTTTGTTTGGTTTCAGCAGTGCTCAGGCATAGATTTAGTGGTGCAGCAACTTCCTTCTCATTTCCTCTCACCTCAACAAATGAATTGCTGTAATAATATGCGTCAGGGCTTTTAAAATCATTGCTTTTTATGATGTTCACGAATGTAAAGAAGTAATAACCACCTAAAGAGGGAAGTTTGGACCCTCAAATAAACACTTCACTCCACAACACACTCTTTGTTCCCAACTGCTCCTGTCCAGAAATAGGTGTTCCTTCATATTTGCCCTCCACCTATCAGCAGTGATCACGCCGATGTCCCTCGAACATGGTGGTGTGGAAAGAACCAAGTACACTTTTCTGTCGATAACAGGTCCAGACGAAGGACACTTTTGGCCTCAGGGAAGACTTACTCACTGAATGTGGCTAAATAAAGTCACCAAGCGAGCAGGAATTATAAGAGGACAGATGACAGAGATACGGGTTCAAGTCTTTTCACCTCCATTTACTGGTTTTGTAAGCACACGCGGCTGACTCTACCCGAAAGTGTATCGGTGAACACAGTTCTCTCCTTATGGCTTAGTTCTCTTGCAAAATTTCTGGAAGCATAATGTAGGGAAGAGACATAGGCTATATTGTCAACTGCTCTGTATAGAAGGATAGATGGGCAGAAAAAAAGATGATTGATTCCTAGATAGATAGGTAGACAGACGACAGATGAAAGATAGATAGATAGGTACATAGATTGATAGATGATAGACATCATAGATAAATGATAGGAAGATAGATAGATACATAGATACATAGATACATACATACATCGATACATAGATAGACAGACAGACCGTTAGATATATAGATACAGATACATATCGATTGACACAAAGCTATTGTTCATAACCAGGAGTTGAATGGTGAAAAACATAACTAAACTACAAACAAAAAGGAAGAATGAAATCCACTTTAAAAAGTGCAGTAAGGAGCCTTAAGAAGAAGAAAAATACTACCATTTGCAATGACGTGGATGGAGCTAGACAGAAGTATGTCAGAGAAGTAGGCCAGGCGGAGTAAGACAAGTACCAAGTGATTTCACTCGTGTGTGGAGTATAACAACAAAGAAAAACTGAAGGAAAAAAACAGCAGCAGACTCACAGTACCCGAGAGTTGACTAAAAATTTCAAAAAGGGAAAAGGACTGGGCAGGGTGTGTCTGAAGGGAGGGATAAGTGTGGGGAGAAAGAATGGGGGCATTAGGAATAGCATGTATAATGCGTGGTGTCGGGTCTGCATGGGGAGTACTGTACAACACAGAGAAGACTAGTAGAGATCATATAGCATCTTACTACTCACTGATGGACAGCGACTGTATCGGGGTCTGTGGGGGGGATATGGTGAAGGGGTCTACAGCATCCAACTACGCTGATCAACAGCGACTGAAGAGGTTTTTCGGGGGACTTGGTGAAGGGCGGAGCATAGTAAACATAATGTTCTTCACGTGATTGTAGATTAATGATAAAAAAATTCTTTAAGTGCAATAAGTGCACAGCTCTGAATCATCAGAATAAAAGGTCAGGTACTGTGTGCTGCAAACTGAAGACACAGGGTTAAAAGAAGGGATGAAATCTCAAGAAACCTATGTGCTTACAGGAGACTCACTTGAGATCCAAGGACACAGACAAACTACAAGCCGAAGGTGTGTGGACAAGTACCCTACACGAGTGAAACTGAAAAACAAACAATCAAACAAATGGATTCTGTTTGAGTCCCCAGAGACAGTCAGCAGAAAATAGCCCAGTCTGGCCACCGTGAATTCGTTTTGTTTGGTTTCAGCAGTTCCCAGCCATAGATTTAATGGTGCAGCCACATACTTCTCATTTTCTCTCACCTCAACAACTGAGTTGCTGTAATAATAAGCATCTGGGCCTTTGAAATCAGTGGGTTTTATGATGTTCACGAATGTGAAGATGTAATAACCACCTAAAGAGGGAAGTTTGGACACTCAAATAAACACGTCACTCCACAATACACACTTAGCTCCCAACTGCTCCTGTCTAGAAACTGGTGTTCCTTTTTATTTGACCCTCCGTCCTATCGGCGGTGATCATGCTGATGTCCTTCAAACATGGTGGTGAGCAAAGCAACAAGTTTACTTTTCTGTCGACAACAGGCCCAGAGGAATGATACTTGTGGTCTTCAGGGAGCACTTAGTCAATGAATGTGGCTAAATATAGACAGCAAGTTAGAAGGAGATGAAAGAGGACAGAGGATAGAGACACGGTTTCAAGTCCCAGCACAACCATTTCCTGGTTTTGTAGGTACACGTGACCGACACGACCTGCAAGTGTCTCAGTGAACCCATTGCTCTCTCTACAGCCTAGGTACTTTGCAGGATTTTTGGAAGCAGAGTGTAGGAAAGTGATATAGGATATATGGTTAACTGGTCTGTACACAAGGACAGATGGGCAGACAAAAAAACGATTGACTGATTGATTGATAAATAGATAGACAGACAGATAGATAGATATGGGTACATATCGATTCACACGAAGCTACTGCTCATAACCAGGAGAGCAATGGTGAAAGCACATAGCGAAACTACAAACAAAAAAGAAGAATGAAATCCAGTTTTAAAAGTGCAGTAAGCAGCCATAAGAAGAAAACAAATCCTATCATTTGCAATAACGTGGATGGAGCTAGAGTGTATTATGCTCAGTCAAATAGGCGAGGCGGAGAAATACATGTACTAAATGATTGCACTCATGTGTGGAGTATGATAACAAAGAAAATCTGAAGGAAAAGACAGCAGCAGACTCACAGAACCCGAGAGTGGACTAACAGTTACCAAAGAGAAAGGGACTGGGTAGGGTTTGAGGGAAGGGAGTAATAAGGGCGGGGAAAAAGAATGGGGGCATTAGGATTAGCATGTATAATGTGTAGGGTGGGGGGTCATGGGTACGGCTGTACAACACAGAGAAGACATGTAGTGATTCTACAGTATCTTGGAACATGCTGACGGACAGCGACTGTAACTGGGATTTGGGGGGAACTGGGTGAAGGGAGTAGATTGGAAAACATAATGTTCTGCATGTGATTGTACATTAATGAAACAAAAAGAATTTCAAAGTGCAGTAAGAGCACAGCTCTCAAATATCAGAATAAAAGTACAGGCTTTGAGTGCTCCAAACAAAAGACACAGGGTTAGAAGAACTGATGAAAACTCAAGACCACCTACGTGCTCTCTTACTGGAGTCTCACTTGAGATCCAAGGACACAGACAAACTACAAGCTGAAGGGGAGGGGACAGGTACCCTAATCAAGTGAAACTGAATAACAAACAAACAAATGGATTCTGTTTGAGTCCCCAGAGACAGTCAGTAGAAAATAGCCCTATCTAACCACCGTGAATTCTTTTTGTTTGGTTTCAGCAGTGCTCAGGCATAGATTTAGTGGTGCAGCAACTTCCTTCTCATTTCCTCTCACCTCAACAAATGAATTGCTGTAATAATATGCGTCAGGGCTTTTAAAATCATTGCTTTTTATGATGTTCACGAATGTAAAGAAGTAATAACCACCTAAAGAGGGAAGTTTGGACCCTCAAATAAACACTTCACTCCACAACACACTCTTTGTTCCCAACTGCTCCTGTCCAGAAATAGGTGTTCCTTCATATTTGTCCCTCCACCTATCAGCAGTGATCACGCCGATGTCCCTCGAACATGGTGGTGTGCAAAGAACCAAGTACACTTTTCTGTCGATAACAGGCCCAGACGAAGGACACTTTTGGCCTCAGGGAAGACTTACTCACTGAATGTGGCTAAATAAAGTCACCAAGCGAGCAGGAATTATAAGAGGACAGATGACAGAGATACGGGTTCAAGTCTTTTCACCTCCATTTACTGGTTTTGTAAGCACACGCGGCTGACTCTACCCGAAAGTGTATCGGTGAACACAGTTCTCTCCTTATGGCTTAGTTCTCTTGCAAAATTTCTGGAAGCATAATGTAGGGAAGAGACATAGGCTATATTGTCAACTGCTCTGTATAGAAGGATAGATGGGCAGAAAAAAAGATGATTGATTCCTAGATAGATAGGTAGACAGACGACAGATGAAAGATAGATAGATAGGTACATAGATTGATAGATGATAGACATCATAGATAAATGATAGGAAGATAGATAGATACATAGATACATAGATACATACATACATCGATACATAGATAGACAGACAGACCGTTAGATATATAGATACAGATACATATCGATTGACACAAAGCTATTGTTCATAACCAGGAGTTGAATGGTGAAAAACATAACTAAACTACAAACGAAAAGGAAGAATGAAATCCACTTTAAAAAGTGCAGTAAGGAGCCTTAAGAAGAAGAAAAATACTACCATTTGCAATGACGTGGATGGAGCTAGACGGAAGTATGTCAGAGAAATAGGCCAGGCGGAGTAAGACAAGTACCAAGTGATTTCACTCGTGTGTGGAGTATAACAACAAAGAAAAACTGAAGGAAAAAAACAGCAGCAGACTCACAGTACCCGAGAGTTGACTAAAAATTTCAAAAAGGGAAAAGGACTGGGCAGGGTGTGTCTGAAGGGAGGGATAAGTGTGGGGAGAAAGAATGGGGGCATTAGGAATAGCATGTATAATGCGTGGTGTCGGGTCTGCATGGGGAGTACTGTACAACACAGAGAAGACTAGTAGAGATCATATAGCATCTTACTACTCACTGATGGACAGCGACTGTATCGGGGTCTGTGGGGGGGACATGGTGAAGGGGTCTACAGCATCCAACTACGCTGATCAACAGCGACTGAAGAGGTTTTTCGGGGGACTTGGTGAAGGGCGGAGCATAGTAAACATAATGTTCTTCACGTGATTGTAGATTAATGATAAAAAAATTCTTTAAGTGCAATAAGTGCACAGCTCTGAATCATCAGAATAAAAGGTCAGGTACTGTGTGCTGCAAACTGAAGACACAGGGTTAAAAGAAGGGATGAAATCTCAAGAAACCTATGTGCTTACAGGAGACTCACTTGAGATCCAAGGACACAGACAAACTACAAGCCGAAGGTGTGTGGACAAGTACCCTACACGAGTGAAACTGAAAAACAAACAATCAAACAAATGGATTCTGTTTGAGTCCCCAGAGACAGTCAGCAGAAAATAGCCCAGTCTGGCCACCGTGAATTCGTTTTGTTTGGTTTCAGCAGTTCCCAGCCATAGATTTAATGGTGCAGCCACATACTTCTCATTTTCTCTCACCTCAACAACTGAGTTGCTGTAATAATAAGCATCTGGGCCTTTGAAATCAGTGGGTTTTATGATGTTCACGAATGTGAAGATGTAATAACCACCTAAAGAGGGAAGTTTGGACACTCAAATAAACACGTCACTCCACAATACACACTTAGCTCCCAACTGCTCCTGTCTAGAAACTGGTGTTCCTTTTTATTTGACCCTCCGTCCTATCGGCGGTGATCATGCTGATGTCCTTCAAACATGGTGGTGAGCAAAGCAACAAGTTTACTTGTCTGTCGACAACAGGCCCAGAGGAATGATACTTGTGGTCTTCAGGGAGCACTTAGTCAATGAATGTGGCTAAATATAGACAGCAAGTTAGAAGGAGATGAAAGAGGACAGAGGATAGAGACACGGTTTCAAGTCCCAGCACAACCATTTCCTGGTTTTGTAGGTACACGTGACCGACACGACCTGCAAGTGTCTCAGTGAACCCATTGCTCTCTCTACAGCCTAGGTACTTTGCAG
Source organism: Manis pentadactyla (assembly GCF_030020395.1). Classification (NCBI taxonomy): domain Eukaryota; kingdom Metazoa; phylum Chordata; class Mammalia; order Pholidota; family Manidae; genus Manis; species Manis pentadactyla. The sequence continues at coordinate 41,930,230 of NC_080031.1, read as the reverse complement.
GATTTTTGGAAGCAGAGTGTAGGAAAGTGATATAGGATATATGGTTAACTGGTCTGTACACAAGGACAGATGGGCAGACAAAAAAACGATTGACTGATTGATTGATAAATAGATAGACAGACAGATAGATAGATATGGGTACATATCGATTCACACGAAGCTACTGCTCATAACCAGGAGAGCAATGGTGAAAGCACATAGCGAAACTACAAACAAAAAAGAAGAATGAAATCCAGTTTTAAAAGTGCAGTAAGCAGCCATAAGAAGAAAACAAATCCTATCATTTGCAATAACGTGGATGGAGCTAGAGTGTATTATGCTCAGTCAAATAGGCGAGGCGGAGAAATACATGTACTAAATGATTGCACTCATGTGTGGAGTATGATAACAAAGAAAATCTGAAGGAAAAGACAGCAGCAGACTCACAGAACCCGAGAGTGGACTAACAGTTACCAAAGAGAAAGGGACTGGGTAGGGTTTGAGGGAAGGGAGTAATAAGGGCGGGGAAAAAGAATGGGGGCATTAGGATTAGCATGTATAATGTGTAGGGTGGGGGGTCATGGGTACGGCTGTACAACACAGAGAAGACATGTAGTGATTCTACAGTATCTTGGAACATGCTGACGGACAGCGACTGTAACTGGGATTTGGGGGGAACTGGGTGAAGGGAGTAGATTGGAAAACATAATGTTCTGCATGTGATTGTACATTAATGAAACAAAAAGAATTTCAAAGTGCAGTAAGAGCACAGCTCTCAAATATCAGAATAAAAGTACAGGCTTTGAGTGCTCCAAACAAAAGACACAGGGTTAGAAGAACTGATGAAAACTCAAGACCACCTACGTGCTCTCTTACTGGAGTCTCACTTGAGATCCAAGGACACAGACAAACTACAAGCTGAAGGGGAGGGGACAGGTACCCTAATCAAGTGAAACTGAATAACAAACAAACAAATGGATTCTGTTTGAGTCCCCAGAGACAGTCAGTAGAAAATAGCCCTATCTAACCACCGTGAATTCTTTTTGTTTGGTTTCAGCAGTGCTCAGGCATAGATTTAGTGGTGCAGCAACTTCCTTCTCATTTCCTCTCACCTCAACAAATGAATTGCTGTAATAATATGCGTCAGGGCTTTTAAAATCATTGCTTTTTATGATGTTCACGAATGTAAAGAAGTAATAACCACCTAAAGAGGGAAGTTTGGACCCTCAAATAAACACTTCACTCCACAACACACTCTTTGTTCCCAACTGCTCCTGTCCAGAAATAGGTGTTCCTTCATATTTGTCCCTCCACCTATCAGCAGTGATCACGCCGATGTCCCTCGAACATGGTGGTGTGCAAAGAACCAAGTACACTTTTCTGTCGATAACAGGCCCAGACGAAGGACACTTTTGGCCTCAGGGAAGACTTACTCACTGAATGTGGCTAAATAAAGTCACCAAGCGAGCAGGAATTATAAGAGGACAGATGACAGAGATACGGGTTCAAGTCTTTTCACCTCCATTTACTGGTTTTGTAAGCACACGCGGCTGACTCTACCCGAAAGTGTATCGGTGAACACAGTTCTCTCCTTATGGCTTAGTTCTCTTGCAAAATTTCTGGAAGCATAATGTAGGGAAGAGACATAGGCTATATTGTCAACTGCTCTGTATAGAAGGATAGATGGGCAGAAAAAAAGATGATTGATTCCTAGATAGATAGGTAGACAGACGACAGATGAAAGATAGATAGATAGGTACATAGATTGATAGATGATAGACATCATAGATAAATGATAGGAAGATAGATAGATACATAGATACATAGATACATACATACATCGATACATAGATAGACAGACAGACCGTTAGATATATAGATACAGATACATATCGATTGACACAAAGCTATTGTTCATAACCAGGAGTTGAATGGTGAAAAACATAACTAAACTACAAACGAAAAGGAAGAATGAAATCCACTTTAAAAAGTGCAGTAAGGAGCCTTAAGAAGAAGAAAAATACTACCATTTGCAATGACGTGGATGGAGCTAGACGGAAGTATGTCAGAGAAATAGGCCAGGCGGAGTAAGACAAGTACCAAGTGATTTCACTCGTGTGTGGAGTATAACAACAAAGAAAAACTGAAGGAAAAAAACAGCAGCAGACTCACAGTACCCGAGAGTTGACTAAAAATTTCAAAAAGGGAAAAGGACTGGGCAGGGTGTGTCTGAAGGGAGGGATAAGTGTGGGGAGAAAGAATGGGGGCATTAGGAATAGCATGTATAATGCGTGGTGTCGGGTCTGCATGGGGAGTACTGTACAACACAGAGAAGACTAGTAGAGATCATATAGCATCTTACTACTCACTGATGGACAGCGACTGTATCGGGGTCTGTGGGGGGGACATGGTGAAGGGGTCTACAGCATCCAACTACGCTGATCAACAGCGACTGAAGAGGTTTTTCGGGGGACTTTGTGAAGGGCGGAGCATAGTAAACATAATGTTCTTCACGTGATTGTAGATTAATGATAAAAAAATTCTTTAAGTGCAATAAGTGCACAGCTCTGAATCATCAGAATAAAAGGTCAGGTACTGTGTGCTGCAAACTGAAGACACAGGGTTAAAAGAAGGGATGAAATCTCAAGAAACCTATGTGCTTACAGGAGACTCACTTGAGATCCAAGGACACAGACAAACTACAAGCCGAAGGTGTGTGGACAATTACCCTACACGAGTGAAACTGAAAAACAAACAATCAAACAAATGGATTCTGTTTGAGTCCCCAGAGACAGTCAGCAGAAAATAGCCCAGTCTGGCCACCGTGAATTCGTTTTGTTTGGTTTCAGCAGTTCCCAGCCATAGATTTAATGGTGCAGCCACATACTTCTCATTTTCTCTCACCTCAACAACTGAGTTGCTGTAATAATAAGCATCTGGGCCTTTGAAATCAGTGGGTTTTATGATGTTCACGAATGTGAAGATGTAATAACCACCTAAAGAGGGAAGTTTGGACACTCAAATAAACACGTCACTCCACAATACACACTTAGCTCCCAACTGCTCCTGTCTAGAAACTGGTGTTCCTTTTTATTTGACCCTCCGTCCTATCGGCGGTGATCATGCTGATGTCCTTCAAACATGGTGGTGAGCAAAGCAACAAGTTTACTTTTCTGTCGACAACAGGCCCAGAGGAATGATACTTGTGGTCTTCAGGGAGCACTTAGTCAATGAATGTGGCTAAATATAGACAGCAAGTTAGAAGGAGATGAAAGAGGACAGAGGATAGAGACACGGTTTCAAGTCCCAGCACAACCATTTCCTGGTTTTGTAGGTACACGTGACCGACACGACCTGCAAGTGTCTCAGTGAACCCATTGCTCTCTCTACAGCCTAGGTACTTTGCAGGATTTTTGGAAGCAGAGTGTAGGAAAGTGATATAGGATATATGGTTAACTGGTCTGTACACAAGGACAGATGGGCAGACAAAAAAACGATTGACTGATTGATTGATAAATAGATAGACAGACAGATAGATAGATATGGGTACATATCGATTCACACGAAGCTACTGCTCATAACCAGGAGAGCAATGGTGAAAGCACATAGCGAAACTACAAACAAAAAAGAAGAATGAAATCCAGTTTTAAAAGTGCAGTAAGCAGCCATAAGAAGAAAACAAATCCTATCATTTGCAATAACGTGGATGGAGCTAGAGTGTATTATGCTCAGTCAAATAGGCGAGGCGGAGAAATACATGTACTAAATGATTGCACTCATGTGTGGAGTATGATAACAAAGAAAATCTGAAGGAAAAGACAGCAGCAGACTCACAGAACCCGAGAGTGGACTAACAGTTACCAAAGAGAAAGGGACTGGGTAGGGTTTGAGGGAAGGGAGTAATAAGGGCGGGGAAAAAGAATGGGGGCATTAGGATTAGCATGTATAATGTGTAGGGTGGGGGGTCATGGGTACGGCTGTACAACACAGAGAAGACATGTAGTGATTCTACAGTATCTTGGAACATGCTGACGGACAGCGACTGTAACTGGGATTTGGGGGGAACTGGGTGAAGGGAGTAGATTGGAAAACATAATGTTCTGCATGTGATTGTACATTAATGAAACAAAAAGAATTTCAAAGTGCAGTAAGAGCACAGCTCTCAAATATCAGAATAAAAGTACAGGCTTTGAGTGCTCCAAACAAAAGACACAGGGTTAGAAGAACTGATGAAAACTCAAGACCACCTACGTGCTCTCTTACTGGAGTCTCACTTGAGATCCAAGGACACAGACAAACTACAAGCTGAAGGGGAGGGGACAGGTACCCTAATCAAGTGAAAATGAATAACAAACAAACAAATGGATTCTGTTTGAGTCCCCAGAGACAGTCAGTAGAAAATAGCCCTATCTAACCACCGTGAATTCTTTTTGTTTGGTTTCAGCAGTGCTCAGGCATAGATTTAGTGGTGCAGCAACTTCCTTCTCATTTCCTCTCACCTCAACAAATGAATTGCTGTAATAATATGCGTCAGGGCTTTTAAAATCATTGCTTTTTATGATGTTCACGAATGTAAAGAAGTAATAACCACCTAAAGAGGGAAGTTTGGACCCTCAAATAAACACTTCACTCCACAACACACTCTTTGTTCCCAACTGCTCCTGTCCAGAAATAGGTGTTCCTTCATATTTGTCCCTCCACCTATCAGCAGTGATCACGCCGATGTCCCTCGAACATGGTGGTGTGCAAAGAACCAAGTACACTTTTCTGTCGATAACAGGCCCAGACGAAGGACACTTTTGGCCTCAGGGAAGACTTACTCACTGAATGTGGCTAAATAAAGTCACCAAGCGAGCAGGAATTATAAGAGGACAGATGACAGAGATACGGGTTCAAGTCTTTTCACCTCCATTTACTGGTTTTGTAAGCACACGCGGCTGACTCTACCCGAAAGTGTATCGGTGAACACAGTTCTCTCCTTATGGCTTAGTTCTCTTGCAAAATTTCTGGAAGCATAATGTAGGGAAGAGACATAGGCTATATTGTCAACTGCTCTGTATAGAAGGATAGATGGGCAGAAAAAAAGATGATTGATTCCTAGATAGATAGGTAGACAGACGACAGATGAAAGATAGATAGATAGGTACATAGATTGATAGATGATAGACATCATAGATAAATGATAGGAAGATAGATAGATACATAGATACATAGATACATACATACATCGATACATAGATAGACAGACAGACCGTTAGATATATAGATACAGATACATATCGATTGACACAAAGCTATTGTTCATAACCAGGAGTTGAATGGTGAAAAACATAACTAAACTACAAACGAAAAGGAAGAATGAAATCCACTTTAAAAAGTGCAGTAAGGAGCCTTAAGAAGAAGAAAAATACTACCATTTGCAATGACGTGGATGGAGCTAGACGGAAGTATGTCAGAGAAATAGGCCAGGCGGAGTAAGACAAGTACCAAGTGATTTCACTCGTGTGTGGAGTATAACAACAAAGAAAAACTGAAGGAAAAAAACAGCAGCAGACTCACAGTACCCGAGAGTTGACTAAAAATTTCAAAAAGGGAAAAGGACTGGGCAGGGTGTGTCTGAAGGGAGGGATAAGTGTGGGGAGAAAGAATGGGGGCATTAGGAATAGCATGTATAATGCGTGGTGTCGGGTCTGCATGGGGAGTACTGTACAACACAGAGAAGACTAGTAGAGATCATATAGCATCTTACTACTCACTGATGGACAGCGACTGTATCGGGGTCTGTGGGGGGGACATGGTGAAGGGGTCTACAGCATCCAACTACGCTGATCAACAGCGACTGAAGAGGTTTTTCGGGGGACTTGGTGAAGGGCGGAGCATAGTAAACATAATGTTCTTCACGTGATTGTAGATTAATGATAAAAAAATTCTTTAAGTGCAATAAGTGCACAGCTCTGAATCATCAGAATAAAAGGTCAGGTACTGTGTGCTGCAAACTGAAGACACAGGGTTAAAAGAAGGGATGAAATCTCAAGAAACCTATGTGCTTACAGGAGACTCACTTGAGATCCAAGGACACAGACAAACTACAAGCCGAAGGTGTGTGGACAAGTACCCTACACGAGTGAAACTGAAAAACAAACAATCAAACAAATGGATTCTGTTTGAGTCCCCAGAGACAGTCAGCAGAAAATAGCCCAGTCTGGCCACCGTGAATTCGTTTTGTTTGGTTTCAGCAGTTCCCAGCCATAGATTTAATGGTGCAGCCACATACTTCTCATTTTCTCTCACCTCAACAACTGAGTTGCTGTAATAATAAGCATCTGGGCCTTTGAAATCAGTGGGTTTTATGATGTTCACGAATGTGAAGATGTAATAACCACCTAAAGAGGGAAGTTTGGACACTCAAATAAACACGTCACTCCACAATACACACTTAGCTCCCAACTGCTCCTGTCTAGAAACTGGTGTTCCTTTTTATTTGACCCTCCGTCCTATCGGCGGTGATCATGCTGATGTCCTTCAAACATGGTGGTGAGCAAAGCAACAAGTTTACTTGTCTGTCGACAACAGGCCCAGAGGAATGATACTTGTGGTCTTCAGGGAGCACTTAGTCAATGAATGTGGCTAAATATAGACAGCAAGTTAGAAGGAGATGAAAGAGGACAGAGGATAGAGACACGGTTTCAAGTCCCAGCACAACCATTTCCTGGTTTTGTAGGTACACGTGACCGACACGACCTGCAAGTGTCTCAGTGAACCCATTGCTCTCTCTACAGCCTAGGTACTTTGCAGGATTTTTGGAAGCAGAGTGTAGGAAAGTGATATAGGATATATGGTTAACTGGTCTGTACACAAGGACAGATGGGCAGACAAAAAAACGATTGACTGATTGATTGATAAATAGATAGACAGACAGATAGATAGATATGGGTACATATCGATTCACACGAAGCTACTGCTCATAACCAGGAGAGCAATGGTGAAAGCACATAGCGAAACTACAAACAAAAAAGAAGAATGAAATCCAGTTTTAAAAGTGCAGTAAGCAGCCATAAGAAGAAAACAAATCCTATCATTTGCAATAACGTGGATGGAGCTAGAGTGTATTATGCTCAGTCAAATAGGCGAGGCGGAGAAATACATGTACTAAATGATTGCACTCATGTGTGGAGTATGATAACAAAGAAAATCTGAAGGAAAAGACAGCAGCAGACTCACAGAACCCGAGAGTGGACTAACAGTTACCAAAGAGAAAGGGACTGGGTAGGGTTTGAGGGAAGGGAGTAATAAGGGCGGGGAAAAAGAATGGGGGCATTAGGATTAGCATGTATAATGTGTAGGGTGGGGGGTCATGGGTACGGCTGTACAACACAGAGAAGACATGTAGTGATTCTACAGTATCTTGGAACATGCTGACGGACAGCGACTGTAACTGGGATTTGGGGGGAACTGGGTGAAGGGAGTAGATTGGAAAACATAATGTTCTGCATGTGATTGTACATTAATGAAACAAAAAGAATTTCAAAGTGCAGTAAGAGCACAGCTCTCAAATATCAGAATAAAAGTACAGGCTTTGAGTGCTCCAAACAAAAGACACAGGGTTAGAAGAACTGATGAAAACTCAAGACCACCTACGTGCTCTCTTACTGGAGTCTCACTTGAGATCCAAGGACACAGACAAACTACAAGCTGAAGGGGAGGGGACAGGTACCCTAATCAAGTGAAACTGAATAACAAACAAACAAATGGATTCTGTTTGAGTCCCCAGAGACAGTCAGTAGAAAATAGCCCTATCTAACCACCGTGAATTCTTTTTGTTTGGTTTCAGCAGTGCTCAGGCATAGATTTAGTGGTGCAGCAACTTCCTTCTCATTTCCTCTCACCTCAACAAATGAATTGCTGTAATAATATGCGTCAGGGCTTTTAAAATCATTGCTTTTTATGATGTTCACGAATGTAAAGAAGTAATAACCACCTAAAGAGGGAAGTTTGGACCCTCAAATAAACACTTCACTCCACAACACACTCTTTGTTCCCAACTGCTCCTGTCCAGAAATAGGTGTTCCTTCATATTTGTCCCTCCACCTATCAGCAGTGATCACGCTGATGTCCCTCGAACATGGTGGTGTGCAAAGAACCAAGTACACTTTTCTGTCGATAACAGGCCCAGACGAAGGACACTTTTGGCCTCAGGGAAGACTTACTCACTGAATGTGGCTAAATAAAGTCACCAAGCGAGCAGGAATTATAAGAGGACAGATGACAGAGATACGGGTTCAAGTCTTTTCACCTCCATTTACTGGTTTTGTAAGCACACGCGGCTGACTCTACCCGAAAGTGTATCGGTGAACACAGTTCTCTCCTTATGGCTTAGTTCTCTTGCAAAATTTCTGGAAGCATAATGTAGGGAAGAGACATAGGCTATATTGTCAACTGCTCTGTATAGAAGGATAGATGGGCAGAAAAAAAGATGATTGATTCCTAGATAGATAGGTAGACAGACGACAGATGAAAGATAGATAGATAGGTACATAGATTGATAGATGATAGACATCATAGATAAATGATAGGAAGATAGATAGATACATAGATACATAGATACATACATACATCGATACATAGATAGACAGACAGACCGTTAGATATATAGATACAGATACATATCGATTGACACAAAGCTATTGTTCATAACCAGGAGTTGAATGGTGAAAAACATAACTAAACTACAAACGAAAAGGAAGAATGAAATCCACTTTAAAAAGTGCAGTAAGGAGCCTTAAGAAGAAGAAAAATACTACCATTTGCAATGACGTGGATGGAGCTAGACGGAAGTATGTCAGAGAAATAGGCCAGGCGGAGTAAGACAAGTACCAAGTGATTTCACTCGTGTGTGGAGTATAACAACAAAGAAAAACTGAAGGAAAAAAACAGCAGCAGACTCACAGTACCCGAGAGTTGACTAAAAATTTCAAAAAGGGAAAAGGACTGGGCAGGGTGTGTCTGAAGGGAGGGATAAGTGTGGGGAGAAAGAATGGGGGCATTAGGAATAGCATGTATAATGCGTGGTGTCGGGTCTGCATGGGGAGTACTGTACAACACAGAGAAGACTAGTAGAGATCATATAGCATCTTACTACTCACTGATGGACAGCGACTGTATCGGGGTCTGTGGGGGGGACATGGTGAAGGGGTCTACAGCATCCAACTACGCTGATCAACAGCGACTGAAGAGGTTTTTCGGGGGACTTGGTGAAGGGCGGAGCATAGTAAACATAATGTTCTTCACGTGATTGTAGATTAATGATAAAAAAATTCTTTAAGTGCAATAAGTGCACAGCTCTGAATCATCAGAATAAAAGGTCAGGTACTGTGTGCTGCAAACTGAAGACACAGGGTTAAAAGAAGGGATGAAATCTCAAGAAACCTATGTGCTTACAGGAGACTCACTTGAGATCCAAGGACACAGACAAACTACAAGCCGAAGGTGTGTGGACAAGTACCCTACACGAGTGAAACTGAAAAACAAACAATCAAACAAATGGATTCTGTTTGAGTCCCCAGAGACAGTCAGCAGAAAATAGCCCAGTCTGGCCACCGTGAATTCGTTTTGTTTGGTTTCAGCAGTTCCCAGCCATAGATTTAATGGTGCAGCCACATACTTCTCATTTTCTCTCACCTCAACAACTGAGTTGCTGTAATAATAAGCATCTGGGCCTTTGAAATCAGTGGGTTTTATGATGTTCACGAATGTGAAGATGTAATAACCACCTAAAGAGGGAAGTTTGGACACTCAAATAAACACGTCACTCCACAATACACACTTAGCTCCCAACTGCTCCTGTCTAGAAACTGGTGTTCCTTTTTATTTGACCCTCCGTCCTATCGGCGGTGATCATGCTGATGTCCTTCAAACATGGTGGTGAGCAAAGCAACAAGTTTACTTTTCTGTCGACAACAGGCCCAGAGGAATGATACTTGTGGTCTTCAGGGAGCACTTAGTCAATGAATGTGGCTAAATATAGACAGCAAGTTAGAAGGAGATGAAAGAGGACAGAGGATAGAGACACGGTTTCAAGTCCCAGCACAACCATTTCCTGGTTTTGTAGGTACACGTGACCGACACGACCTGCAAGTGTCTCAGTGAACCCATTGCTCTCTCTACAGCCTAGGTACTTTGCAGGATTTTTGGAAGCAGAGTGTAGGAAAGTGATATAGGATATATGGTTAACTGGTCTGTACACAAGGACAGATGGGCAGACAATAAAACGATTGACTGATTGATTGATAAATAGATAGACAGACAGATAGATAGATATGGGTACATATCGATTCACACGAAGCTACTGCTCATAACCAGGAGAGCAATGGTGAAAGCACATAGCGAAACTACAAACAAAAAAGAAGAATGAAATCCAGTTTTAAAAGTGCAGTAAGCAGCCATAAGAAGAAAACAAATCCTATCATTTGCAATAAAGTGGATGGAGCTAGAGTGTATTATGCTCAGTCAAATAGGCGAGGCGGAGAAATACATGTACTAAATGATTGCACTCATGTGTGGAGTATGATAACAAAGAAAATCTGAAGGAAAAGACAGCAGCAGACTCACAGAACCCGAGAGTGGACTAACAGTTACCAAAGAGAAAGGGACTGGGTAGGGTTTGAGGGAAGGGAGTAATAAGGGCGGGGAAAAAGAATGGGGGCATTAGGATTAGCATGTATAATGTGTAGGGTGGGGGGTCATGGGTACGGCTGTACAACACAGAGAAGACATGTAGTGATTCTACAGTATCTTGGAACATGCTGACGGACAGCGACTGTAACTGGGATTTGGGGGGAACTGGGTGAAGGGAGTAGATTGGAAAACATAATGTTCTGCATGTGATTGTACATTAATGAAACAAAAAGAATTTCAAAGTGCAGTAAGAGCACAGCTCTCAAATATCAGAATAAAAGTACAGGCTTTGAGTGCTCCAAACAAAAGATACAGGGTTAGAAGAACTGATGAAAACTCAAGACCACCTACGTGCTCTCTTACTGGAGTCTCACTTGAGATCCAAGGACACAGACAAACTACAAGCTGAAGGGGAGGGGACAGGTACCCTAATCAAGTGAAACTGAATAACAAACAAACAAATGGATTCTGTTTGAGTCCCCAGAGACAGTCAGTAGAAAATAGCCCTATCTAACCACCGTGAATTCTTTTTGTTTGGTTTCAGCAGTGCTCAGGCATAGATTTAGTGGTGCAGCAACTTCCTTCTCATTTCCTCTCACCTCAACAAATGAATTGCTGTAATAATATGCGTCAGGGCTTTTAAAATCATTGCTTTTTATGATGTTCACGAATGAAAAGAAGTAATAACCACCTAAAGAGGGAAGTTTGGACCCTCAAATAAACACTTCACTCCACAACACACTCTTTGTTCCCAACTGCTCCTGTCCAGAAATAGGTGTTCCTTCATATTTGTCCCTCCACCTATCAGCAGTGATCACGCCGATGTCCCTCGAACATGGTGGTGTGCAAAGAACCAAGTACACTTTTCTGTCGATAACAGGCCCAGACGAAGGACACTTTTGGCCTCAGGGAAGACTTACTCACTGAATGTGGCTAAATAAAGTCACCAAGCGAGCAGGAATTATAAGAGGACAGATGACAGAGATACGGGTTCAAGTCTTTTCACCTCCATTTACTGGTTTTGTAAGCACACGCGGCTGACTCTACCCGAAAGTGTATCGGTGAACACAGTTCTCTCCTTATGGCTTAGTTCTCTTGCAAAATTTCTGGAAGCATAATGTAGGGAAGAGACATAGGCTATATTGTCAACTGCTCTGTATAGAAGGATAGATGGGCAGAAAAAAAGATGATTGATTCCTAGATAGATAGGTAGACAGACGACAGATGAAAGATAGATAGATAGGTACATAGATTGATAGATGATAGACATCATAGATAAATGATAGGAAGATAGATAGATACATAGATACATACATACATACATACATCGATACATAGATAGACAGACAGACCGTTAGATATATAGATACAGATACATATCGATTGACACAAAGCTATTGTTCATAACCAGGAGTTGAATGGTGAAAAACATAACTAAACTACAAACGAAAAGGAAGAATGAAATCCACTTTAAAAAGTGCAGTAAGGAGCCTTAAGAAGAAGAAAAATACTACCATTTGCAATGACGTGGATGGAGCTAGACGGAAGTATGTCAGAGAAATAGGCCAGGCGGAGTAAGACAAGTACCAAGTGATTTCACTCGTGTGTGGAGTATAACAACAAAGAAAAACTGAAGGAAAAAAACAGCAGCAGACTCACAGTACCCGAGAGTTGACTAAAAATTTCAAAAAGGGAAAAGGACTGGGCAGGGTGTGTCTGAAGGGAGGGATAAGTGTGGGGAGAAAGAATGGGGGCATTAGGAATAGCATGTATAATGCGTGGTGTCGGGTCTGCATGGGGAGTACTGTACAACACAGAGAAGACTAGTAGAGATCATATAGCATCTTACTACTCACTGATGGACAGCGACTGTATCGGGGTCTGTGGGGGGGACATGGTGAAGGGGTCTACAGCATCCAACTACGCTGATCAACAGCGACTGAAGAGGTTTTTCGGGGGACTTGGTGAAGGGCGGAGCATAGTAAACATAATGTTCTTCACGTGATTGTAGATTAATGATAAAAAAATTCTTTAAGTGCAATAAGTGCACAGCTCTGAATCATCAGAATAAAAGGTCAGGTACTGTGTGCTGCAAACTGAAGACACAGGGTTAAAAGAAGGGATGAAATCTCAAGAAACCTATGTGCTTACAGGAGACTCACTTGAGATCCAAGGACACAGACAAACTACAAGCCGAAGGTGTGTGGACAAGTACCCTACACGAGTGAAACTGAAAAACAAACAATCAAACAAATGGATTCTGTTTGAGTCCCCAGAGACAGTCAGCAGAAAATAGCCCAGTCTGGCCACCGTGAATTCGTTTTGTTTGGTTTCAGCAGTTCCCAGCCATAGATTTAATGGTGCAGCCACATACTTCTCATTTTCTCTCACCTCAACAACTGAGTTGCTGTAATAATAAGCATCTGGGCCTTTGAAATCAGTGGGTTTTATGATGTTCACGAATGTGAAGATGTAATAACCACCTAAAGAGGGAAGTTTGGACACTCAAATAAACACGTCACTCCACAATACACACTTAGCTCCCAACTGCTCCTGTCTAGAAACTGGTGTTCCTTTTTATTTGACCCTCCGTCCTATCGGCGGTGATCATGCTGATGTCCTTCAAACATGGTGGTGAGCAAAGCAACAAGTTTACTTTTCTGTCGACAACAGGCCCAGAGGAATGATACTTGTGGTCTTCAGGGAGCACTTAGTCAATGAATGTGGCTAAATATAGACAGCAAGTTAGAAGGAGATGAAAGAGGACAGAGGATAGAGACACGGTTTCAAGTCCCAGCACAACCATTTCCTGGTTTTGTAGGTACACGTGACCGACACGACCTGCAAGTGTCTCAGTGAACCCATTGCTCTCTCTACAGCCTAGGTACTTTGCAGGATTTTTGGAAGCAGAGTGTAGGAAAGTGATATAGGATATATGGTTAACTGGTCTGTACACAAGGACAGATGGGCAGACAAAAAAACGATTGACTGATTGATTGATAAATAGATAGACAGACAGATAGATAGATATGGGTACATATCGATTCACACGAAGCTACTGCTCATAACCAGGAGAGCAATGGTGAAAGCACATAGCGAAACTACAAACAAAAAAGAAGAATGAAATCCAGTTTTAAAAGTGCAGTAAGCAGCCATAAGAAGAAAACAAATCCTATCATTTGCAATAACGTGGATGGAGCTAGAGTGTATTATGCTCAGTCAAATAGGCGAGGCGGAGAAATACATGTACTAAATGATTGCACTCATGTGTGGAGTATGATAACAAAGAAAATCTGAAGGAAAAGACAGCAGCAGACTCACAGAACCCGAGAGTGGACTAACAGTTACCAAAGAGAAAGGGACTGGGTAGGGTTTGAGGGAAGGGAGTAATAAGGGCGGGGAAAAAGAATGGGGGCATTAGGATTAGCATGTATAATGTGTAGGGTGGGGGGTCATGGGTACGGCTGTACAACACAGAGAAGACATGTAGTGATTCTACAGTATCTTGGAACATGCTGACGGACAGCGACTGTAACTGGGATTTGGGGGGAACTGGGTGAAGGGAGTAGATTGGAAAACATAATGTTCTGCATGTGATTGTACATTAATGAAACAAAAAGAATTTCAAAGTGCAGTAAGAGCACAGCTCTCAAATATCAGAATAAAAGTACAGGCTTTGAGTGCTCCAAACAAAAGACACAGGGTTAGAAGAACTGATGAAAACTCAAGACCACCTACGTGCTCTCTTACTGGAGTCTCACTTGAGATCCAAGGACACAGACAAACTACAAGCTGAAGGGGAGGGGACAGGTACCCTAATCAAGTGAAACTGAATAACAAACAAACAAATGGATTCTGTTTGAGTCCCCAGAGACAGTCAGTAGAAAATAGCCCTATCTAACCACCGTGAATTCTTTTTGTTTGGTTTCAGCAGTGCTCAGGCATAGATTTAGTGGTGCAGCAACTTCCTTCTCATTTCCTCTCACCTCAACAAATGAATTGCTGTAATAATATGCGTCAGGGCTTTTAAAATCATTGCTTTTTATGATGTTCACGAATGTAAAGAAGTAATAACCACCTAAAGAGTGAAGTTTGGACCCTCAAATAAACACTTCACTCCACAACACACTCTTTGTTCCCAACTGCTCCTGTCCAGAAATAGGTGTTCCTTCATATTTGTCCCTCCACCTATCAGCAGTGATCACGCCGATGTCCCTCGAACATGGTGGTGTGCAAAGAACCAAGTACACTTTTCTGTCGATAACAGGCCCAGACGAAGGACACTTTTGGCCTCAGGGAAGACTTACTCACTGAATGTGGCTAAATAAAGTCACCAAGCGAGCAGGAATTATAAGAGGACAGATGACAGAGATACGGGTTCAAGTCTTTTCACCTCCATTTACTGGTTTTGTAAGCACACGCGGCTGACTCTACCCGAAAGTGTATCGGTGAACACAGTTCTCTCCTTATGGCTTAGTTCTCTTGCAAAATTTCTGGAAGCATAATGTAGGGAAGAGACATAGGCTATATTGTCAACTGCTCTGTATAGAAGGATAGATGGGCAGAAAAAAAGATGATTGATTCCTAGATAGATAGGTAGACAGACGACAGATGAAAGATAGATAGATAGGTACATAGATTGATAGATGATAGACATCATAGATAAATGATAGGAAGATAGATAGATACATAGATACATAGATACATACATACATCGATACATAGATAGACAGACCGTTAGATATATAGATACAGATACATATCGATTGACACAAAGCTATTGTTCATAACCAGGAGTTGAATGGTGAAAAACATAACTAAACTACAAACGAAAAGGAAGAATGAAATCCACTTTAAAAAGTGCAGTAAGGAGCCTTAAGAAGAAGAAAAATACTACCATTTGCAATGACGTGGATGGAGCTAGACGGAAGTATGTCAGAGAAATAGGCCAGGCGGAGTAAGACAAGTACCAAGTGATTTCACTCGTGTGTGGAGTATAACAACAAAGAAAAACTGAAGGAAAAAAACAGCAGCAGACTCACAGTACCCGAGAGTTGACTAAAAATTTCAAAAAGGGAAAAGGACTGGGCAGGGTGTGTCTGAAGGGAGGGATAAGTGTGGGGAGAAAGAATGGGGGCATTAGGAATAGCATGTATAATGCGTGGTGTCGGGTCTGCATGGGGAGTACTGTACAACACAGAGAAGACTAGTAGAGATCATATAGCATCTTACTACTCACTGATGGACAGCGACTGTATCGGGGTCTGTGGGGGGGACATGGTGAAGGGGTCTACAGCATCCAACTACGCTGATCAACAGCGACTGAAGAGGTTTTTCGGGGGACTTGGTGAAGGGCGGAGCATAGTAAACATAATGTTCTTCACGTGATTGTAGATTAATGATAAAAAAATTCTTTAAGTGCAATAAGTGCACAGCTCTGAATCATCAGAATAAAAGGTCAGGTACTGTGTGCTGCAAACTGAAGACACAGGGTTAAAAGAAGGGATGAAATCTCAAGAAACCTATGTGCTTACAGGAGACTCACTTGAGATCCAAGGACACAGACAAACTACAAGCCGAAGGTGTGTGGACAAGTACCCTACACGAGTGAAACTGAAAAACAAACAATCAAACAAATGGATTCTGTTTGAGTCCCCAGAGACAGTCAGCAGAAAATAGCCCAGTCTGGCCACCGTGAATTCGTTTTGTTTGGTTTCAGCAGTTCCCAGCCATAGATTTAATGGTGCAGCCACATACTTCTCATTTTCTCTCACCTCAACAACTGAGTTGCTGTAATAATAAGCATCTGGGCCTTTGAAATCAGTGGGTTTTATGATGTTCACGAATGTGAAGATGTAATAACCACCTAAAGAGGGAAGTTTGGACACTCAAATAAACACGTCACTCCACAATACACACTTAGCTCCCAACTGCTCCTGTCTAGAAACTGGTGTTCCTTTTTATTTGACCCTCCGTCCTATCGGCGGTGATCATGCTGATGTCCTTCAAACATGGTGGTGAGCAAAGCAACAAGTTTACTTTTCTGTCGACAACAGGCCCAGAGGAATGATACTTGTGGTCTTCAGGGAGCACTTAGTCAATGAATGTGGCTAAATATAGACAGCAAGTTAGAAGGAGATGAAAGAGGACAGAGGATAGAGACACGGTTTCAAGTCCCAGCACAACCATTTCCTGGTTTTGTAGGTACACGTGACCGACACGACCTGCAAGTGTCTCAGTGAACCCATTGCTCTCTCTACAGCCTAGGTACTTTGCAGGATTTTTGGAAGCAGAGTGTAGGAAAGTGATATAGGATATATGGTTAACTGGTCTGTACACAAGGACAGATGGGCAGACAAAAAAACGATTGACTGATTGATTGATAAATAGATAGACAGACAGATAGATAGATATGGGTACATATCGATTCACACGAAGCTACTGCTCATAACCAGGAGAGCAATGGTGAAAGCACATAGCGAAACTACAAACAAAAAAGAAGAATGAAATCCAGTTTTAAAAGTGCAGTAAGCAGCCATAAGAAGAAAACAAATCCTATCATTTGCAATAACGTGGATGGAGCTAGAGTGTATTATGCTCAGTCAAATAGGCGAGGCGGAGAAATACATGTACTAAATGATTGCACTCATGTGTGGAGTATGATAACAAAGAAAATCTGAAGGAAAAGACAGCAGCAGACTCACAGAACCCGAGAGTGGACTAACAGTTACCAAAGAGAAAGGGACTGGGTAGGGTTTGAGGGAAGGGAGTAATAAGGGCGGGGAAAAAGAATGGGGGCATTAGGATTAGCATGTATAATGTGTAGGGTGGGGGGTCATGGGTACGGCTGTACAACACAGAGAAGACATGTAGTGATTCTACAGTATCTTGGAACATGCTGACGGACAGCGACTGTAACTGGGATTTGGGGGGAACTGGGTGAAGGGAGTAGATTGGAAAACATAATGTTCTGCATGTGATTGTACATTAATGAAACAAAAAGAATTTCAAAGTGCAGTAAGAGCACAGCTCTCAAATATCAGAATAAAAGTACAGGCTTTGAGTGCTCCAAACAAAAGACACAGGGTTAGAAGAACTGATGAAAACTCAAGACCACCTACGTGCTCTCTTACTGGAGTCTCACTTGAGATCCAAGGACACAGACAAACTACAAGCTGAAGGGGAGGGGACAGGTACCCTAATCAAGTGAAACTGAATAACAAACAAACAAATGGATTCTGTTTGAGTCCCCAGAGACAGTCAGTAGAAAATAGCCCTATCTAACCACCGTGAATTCTTTTTGTTTGGTTTCAGCAGTGCTCAGGCATAGATTTAGTGGTGCAGCAACTTCCTTCTCATTTCCTCTCACCTCAACAAATGAATTGCTGTAATAATATGCGTCAGGGCTTTTAAAATCATTGCTTTTTATGATGTTCACGAATGTAAAGAAGTAATAACCACCTAAAGAGGGAAGTTTGGACCCTCAAATAAACACTTCACTCCACAACACACTCTTTGTTCCCAACTGCTCCTGTCCAGAAATAGGTGTTCCTTCATATTTGTCCCTCCACCTATCAGCAGTGATCACGCCGATGTCCCTCGAACATGGTGGTGTGCAAAGAACCAAGTACACTTTTCTGTCGATAACAGGCCCAGACGAAGGACACTTTTGGCCTCAGGGAAGACTTACTCACTGAATGTGGCTAAATAAAGTCACCAAGCGAGCAGGAATTATAAGAGGACAGATGACAGAGATACGGGTTCAAGTCTTTTCACCTCCATTTACTGGTTTTGTAAGCACACGCGGCTGACTCTACCCGAAAGTGTATCGGTGAACACAGTTCTCTCCTTATGGCTTAGTTCTCTTGCAAAATTTCTGGAAGCATAATGTAGGGAAGAGACATAGGCTATATTGTCAACTGCTCTGTATAGAAGGATAGATGGGCAGAAAAAAAGATGATTGATTCCTAGATAGATAGGTAGACAGACGACAGATGAAAGATAGATAGATAGGTACATAGATTGATAGATGATAGACATCATAGATAAATGATAGGAAGATAGATAGATACATAGATACATAGATACATACATACATCGATACATAGATAGACAGACAGACCGTTAGATATATAGATACAGATACATATCGATTGACACAAAGCTATTGTTCATAACCAGGAGTTGAATGGTGAAAAACATAACTAAACTACAAACGAAAAGGAAGAATGAAATCCACTTTAAAAAGTGCAGTAAGGAGCCTTAAGAAGAAGAAAAATACTACCATTTGCAATGACGTGGATGGAGCTAGACGGAAGTATGTCAGAGAAATAGGCCAGGCGGAGTAAGACAAGTACCAAGTGATTTCACTCGTGTGTGGAGTATAACAACAAAGAAAAACTGAAGGAAAAAAACAGCAGCAGACTCACAGTACCCGAGAGTTGACTAAAAATTTCAAAAAGGGAAAAGGACTGGGCAGGGTGTGTCTGAAGGGAGGGATAAGTGTGGGGAGAAAGAATGGGGGCATTAGGAATAGCATGTATAATGCGTGGTGTCGGGTCTGCATGGGGAGTACTGTACAACACAGAGAAGACTAGTAGAGATCATATAGCATCTTACTACTCACTGATGGACAGCGACTGTATCGGGGTCTGTGGGGGGGACATGGTGAAGGGGTCTACAGCATCCAACTACGCTGATCAACAGCGACTGAAGAGGTTTTTCGGGGGACTTGGTGAAGGGCGGAGCATAGTAAACATAATGTTCTTCACGTGATTGTAGATTAATGATAAAAAAATTCTTTAAGTGCAATAAGTGCACAGCTCTGAATCATCAGAATAAAAGGTCAGGTACTGTGTGCTGCAAACTGAAGACACAGGGTTAAAAGAAGGGATGAAATCTCAAGAAACCTATGTGCTTACAGGAGACTCACTTGAGATCCAAGGACACAGACAAACTACAAGCCGAAGGTGTGTGGACAAGTACCCTACACGAGTGAAACTGAAAAACAAACAATCAAACAAATGGATTCTGTTTGAGTCCCCAGAGACAGTCAGCAGAAAATAGCCCAGTCTGGCCACCGTGAATTCGTTTTGTTTGGTTTCAGCAGTTCCCAGCCATAGATTTAATGGTGCAGCCACATACTTCTCATTTTCTCTCACCTCAACAACTGAGTTGCTGTAATAATAAGCATCTGGGCCTTTGAAATCAGTGGGTTTTATGATGTTCACGAATGTGAAGATGTAATAACCACCTAAAGAGGGAAGTTTGGACACTCAAATAAACACGTCACTCCACAATACACACTTAGCTCCCAACTGCTCCTGTCTAGAAACTGGTGTTCCTTTTTATTTGACCCTCCGTCCTATCGGCGGTGATCATGCTGATGTCCTTCAAACATGGTGGTGAGCAAAGCAACAAGTTTACTTTTCTGTCGACAACAGGCCCAGAGGAATGATACTTGTGGTCTTCAGGGAGCACTTAGTCAATGAATGTGGCTAAATATAGACAGCAAGTTAGAAGGAGATGAAAGAGGACAGAGGATAGAGACACGGTTTCAAGTCCCAGCACAACCATTTCCTGGTTTTGTAGGTACACGTGACCGACACGACCTGCAAGTGTCTCAGTGAACCCATTGCTCTCTCTACAGCCTAGGTACTTTGCAGGATTTTTGGAAGCAGAGTGTAGGAAAGTGATATAGGATATATGGTTAACTGGTCTGTACACAAGGACAGATGGGCAGACAATAAAACGATTGACTGATTGATTGATAAATAGATAGACAGACAGATAGATAGATATGGGTACATATCGATTCACACGAAGCTACTGCTCATAACCAGGAGAGCAATGGTGAAAGCACATAGCGAAACTACAAACAAAAAAGAAGAATGAAATCCAGTTTTAAAAGTGCAGTAAGCAGCCATAAGAAGAAAACAAATCCTATCATTTGCAATAAAGTGGATGGAGCTAGAGTGTATTATGCTCAGTCAAATAGGCGAGGCGGAGAAATACATGTACTAAATGATTGCACTCATGTGTGGAGTATGATAACAAAGAAAATCTGAAGGAAAAGACAGCAGCAGACTCACAGAACCCGAGAGTGGACTAACAGTTACCAAAGAGAAAGGGACTGGGTAGGGTTTGAGGGAAGGGAGTAATAAGGGCGGGGAAAAAGAATGGGGGCATTAGGATTAGCATGTATAATGTGTAGGGTGGGGGGTCATGGGTACGGCTGTACAACACAGAGAAGACATGTAGTGATTCTACAGTATCTTGGAACATGCTGACGGACAGCGACTGTAACTGGGATTTGGGGGGAACTGGGTGAAGGGAGTAGATTGGAAAACATAATGTTCTGCATGTGATTGTACATTAATGAAACAAAAAGAATTTCAAAGTGCAGTAAGAGCACAGCTCTCAAATATCAGAATAAAAGTACAGGCTTTGAGTGCTCCAAACAAAAGATACAGGGTTAGAAGAACTGATGAAAACTCAAGACCACCTACGTGCTCTCTTACTGGAGTCTCACTTGAGATCCAAGGACACAGACAAACTACAAGCTGAAGGGGAGGGGACAGGTACCCTAATCAAGTGAAACTGAATAACAAACAAACAAATGGATTCTGTTTGAGTCCCCAGAGACAGTCAGTAGAAAATAGCCCTATCTAACCACCGTGAATTCTTTTTGTTTGGTTTCAGCAGTGCTCAGGCATAGATTTAGTGGTGCAGCAACTTCCTTCTCATTTCCTCTCACCTCAACAAATGAATTGCTGTAATAATATGCGTCAGGGCTTTTAAAATCATTGCTTTTTATGATGTTCACGAATGAAAAGAAGTAATAACCACCTAAAGAGGGAAGTTTGGACCCTCAAATAAACACTTCACTCCACAACACACTCTTTGTTCCCAACTGCTCCTGTCCAGAAATAGGTGTTCCTTCATATTTGTCCCTCCACCTATCAGCAGTGATCACGCCGATGTCCCTCGAACATGGTGGTGTGCAAAGAACCAAGTACACTTTTCTGTCGATAACAGGCCCAGACGAAGGACACTTTTGGCCTCAGGGAAGACTTACTCACTGAATGTGGCTAAATAAAGTCACCAAGCGAGCAGGAATTATAAGAGGACAGATGACAGAGATACGGGTTCAAGTCTTTTCACCTCCATTTACTGGTTTTGTAAGCACACGCGGCTGACTCTACCCGAAAGTGTATCGGTGAACACAGTTCTCTCCTTATGGCTTAGTTCTCTTGCAAAATTTCTGGAAGCATAATGTAGGGAAGAGACATAGGCTATATTGTCAACTGCTCTGTATAGAAGGATAGATGGGCAGAAAAAAAGATGATTGATTCCTAGATAGATAGGTAGACAGACGACAGATGAAAGATAGATAGATAGGTACATAGATTGATAGATGATAGACATCATAGATAAATGATAGGAAGATAGATAGATACATAGATACATACATACATACATACATCGATACATAGATAGACAGACAGACCGTTAGATATATAGATACAGATACATATCGATTGACACAAAGCTATTGTTCATAACCAGGAGTTGAATGGTGAAAAACATAACTAAACTACAAACGAAAAGGAAGAATGAAATCCACTTTAAAAAGTGCAGTAAGGAGCCTTAAGAAGAAGAAAAATACTACCATTTGCAATGACGTGGATGGAGCTAGACGGAAGTATGTCAGAGAAATAGGCCAGGCGGAGTAAGACAAGTACCAAGTGATTTCACTCGTGTGTGGAGTATAACAACAAAGAAAAACTGAAGGAAAAAAACAGCAGCAGACTCACAGTACCCGAGAGTTGACTAAAAATTTCAAAAAGGGAAAAGGACTGGGCAGGGTGTGTCTGAAGGGAGGGATAAGTGTGGGGAGAAAGAATGGGGGCATTAGGAATAGCATGTATAATGCGTGGTGTCGGGTCTGCATGGGGAGTACTGTACAACACAGAGAAGACTAGTAGAGATCATATAGCATCTTACTACTCACTGATGGACAGCGACTGTATCGGGGTCTGTGGGGGGGACATGGTGAAGGGGTCTACAGCATCCAACTACGCTGATCAACAGCGACTGAAGAGGTTTTTCGGGGGACTTGGTGAAGGGCGGAGCATAGTAAACATAATGTTCTTCACGTGATTGTAGATTAATGATAAAAAAATTCTTTAAGTGCAATAAGTGCACAGCTCTGAATCATCAGAATAAAAGGTCAGGTACTGTGTGCTGCAAACTGAAGACACAGGGTTAAAAGAAGGGATGAAATCTCAAGAAACCTATGTGCTTACAGGAGACTCACTTGAGATCCAAGGACACAGACAAACTACAAGCCGAAGGTGTGTGGACAAGTACCCTACACGAGTGAAACTGAAAAACAAACAATCAAACAAATGGATTCTGTTTGAGTCCCCAGAGACAGTCAGCAGAAAATAGCCCAGTCTGGCCACCGTGAATTCGTTTTGTTTGGTTTCAGCAGTTCCCAGCCATAGATTTAATGGTGCAGCCACATACTTCTCATTTTCTCTCACCTCAACAACTGAGTTGCTGTAATAATAAGCATCTGGGCCTTTGAAATCAGTGGGTTTTATGATGTTCACGAATGTGAAGATGTAATAACCACCTAAAGAGGGAAGTTTGGACACTCAAATAAACACGTCACTCCACAATACACACTTAGCTCCCAACTGCTCCTGTCTAGAAACTGGTGTTCCTTTTTATTTGACCCTCCGTCCTATCGGCGGTGATCATGCTGATGTCCTTCAAACATGGTGGTGAGCAAAGCAACAAGTTTACTTTTCTGTCGACAACAGGCCCAGAGGAATGATACTTGTGGTCTTCAGGGAGCACTTAGTCAATGAATGTGGCTAAATATAGACAGCAAGTTAGAAGGAGATGAAAGAGGACAGAGGATAGAGACACGGTTTCAAGTCCCAGCACAACCATTTCCTGGTTTTGTAGGTACACGTGACCGACACGACCTGCAAGTGTCTCAGTGAACCCATTGCTCTCTCTACAGCCTAGGTACTTTGCAGGATTTTTGGAAGCAGAGTGTAGGAAAGTGATATAGGATATATGGTTAACTGGTCTGTACACAAGGACAGATGGGCAGACAAAAAAACGATTGACTGATTGATTGATAAATAGATAGACAGACAGATAGATAGATATGGGTACATATCGATTCACACGAAGCTACTGCTCATAACCAGGAGAGCAATGGTGAAAGCACATAGCGAAACTACAAACAAAAAAGAAGAATGAAATCCAGTTTTAAAAGTGCAGTAAGCAGCCATAAGAAGAAAACAAATCCTATCATTTGCAATAACGTGGATGGAGCTAGAGTGTATTATGCTCAGTCAAATAGGCGAGGCGGAGAAATACATGTACTAAATGATTGCACTCATGTGTGGAGTATGATAACAAAGAAAATCTGAAGGAAAAGACAGCAGCAGACTCACAGAACCCGAGAGTGGACTAACAGTTACCAAAGAGAAAGGGACTGGGTAGGGTTTGAGGGAAGGGAGTAATAAGGGCGGGGAAAAAGAATGGGGGCATTAGGATTAGCATGTATAATGTGTAGGGTGGGGGGTCATGGGTACGGCTGTACAACACAGAGAAGACATGTAGTGATTCTACAGTATCTTGGAACATGCTGACGGACAGCGACTGTAACTGGGATTTGGGGGGAACTGGGTGAAGGGAGTAGATTGGAAAACATAATGTTCTGCATGTGATTGTACATTAATGAAACAAAAAGAATTTCAAAGTGCAGTAAGAGCACAGCTCTCAAATATCAGAATAAAAGTACAGGCTTTGAGTGCTCCAAACAAAAGACACAGGGTTAGAAGAACTGATGAAAACTCAAGACCACCTACGTGCTCTCTTACTGGAGTCTCACTTGAGATCCAAGGACACAGACAAACTACAAGCTGAAGGGGAGGGGACAGGTACCCTAATCAAGTGAAACTGAATAACAAACAAACAAATGGATTCTGTTTGAGTCCCCAGAGACAGTCAGTAGAAAATAGCCCTATCTAACCACCGTGAATTCTTTTTGTTTGGTTTCAGCAGTGCTCAGGCATAGATTTAGTGGTGCAGCAACTTCCTTCTCATTTCCTCTCACCTCAACAAATGAATTGCTGTAATAATATGCGTCAGGGCTTTTAAAATCATTGCTTTTTATGATGTTCACGAATGTAAAGAAGTAATAACCACCTAAAGAGTGAAGTTTGGACCCTCAAATAAACACTTCACTCCACAACACACTCTTTGTTCCCAACTGCTCCTGTCCAGAAATAGGTGTTCCTTCATATTTGTCCCTCCACCTATCAGCAGTGATCACGCCGATGTCCCTCGAACATGGTGGTGTGCAAAGAACCAAGTACACTTTTCTGTCGATAACAGGCCCAGACGAAGGACACTTTTGGCCTCAGGGAAGACTTACTCACTGAATGTGGCTAAATAAAGTCACCAAGCGAGCAGGAATTATAAGAGGACAGATGACAGAGATACGGGTTCAAGTCTTTTCACCTCCATTTACTGGTTTTGTAAGCACACGCGGCTGACTCTACCCGAAAGTGTATCGGTGAACACAGTTCTCTCCTTATGGCTTAGTTCTCTTGCAAAATTTCTGGAAGCATAATGTAGGGAAGAGACATAGGCTATATTGTCAACTGCTCTGTATAGAAGGATAGATGGGCAGAAAAAAAGATGATTGATTCCTAGATAGATAGGTAGACAGACGACAGATGAAAGATAGATAGATAGGTACATAGATTGATAGATGATAGACATCATAGATAAATGATAGGAAGATAGATAGATACATAGATACATAGATACATACATACATCGATACATAGATAGACAGACCGTTAGATATATAGATACAGATACATATCGATTGACACAAAGCTATTGTTCATAACCAGGAGTTGAATGGTGAAAAACATAACTAAACTACAAACGAAAAGGAAGAATGAAATCCACTTTAAAAAGTGCAGTAAGGAGCCTTAAGAAGAAGAAAAATACTACCATTTGCAATGACGTGGATGGAGCTAGACGGAAGTATGTCAGAGAAATAGGCCAGGCGGAGTAAGACAAGTACCAAGTGATTTCACTCGTGTGTGGAGTATAACAACAAAGAAAAACTGAAGGAAAAAAACAGCAGCAGACTCACAGTACCCGAGAGTTGACTAAAAATTTCAAAAAGGGAAAAGGACTGGGCAGGGTGTGTCTGAAGGGAGGGATAAGTGTGGGGAGAAAGAATGGGGGCATTAGGAATAGCATGTATAATGCGTGGTGTCGGGTCTGCATGGGGAGTACTGTACAACACAGAGAAGACTAGTAGAGATCATATAGCATCTTACTACTCACTGATGGACAGCGACTGTATCGGGGTCTGTGGGGGGGACATGGTGAAGGGGTCTACAGCATCCAACTACGCTGATCAACAGCGACTGAAGAGGTTTTTCGGGGGACTTGGTGAAGGGCGGAGCATAGTAAACATAATGTTCTTCACGTGATTGTAGATTAATGATAAAAAAATTCTTTAAGTGCAATAAGTGCACAGCTCTGAATCATCAGAATAAAAGGTCAGGTACTGTGTGCTGCAAACTGAAGACACAGGGTTAAAAGAAGGGATGAAATCTCAAGAAACCTATGTGCTTACAGGAGACTCACTTGAGATCCAAGGACACAGACAAACTACAAGCCGAAGGTGTGTGGACAAGTACCCTACACGAGTGAAACTGAAAAACAAACAATCAAACAAATGGATTCTGTTTGAGTCCCCAGAGACAGTCAGCAGAAAATAGCCCAGTCTGGCCACCGTGAATTCGTTTTGTTTGGTTTCAGCAGTTCCCAGCCATAGATTTAATGGTGCAGCCACATACTTCTCATTTTCTCTCACCTCAACAACTGAGTTGCTGTAATAATAAGCATCTGGGCCTTTGAAATCAGTGGGTTTTATGATGTTCACGAATGTGAAGATGTAATAA
Source organism: Manis pentadactyla (assembly GCF_030020395.1). Classification (NCBI taxonomy): domain Eukaryota; kingdom Metazoa; phylum Chordata; class Mammalia; order Pholidota; family Manidae; genus Manis; species Manis pentadactyla. The sequence goes on along the minus strand of NC_080031.1, from coordinate 41,903,558 downwards.
CCACCTAAAGAGGGAAGTTTGGACACTCAAATAAACACGTCACTCCACAATACACACTTAGCTCCCAACTGCTCCTGTCTAGAAACTGGTGTTCCTTTTTATTTGACCCTCCGTCCTATCGGCGGTGATCATGCTGATGTCCTTCAAACATGGTGGTGAGCAAAGCAACAAGTTTACTTTTCTGTCGACAACAGGCCCAGAGGAATGATACTTGTGGTCTTCAGGGAGCACTTAGTCAATGAATGTGGCTAAATATAGACAGCAAGTTAGAAGGAGATGAAAGAGGACAGAGGATAGAGACACGGTTTCAAGTCCCAGCACAACCATTTCCTGGTTTTGTAGGTACACGTGACCGACACGACCTGCAAGTGTCTCAGTGAACCCATTGCTCTCTCTACAGCCTAGGTACTTTGCAGGATTTTTGGAAGCAGAGTGTAGGAAAGTGATATAGGATATATGGTTAACTGGTCTGTACACAAGGACAGATGGGCAGACAAAAAAACGATTGACTGATTGATTGATAAATAGATAGACAGACAGATAGATAGATATGGGTACATATCGATTCACACGAAGCTACTGCTCATAACCAGGAGAGCAATGGTGAAAGCACATAGCGAAACTACAAACAAAAAAGAAGAATGAAATCCAGTTTTAAAAGTGCAGTAAGCAGCCATAAGAAGAAAACAAATCCTATCATTTGCAATAACGTGGATGGAGCTAGAGTGTATTATGCTCAGTCAAATAGGCGAGGCGGAGAAATACATGTACTAAATGATTGCACTCATGTGTGGAGTATGATAACAAAGAAAATCTGAAGGAAAAGACAGCAGCAGACTCACAGAACCCGAGAGTGGACTAACAGTTACCAAAGAGAAAGGGACTGGGTAGGGTTTGAGGGAAGGGAGTAATAAGGGCGGGGAAAAAGAATGGGGGCATTAGGATTAGCATGTATAATGTGTAGGGTGGGGGGTCATGGGTACGGCTGTACAACACAGAGAAGACATGTAGTGATTCTACAGTATCTTGGAACATGCTGACGGACAGCGACTGTAACTGGGATTTGGGGGGAACTGGGTGAAGGGAGTAGATTGGAAAACATAATGTTCTGCATGTGATTGTACATTAATGAAACAAAAAGAATTTCAAAGTGCAGTAAGAGCACAGCTCTCAAATATCAGAATAAAAGTACAGGCTTTGAGTGCTCCAAACAAAAGACACAGGGTTAGAAGAACTGATGAAAACTCAAGACCACCTACGTGCTCTCTTACTGGAGTCTCACTTGAGATCCAAGGACACAGACAAACTACAAGCTGAAGGGGAGGGGACAGGTACCCTAATCAAGTGAAACTGAATAACAAACAAACAAATGGATTCTGTTTGAGTCCCCAGAGACAGTCAGTAGAAAATAGCCCTATCTAACCACCGTGAATTCTTTTTGTTTGGTTTCAGCAGTGCTCAGGCATAGATTTAGTGGTGCAGCAACTTCCTTCTCATTTCCTCTCACCTCAACAAATGAATTGCTGTAATAATATGCGTCAGGGCTTTTAAAATCATTGCTTTTTATGATGTTCACGAATGTAAAGAAGTAATAACCACCTAAAGAGGAAGTTTGGACCCTCAAATAAACACTTCACTCCACAACACACTCTTTGTTCCCAACTGCTCCTGTCCAGAAATAGGTGTTCCTTCATATTTGTCCCTCCACCTATCAGCAGTGATCACGCCGATGTCCCTCGAACATGGTGGTGTGCAAAGAACCAAGTACACTTTTCTGTCGATAACAGGCCCAGACGAAGGACACTTTTGGCCTCAGGGAAGACTTACTCACTGAATGTGGCTAAATAAAGTCACCAAGCGAGCAGGAATTATAAGAGGACAGATGACAGAGATACGGGTTCAAGTCTTTTCACCTCCATTTACTGGTTTTGTAAGCACACGCGGCTGACTCTACCCGAAAGTGTATCGGTGAACACAGTTCTCTCCTTATGGCTTAGTTCTCTTGCAAAATTTCTGGAAGCATAATGTAGGGAAGAGACATAGGCTATATTGTCAACTGCTCTGTATAGAAGGATAGATGGGCAGAAAAAAAGATGATTGATTCCTAGATAGATAGGTAGACAGACGACAGATGAAAGATAGATAGATAGGTACATAGATTGATAGATGATAGACATCATAGATAAATGATAGGAAGATAGATAGATACATAGATACATAGATACATACATACATCGATACATAGATAGACAGACAGACCGTTAGATATATAGATACAGATACATATCGATTGACACAAAGCTATTGTTCATAACCAGGAGTTGAATGGTGAAAAACATAACTAAACTACAAACGAAAAGGAAGAATGAAATCCACTTTAAAAAGTGCAGTAAGGAGCCTTAAGAAGAAGAAAAATACTACCATTTGCAATGACGTGGATGGAGCTAGACGGAAGTATGTCAGAGAAATAGGCCAGGCGGAGTAAGACAAGTACCAAGTGATTTCACTCGTGTGTGGAGTATAACAACAAAGAAAAACTGAAGGAAAAAAACAGCAGCAGACTCACAGTACCCGAGAGTTGACTAAAAATTTCAAAAAGGGAAAAGGACTGGGCAGGGTGTGTCTGAAGGGAGGGATAAGTGTGGGGAGAAAGAATGGGGGCATTAGGAATAGCATGTATAATGCGTGGTGTCGGGTCTGCATGGGGAGTACTGTACAACACAGAGAAGACTAGTAGAGATCATATAGCATCTTACTACTCACTGATGGACAGCGACTGTATCGGGGTCTGTGGGGGGGACATGGTGAAGGGGTCTACAGCATCCAACTACGCTGATCAACAGCGACTGAAGAGGTTTTTCGGGGGACTTGGTGAAGGGCGGAGCATAGTAAACATAATGTTCTTCACGTGATTGTAGATTAATGATAAAAAAATTCTTTAAGTGCAATAAGTGCACAGCTCTGAATCATCAGAATAAAAGGTCAGGTACTGTGTGCTGCAAACTGAAGACACAGGGTTAAAAGAAGGGATGAAATCTCAAGAAACCTATGTGCTTACAGGAGACTCACTTGAGATCCAAGGACACAGACAAACTACAAGCCGAAGGTGTGTGGACAAGTACCCTACACGAGTGAAACTGAAAAACAAACAATCAAACAAATGGATTCTGTTTGAGTCCCCAGAGACAGTCAGCAGAAAATAGCCCAGTCTGGCCACCGTGAATTCGTTTTGTTTGGTTTCAGCAGTTCCCAGCCATAGATTTAATGGTGCAGCCACATACTTCTCATTTTCTCTCACCTCAACAACTGAGTTGCTGTAATAATAAGCATCTGGGCCTTTGAAATCAGTGGGTTTTATGATGTTCACGAATGTGAAGATGTAATAACCACCTAAAGAGGGAAGTTTGGACACTCAAATAAACACGTCACTCCACAATACACACTTAGCTCCCAACTGCTCCTGTCTAGAAACTGGTGTTCCTTTTTATTTGACCCTCCGTCCTATCGGCGGTGATCATGCTGATGTCCTTCAAACATGGTGGTGAGCAAAGCAACAAGTTTACTTTTCTGTCGACAACAGGCCCAGAGGAATGATACTTGTGGTCTTCAGGGAGCACTTAGTCAATGAATGTGGCTAAATATAGACAGCAAGTTAGAAGGAGATGAAAGAGGACAGAGGATAGAGACACGGTTTCAAGTCCCAGCACAACCATTTCCTGGTTTTGTAGGTACACGTGACCGACACGACCTGCAAGTGTCTCAGTGAACCCATTGCTCTCTCTACAGCCTAGGTACTTTGCAGGATTTTTGGAAGCAGAGTGTAGGAAAGTGATATAGGATATATGGTTAACTGGTCTGTACACAAGGACAGATGGGCAGACAAAAAAACGATTGACTGATTGATTGATAAATAGATAGACAGACAGATAGATAGATATGGGTACATATCGATTCACACGAAGCTACTGCTCATAACCAGGAGAGCAATGGTGAAAG